>NC_030833.1:20330358-20981436 GCF_001704415.2 Capra hircus | reverse complement strand
TTAACCTAATAAGTAGGTTGTAAGCTCAGACCGGAACCAGCAGAGGATTCACCCTGACAGATGGGGAGGAGTGGGTCACACCTGCTGCGGGTGCCTGCCAAGAAGCCACTGGTATGGCCTGTGGAAGAACTAATAGTAGGCCTTGACTCCCCATCAGATACGAGACAAGCAGAAGTTACACCAACATCATATTAACAGTGATAATAACTGCCATTTATGGAGCCCTTACTATGTGCCAAGCACTGAGCAAGCATTATCTCATTTAATTCTCACAACAACTCTAGGAGGCAAAGGCTATTATTATGCCCATTTAACAGATGATGAAACTGAGGCCACAAGAGTTTGAGCAACTTGCCCGGAGTCACATACCTAGAAAGGGGTAGAAATGGAGATTCCAACAGCCATTTGGACTCCAGAGTCTGTGCTTTTAGCTGCTGACTCCTTGGTTCCTTCCTCTACCTCTTCTCCTCACCCCCAATCATTTCCAAAACATTTGGTGAAATGAAAATATAGTGAGATGAAAAGAAACTCCATTTATCCCTTCCATCAACTTTTAAAAATATTTATTTATTTATTTGGCTGTACCAGATCTTCGTTGCAGCATGCAGGATCTTTAGTTGTGGCATGTGAGCACTTAGTTATGGCATGTGGGATCTAGTTCCCTGACCAGGGAACGAACCTGGGGCCCCTACACTGGGGAGCTCAGAGTCCCAGCCATTGGACCACCAGGGAAGTCCCTTCCACTAACTTCTGAATCATTGTCTGTGTTTAAGACATGTGGTAGTCTAGTGGGAGAGACAGGTATCAATAATTATTATTAAAGAAATGAAACAAAAATGCTTAATGGGGCTTTCCTGGTGGCTTAGTGGTAAAGAATCTGCCTACTGTTGCAGGAGATACATGTTCATTCCCTGGTCTGGGAAGATCCCACATACCGTGGAGCAGCTAAGCCTCTGCGTTACAACTAATGAGCCTGGGCTCTAAAGTGCATCCCAAGAGCTGCAACTGCTGAGCCCAAGTGCCACAACAACTGAAGCCCTCCCACCCTAGAGCCTGGGCTCTGCAGTAAGAGATGCCATCACTATGCGAAGCCCGCACACTGCAACAAAGAGGAGTCCCGGCTTGCTGCAACTAGAGAAAGCCCACAAAACAGTGAAGACCCAGCACAGCCAAAAATAAAAACTGAGTTTAAAAAATGTTTAATGAAAGAGCATAAGTGCTATAACCCACGTTGCTATCAAGAGAAGCAGTAAAACATGGTGGTCAAAGGGTAACTTAGTTTGTTTCTTTGCACCTCCGTTTCCCTGTCTGCAAAATGGGAGTAATACTACCCACTTTACCACATTGTAAGGGTTAAATGAACTAATGCTTGAAAAGCACTTGGATAGTGCCTGACGTGTATAAGGACTCATTCAACAAGTACTTTCTGAATGGCTGCAAAGTTCCAAACACTAGTCTCAGCTATTGGGACACATCAGCAAACAAAACAGATTAAAAAACCCTGCCTTCGTAGAATTTGTACTATTGCTTACCTTCTCTTGACAGCTATTATTATTTTTATGTGAACTATTATTACATAAATAATATTAACTGTTAGCATTTTTAAATTGCTATTTTAGGGGATCTGTTATTTAATAAATCATGCTCTGTTGATCTTCAGAGGGCACAAAGCAGAGAAATATGAATCCTCTGAGTTGGCCCAAGGACATTTCCTGTGGTTTCAGAGATGGGCGGGTGACTTCATTTTAAACCCCTACTGGGTCTGGAGATGGGGCCTGAGGCAGTTGATAACCTACCAACCTCAAGGCACATCAGTTGAAAAGCTGAGGAGTAACAGGTCCTGCAGGATTAGGGTTTGGGGAAGCCCAGGAATCAGCAGCGGGTGGACAGAGAAAACTTGGGCGTGGAGAGTGAGGGTGGTTTGCCTGCAGAGGCGGAGAGGGTGGGTGCTGGTCTTTTCCTGAGAATCCTTGTGCAATGCTGGTCTCAGGAAAAAGCCTGGCCCGAAGTAGGTGGCTAAAGTCCATAAAGGCTAAGGGGGGCAAATGAACTTGGCTTTTCGAGAAAGGAGGAAATCTGCCACCGCTTCCGGCCGCCCGGATGAACTGCTAAAAACAGGGTTCCAGCCACGGGCCTCTCCACCCTCCAGGGCCCCAGGACTTCTAGGCCTTCAGCCTTGGCCCCCCGGCCCTGCCCCCACAGCCCTGTTACACACCTGTTCAGCAGAGAATGACTTTTGATTTGTCACCTGTCATGCTGCCAGCCTGCTCCAGAGGGTGGGGAGGGCCCCGGAAGCTCTGTGGGAAAACCAAAGCTGTTGTGTAGATTAGAAGGGGGAGAAGGGGGAGGCGGGTGTGTCTGGGAGAGCCCCGGGGACCAGGTGCCCTGTTCTCACGCTCTCATTGTTTAGAGACAGAAGGAGCCTCTGGCTGAGAACAGGGATGTCACATGTCCAGCTGGGTGGCCCCCTCCCCCAGCCTGTGTGCCAGATATGGGGCTTGCGGTCCTGCAGGGTGTTTAATTCATAGTCAATGAGGGCCCAGGAGGCCTCTGGGAGTGTTTTTGTTTAGAAGCACACACTTGAAACTTCTGGTTAGCGGGAAGTATCTTTGGCCCTGGGGATGTGGGGGAACTCTGGCCCACTGGTAGCTGGAAGTGCACCTGTGTAAATGCAGCCATGTGCTTGCATCCAGGAGGGCATGTCTGCTTTGCATCCTGCACTCATCTCTGGATAAATCTGTGCGTACATGACTGTGAGTCTGTGTGCATGCATGAGTATGGTCTGTATGTTGGTTTGGGGTGAGCAGGAAGGACTCTACAGAGCAAGTCTGAAAATGTCAGTTCCCTGGGTCTCCTCCCAGCTGGTCCTCTCATGGGATGAGCCTTTGGGGGTCTTGCTCTGCAGACCTCCCCTGCCACAGAGCCTGTTACTCAAGCTCCACCGGCTAGCGCTGGTGACCCTGAGGATGCTGGGTTCTAAGTGCAGTGGCCTGGACCGGGTAGATGATCTGGGGCCCAGGAAGCCTCCATGGATGGGCACAGGGTCACAGGATGCAGCCCTGACTGCCTAATTGGTCCCTTAGCACGGGGCCCAGGCGCCAATGTCCTGGCACTGCCGCCCCTGTTCCCAGCCACACCCTTTCAAACAGGCTGCTCTGGGGATAGAAAGAGAAGCTCAGCCAGCCTACAGCCCCACCCAACCAGCAGCCAGGCCAGGAAATAAATCAGTGTTCAATGCTCAACCCAACCTCCTGGTCCTGGCCTGCTCTGTCCACTTCCTGTTGGAGGCAGAGCCTTTAGGGCTCCGGACCTCATGTTGAGAAAGTGACATTTTTGGAGAAGCTGTCCAGTGTGGATGTTGGCAGGGAGGGGGTTGAGGCTGGTAGCCATCCCCGAGTCTCCAGAAACAAACCGGGGACTCTCCTGGCGGTCCAACGGTTAAAAACGCTGTGCCCCCAATGCAAGGGGCACAAGTTCAGTCCCTGGTTGGAGAAGTAAGATCCACATGCCACACGGTTTGGCCTAAAACGAACAAACCAACCAACCAAAAAATTCCATGCCATCCACCCATTTCTGCTCAGACTTCCTCTGTCTCCATCTCTTCTTCTCGTTCCCACACTGATTGTCCTATTCGAGAAATTGTAGCACAAATGCTCTCCAGGGGAACTTTCTGCGATGACGGAAATACTCTCTATCTGTGCTGTCCAACGTGGTAGCTATCAGCCACATACATGGCTACTGAGGACCTGAACTGTGGCTAGCATGATTGAGGAACTGGGTTTTTCATTTCATTTCATTTTGGAAAGCACAGCTCTAGTAAACCACTTCCTGCAGAAGGAACGAAAAATGGGGTCACCTCCAAGATGCATGTTTGATGCTGTATCAGTGCCAAGTTCTTCCATGTCCATCTTCTTTGGAGCCTCCCAGCAACACTGCCAGGCCAGGAACTACTAACCCCCCTGCACAGAGGGCCAGATGACTTGCCCAAGGTCTCCCTATCAGAGACAGGGAGGTAGGGCTGCCCAGGTCTTCTAGTTCCAGAAGTAGGACTCTCTCCATCACTAGCCTCTTCCTAGCAGACCTGCAGTTGGGCACTGAGTACAAAAAACAATGCCTGATGCTAGAAGTTCAGTCCAGGTTTGACCTGTAGAGAAGAGGTTTCAAGGGTGGTATTGGAACTTCAACCTCTCACCCTTCGTAGATGAAGAGAGGGAAATATAGATATGTCTAGGGGTACTTGTATGCCAAACACTGTGTTAGGCTCTTTTCAAAGCTTAGCTCTTAACCTTCACAAGGTCAGATGTTCTCCCCATTTTACAGATAGGGAAATAGAGGCTCAGAGAGATGACTCAAGTTGTCCAAAGCCATACAGCAAACAAGTGGTGGAGCTGGGCTTTGAACTGGGCACTTTGGCTCCACAGGTTTCTCTTCCACTCAGCTGGTAAAGAACCCACCTGCCAATGCAGGAGAAGAAAAAGATGCTGGTTCGATCCCTGGGTCAGGAAGGTCCCCTGGAGGAGGGCATGGCAACCCACTCCAGTATTCTTGCCTGGAAAAATCTTGCCTGGACAGAAGAGCCTGGCGTGCTAATAAAGCCCATGGGGTCACAAAGAGTTGGACACGGCTGAGCTACTGACACACACCATCTGGTTTGGGATGTAGGCCTGATTTAGGAAAAACTGATTGTGTGAGTCAGATGGCACTCTGAACCAAGTTCCCACTGCGTGCATATCTGTAACTTAGGCTCCTTGGGGATGGGGGGAAGAACAAGGCCCCCTGGACCCCAGCCCTGGAAACCTACTGTCTCTGCTCAATAAACTAACACAAGTGAGCCAAGTATTGGCCCATAAATAAAGAAAAGGGACTGAAATGGTCTGGGTGAGCCAGGCTGGTTCTGATCTGCCTGGAAAGACTTCTCCATGGAAGAGAGAAGCATCTTAGTCAGTGATTCACCTGCCTGGCTCACCCAGGCCACTCCAGTCCCATTCAGCATCTCCAAGGGCAGCTTCCTGACCCATTTGTTTCAAGTATGGGTTGTAAGTAACAAAGTATTTGAAACATAGTGGCTTAAAAGGACAACAGTTCATGTTTAGGGGGCCCAGGCAGGGCTTGGCAGGGACAGCTCACTCTACTCACAGGGCATCAGCTAGAACTGTTCTTCTGCTTGTCTTTCTGGGGGGAGAGGGGTCATGTGTGTGGCTCCATCAGGCTGGCTTAGGGGCTGACTGAAGCTGGGGCTCAGCGGGAACACTGGGATGGCTGGGTTTCTCTCCTTCAGCATCAGGTCAGTCCCACTGCACTTAACCCCTCCAGAGAAGAGCTGGACTTACCCAGAAGCTGAGGGCCCTGAAAAAGCTGCAAGGTCTTAAACATTGAGGCCCAGAAAGAAAGAACACCAGACCCTATCTCCCGGGGTCATCCTGAGGTTGCAGGATGGGATGTATGTACAGACCTATCCTGGGTTCTGGTGCTATATGTCTAAAGCACCAGTCTCGGCCTCCCTGACCTGGGTACGTGATGAAGCCCTACTGAGCCTTCTAGTTTTGTCTTCAAAGCTCCTCCTCTTTAAGTCCCCTCACTAACTGAATGGCGCCTCACCAAATACACCTGTACCTCGGGACCTCTGCACGCTCTGCTCCCTGCCCTGCATGCCTGTCCTCCAGTCACCCCTCCAGCCCATTCTCCATCAGCTCCTTTCCTCACAGTACCCTTCCTGACCCCCTGCCCAGGAGCTGGCTTCCTCCTCTCTTCCCCACTCATTCACGGGTCACAGTGGCTCACCTGGACAGTGGAGGCAGGCAGGGCCCGAAGCTTGTAGAGTCCTTCTCAGCAGCCCTGCGGGAAAGACTGCAAGGAGGTCTGGCCTTGATAATGACAGTGGACCCCAGTGATCATACGCAAGGGCTCTAGAGCCAGGCTCTGTGGTTCAGATCCCACATTCAACCTAACTGTTCAGGATTGTCTCATCTGTGCAGTAGTGATAGAACAGTACCCGGCTCCTCAGGTTTGTTGCAAGAGTTCAATGAGAAAATGACATGGAAGGCACCTGTGTTCTGTGTGGAATGAATGAATGCTCCATAGTCATTGCTCTTACTTTATTGATGAGTGCAGCTCTTAGGCCTGGCTGTGAATGTCTGACCCCCTGAGAACGAGGGAACCTAGGCTGACCCCGCTGTGACCTTCCATCAGCTCCTCCCTCCCGCAGCCCCTAGAGTCCAGCTGGAGCCGCTGTGGCAGGTGACACGAGGTGCCCTGTGGCTTAGCTCCCAGTCCCCAACCCTCTCGTCAGTGCCTCCCTGCCTAGACCTGCCCGGCCCCTGACCCCAGGCCATCTGAGAGGTGTGAGCAGGAGGCCACGGTCCTCCAGCAGCCCAGGCTCCACGTGTCACAGGAAAGAGAGCTCTGACACGTCCCCTCTCCTGGCTGGACACTGCTGTTTCCCCTCTCCAGGTAGGTCTGGCAAGGTGGGCTGTGGAGTAGAGCGAGGTCTGGGCCCCTTTCCCAAATCCGGCTGGTGACTCAGTGTTAAGCTCATACCATTTGTCCCTGGGCCCTGAGATAAGTTTAGGGAGTGTCAGCCTCAGAGTATGAGGTGAGCCTGCCTAGTTAGCTAGTCAGTCAGTCACTTTTGTTGTTCTCTCTTTCCTTCATTCCACAGAGACTCCCTGAGCACCTACTCTGTACAGATACTCTTCTGGATACTGAGGATAGAGACAGAGCAGGACTGATCAAAGTGGAGCCTGGGAGAAGTGTGCCAGGCCTGTGAGTGAGCAGCCACTTTGTGGCCTTGAGTTCTGTAGGCCCTGTTTGGTCCCTGCTCTCACATCTACCCATGCCAGGCACAGGAGCAGAATATAATCTTTGGACTCCACAGAATCCAGTCCTGGCTGTGCCTCTTACTCACTGAGTAACAACTTGGCTCAACTCTCAAATCCTCAGTGTCCTCATCTGCAAAGTGGGTGTACCATTAAGAGGGCCAAGGAAGCGACACCTGCCAAGAATTCAACACTGCGGCAGAAGCTTCTTATGACACACCAAATGGCCTTCGTCCACCCACTGCCATCGTCTGCCACCATCTCCCACCTTGCTGGGCTGGAATCTTGCCCTTCCTTCTGACTTCCTGGGCAGGATGCAGCTTTGCTGACAGTAGCCAAGCTGCCTTCTGGACCCCGGAGGATGCCAGAGACCTTTCCTGTGAGCCATTTGCCCCCTGATGCCGGGGTCACAGAGGTCTTCAAACCTGAGATCAGAGAAGGATGAGGAGGAGGGTGACAGAGGCCGTATTTTAGGGGCTGGTCCCAGCTGTTAGCAGGGATTCCTCCTCCATCAAGGACAGATGGGACCAGCCCTCCAGAGTCGGGATGGATTGGGCACCTGGTGGAAGCTGACACCAAGGGTGGGAAATTCATGTAACCCTGTCATCTCCCGTCAGGAGACTCCCACACTCTTCTTCCTGCAGCTAAGAAATGAAGTGACAGGTCACTCCGAGGGGCAACTGGTGACAGGCCCCCTCCGTAACATTTATTTAGAACTGGCAGCCCTGTCTCCTTCCAAAAGGGGCTAAGGGACTGCTCTGACATTTGCAGGAGGTCTATTGGCTGACCAGGCCTTTCTGCATTCACACCATCGTCAAACTCCCACAAGAACTTCCCTTTCAGTGATGAGGAAACTGATGCTCAGAGAAGTAAAGAAATTTGCTATTGTTACCCAGCTAGTCCAGGGCAGAGAAGCCTAAGGAATCCAGTTCCTCTGATTGTTAATTTTTAAATGCAGATATGACAGGACGACAACAAACTGAAACCATACATCTATCAAAGGACAGAGAGAGCAATGTTCTTAACTTCCAAGAGAACCTTCTGAGAAGGGGATGTACATAATGCATTTATAATGCTGATAAATGAGGTCAATAGTTTCTGTAGGGATATATAAGAAGCCATGAATAGCACAGACCTTTGGGAGGAGAAACTGGTATGGGGGAGAGATAGTCAGAGCATTTTGCATCTCATTCTGTCTTCCTGTAGCACTGAAATGATTTTCCATGAGCATTTAATAAGCAGAAGTAAGGGGTCATCAACTAGTAGGAGTATGGATCATTTTTCATTGTCTTCTTGATTTTTTTCTGAGATAGAAAAAGAGAGAGGGAATTTCCTGACAGTCCAGTGATTAGGATTCCAAGCTTCCAATGCAGAGGGCCATGGGTTTGATTCCTGGTTTGGGAACTAAGATCCTGCATACCACAGGTGTGGACAAAAACACAAAACCAAAAACAGAATTATATTTGTTTAAAAAAATAAAAAGACATTGAGAAGCTTATAAAAACGGAATCCCAAGAAAATTTCACAAATACATTTATTCGTACAACTGAGAACTCTTTGGGACTTCCCTGGCAGTCCAGGGGTTAAGAGTTCACCTTCCAGTGCATCGAGTATGGGCTTGACCCCTGGCTGGAGAGCTAAGATCCTACATGCTTTGGGGCCAAAAAGCCAAAACATAAAACTGAATCAATACTGTAACAAATTCAATAAAGACTTTAAAAACGGTCCACATAAGAAGAAAAAAACAAAACAAAACAAATATTTGTTTAAAAAAAAAAAAAAGAACTCTTTCTGGGGAAGATCAGAGGGAATAAATTATACTTAAAAGCCAAGCTATACCAAGATTTTCATGACTAAAAGCAGGATACAGTTCTCTGATATCTGCATTAAAACTGCTGTCATCAATAATTAAACATGGAAAAACTAAAACGTACACTAATGCAGTTTTTGGAATAAAACGTTTCATTTTACTTTGAGCTCCATGCCTTAAATGGAACCTGGAACACAATAGATACCCCCAAAAATCCATTGATTAATGCGTAATTGACTTGTACTCACTGGATCCTGAAGCAGGTACCCAGTCAATATCTGCTAATGGAAATCAATAATAAAATGCTATCCTTCTCAACCACTATCCCTGGATCCCAGCTTTGACCCTAATCCAGGGTGAGTGTCATCATCCTTGGGCAAGGTTGGGAGACTCTGAGCTCTCCTCCCTAGCAACAGGAAAGGGCAACCAGAGGGACTGGCCCCATCACTGTCCAGTGTCTGGGAGTGGTGAGCACAGGCAGGTCTTTCCTTCCTGATTGCCCTGTCAATACAGTGCACAGAGGATGTGCGGGCTAGCCTCATTCAATATTTACTGCCCTCTCCCAGCCTACCCTGCCTCCTGCTAACACAGGCAGGTGTGCAGAGGACCAGACTGAAATCCCCACTCTCACATCTCTCTAGGAGCCAGAATCCAGCCCCACAGGATTCCTCTCCTCCGACCCAGGAGATGAGCTAGCATCATGGGCCTGCCATGGCCTTGAAAACAACACAGCTCCACTGAGGGCACCATCTTCCTCCAAACCAGTCTTTTCCAGCTCTGCTCTCTGACCACAGTCTCACATTCCCCCCATCAGCCCGTCCCACAGCCTCCATCTGCAGCCCACTCCTCAATTCTCCAGTCTCTGGATGTTAAGAGGGCTTCCCCTGCCAGGCCCACATTTTCACCCCCTCCAGTCTCACTGACAGCCCTTTCACCGGTCATCTCATGCCCAGACCACAGCAGTGGACCCCTAACTTGTCTTCCTGCTCCCAGGCCCTCTGTCTCCAAGCCAGCCTGCAAAGAGATGCAGTTGAACCAAAGTGGAGAACCCTTTTCATCCATGCACCACCCGACCCAGAAATAGCTAAGAGCTTCCAGTTGCCTTTAGAGCTGGGTCTTACTTGCTCACCAGCATCCATTCAACTTGACCAACATCTATATATCACACTCACCTGGGACCAGGTACTGTTTGGTCCAAGTGCTTGCAAACGTGAATTTGCTTAAGCCTCATAAAATGAGGTCAGTACTGTTATGATCACTGCTTTACAGATGGGGAAACAGGCATGAAGACGTAAAGTAACCTAAGGTCACATCGTTAGTAAATGACAGAAAGCAAATTTGAATCCAACTAGTCTAGCTCTTGGAGAAGGCAATGGCAACCCACCAGTATTCTTGCCTGGAAAATCCCATGGGCGGAGGAGCCTGGTAAGCTGTAGTTCATGGGGAGTCCATGAAGAGTCGGACATGACTGAGCAACTTCACTTTCATTTTTCACTTTCATGCATTGGAGAAGGAAATGGCAAGCCACTCCAGTGTTCTTGCCTGGAGAATCCCAGGGACGAGGGAGCCTGATGGGCTGCTGTCTATGGGGTTGCACAGAATCGGACACAACTGAAGCGACTTAGCAGCAGCAGCAGCAGCAGCAGTCTAGCTCTAGGGGCTTCCCAGGTGGCACTTGTGGTAAAGAACTCGTCTGCCAATGCAGGAGACATAAGAGACACAGGTTCAATCCCTGGGTGGGGAAGATGCCCCTGGAGGAGGGCATGGCAACCTACTCCAGTATTCTTGCCTGGAGAATCCCATGTAGCTCTCCAGGCTCCGGTCCATTGGGTCATAAGGAGTCAGACATGACTGAAGCAACTTAGAATGCACACATGCAGCCTGTCTAGCTCCGGAGTCCTCGTTCCTGGCCTTGGGCATCTGTGGCGAGGATGCGAGGACCACATCCCCCTTGCTTTCCCGACCTTCCCTGCCAGCCCCTGGGATTTGCGAGCTGATGAGCATGGGTGTCCTCTGCTCCTTTTCTTCCCATGAGGATGCCTTTGCTCTGCTTCCCTCCTCCTCACTCCCCACCCCCGCTGCTCTGTCCAATTTTTCGCCCTCTCAAGGCTATGTTCAGCCCACTTCCCTGACTCCTCCGCCCTCCAGCCTCACTCACCCACGTCTCCTGTGACTTTCCTTCAGGCCTTTTCTGGTGTTCTTGCCCACAGTTTGCATTGGCTTCCCTCTGTGGGGTCCAAGTAGAATCTATCTCCCCTATTCTGCGAAGGCAAAAGGAGAGCATGTTGCAATCTCCCTCACTCATCTCCCATCACAACCCATCGCCAGAGGGAGCAGGGAGAACAGAGGGAGCTGGTGAAACTAGACCAACAGGAAGAACCACTGGAGAGGAGGGTGAGGGCTTCTCGGAGGAGGTGGACTTGCACAAACGCATCAGGCCCTGCAAGGAGTGAAGGGAAGGTGCTGGGGATTGGCCTGCTGCTGCTGCTCCATCACCGCTCTTCATCAAACTCCTGGCACCCTTCTCCTCATTCCTGTCCTGGGGCATTTGTGGCAGAAATGCTTTTCCCAAGGTGCTGGCGAGACCGATTGTTCAAGAGTAACCTCTTCAAGCCTTTCCCTGACTGCTCTCTCTCATGTTGCTAGTTCCTTCTTTTTTTTTCCTCTCTCTCTCCATTGCCCTGTTTTATTTTTCTTTCTGATATTTCTCAGTTCCCAAAGGTCTTTACTTTTTTTCCTTGCTGTTATTTGTGGCTCCCCCCAGATCTTCCTTCTTCACCTCTGAATTCCAGCAGTTTGGGCAGCCCTGGCACATAGTAAGTCATTAATAAATATTTATTGAATGAAGAATAAATGAAGAGCCAAATGTTGTTTGCTGTGGACCAACACAATAGGCCTGTGGTTCTCCCACCCTCTTTGGTTGGAAAAGTCCACTTGGGCCCACATGTGGCTGCAACACAAGACCTCCCCCAGAAGAATGCCTTTGCCAAGACCCCAGTGAGGCACTGGGGGCCAATGGGGGCAGTCAGGATACAGGGGCTGGGGATAAGGGTTATCTTGGTCCCCAGAGTTTCTAGTGAGATGAGTGTCTTTGGTTTCAGTCCTGAGGCAAATCTTTCATGCGTGTAGGTCATTTTGACCATTGTGGTAGGCAGGATTAGTGTAAAGTAAGTATAACTTTCTTAACCAACCATTTTCTTACTGGACTCTTATACGAGGCCCAAAAGGTCAGTAGGAATCTGTTTTAAAGGAAGATGAAGTAGAGGTTCAAAAATATTAAACTCCTCATCAAACATAGTTCTATGTTCCTGTCTTAGATCAGAGTATCATTGAATGATGTCTGATCATTTCATTTTTATTGGGGGTAAAGGGGGTATTTGTGTAGAAGAGATTCTAAGAATAGGAGGTATCAATACTATTTAACCCTCAATGCTATCTAACCCTCATCAAGCTATTTCTATGTGCCAGACACTTTTCTGAGATAGTTTCATGTAGAAACTGATTGAATCCTGACACTGCCTTGTGAGAAAGGACCAATTGTAATTCTTCATTAACAGATGGAGAAATTGAGACACAGAGAGAGTATGCAACTCACCTATGGACATGCAGCTAAGTAGCGGATGTGATAGCAATAGTATGTGTCTGCAAATACACCATTTGTTTCCCACCCTCTTCCAATGAGGCTGAGACTTGTTCTAGCCAATGAAATATGAGCAGAAGAGACATCTGTCATGCCCAAAGGGAGGCCAGTGAAAAGCCCAGGCATGAGTCTCCAGTCTTTCCTTTTCCCTGACATGAAACAGTGGCGATGTGCCGATGGCACCTTCAACCACTTGGATCCCTAAGTCACTGTGTGGAGCAGAGTATCCCACTGCCCTACATGGAACACGCAGCCTGGGAAGAAATAAATTTGCATTACGTCAACCACAGAAATCTGGGGGGTTGTCTATCACCATGCATCTCCTAGTCAGTCAGTAGCGGATCAAGGCTCAACCAGTTCAGTCTCAACTGAATTCTAAGGCTCAACCCTTAAAGTATCTTGGTATGAATCTTACCTAGTAACGGCCACCAAAATCCCCAGAACAAATCCGTCACTTCTCTCCTTCCCCTGCACACCACAAATTTGGAGAGGACATAGCTGATGGAACCACTTTGTGTATTAAAACCCTTATTAGTAACACCACTGTGTCCATTTGGTCCAGTGGAGCCCAGGACCAGCCTGGCCAGTGAGAGCACTGAATTCTCCTACCCTCAGTGACTGTGCACAAACTCTGGTTGGTGCAGAGAGGGCAAAACCCAGGGCTTGTGTAGGATTTACCAGGGCAAGAAGCACTCTCTCTTCTGCTCATCCTTAGTGGGTGGAGGTCTGAGCTGATGGCCATTTTGCCACCCCATGGGACCTAGGTGTGAAACCAAGCCCCATGCTGAGTGCTGAGCTGAAAGGTAAGACCCAGTGGTGCCGTCTGAAGCCCTGGACTCAGCTGGGTCTGAGACCAGCTCTACTCAAATGTCTGTGGTTGACCAAAGCAGTTTGAATGGAAATTTTCTGTCACTTGCAACCAAAAGGTTCTGAGTGGGATGTCACTACCCTCTGTGGCTCTGTCGTGCTGAAGAGCACTGTGCGTTCTGGATGGAGGCAGGAGAGATGCCTTGGGACCCGGGAGCAGGGGGCACCGTTAATGGTCAGATTTCTGGAAGAGATGGTGGGCTCAGGCAGAGCAGGGCTGAGGTGCTGGCAGGATGCCTGTGTAGAGGTGCCTGGCAGGTGGGGAAGGAAGAGTGGATGCCAGTCTGAAGGGTGCCAGAGCCTCTGATGCAGATGAGGGAGGCAGCCTCTGAGTGCGTGGGAGGATGTGACCATGGGTGGGGTCAGAAAGAAAGCAGAAAGGAGAATGGAGTCCAGACCTCAGGGAGTGGGACCCTCACCACAACAGAGAAAGAGCTCAGTGCAAGGTGTGTGTGTGGCCTGGGGCTAGCTTCTGAGCGACTCTCACCCTCAGTCTCCTTTTCCAGTTAAATGAGTTCACGGACTCCCTGTGCCATGCTGCGGTGAGGATGGAGGTGGCAGGGCCGGCCCATCTCTGAGTGCCAGAGCTCAGCCCGCCTGTGCTGGTATTAATCAAGTGGGAGAAGAGAGGTAGAGGATACAGCATGGATGTGAAAGGAGAGGCCTGTCCAGGAAGGGTAGCTTTCTTCCTGGTGTACCCCCAAACACGGCTCTCACGGCCTGTTCTGAGACTGCCTGTTGCTACCCGAGTTCCTCAGGTAAGAAGCAAGACCTATTCTCTTTGTATCCCAGAGGCCAGCTGGTACAGGGCTGCCACAGGGTAGGCCCTGGGGGAGTGTCGAGGGCAGGGGGTGGTAGTGGAATGGAAGGAGGACTAGCTCTCCCACTGACCTCTACAGAGGAGGAGAAGGAGAGGCCCAAGGAGAGGCCACGCAATTTGCCTCCTGAGAAGCCACTGGTGGGATTTCCCTGGCCATCCAGCAGTTAAGGGTCTGCCTTCCAATGCAGGGGACACGGGTTTGATCCCTGGTCAGGGAAGTAAGATTCCACATTCTGGGGGCAACTAAGTCCACAGGCTGCAACTACTGAGTCTGAGAGTGTCACACCACAACAAAAGCAAGCAAACAAAAACTTAAAAAAAAAGAAGTCACTGGTGGCTGTTGCAGTGTTGACCTAGGATCTGCAGCCATTCCCTGTGTCCCTGTCCTTCCAAAAGTCACTGCCCGCCAGCAGCAAGTGAAAGGAACTGGGGGACAGGAGAGCCTGTGCCTCTCACTGAGTTTCCCAGGGGCAGCCCAGACTAGTCACCAGCTGGCAGCAAGACTGCTGCCCCCTCAATGTGGTGGGGGCTCTAATCTCAGCCGCTGGAGGAATCTGACACCTTGGACCCCCTTTCATCTCTTCCAGGGCAGTCCAGCAGGCAAAGATGCTCCAAACAGCAGCTGGGTTGGTCCCCAGGAGGGCCATGCTTGTATCAGTGATAGTGGTAGCAAGGCCAGCCCCCAGGAAACCTGGATCTTGATTTCTTGAGTGATGTGGGAGGGTTAATCTGATGTGGGCTGGGGCAGAGATGCCTAAGAGAACCCTCTGCTCCTAGGAGAACCCTCCGCTCCTCAGTCCCTACGTTGCAAAACTTCGCTGGCCTTGCAGCCCTGCATTCCACCCTTGGAGTTGCTGTGAGTCCTCCTTTAAGATGAAAACACCCCCCAGGGTGGAACACATTGACTGTAGAGAATAAAAAATAGCCCCACAGCTGTGGCCTTGAGACAGGCAGAACAGAACCGGCTGGAAAGGAAGATGCCGAAGAAGTGGAAACAGACCTCAGCATACCTTTCCCTCCTTCACAGTGCTGCCTCCTCACAGTGGGGTGGGGCTGAGCTTCCTGCTGCCTTTCTTCCCTTCCCGACTCCATGCCAGTTTCTGGGTCAGGTGACAGGGACACCTGGTTCACTCAATCGAGTCCCTTGAGATGAGAGTGAGGCAAGATCCGCAGAGCCTGGAAGAGAGCCCCTACCTTGCACCCCTCTTGCCTTCCCCCTTGTAGCCCAATCCTGTCTCAGTGCAGAGGGGAGGCACAGGCCCAGGGACAGGGCTCAGAGGACAGTGGGGGACTTGGGAAAAGCCACCCTTACCTCTGGATCCTCAGTCCCTAACTGGGGAGGGATGATCCTCCAGGGTCTTTTCCAGCTGAGACCATCACAGTCTTCAATGCCACCCATCTCATCATCCTGACTCTTAAGAGGAGATGGTTTCCCATTCTCCCCAATCCCAAGTGATTCCCAGGGGTACTGGAGAGGGGATGAGCATTGTTCCAGGGTGAATCCCATCTCTGGATCTAGGTGAAGTCCAAAAGGCACAGTGAATGCTCTTCACCTGGAGCAGTGGCTCAAAGAATAACAGGAGGTGATTCTGATGCCTCTAGTTAGAGAAACAGTGACCCCAAGAAGAGTCAGTCTAGAATTTGTCGGGGGACTGGGTAAGAAGTAGGGTTTTCCAGGTGGCTCCTGTGGTAAAGAACACACTTGCCAATGCAGGAGACATAAAGAGATGCTGGTTCGATCCCTCGGTCAGGAAGATCCCCTGGAGGAGGGCATGGCAACCCACTCCAGTACTCTTGCCTAGAGAATCCCATGGACAGAGGAGCCTAGCAGGCTACAGTCCATAGGGTTGCAAAGAGTCGAACACGACTGAAGCGACTTAACACGCATGCACACGCGCAGGTAAGGAGTGGGGACAGGGGAGAGGACATCCCAGTGGCCCAGCTGGTGGCGGCAGGTGGGCTTCTACACGGGAAGGAGCTGGGTCAGCTCCAGGGTCAGGAGTCTGGTCCTCCCTCCGAGCTGGGGATGCACATAGTGGGCAGGACGGGGGAGAACCAGCCCATAGTTTTCATAAGCTGTTCAAAGGGATCTGAAACCCCAGAATACCAGAGCCTTTCTTTGAAAAACTTTTATTTCATACAAAATTAATATTTAGATACATTCTCACCAGAAAAGGTCACATCATACCAAAATACAGGGAGCAACAAGGAAAATCCTCCCCTGAGGCCCCCAGTGCTACAGCCCTCCCCAGAAGATGCCACTGTTATCTGCTCAGGGTTTGTCCTTGGTGAACTCAGGCTCTGAGTCTCCTCTCAACGGCGTCCTGGTGTGGTGGCTATTGAAGCAAGAGAAAAAAACAAAAAACAAACAAATAAAAACACATGTTCACACCACATGAAAGCATCCTCTTTTTCTTGGGCCCTCCACACCCCTATCCCAGTCATGCCTACCCTACCTGACTTATACACACTGACAACAGTCTGAACTGAGGAAACTCTCCCCAGATCCTTGACCTGGGCGGCAACCCCTCAGCTCCCAAGCGCTGGGATGCCAGGAGCTGCAACCTCCTTCGACTCCAGGGCAGGCATTCTTTGGCTCCCAGAAAGCCTTCCCTGGAACCCCAGAAAAGGAGGATGGGTATTGGAAGGCAGGTGTGTGCATTTTTACCTTTATCCTGAGTGGGCGTCCAAAGTCTTCACTCTGTCCCAAAGGCCTCCAAATCCCTGAAAAGGATTAAAACCACAGCTGTAAACTGATTGCCTCTTAATGGGGAAGAGTATCTTAGCAAAAACAATTCAATTCTTTCTGGAGTTCTTTCTAATTCACAGTTGCAGGCTCCAGAGTCCTGCCTGGGAATAAGGCAGCCTTCCCCTCCCCTTGAGCTTGGGGCTGGGGGCAGCAGGGAAGAGGGAGGAAAGGAGTGAGAGGGAGGAAGAGTCAGAGATGAGACGAGTGAGCAAGCCAAGCATCGCCCCCGGAAAATCCATGTCCTTCCTAGAACCTCAGAATGTGACCTTATTAGACAAGGCTTTGTAGCGATCTACTATTTATTACTGGAGTGTTGCAGTCATTAAACTAAGATGACATCATACCAGAGTGGGTAGGCCCTTAATCCAATATGACTGGTGTCCTTATATGAAGAGAAGAGACAGTGAGGTCACAGAGGGGACAACACCACGTGATGGTGGAGGCAGAGACTGGAGCGATGCGTCCATGGGCGGCGTCCATGGGACTGCTGGCAGCCACTGGAAGCTCAGAGAGAAAGGCAGGAACAGTCTCAGGAACCAACCTTGCTGGCACCTTGATTTGGGAATTCTAGCTTCCAGAACTGTAGGAGAGCACATTGCTGTGGTTTAAACCACCTAGTTTTCAGTTGTAATGATCGTCCTAGGACCCTAACATGCCAACATAGCGGCGACAAAAAGCAGAGCTCAACAGAGACCCAGAGTCCTCAGCTCTCAGTAACTAAAAGGGCCTCTTGGGGTCAGAGAGTCTGTGCCATGTGCCCCCTCGCTGGGGCTGTGCTCACTCAGGTGTGCAGGCAGCTCTCAGCCTGGAGACATTTCTCCTAATAAGCAGCAAAACCAAACACATGTTCCCGTCCAGGCCCCCGAGTCACCTGCCACTTGGCATTAAGAGGATGTCAGCCCAGTTCCTGGCTGGCAGCGCTGACAGGCGCCCATCTGCTCCGGAAGTGCCTGGCCTGGGTAAACACAGCCACGCTCTGCCTCCCACGGCCAGACCAGCGGGGCCAGGCAGGCTGTGCGGAAGCCCTGGGCCTCAGGCCCCCTCAGGGTCACTCTCTACCCCAACCTGGCCACGGCTGGCTGCCCCTACTGGAATGGCATCCCTGGAAACCGAGAAAGGAAGAACAGGGGCTGGGGGTGGGGGCTCGACACAGGACCCGGCCCACCTCCCAGGTCCCTTCCTCGAATCCCTCCCTGCTGGGCCCAGGGTCACTGCCCCTTCCCACAGGCCCTTCCCTCCCCACTCTCACCCACGTCAAGCCATCTGCCACCCTCGCCCCCCTGGCGGGCACCACAGCCTGTGACTCAGCGCCCAGCCCTGAGGCTGCTCTGTGGGTGGCAGCTCCGGAAACCTTGGTGGGGAGGGAGCCTGGGCTGGAGGGCTGGGGGGAGAAGACATGTGCAGACCCCAGGTGGCCTTTCCCTGAGCACCAACCCCTGACCACACTGCCTTCATCCGGTTCTTAAAGCAGGAACTCTCTAGCAGAGGTGTTTCCTAAAATATAATGGTCTCATTAAAATGCACCTAATTCAGTTTATGTTTTTCCCTCGGGGATCCACCACCTGTTCTTCAAGCCCTGATCCCGGGGCCAAGTTGAGACCTGCTTCTCTAGTGTACTCCACCTTCATCTCATGTGACACCCCCAACCCCTTGCAGCCCCCCGGAATAGAATATTCACCCCACACTCGCCCTTGTGTGGATAAATTCCCACGAAGGTGTTAGAGACTTTATGTCACCTCCCTGCAGACTCGAGCAAAGTGCTTGACCCCAGTGTGTGTCCCAAAGGAACAGTGGTAATGGTGAGACTGGAGGTGTCATTCTGGGGGGTAAGAATGAGGGGCTGGACCTTGCCCAGGGCATCTTGGGAGGGGTCTGCTTCTGAGTCGGGAGCTCTTTACGTGTATGTTGTCTCCCCTCAAAGGGGCTTGGCCCCTGGAACTTGGCTCTGGAGGAAAAACCTGCAGGCTGGGCTTGTTCCACAGCTTGAAGATTGGGATTTGAGGGCCCCGCCCCAACCCCCAGGAGGTGAAGATAGGCCTGAGTCTCCAGCCCCAGGAGACCCGAGTGCCCAGCACACAAGAGCCTGCTTCGGGGATCTGTCTCCACCCACTTCTGCTGAGCCCCCTTCCAGCGGGTCCAGCCTCCCTCAGGGCCTCTTAGAGATTTAGCCGCCTTGCCTCAAAGCTGAAAGGAGGTCTCGGGATTCAGCCCTTCCCCTCCTGACTTAGCGGCCTTCCGGCATCCATCTCGGATTCTCCTACAGAACCAGGGAGTGGTGCCCCATCTTCTCTTCCCAGCCCTGTTCCCTCCCGAACAAACCCACAGCCTCCTTTCATTTCATAGTGGCCGTTTTACTGCTGATAACCGCAAGGAAACAGATCAGGCCGAGCAAAAGTAAAGAATCCTGGAAAACTCCAAGAAACCTCAGACTTGTAGCAGAAAGAGTCTGAATGTATTTAATTCCTGGTGCTGTAGCCACCTGTGAACTTGAACAAGACACCCTGTCTGCACCTTGGTGGCTTCAACTCCAAATGGGGGATAACATGAGTGTCTGCCCCACAGGGTGGCTGTGAAGGTTAAAAGAGGCAGAGGACTGTGAAAATACACAATCTGAGATTGTCGGTCTGGTTCTTTCAAAGTGTACACAGTCTACTAATAGTAAAAATTAATCCCAGTCACATGCATTATTCATTTAGCACTTTCTGTGCTGACACAATGAGTGTCAGACATTGTCTGAGGATGTGCCTCCCATAAGTCTATGTTCTTTTACCCCAGTCTTTCTTCCCACACTTTTTCAAGAGACAGTTCAATGCCTCTAGGGGGGCCCCTCCCTGTCCCTGGGTACTGGGATATTTTCCAGGCCTAACCCTCTCTGGAGGAGAGTCTCCTGGGCACATATGCTGCTTCCCAGAGCAGGAAGGTGGGCAGAAAACGGCCCCAGCTGGAAAATCAGAGTTTGTGTTTCTGCACAACTTCTTCAGAATAATAGACTTATAGGAAAACAAAACAAAACAAACAAACAAAAAACACAGAAAGCTTCACTCAGAGAACAGCAACCTGTTTTGCCCAGGGTTCTCCTGGCCTGTCCCACTTCATAGCTGCAGAAGTTGTGATATTTCTTGAGGCCACACAGCAAGTAAGCAGCAGAGATTCCACCAACATTGAGTACCTGCGACATCACGGCAGGTACTGTATCCAACACGGCAGGTACTGTATCCATCCACTTGGTAAACACCCACGGCTCCCATGCCAGGCTCCAGGGAGGCAGGGACGGGAATGGCATTGACATTCTATGGAGAGGGATCAGACCCACACAAGTCAAAAAGGTCATTGCTGAGACGGATAAATTCTATGAAGCAAATAAATCTGGGTGCCAGATGGAGTGGTGGGTGGATTTCGGGGAGGAGTCGCTCTCTATCTACTGTAGTCAAGGAGGCCTCTGAAAAGTGACATTTTTTGACATTTTGAAAAGATGAGACACAGGTATGTGAAGAGCGGGAGGAAGAAGCATTCAGCTGAAAAGAATGGCAGGTGCAAAGGCCCTGGGGCAGGAACGTGCTTGGGCTCTTCCAGGAACACAAAGGCCAGAGTGGCTGAAGCAGTGAGAGAGAGGGGCCAGTCAGGGAGGTGAGGAGGAGAAGGAGTCAAGGAAGGCCCCACAGCCGTGGAAATGAGCCTGAATTTTATTCTGATGGAAACAGAAAGCCATAGGAAGCTTTCTAAGCAGAACAATGACAGTTGTGATGTGTCATTTACAAAGTACACTCAGGAAGCTGTGTGAAGGATGGAGGGAAGGGTGGCAAGGAGTTGTGAGGACGCTCCAGTGGCCTGGACAACCATGCAAGCTGTGGGTGTGGAGCGAAGAAGAAAGCAGATCAATACCTGATACCAACACCTGTGAAGCACTGAGTGCTGGCTGGGCACGCATCAAGGGATATTCAACACAGAGCTGGGGGCCTCAGAAGAAGCGGTGCTGGTGGCTAGCTATGTGGCCAGGGTTAGGAGACTGGGCTTAAGGCCACAGGAGACCAGCAGCCCTAGGTGGGAGCCTGCAGGAACAAATTTTGGGGATCTCACATCCTCCTTTCAGTTCCCTAACATATATGATGTCTTTCTCTTCTTAAAAGGCCATTGTCAGAGGCACTACTTGTGACAGATCAGTGTTTCAGAAATAAGAGCCTGGAAGCAATTAGAACAGAAGACAACTTACTATATTTGTTTTTCTATTTCAAAATTGTGTTTAAGTTGCACAGACACATGATAAAAACCTTCAGAGTACAGAGCACATAGCAAGAGATAACTCTCCTTCCACTCTCTCTCTATCCCTAGAACATATTCTCTGTTATCTATTCATTTTTAATTTTTCAGAAACATTCTCAGCATATACATACGTATACATCACATATCCTATTTTTAAACATGGAAATCAATTCAGTTCAGTCGCTCAGTCGTGTCCAACTCTTTGCAGCCCCACAGACTACAGCATGCCAAGCTTCCCTGTCCATCACCAACTCCTGAAGCTTGCTCAAACATGGAAATAGCATAGTAAATTGTTTTGTATCTTTTTTTTTTCCCCCAAGCCATATGGCTCAGAGGTAAAGAATCTGCCTAGAATGCAGGAGACACAGGAGACCTGAGTTCGATCCCTGGGTTGGGAAGATCCCCTGGAGAAGGAAATGGCAACCCACTCCAATATTCTTGCCTGGGAAATCCCACGGACAGAGGAGATTCAGTCCATGGTCTCACAAAGAGTTGGATAAAACTGAGCACAGAACACATGAATCACTATTTCATTCTTTTTTAGTGGCTGCATGTTACATCATCACAAAGCTGTATCATATAGGAAAGTGGGTATTTAGATGGTTTCTAGATTTTGGCTAATACCAACAGTATAGCATCAAACACCTTCATGTGTGGGTCTTCAGTATTTCTACTGGATAAATTCATAGAAATGGAATTTATAGCTCAAGGGATAATTACATATTTCCAGTTTGAATAAGTACTAGCAAATCACTGTTTAGAACAGATGGAGCAATTCACTCCCCTTAGCTCCTGCTGACCCTAACAGCAACGCCCTCACAAAGTCAATATAAGGCATCATCCAAATTTTTATTTTTTGCCAATTTCATGACACCTGACAACTTGCATGTGTCAAGTGTGAGTCCACCTTCACTGGTGTGGTGGGTGTTATCACCCTCATTCTGCAGATCAGAGAGCGTAGTTCACTCACCCCAGGACAGAGCCAGTGTCCCAGGACTGCTGTGAACCATAGAGATGACAGAAAGCCCAGCTGGGAACAGGATAGGCAAGACCAGGAGTGAGGATGCTAAGACCAGGCAAGGTTGTGGTTGCCTACGCAGACACTCCGGCTCTGGCAATCAAGATGGGGAAGGGAACTTGCAGGTCAGAAGCCAAGGGATCAGGTCTTGGCTTCAATGATCAGGTCTATAAACCCGTTCTTCCAGGACCTGGGACAAAATGCTCCCTCTTCTGTGCGCATGCCTGGGCCAGCCTGAGCCCTGGATGTGGGTGTCAGAGAGCCATATCAAGGCTATGGGAAGTGGGTCAGCCACTCTCTGAAGGAGTATGGAATTTAGGAGCAGAGATAACAGTGGACGTTGACATCTGGGACTAAAGCCCCAAGTTTCCTCTCTTCCCACAATGAAGGTTGGCGGTTGCAAAGCAGGAAGATGCAGGCTCCATTAAAACTGAGAAAGGTCCCTGTCAATAAACCACAGTAGCCAAACGAACCTAAGTTTAGCATCACACTCTAAGCCTGCTTGGGAGCCTCTTGACTTTTCTAATGGGCTCCATTTCCGTGAACTCAAAGGTAATGGAATCAGCTTCAGAGAAAACAATGTTCTAAAAAAAGAAATGCAATCAGAGCTGCCGACCTTCGACAAAAACTCTTCTCATAGGCCTTGGATTTGAAGTAAGGAATGTGCACTTTGAGAGGGTGTGTATGTGTGTGTGTGTGTGTGTGTGTGTGTGTGAAGACTGTGAATTTCAGGTGTGACTGAAACTAGAGAGAAAGTCCCAACATGTTACTAAGATTGTCTTTTTTAAAAAACAAAACAAAAACAAACAACAATGACAAAGAAAACAAAAAACTTTAAAGAAAAAATTAGAGTAAGAGGGCAGGGAAGTGTGACTGTTTTGAAACTGACATTAGGGCCCATCCAAGTGTAGTGGGTATTAGACAGAGATAGGTTGCCCAAAGGAGTGGATTTCCGAAGATCACCCTCTCAGACTCACTGTGCAGCAATTTGAAAACATGGGATGTTCCAAGATGGGAAGGGCCAGGCTCTCAAAGCAGGCTCATCCTTGAAGCTTGTGTGCATAAGGAGAGGGTTTTCTGAGCCATGAAGGTCAGACTCAGGCAACCATGAAGGTCTTCAAGGGAGTCCTAGGGCATCAACCCAGATAAGCCCAGAGTGTGGTCTGTATCTGGAACTGACTCTCTGAGATACTAGAGTTTCCAGTTCATCTTTCTGGGTGAAGATGGTCTCTACTCCTCCAGTTTTCTGGAAATTTCTCCCATTTTCCATACCATCTACCCATCCAGCCCATCCATTCCTCTGTCTCAAGCAGTCAGTAAATAAACCATTTTTTGAGCCCATGACAAATCAAAGACCACACTAGGCACCATGTGAGAATCAGAGTAGGGTTACTGGGTGCTGTTGGGACACCAGCAGTGGGGGGGTCTTATACCGGTCATGGGGAGTAGAAGTAAGTGTGATCATCTTGGAAAATAATTGGGCACCATCTGCAAAAGTTGAACTTGCACACTAAGTTCCTCTCTTAGCTATATACCCCCCAAATTCTTGCACCTGTGTGAAAGATGTGGATAATGCTGTTTAAATAAGCAATGTTCATGATGGTAAAGCTATGAAAAACTCAGATATCAGAGAAGGAACACTTTGTGAATTACGGTTTATTCCCACAATGTAATCTTATGCAGTGTGAAAATGAATGAACTATAGTTATATGCAATAAGATGGATGAATCTTAGAAACAGCTGATGAGTTTTTAAATAGTTTCAAATTAACAAAACTATAAACCAGATATACTTTAATAAATTTTTTAAAACGCAAGTTTCAGAAGACTACATATATCATTTTTTTCTAAAGCTTAAAAATAAACAAAGCTAAGTAACATTTTTTTAAGGAAACAAAAAAATACGTCTTAACATTTTTTTAGAGTCAGGAATACTGAGCATAAAATTTAGGATCGTTGTTACCACTGGGGGCAGACAGTTTACAAAACAGGGGAGGAGCCCACCGGTAGGGCCAGTGATCTTGGTCATGTTTTAGCTCTTGGACCTCATAGCAGTTATCAAGTGTTTGTTTTGTTATTATATTTTATTCACTGCATATCAATGCATATTCTTTGATATCGAAAACATTTTAAGGCAATAACTCCTGGTCTGAAGGAGATTGCCAATCATATGATAAAACAGAGGCACAGACCCCTGAAAAGGTATTTTGTATGTCATAGTACAAGAAAAAACCTTATGAATGAAAGACTGTTTGAACTCGTTGCAAGTGACCAAAACCAAATGCAAACTAGTTCAAGCAAAAGTAAGTAGTAAGTAAATAATAGGTAAGTAAATCTGGCTCATTAATCCATGTGAGGCCAGAACCAGAAACTCTAAAACCTCAAATAATGAGCAACTCATTTCCTCACTCTCCCTGCCTCTTTCTGTGTGTTGGCCTCTTTCTTGTGGTGCTTCCATTTTGTAAGAGGAAGAGAAGAAGGGGCGTGGACCGTGCCAGCCTGGCTTGCATCATGTCAGTTTCGCAAACCCAAAGCCAAAAGAGGGGAATTTTCTTCTCCCTATACTCCAGTCACAAGGTCCCAGGCAAGGATTCCAATTGGCCTGTTTTGGGTTATATGTCCATCCCTGGGCCAATCACAGTGGCCAGGAGAAACGGTATTAACGTGATTGGAGGAAATCGCGGGGGTGGGGGGATGGGAGGGTTACCCAAAAAAAGGAAGTCATATCAAGAGGAAGCAGAAGAAGGGACGACGGTACAGACAGCCGTGACAGGTGTCCACTCCCAAGGCTCAGACAGCACAGTGAGGCTCTTCGGCAGAGAAAGTCCTAACCTGGAGGCTGCACAGGGGCAGAACTTGAAGCCTTAGGGAGGGAGGGAGGCTCCTGCCAGACCCTGGAGGCATGAGGCTGACTGTGTAAGGCAGGAATGGCTCCGGGGGATCCTGGGGGAGCCATTTTAATTGTTCTGTGGGCTGGTCGGCTCCAGGGTGTAAAAACAAACCCTGATGGGAGGGATTCCCTGGGAATGGAAAAAAAGGTACATAGAAGGCAGAACACAGGATGTTGCGGAAGCCCAGCGGACGCCCCCACACAGGGCTCAGGCTGAGTCAAGCGGACGTCTGGGGCTGTGGAGGGGGCAGGCTGGCGGCCGCTGGGAACAGAGTGCAGCGTGGGGCCAGGAGCTCTTCCCTCTAGGAGTTGCCTAGAAGGACGTTTCCAGCCCAGCTGATCTGGCTCACCGTCCCCAAGTCGTAGCCCTCAGGAATCCCACGCTAGTTACATGGCAGAGGGGCGACCCTCAGTGTGAGGACCAGGGCCTAGCAGGCCCGGCGGCCATGTTAGTGGCCTAAGACGAGCGGGGCCTGCAGGCCCAAGAGTCCGTGCCTCAGAGAGAAGTAGAAACCGGGGCAGGGGTGTCTAGTCACATCAACTCACAGCCGCCACTTATCCATTATGAGTCCGGGACTCTGGCGTTTGCCCAGGATACAAATCCTCATTCTGACATTTGACAAATTCGGGACCTGGGCCATGTGCTTCACTCTCTGAGTTCCGAGTCCCAGTCAGGAAAATGCCCGTAACACAGTGTCATACCTACCTGAGAGGCACCTACCTGAGGGGCTAGTGTGAGGCCCATGTGAGAAAAGTTTATGGTTGGCAGGAGGTTCTGCATCCGTGTTCATCATAGTTACAGTCAATGTTAGTCGGCTTGTCGTTTCTGACTTTTTGCGATCCTCATAGCCTGTAGCCCTCCAGGCTCCTTTGTCCATGTGATTCTCCAGGCAAGAATACTGGAGTGGGTTGCCAGTTCCTTCTCCAGAGGATAATGACATGATTTCATAACCTAGAGTCCCTGAGGTGAAAGGTGTGAGCCCCTGACAGTGCAGACAGTCACATAGAGGCTAAATGACCCCATGCTGTAGAAGGCACAGGGCCCTACATTTGAAGCAGTTTCCCACCTCGCAGCCTTTGCTTGTAAAATGCTTCCCTTGGCTCCAACATGGCTCACTCCTCTTTATCCAGGTTTAGGATAAATGGCGTCTCCTCAAAAAAACCTTCTCTGATCACCCTACTAAAAATGTAGCCTCCCTATTCTCCATCCAAATACTCTCATCTATGATCTTCCTTTCATTATTGTTGTTGTTCAGTTGCTGAATCATGTCTGACTCTTTGCGACTCCACGGACTGCAGCATGCCAGGCTTCTCTGTCCTCCACCAACTTCCGGAGTTTACTCAAATTCATCTCCATTGAGTCAGTGATGCTATCCAACCTTCTGTTCCTCTGCTTCCCTCTTCTCCTTTTGCCTTCATTATTACCCTTTTATATTAATTTACATTTTTTATTTGCTTATATTAATAATCCAATTCCCTTCTGGAACATAAAGTTACTGAGTACAGATACCTGTTTCGCCACTGTATGCCTACCCTAGCGTGGCACATTGACAGGTGCTTAAATATTTGTGGAATGAATAGATGAAGAATGCCCTTATAAAACTCAGGCCATGCATTTCAACTAAGGCTCAGAGAGGTTCACTCACATCTCTCATGGCCTTATTTATATCCAGCTTCACAGAGTTCCTGGGCATGAGGTCCTGGTTCAAGTCAAGCCATGGAGTCACCAGAACTGGGTACCACCTCTTGTACCCCCATACCAACCTGGTCTTCCCTAGGGTTCTGTGGTTCACGCAGAACCTATGTGGGGAACTGGGGTTAGCCAGTTGGAGGTTAGCTAGATAGACCACTGATAGACCATCACGGATAGGTCTATTGATAGACCATCAATAAACATTTGCGGAGTCCCTTACTACCCGCCTTTGGGGGATATCCTGGGCTGGCTTGGGGAGACAAAGCCTGTTGGATATCCTCCTTGGCTGCTGTCCTGAAGCCCTTTCCATGGCACCTACTGGGTGGTATCATGTTTAAATGTCTAACTTCGAATGACAATTCATGGTTTCATACTGAAAAATGTCACTGAGATACAAGTCTGACACTCCAGTTTGCTGATTGGCATGATCTCTGCCTGCAAGCCAGTGCTTTTCAAGACATGGTCTGTGGCCCGTCTATAATGAATCACGAGATGCTTGGGGAAACAAACAAACAACAAAAAAACTACACAGGCTCCTAGCCAGCCTGGACTTGCTAGATCAGAATCTCTGCAGCAGGTTTTGAAGTCAGCACTTTTCTTTAGAGTAAAGAACTCAGGCAAGATCACATAACTAGTGAGTAGTCGAGGACCAAACCCAGGCAGTGGGGCTCCAGAGCCTGTGTGTGCCTGACTTTTGTCTGATGGTAGCTCTCTATTCCCCACAGGCCCACGTCTGCCTGTCGCACCAGGGACTCAGCAACAACTGTCTCTCAAAACTCCATTTGCACCCTTCCAACAAGCAGGTCCAGCCCCCCTGCTGATGGCCACCTCCTTTGTTTGATGAAGTCTGTGGTTAGCATGCAGGTCTGTCTGTCTCCCCCATAAGTTTAGAGGGTAAACAGTTATTTAGATCATTTCTGTATCTCTGGAAACCAGGACAAGGCCTCACCCAGACCAACTTCAGTCTCGGTGGGTTGCAAATAGGATATATTCACCCACCTAATACTTCTGTGCCTACCCTGTGCCAGGCCTTTTGTGGGCACTCGGGATGCAGCAATGTAAAACCAAACAAAAACCCTTTCCCCCCAAGGAGTTTATAGTCTATGTACAAGTGAAGGGATAATGACCTCTGCAAGGCCTGCCCGGAAGTAAATGAAATAAACTGCAAGTTGGAAAGAAAAGTAAGAACTCTGGGGACTAAAGCAATCAAGGGGGACTTCCTGTGAGAGGTTTCACTAGCATCACCTTCCTTATGATTGAAATCACCTAAGATAATTCTGTTGAAGACTTGAATGTTCTCTGTAGAGCCTCACTCCCAGTGGCCAATGCTAAGGACGTGGTGTACCAGGCACAATTCCCACAGTTCAAAGCACCTTGATCAGGGTCTGCAGGGAAGGTGTGGGAGTAGGGGAAATGAGGATGGAGGGGCAGAGGGACATTTATTAATAGTAATGTTATTTTGAGTGAAATCTTTGTTCTGGAATCCAAACCCAACTGCTTCTCTTGGGTTGCTGTGAGGATTAAATGCTTAACTCAAAGGAGGAGAGGTCAGTTAATGGATGGCATTGTTGCTGTTTTGGGTAGAAAACACTCTCAAGTAGTCCTAGCTCATCTACCTGAGTGGGTAAGAGGGAAAAACAAGAGATGGTCTGGAAGGCTCCCAGATAATCTGGGGCCTTGCAGACCAAGGTGATTTAATTCTGAGATGAAAGCTACTGCAGGCTTTTAAGCACATGAAAGACTACCAGCTACTTAGAGAAAGGACTACTGGCTGGTTATAGTGGAGACAGAGACCAGTTAGGAGGCTACTGCCAAGGTCCAAGTGAGGGACAAAAGGGGCTTGGGTGAGGGAGGTAGAACAGGAAACGTTTCTGCGAAAGTGAAAGTGTTAGTCACTCAGTCGTGTCCAACTCTTTGCAGCCCACTAGGTTCCTCTGTCCATGGGATTCTCCAGGCAAGAATACTGGGGTGGGTAGCCATTCTCTCCTCCAGGGGATCTTCCCAAATCAGGGATAGAACCCAGATCTCTTGTATGGTAGAAGAGGAAATGTTCCTGTGAAAAGACATCTAGTTTGGATGTGAAAATACGGCAGGGGTCGGGCACAGGAGAAAGAGGGATCAAGGTGGACCTCAGGTTTTGGGTTGGTAAATGGGGGTATCATATTCTTAGATGAGGGAAGTAGAGGAAGAGCAGGCTTAGGAGACAAAATCAAGTGTTGCTCGTGTTGGTGGGGATAGCTGAGGAATGCCCCCCTCATGACAGAACCTGCGAAAGTATAACGTTCTGTGGCAAAGGGACTTTGCAGATAGGATTAAGCTGAGAATTTTGAGGTGGGCAGACTGAATTATTTGCTGTATGTATACATGCTCAGTTACTCAGTCATGTCCAACTCAGTGCAAGCCCATGGACTGCAGCACCCAGGCTTCCCTCTCCTTCACCGTCTCCTGGAGCTTGCACACACTCATGTCCATAGAGTTGGTGATGCCATCCAACCATCCTCATCCTCTGTCGTCCCCTTCTCCTCCTGCCCTCAATCTTTCCCAGGATCGGGGTCTTTTCCAATGAGGTGGCTCTTCACATCAGGTGGCCAAAGTACTGGAGCTTCAGTTTCTGTTTTTCCAGGGACTATTCAGGGTTGATTTCCTGCAACTAATATAACATTGTAAATCAACTATACTTTAATTTTAAAATAAATAAATAAAAATGAAAAATGAATGTGATTTAGGAAAGCAAAAAAAAAAAAAAAAAAAAAGACAGTTCTTGGTATATGGCCACAGAAATCTAGAGTCTGAATGCTATCAACCAGCTCCCCTTGAATTCACCTAGTCTACTATATACTATTTCGTTGGAGGCAGATGGGGAGAAGCCAGCCAGGAGCTAGCTCACAGCCCAGGAGAAACTCATCGAAGGGAAGGGAAGAGAAGGCTGAAAACTCAAATACAGGCCCCAAGCAGAAAGAGCTGAGTCCCAGGAGCTCAGGGAGGATGGGCTCTGCTTAGACAGAGGGAGGAAGAGGAGACACTATTACAGGGGCTAGGGGTTCAATAACTGGGGAGAAAGGTCTAGAAGATGCTCTTTTAGCTCCTTCTGAGAAGGAAAGCATGGTTAATTCAAGAAAATTCTGTCTGAGGAGTGCAGGCAGCCTAAGAGCCAACTTTTGCCCCAAGCAGTTTGCAATCTAGCTATCAAGAGGAGCTCCAGAAGTGACCAGCAGAGCCTCGGAGCGATGCAGTGCAGGGAACAACTTCCGGACTCAGTTTAGCGTCAGGTGAGCCTAGGTCTTTGGCCCATTTCTGCCACTAACCACTACACCTGCACTTCAGTGTCCTTATGGGAATTTTACCTCCTTCACCAGGTTGTTGTGAGACTTAAAGGAAAATAATAAATCTGAAGTGCTCAGCAGAGAGCCCTGCACACAGTGAGTGCTCAATAATATAAAGCCATTATTATTAAAATAAGTAGGTGGTTCACTGGGTGGGAATCTCAGTATTTTTGAGATTCCAGACTTCTGTCTGGGTCATAGATAATTCACCCACCTGTGTTTCTCCAGGTGGGGTCCCCAGCAGACCACCCCAGAGACTGTGGTAGGATCCAAACTCCACAGTTTAATAACCCTCGCCATGCCCACCCTCTTCACCCCAGGACGTTCAGGCCACTTAAGGCCAAGAACCACTGCTTCAGTATGACCATACTCAAGCCAGACTCCCCTGGTTTTTGCCTTTCAAAGCAGCGCGTGGATGGCTTTCTCCTGGGAGAATCATAGAGGCAGAGTGCCTCACCTAGCCTTCAGTTTTCCCCAAGCCAGGACCTTCCACATACAATCAAAGAAACACCTGGTTTGCGATCTCCGATGGCTGGGACTCAAGGAAGCTCTGAATAAGGATGGGGTTCAGAAATCTGCATAGTTTAGCTCCCAAGAACACCAGCTCACTCACTCCCCATAATTTACCTCCTGGGTAACTCTCCCAGTAACCCCTAACACCTTTCCTTGTTCAATTTTTCTCCAAGGCGTTTACAGCGACTCCGCAGGCTACAAGTCTTACTCATTTTGTTTAGTGTCTATCTATCTCCATTACAAGGTAAGCTCTCTGCTTATGAGCTTTTGTTTATTTGGTGTTTTGTTCTGCTTTGGTCTTCTCTGTCCAGGCTGTATCCTTGGGCTTAGAACTACTAGCTGGCATACCACCAGCCCTCAGTAAATATTCACCGAGTGAGCAAAAGAGTTGGACAGCTCTAATTCCTTCCTGCCCCAGAAGCTCCCGGTACAGGAGACAGGACAAACCTGTGTTGCTTCTCCAGCTCTGTCACCAGCTCATCCCTGCGGCAGCGTTGGGGGTGGGATGGCCTGTAAACGTTTTGCTGAACTCTTATTAAATATTTCCCCCTTTCCCGTGCCAATGTTTTCTTTAACTGCTCCTCTTGTGAGAATAGAGAACATTGCGTGAGGCGGGGGGTGGGGTGGGGGGTGCTTTCAGAGCTGGCCAGTTAACAGGCAGTCATTCCCTATTCTTTCTTCCTCTCTCACATTCCCTTTTATGGGGCCGAGTGTATTATAGAAAGAAGGGCTGCCTCAAAATACCCCTGTCCCTGTTTACATATATAAACATTTACATGCATATTGTTTTTGGTTATACAAGTAACCATAACAGCTGACCTTCCCTGAGTGTTTACTGAATGCCAGGCCTGGTGCTAAGCACGTGCATCCCTTGTTTAATCCTCTCAACAACCCTGTGACATGGGTTGTATTATTGCTGTCGCCCCACCTTTACATATGTGCTGCAAGAGCTTCTGTGTGGTCCACAGACACACACCTGAGTTTGAAGGCGAACCAGACGGCCTGATTTCAACATATCCCTCATTCCTAACTGCTGCGATAACTGCCTTTCTCAAAAGATGTGTTCATTTTCAGGAAGTCAAACAATAAAGTGGTTAAGACTACATGCTTCCACGGCAGGGGGCATGGGTTCGATTGCTGGTCAGGGAACTAAGACCCAGCATGCAGCAGCACAGCCAAATCAATTTTTTTAATAAATTTTAAAAAAAAGTAAACAAGGAGAGCTTCTGCCAAACCCCTCAAAGAGGCTGCTGTTAGCTGATAATGCTTTTATACTAGGGAACTTCTTATACCAGTAGTATGTACCTGGGCTTTTTCTTTTCCTGCAATAGTTGTCCCAGACCTTTTGTTCCACTTAATTTTTTCACTCTCTAATATTATAATACATTTTGGACGAGATCTTCACTAAGTGATGCCTCCACTCTTAGAAGCTTTAGGTTGATGTTCTGGCTGCAGGGGCTAAAGATGGAGTGATGTGGTGAAGACAAACCTATGGATATAGTAAGGAGGTATATAGCATGCTGGCTAGATAACAGCTGGATGAATTTGGGCTCTTTCGGGTTTAGGAGGTGCCTTTAGAAGTGGGAGCTTATTTGTTTTGTTCTTCCTTTTTAGCTTAGTTAGTTCAGGGTACCATCCCATTGACTGAGAAATGAATAGGCTTCCCTCCCATTCCTTGGTAGCTCAGACAGTAAAGAATCTGACTGCAATGCAGGGGAGTGGGGTTCAATCCCCGGGTCAGAAAGATCCCCTGGAGAAGGAAATAGCACACACACACAAACACACACACACCCCGCTTCAGTATTCTTGCCTGGGAAATCCCATGGACAGGGGAGCCTGGCAGGCTACAGTCCATGGGGTCACAAAAGAGTCGGACACAACTTGGCAACTAAACCACCACCCCTGAATCAGGATCTCAAAGGCAAGCTCTCCTGGACAGTCCTAGGTAATCTCAATGCAGGCTGGGCTAAAGGGAGCCAAAAGGCTTGCCTTCTTAGGCTCCTTAAGGACTATGCCCATAACTCATTGCTCAGCTTCCAGGCATAGTCACTGGGCTAGATGCCAAACTCATGACAGTGGTTCATTTAATCTGCACAACACTATGGCGCAGGCCTCACTGCCCCCACCTGACCAGTGAGAAACTGATACTCAGAGAAGTCGTTAACTTACCCAGGATCACACAGCTAGCCAGTCAGCCCTGTGTTTTTCTCCCTAAGGCCTCAGAGAGTCGCCAGAGAAGGCTGGAGCCGATTCCGGCCCCTGATTGCATGTAAATGAAGCACACAGCCCAGAGCCCTAACCCAGCTGGCTGCCGGCCACACAGCAGGTGTAAGGAATTGGCTGAGGTTCTGGTTTTTCGAACTCTATTTGTTATAAAAGACCTCCAGGGAAGTTGGTAGAACTGAATGGAGTGGAGTCAGTCCTACATCCTGATAGCCCAGAGGCACTGGAATAACTGACTTCCTGAAGAGGATTTGCCCACAGCCAAACAGAATTAAGCTACATGTCAATATGAATCCAGGGCAGGAGGAATCCTAATCTATAACTTCCTCCAGAGAGACAAGCCTTACTCCTGCCAAGAGGGGTCAGCTGATAGAACTGCCCCGAGGGTACGTGTACGGATATTATTACTAGAAACTAAAGACTGCAGAGAAACTTATCCTTTAGATAGACCTGCTCGCTCCAGCCAGTCATTTTTACCAACAGGGATTGTCCTCGAGTCTGGAGCCCTAATTAAATCCCTTCAACTCCAATCTGCCGGCGCCACCTAGAAGTACTTTCCCCCCTAGTTTATTCTTTTCTGCGAAAAACAAACAAACAAAACACCCTCTGTCCAAAAGGGTCTAGGTTAGGATGGCCCTCAATAGGAAATACAGATTAAAAAAGTATGCCAAATCTGTACCATGGAATGTTCTGAGGCCCTTCCCCTCCCCACAAAAGAATAAAGGGCCTCTGAAAGATGTTAAGATCACTGAGACTTACTGGTAAATGAAAAAACAAAAAAAGTTCCAACTTCTGATAAGCAGAATTGTAGCCAAGTCATGTCTGACTCTTTTGCAAGTCCCCTGGACTGTAGCTCACCAGATTCCTCTGTCCATGGGATTTCCCAGGCGAGAATACCGGAGTGGGTTGCCATTTCCTGTTCCAGGGGATCTTCCCGACCCAGAGTCTCCTGCACTGCAGGTGAGTTGTTTACCGCTGAGCCACTGGGGAGGCCCTGATAAGCAAAATGAGTAACTGAAAAAATATGGAAAAGATACAAAAAAGTGTATCATACCTACATAAGGAAAAATTTTGAAAACACAGAAAAGTAGGGGGGAATCAACCCCCCAGGCCTCCCACCCCCAAAAAAGAACCATTGTTAATATTTGATATATTGCTCTCAGGTCTCCTGGCTAGAAGCGGTCACATTACATCAGGTGGTGGTCAGCACATACTCGAGTGTGACCAGAGCTCCAATCCCAGCTCTTCCACCTCTCCCTGAGAGAGCCTCACTCCGCAAATCTGTTCCCTGGAAGTCATTCCACCCTCCTGGAGTGGTTGTATTGATTAAATGAGGCCAAATATGGAAAGCTTGAGTGCCTAGGAAACAGCACTCAATAAGCAGCCACTGTTATTCTTTGTAACGGGCCATTTCCCTCAACATTGTAACATAATTGATTTTGAATGTTGCTCAGAATCTTTGAAAACATCCCATGTAATGGCTTGTTGGATAAGCCAATTTCTTCACTAGTCTCTTGATTTCTTCACTATTCTCAATTTCTTCACTATTCTCTTGATTTCTTCACTAGTCTCTTATGAGAAATGTTTTGGCTGCTTCCATTTTTACCTTCGTATAAATAGCTCTGTGATGAACACTGTTGTGAATATAGCTTTACCTCCCCCGTATTTTGGAGACTTTAGTTAAGATCGTTTCCCAGAAGTGGAATCACTAGGTCAAAGGGTAATCACCATTTTTAGACTTTATAGGCACAGGACCTGATTGCACAAAGCAGGCGTTAGTTCCTAGACCTAACCTCCTGATCATCCCCAACATCTTCATGCCCCCCACCGGGATGGCCTCCTCCCTGGAGAGGACACCTGGCTGCCTCCACCACCCATTCCTGCCTCCTCCTCTCTTGTTCCTCCCGCACTGGCGGAGCCTTTTCACCTCTGCCTGTGCAAATCCTCCCTGGTTTCAGTTCTTACTTCTCCCTTCTCCCTGACCCACCTGATAGCTGGCCCTCTGGTTGTACCAGCCCCTTGAATCTGTAATCAAACCCAGTCTGATTCAAGGACCCTCTTTCCCTTTCAAGATTTGAATTTGGGTCCATAACAACCAGACAATAAGCCCCCGAGGTCAGGAATAAAGTCCTAGGCTCTTCTTCCTTACCCCCCTCAGCCCCAGAATGAGCCCTACAGTGCCAGGACCTGAGCTCCCATTTCAAGTATTCACTGAGAAAAAATGTCTTCCTAGGGTCAGCTGTGGGCCAGGCTGGGCACTATGGCTACAGGGTCCTTAAGAGCTGGCTCGTCGATCAAGGGGAGAAAAGAAAATGTCAATAATCAAGAGTAACCATGAAGGTCGGGGCTTTTGATACAAGTTCATAACAGAGGAAGGGAGGGTGTCAGGTTAACCTGGGCTCTGCCCAAGGTGTGAAACTTGTTGGATGTCTTGCTGTGTGGCCCTGACTGAGTCACTTAACCTCTCTGAACCTGGATGCCCCCATCTGCATCAGGCTCTCTTCACTGGGATACAATGAGGTTAAATCGGTTATTCAGGTGAATAAACATGCTTAGCAGGTATTCAATAAATGCTCATGGTGAGGGCTTAATGCGGACTCATGGGTTAATAAAGGGGCTGCACTGGCAGGCTGCTTACAGCCTTGGAACTCAAGCATCCCTGTTCTTCTCGTTTAGGAACTAGGTTGCTGGTTGCCCATTTCTTCCACTGAGGGGCAAGTTTCTTGCAGGTTCTGGCTCCCTGGTTTCCAGCCTGGAGTCTGGAGGGATATGAAGAAAGGCTGGAGTCTGCTGCACGTGGTGTATGCTTGCAAAGAGCTTGCTCGTGAATCACCTTCACCTCCAGTGCAGTGAAGCAGTGGGATGGAATGTTGAAATGCCTCCTTTTACATCCATTTTCTGAGCACGCAGCAAGCCTGCTCCCGTTCAGGCTGCAAATCATCGCGCACACACACACACACACACCCGCCCCCCCCCCCCCCCCCGCCGCCAAGCAGGCAACACCTTGCATGAGACCCAAGGAACACAGGCTTCCAGGGGTGATGTCACTCAGAGTTCAAGGAATGCCAAGCTAGGCACTCCAGTTATTCATCCTCCCCGCAATCAAGGCAGGCTCAGAGCAGACCCATCCCTGCGACAGATGTGGCTCAAGGTTATGGCCAAGGTCAAGCCTGTTATGTGTCCTTTAGTGGTGGGGGTGTGCAGAGATTACTGCATAAGTTTGGATTTAAAGCTGAGAGAATTCTTAGACACCATCTAATTCAGTCACCCTTCCCTTTGCAGAGGGGAAACTCACCTCACACAGCTATGGCATGGGTCATAAAACTAGGGCTTAAAAACAAATAAATAAATAAAAAATAAAACTAGGGCTTGCTTTTTCCAAACCCACAATTAAAAGAACTCTCATCATCCTCTGCTTTATCTGGGCTTCTCTTTTGGCTCAGACGGTAAAGAATCTGCCTGCGATGACAGAGACACGGGCTCGATCCCTGAGTCAAGAAGATCCTCTGGAGAAGGGAATGATTAACCACTCCAATATTTTTGCCTGGAGAATTCCATAGACAGAGGAGCCTGGAGGGCTACAGTCCATGGGGTCGCAAAGCGTCAGACACGACTGAGCGACTTTCACTTTCATTTTTTTCCTGCTCTATCTGGGGTTACCTCTCAACCCACCCCCCGCCATATACGCCAATCACTATAATATTGACATCTAACTCTGATGCTGGGAGGGATTGGGGGCAGGAGGAGAAGGGGACGACAGAGGATGAGATGGCTGGATGTATGTGAGTCTGAGTGAACTCTGGGAGTTGGTGATGGACAGGGAGGTCTGGCGTGCCTAGATTCATGGGGTCGCAAAGAGTCAGACACGACTGAGTGACTGAACTGAACTGAACTGATTGCATAAGTCCCTAAAGGACTTATGTTAAGTCCCTAAATGTTTAGGGTGTATTGTCTAATTTAAGCCTTTCACAATCTCTAGGAGTTAAATACAGTAACTCCTTGATACTCCAAGTGTGGTCTGTGGCTGGCAGCATCAGTATCACCTGGGAGTTGGTTGGAAATGAAGAATCTCCAGTCCTAGGAGAAGAATTTGCATTTCAATAGGCTCCCAGGAGACTGAACAACAGTTGATCTTATGCACAATCAAGTTTGAGAAGCACTGCCTTAATTCTTCCCACTTTAAACAGGAAACGGAGCTTTGGGGCAGGGAAGGTGTGTGTGTGTGTGTCAGGATGGGGTGGGGGTGGGGTTAGGAGTGACTCCCACAAAGTCCCACAGCAGGTCAGGTGTGGAGCGCTGGTGGAACCTTGGGCACTGCTCTTGCTCTGAAGTCTGTAGGTTTTAGGAATGTTTTTCCACTAGTTCTAGCCCAGAGGAGGTAGGATTCCAGGCCCCACCTTCCCCAGGAGCAAGGAAGTTACTGATAAAAGGAATAGCCCAAGCAGCAGCATTTTACAAGGTACTTTCCCCTTCTATTATTTTGTTTCTGCTTTACAACTTCTAAACTATCCCAACTTTACTCAAGAAGCAACTGTAACTTGGAAGAGTTTAAGGCATTTGTACAAGGCTACACTGCTGGCCACTTCCAGAGTCTGGGCTCGACACCGGTCTTCTTTATTCCAGAACCCAATCACTGTTTCTCCACGTACAAGTTGGCATCCTGGTGGCAGGAGAGGAGACTGTAGGTGGTATACAGATGAGAGTCTCCCATCTGAATTGTCACAGATTTTAATTTCTACTACAAAAAAATAGAATTAGGTTATTAAACCTCAGAGACTACAATTTAAGACAAAAGGTGGGTTGGGTTTTTTTGCTTATTGTTTTTAATGAGTCTCTGTAAAGTCAATTTCAGGAATGATAGAGGAGGTGTCACAATACTCAGGTATTATGAAGTCCATGAAGGTGGTTAAAGACTGGAGTCTGGAAATCATCTTCAGGAACCACATTGAGAGGGAAGGGGGAGAAACCAGCAGCCGGAGAACTCTACCCAGAGGCTGTGGACTTTTCACTTATAGGTGGTTTTCTCTCCACAGCTTTCCCATCTTCTTGTCCCCAGGGTCTTAGTATAGAGCATTTATGATGCTCACCTAAGGGTATACACTCCCCATTAAAAAATAATAATAATAGTAAGTTTTACCAGTTATTTATCTTTCCGGCCAGAATCTCCATGGCAAAGCTGGAGAGAGCACAAACTTCCTCCTTCTAACATCCTCCCACCTCCAGCCCACTTCCTGTAATTTCAAGAACGGCCCCCTTCCCCACTCATTTAGACCACACTTGAAATGCTGCAAGGGGGAGGCTGGGGGTGGGGAGTAAAAAATGCCCCTCCCATTCCTTCAGATGGGACGACAGAGGGTGAGATGGTTGGATGGCATCACTGACTCCATGGACATGAGTTTGAGCAAGCTTCGGGAATTGGTGATGGACTGGGAAGCCTGATGTGCTGCAGTCCATTGGGTCGCAAAGAGTCAGACGTGACTGAGCAACTGAACTGAACTGAACTGATTTCTTCAGAAATAGTCTGTGGCTCCCCAGTGGAGAGGATGAGCTGCATCTTTGCTTTCAAGTGTTGGCACTCTTCCATCTCTTCCTTTCTGTACCTATGTCTAGGGACCTTAATGGCCACTCTTTTTCAGCTGGACCTTTGAATTTTGAGTAAATGGACATTCTCTGTTGCACCCCAGTTTCAGGGATCACAAGTAAAGAGTTCTGGCAAATAAATGAAAAGTCTTCCAGGAATCCGGAAAACAGTTATGTAAGGAACAAAGACTGTTATCTTAGAAAAGATAAGGTGGGGAAGGGACAAGATGACCATCTTCAAGTATTTGAGAGAGTCTAGATTTACACAATGTTTCTCCAGACCTGGAAGCAAAGAGTAGGAGATACAGGAAAGTCGGCTTCAGTTCTTTGACCTTAGAAAGTGAAGTCGCTCAGTCGTGTCCAGTTCTTTGCTACCCCATGGACTGTAGCTACCAGGCTCCTTCATCCGTGGGATTTTCCAGGCAAGAGTACTGGAGTGGGTTGCCATTTCCTTCTCCAGGGGATCTTCCCAACCCAGGGATCAAACCTGGGTCTCCCGCATTGCAGGCAATCGCTTTACCATCTGAGTCACCAGAAAAGCCCTCTCTTTGTCCTTGGCCCTCTCTCTTTGTCCTTGACCAACTGTAAAATTGGGGCAATAGTACTTCATCATAGGGTGGTTGTGAGGATTTAGTGAAGTGCTCAGCACATACCTGGCATCTCATAAAAACCCCAGGATATGCTTGTTTCCTTTTTTGGTCTCATTCAAAAATGCCTCATGAGGCAGTAAGCTCCCTCTCTGGAAAATTTCAAAATAGAATTACAATTCCTTACTGCCAAGATTCTGTGCTTCCGTGCTGCCCGTGACTTTTCATAAAGAAAAATACTGGCTCACACGGAGCCCCCACCATGCTACAGGCACACAGAGAAGAGCTTTTCATAGGTACTCCATTTAATCTTCTCATCAGCCCTCGGAGGTAGGTACTATTATTATCTCCCCCCAGTCCACTTTTTTTTTTTTTTTTTTTCAGATGAGAGAACTGTGGCTTAGAGAAGTGAAGTAACTTGCCCAAGGTCACACAATCAGTAAGCAGCTGACCAGGGGCTTAAATGTCACACTCCAAAGTCCTTGCTCTTAGAACTGGAAGAGTTATTTATCAAACCTAAACCCCTCTCCCAGACTCACCTGCTCTAATGCTCCTGGCTTTATCGATCTCTGTTCTACACAGTTTCTTCGGCTCTCAATATCAAAACCATCCAACCTAGCACTTATTATTATCTGAATGGCTTCTTGTCACTTCTAGTTTACTGTAAGTTGGTCTGGGGATTTTTACTCTTTAAATATCCCCTCGAACTCAGTAAGCCTTGAGAACAAGTTCAAGGGCTTCCAATAATTCTTTCACTGCCAGCTGAATTAAACAGCAAGTATCCCTCTTCCTCCCTGCTATGCTTATTCCCATCTTATTTTTCCTGAGCCATTAAAAAGTCTTTTCTTGGCTGGAACAAATACTACAGTCTGTTCAACTAGTTAACGCTTACTGAGTTCTTAATATGCACCAGGCATTCTAAGTAGCTGTCCCATCGAAGTAACTTAACTCACTGAATCCTGATAGTAACTTATGAGCTAAGTCCTATTTTCATTCCCACTTTATAGAGGAGGAAACAATGTACCAGTGTATTAGGATTTGACTGAGTAAATGCTTTGCTGATGGATATTATTATTATTAGCAACAACAACCATACAAATACCTTATGCTTTCATCATGCTATAGCTTTATGTACATTATGTCATTGTCACTCACGGTGTACAGATAGACGCTAATGCCCCTACTTTATAGAAGAGGAAACCGTGACAGCAGACAAAGGGTGAGTGATTCTCAACAGTCACACAGCAAATGCCTGCATCCTGAAGTGAACTTTGTATTCACTCCACTCTAAGGTCCTGGGGGTGAGGGAGATGGGAGGGCCACGGGGAGAAAAATACCTACACACACAGAAGGCACTCTACAAATATTAATGAAACAGCAAAAGCTGGTCACAGCAGAGGCTGAACAAAAATCCAGCTCTTTGACTTCTAGTCCAGTGCTCTTTCATTTTACCAAGATGGTCCAGACCCAACAGCAGTCTTGAAGAAACCAAAGAAAGCAGTGCTCTTAAAGAAAAAAAAAAAAAAAAAAAAACCATCATTTTCACATCTCTGCTTTTTCCACATTTTCAATAATGAGCATGTGCTACTTTCATGATGAGAAACAAAAAAGCCAATGAAATGAGCTGGCAAAAATGCACCCACTGGAGGGCTGGGGCTGCTAGTGGACCCTTGGGTTGTCTTCAGAATGGCTCTGGGCCCCTTCCCTGGCATTCTGGGGTACCCTATGATCCACCCCCACAAGCCACCTGACCCCACTTTACAGGCAGATGAAGGCAGCAGGGGCAGACATAGGCGTTCCAGGTCTGTGCAGCTTCCCGATACTGGAAGCCGAAAACTGCGTGTGCACTTTTCCAAGGAACAGGCCTACACTTTTTAGAAAGGGGCACTATGACCCTCTACCAGGTAAGAACATCAGATCACAATAATGAATCAGGGCCTAAGGGCTAAGATGACCGGTCAAAGGAGGGACAAGAAACACAAAAATCTTCTTGCCCAGCTCTGAGGAACTGGCATCGGAGAGAGAATGACAAACAGAGCAAGGTCTTGCCTCATATACTCACGCTAATTTAAATTCTGCTTTTATTCTTGAACCACACCTCCCCTCCCCTTACTCCCATTCCCAAGCAGTGGCGGGGCTGGGGGTGGGGAGGAGTCAGACATCCTCCTCTTCCGAATTTTACTTCCTGATCCTAGGGCCTCTGGGTCCACACCTTCCTGTCTTGTCTTCTGACCCAGGGTGTAAGGCCCTTATTTATGTTGTGGCCAACTTTTTCCCCTGCATGCCTACTAAGAAGCCTGCTGCTTTCAAGTCTCAGCAAGCACCAGATTTCATTCTGCCAAAACTGCGTGAGCTCCTGCCATGTGCTGGGTGTTATGATGGGGTCACCGATAGTGGGAAAAGTCCTGAGTGTGGCCTGGGAGCCTTTAGACTAACAGCAGGATAGATAACACTCCTGTGACGGGCTGGGGGAGGGGCAAACGGCAAGAGCGTGAGAACCCCCAGGAGGGCAACTGATAAACACTTGGGCGGACCAAGGGGTCACTTCTTGGAGGTGAAACCATAGTTCTGGAGCTGGTGTGTGAAGGTGGAAAAGGATTCCTAACAAAGGAGTGAGGGAGGCACTCAAGTCCTGTAGAAAAGAGTGGAGGCAGCAAAATGTTGGGCAGGTTTAGGAAATGGGCAGTTCTGTGTGACTGGAGGCTGGAGTTGGGAAAGGGGGACGGAAGGAGAGAAACAAGGCTGGAGGTGGGTAATGGCCAGTTGGTTAGAACAAGGATCTTGGTGTTCCACTAATGAATCTAGATTTTTATCAGACAGTGCGTAGGTGTCACTGAAGGTTTCTGAGCAGAGAAGGTGGGCTCTGTGCTCTGATCTAAGCTTTGAAAGATCACATTGCAGAGGGCAAGAGAGCAAGGAGAGGACCTCAAGATTGGGAAACAGGATGCTACTGTAGGGCCCAGTGGCAGGGCTAAAGGGCCCCTTTAACTAATACTGTGGATGGCATCACCGACTCAGTGGACACAAGTTTGAACAAACTCCAGGAGATGGTGAAGGACCGGGAAGCCTGGCATGCTGCAGTCCACGGGGTTACAAAGAGTCAGACACGACTTAGAGCCTGAACAACAACAAATGGGCGGCACCGACTACATAATTTGTGGGGCCCGGTACCAAAGGAAAAGTCAGGGTTTCTTGTCCGAAAATTATTAAGAATGTCAATAGAGTGACAGCAAGCATTAAAGCAAGCACTGTGCCCTTCTAAGTATGGCCTTGTGCAGCTACACAGGTCATACACTCAGGAAGCTGGCCCTGGCCACGGAACTAGGAAGGGCAGCTGAGGAAGGAGATCTGAAAGGCAGAGTCCTGGGACTTGGTGAACTGTTGGGCATGGGAAGTGACAGACAAATCCCGTTGACAGATGACCTTCCTGCACGGCTTGCCAGGCCACCCTACCACTATCCCCTTGGGTTGCCTATGATCAACTTCTACTTATTAATAATCTAAACTTCACCCCCAACTCCTCCTCCTGCTACGCACCCAGACTTGCTCCTGCAGGGTCCCTATCTAAAGGTGTCACCATTCACTCAGTCACCTCCCCCTCTCTCCCTCATCCCAGCCCTTCCGGCAACTTACTTCCTAACTCTCTCCCATCTGTGTGGCCTCTTCAATTGCTGCTATCACTGCCAAGTTCCGGCTGGGGCCTTATCAGCTCAGGCCTGGATTACCCACAAAAGCCTCCTATCTGTCTCCCGGAGCCCAGTCTGGACCCTACCCCTACCCTCAAATAAAACATCCTTCCTCCACAGGATGACCTAAATGAGGTCCCCAAATGCTCACCTGACCAGGTCCCTGAGTAACATCCTCATCTGGGGCTGCTCCAGCCAAAGGCTAAGATCAAAGGCCTCACACCACACACAAGTCCTTCTGCCACCTGACCTGCTTAATCTTCTAATAAATTCCAGAAATGCCTTAGTCTCCTACATACCGCCAGCACACACCATGCTAGGTTCTTATCGGTTTTTTGTTTTTCTTTTCCCTTTACCTTCCCTGGTAGCTCAGATGGTAAAGAGTGTGCCTTCAATGGGAGAGATCTGGGTTTGATTCCTGGGTTGGGAAGATTCTCTGGAGGAGGGAATGGTTACTCACTCCCGGATTCTTGCCTGGAGAATCCCATGGACAGAGGAGCCTGGTGGGCTACAGTCCATGGGGTCATGAAGAGTCAGACACAACTGAGCAACTAACACTAAGCACTAAGCAACTAAGCAAGGGGTTACCTGTGCCTGGAACGCTTTCCACTCTCTCCCTCGACAGCCTGGCTCTCCTTGATTCATTCTTGTAAGCTCACCTCAGCTCTCCTCTGCTCTAGGTGGCCTTCTCCAGAGCTCCATCCTACCCCACCTCATACATATGGATGCTCTGTTACACTGACTATAGGTCTGTGGCTGGGCCGAGTCTCTTCTCTGAGCTGGGGGCAGTTGGAACAGTCCTGATCACATTAGTGTCCATAGACCAGTACAGAGCCTGGCCATGTGGGTGCTCCATACATGTGTGATCGTAGGTTGAAATGTCTGGAGGTAGAAGGTTCTGGTGACACTAGAGGAGGAGCAGATTGCAGGGAAGGCTGGCACAGATAACCACAAAGAGAAAGAAAATCTTCCTTCCACACCTTCATTAAGACTCCACTGGCAAGGTGAGGACAGTCCCCCTGACTGAAGGCAGCTGAGACCCAGAGGCAATGGCCAGCTAGCTGGTGTCTGGTGTGATTGCATTTGATTTCAGAATTCAATTTCTGCTTCCTTCTAAAAAAACGTCATTCCCCTTTATAGCAAACAAGCCCCTCCCTAGTGGAGGCAGCCTATTTTCCATCAGGCAGTCCCCTCTCCTCTCAGGCTCACAGTAAAACGGTTAGTCCTGAGATAGAGGGAGAAGCCTGTTTCCCTAAGAGTGTCTCTGCAGCTATCAGGGCACAGAGCTGCCCCTCAATAAATACTTGCTGAATGGGTGAGTGTGTCCAGTTCCCCAAGACTGGGGATGGGAAGCCTAAAGCTGCTGGGGACTAGTGGGGGCAGACAGCCTGGGATTATACTTTATCCACAGATAATCCCCTAAATCCCAGAAGCCACCTGGACAGTTGGCTGGGCTGAGCTCCATCAACAGTGCATGCTGACGCTGCAGCTGAGTTCACCACAGATATTTTCTGGGTGACAGAAAATGGTTCCTCAAAAAACCATTCTATTTTTTTTTTTCAGTGAAATTTTAGCTTTTTTTTTTTTTATTGGGGGGTATAGCCAATTCATGGGGTTGCAAAGAGTCGGACATGACTGAGCGACTGAACTGAACTGAACTGATAGCCGATTAACAATGTTGTGGTAGTTTCAGGTGAACAGCAAAGGACCTCAGCCATACATATACATGTATCCATTCTTCCCCAAACGCCCCCCTCCCATCCAGGCTGTCACAAAACATTAAGTAGAGTTTCAAGTGCTGTACAATAATAGGTCCTTACAACCATTCTAATTTTTATCTGGGAGTGTGACAAAGAAAAGGACCATCAATCCTTTGAGGGCAGAATCCATTTGGGGAGATTAACTGCTGGCCCTTCTCTTCCTATTTTTACTTTCGGGTACTTTTACGGTGGAAAACTTCAAAATATAAAGTAGAGAAAACAGTATAATGAACACCCAGGTACCCATCACCAAGCTCCAATGATTACCAATACAAGCCCAAACTTGAGTCATCAATAACTCAGACTTCGAAGCAAATTCCCGCTATCATTTCATTTCCCGCGTAAAGACTTCCGTAACGCCTGAAATCTGCTTCTGATTCATCTGGGGGCACGGCCGAGGGCGCCCCTAGCTCTGCCTACCGCACTGTCAGGCACAGCCCCCAGCAGGTCCAGAACCTACGTCTATGAAACTCAAAGCCTATGGTGCGACGCTAGCTCTGCCTCCTCCGCTTCCTCCTCTTCCCGCACAGCGTGGGTCACCTCGGCCTCCTGGCATTCCTGACAACCCACCGGCAGTCCCCGGTGATGCGCAAGTGAGTGTCTGCGCGCAGCGCCGCAGAGAACACAGCGAGGCGCCTTCCACTTCCTCTTTCTCGGGCTGACTAACGCTGGGGCGCCCGCCCCGCGCGTCCCGCCCCCTAGGGGCGTGGCCGCGGCCCGAAGGGGCGGGGAAATACCCATATTCCGCCTTATATGGGCAGCCACGTCACATGCCACAAACCCATTCACATAAAACGCTGCGCTGCCGGCGGAATCCCCGGCTTCTGCGGCAGCAAGTGGCCGGGCCGGGCGCCGAGCGTGCGGAGCGGGAAAGAAGAGTTGAGCGTCCGCTCCGGCGCCGGGCTCGGTCGGCCGGCCGCAGCCCCGTGGGGTCGTCCTGCTGGGCCTCGCCGGCGGGCACCCTGGCTGTGGGCACCTGCGGCGCGCACGGCGCGGGGCCGCTGGGCGGCGGCATGAAGGTCACATCGCTCGACGGGCGCCAACTGCGCAAGATGCTTCGCAAGGAGGCGGCGGCGCGCTGTGTGGTGCTCGACTGCCGGCCCTACCTGGCCTTCGCCGCCTCGAGCGTGCGCGGCTCGCTGAACGTCAACCTCAACTCGGTGGTGTTGCGGCGGGCCCGCGGCGGCGCGGTGTCGGCGCGCTACGTGCTGCCCGACGAGGCGGCGCGCGCGCGGCTGCTGCAGGAGGGCGGCGGCGGCGTGGCGGCCGTGGTCGTGCTGGACCAGGGCAGCCGGCACTGGCAGAAGCTGCGCGAAGAGAGCGCCGCGCGCGTGGTGCTCACCTCGCTGCTCGCCTGCCTGCCCGCCGGCCCGCGGGTTTACTTCCTCAAAGGTGAGCTGCGTCGGAGCCGCGGGTCCTCGGTCACCCCCCCGCGCCAGGACGGCCCCGGGCTCTGGGGTCCCCTGCTGGCGCCGGCGCCTTCCTCGATCCTGGCGCCGGGGAAGTTCTGCACCCTGGGGCTTGACGTGCGCCGGGAAGGCCACGACCGGTGTCAGCGCTCGCAGCTTCTCCGTCCCCACCTGTGTTCCTCGAAAGCGTTTGACGGCCTGGCTGCCCGGGGGGGTGGGGTTGCTGCACGCTGCTGGGGGCGCTGCTTCTTAGCAGTTAGGGAGCGCCCAGCACGAGCCGGGTTTCCCGGCCCCGGCTTCATGTCTTTCGCTGGGGCCGACGCTCTGGAGCCTTCCTAATGGACAGATCTGAAGGGATCCGCGGGTCGCCACCACCTCCCCAGGAGCGTGGCGCCGCGGTGTCCCCTTTCCTCCCGCCTGGACAATTAATGTATGTTAGGCTGTGTCTTCATCGACTCTCTTGCCTTTTTGACCCTGGCGAGTCCCTCCCCTCTCTTCCTTTTCATTTCATTTTATTGCTTTTTATTGTTCCTCGGCGTCCCCTTCTCCCCTCCCAGGCCAGCTCCATTTGGAGCTGGCAGTCTTTAGTCTTCCCACTCTTTTTCACCTTCTCTCTCCTGCCCTGGAATCATCCCCTGGACTGGTCGTGGGCCAGAGCTGGGGCACCTAACGCGGTCTCCCGGGGGCTGGCGGCAGGTTAGCGGGCGAGCCAGGACCTAGGAGAGGAGCCACAGGGTGCTTGTGAAGGGGACTGCGGCGCATTTGGTTTGAGACCCTCCAGTAGCTGCTTCTCCAGTCTGCACGTTACACCTGCTGGGGGAGATGACTTTGCTGGTGGGTGGGTGATTTACTGTCAAATTCCAGAGTATTGATTTCTGGATCACTTCCTGTGATTGCTGCCACCTTTTATTTGAGTCCGTTTTAATCTCAGGTGTATGGAAGGCTTAGCCTATAGGGAAGAGACGATGAGGACTCAGCCCAGCCAGCTCTGGGAGATCGCCTTGAGATATAACATAGCTGGGATTCAGAACTAAGGTGCGGTGAGCTGAGAGCGTGAGGGCGCTGTTTTAGAACAGTGCAAGGTGTGGAGTTTTACATCTTCCAGATTGGGAGATTCCAGAGATTCAGGGGCAGCTCCCACTTGGATTAGCAGGCTGTCTGTCCCCAGTTGATTCCTGTTACGGAGACACCAGAGGCAGATCTTTCTCTTACCCCCAGCCCCCAGGAGATGGAGAGTGCCCTCTAAACTCTGCAGAGCTTTCACACAGAGCCCCTGATTTCTTTGTCTTCCTGATACCCTTTTTGGTCTCCTCTTCTTAGCGGTGAGTACAGGAAAAGCTTCTGCCTCTCCAGCAGCATGAAAGATGTCTTCCAGGAACCTGCTTCTGGTCCTACCTCTGGCCTCCAGCCCTTTCCAAGGGGCCATGCAAGACATTTGGAAGTTATTGCTACAGGAAGTAGGCAGCTCTGTAGACTCACATCTCAAGTAAAAATGATTTTTTTTTAAATTTTTAATGAAAGTAACATGCTTTAATGAAAAGTGGATCTTCTGCACAGCCTAGAACCCAGTTCCACTCCCCAGAGGCAACAGTCAACTATTTCTTGTTCATCTTTAGATAAATTAATTTTCCATGAGTATCTTTTAAAAATAGAATGATTGTGTATATTTCCTGTTCCTGCCTCTTTCACCTAACTAGATCTTGAGAGACTTGTCCATATCAGAGCATACATGTCCTAGTCCCTTTTTTTTTACCTATTCACTTTTTAAACTCATCCCCTGATGATAGCCAGTAAGTAGATTGCTTCACACCTTAGTATTTGAAGCAGTGTGGAAGAGTGTATCTCTGTCCAAATGCTTTTGTGTGTGTACTGTCTTTTAGTAAAATTATGAGAATCGCCAGGTCACAGTTTATGTCTGTTTTAAATTTCAGTAGAAATTGCTTGATACTTAGCCTTACAACAATGCTGAACTTTTAAGTTGTTGCCAAAGAAAATAATTTCTTCACCTAACTCATGTCCAGATAGGAGCTCAGGTTTTTGATCTAGTGGCATCTCAGATCGTGGGGGCAATGCCTTGTACACTTCTGTCAATGCCTTCTGCACACACACACACACACACACAAAATCCACTAAAGTGAATTGACCAAATGACATTGTCAATGTGTATTTATAGATAGTGTCCATCCTCTTTCTCTGCTCAACTCCCCTGATATTGCAGTGGTGATCAAAAACAGAACCACTCTGAAGACAACTGAAGCAGCCAAGAGTTGCTACAGCTCTTGCATCTCAAGTGAGGCACCAGAGAGGAATGCTCCATCTCTCCAGCCCTCTGATGGGAGTGGGTGAAAGACAGACCAGCTAATCTGGAGGACTCCTGACCCCAACTTGAAGAGGCAGGACCCTGTTTATCTGTCCCTCGTCACACTGAGACTCTTTGTCTGCCTGCCATATTTTGTCAACAGGCAAGCAGGACCCAGCCCACACCCGCACCTCCTGTCAGTCCTCCTAAGAGCCAGCTCTTTTAAGTGCTCTATTTAAAGCCAAGAGATGGGGTGACCTGAAGGCTTTTCTTTCCCAAGCTTCATGCTGGAGTTTGAGAGGGCCTGGGCCGCTTTACTTCAGATTCCTGTCCCCTATCACTCATTGTGTCTCCTACAAATGAAAATGTTGAAGCGCAGGAAGTGCTTTGCTTACTAGGGACATCTCTTTGGAAGAAGCTGAGGGTCCGTGCAGGGGGCGGAGGCAGTGGTGGTGAAGGAGGGGAAACTAAGCCACAGATACCTCCAAACTTTCCACCTCTGTCCCCCTCCGGCATGACCTGTCAGCATAACCGGGAAATTGGTCATTGTGGAGGTCCGGAAGCTCATCTGGGGAGGCCCGGGTGGCTATTTGTTGAAGTGACCACAGGGGAGATTTGGGTGTGCTTGGTGGGGGCGGGGGCAGTTCCAGCACGCTGAGAGGAAGCAGTAATGGCGAGATGACTCATTCTAGGAATTGGCTGCAGCTTCTGAAAGAGAGCTGGAGACTGCCGAGTAATCCATTAACCATTTGTCTATGGCAGGAGTTTAAAAAAGCCACCATGTGCTCCACTGTGGGGCTATCACAGCACCAAAAGACAGAAGGAAAAAAAGAGGGCTGTTGGGGAAAAAAATATGGTCTCAGAATGCTTCTTTAACTGATGACTGAAGGAATTCCTTGGCAGTCTAATGGTTAGGACTGGGCACTTTCACTGGCAGGGTCCAGGTTCAATCCCTGGTCCAGGAACTAAAGATCCTGCAAGTCACAGAGTGTGGCCAAAACCAAACAAACAAATTGATGTTTTGACCCCAATTCTCTGGAAAAAGAAGCAGGTTTTCTGGAGGCTCTAGGAAATGGCTTAGGTCCCTTTGGAGTGGAAGCAGGGGGTTTCCCCACACGAGGCTGGCCTATTCACCCAGCAGCAGTTGGCATTCTCAGGCTTCAGGGCCAATTTTTTTGTTCGGTTCTCCCCACTGCCTGCACAGGCCCAAGAATTTACATACTCAAGTTTCTCTGATTTGGTCAGAGTAGTTCTTACCTTAAGTGATCCAATTGGAGAAGTTTAAATGTAGTTAGGATTTTTATAGAATCATACCTACGGGTAGTTGACTTATCAGTTTGAGGGTGTGTATGCACACACAAGGGTGTGTGTAGCTGGGGAGAAAGTTCAGGAGGGGAGGGTAATAAGGAGATAAAGAGTGAGTAGGTGGCCATCAAGGGGAAAGCAGCGGGGGTTGGGGGTGAAGATAAGAATTAAATTCAGAAGGCCTCATTCCTCTAGTTTGGTTTAGAAGGTAATTAACTAGATTGATTACACTGGACCTGTGGAGGGGACTGTCAGCGGTGTTCTTAGCACCTTGGGAAGGAGAAAGGGCAGGGCTGTTTTATGGCCCTGAGGGTAAAACCTCATGTAAGACCCCATTCCCTTATAGAGGGGGTTTCATCTATTATCCTGTTTAGAGCTGATTGGCTATGGATGAAACAGACCAGTTTAGGAGCTTCTTTCAAGAATTAATGAAATTCTGCATAATCACACCTGAATTTTAGATAAATTGAGAAAATGGCTTTTGTTGTCTGGAGGGGTTTGGTTAATATTTGCCAGATGTCGGATATATTTCCTTTCACAGCTTAAGCTTCTTCTGATAGACATAAAAAGTTAATAATTGCCTTTAACTGTAGCTTTTTAGGAGAGAAAGAGAGAGTGAGTATGTATTTGTCTGTGGAGCCTATTTCTATTCTAAAACCATTACTTGTTTTGACTCAGTCTTTTTATAAGACCAGAATGTATAGTAACTTAATACCTTTTTTTAGTATTCCACTCTCAGAGTATTGATCAATTCTAGGCATTTTCTGACAGACTGAAAAAAAAAAAGTCAGTGCTTATATCTCTCTTGCTTTCTTATTTTTGTCTTTTAGGGGGATATGAGACTTTCTACTCAGAATATCCTGAGTGTTGTGTGGATGTAAAACCCATTTCACAAGAGAAGGTGGAAACTGAGAGAGCCCTCATCAGTCAGTGTGGGAAATCAGTGCTTAACATCAGCTGCAGGCCGGCCTATGACCAGGTACGAGGTGTGGAAGTGCCATCCGGGCCCCTGGCTCTGTTCCTTGCACAGCACCCTGGCTCTCCCTCTCCCTGATCACTAACGTTGGTTGGTTCTTTTGCGGATCAGGGAGCTGGCAGAGGCCTCTAGCTTTGGAGAACCTCTGTTGCTTGCCAACTAGAGTTTCCATCCAAGAGTACATGGGCTTCCTTCCAGCAAATAAGCTGTCAAGAGCAAACACGCTTCAGGATGCTCGGTGGCTTCTGGAGAAAAGGGGAAGTGGAAGATATATTATTGTTAGCTGGCCTGGGAGGTGCAGAGAAGCATCGAAATAGCAGTTTAGGTTTCCCTGAAGACGTTTTCAGAGCTGACATTCAGGCTTCCTGTGTTGGTCTTCTGTGTAATTGTTCATGCTCTGCAGTTTCTGCAAACCAACCCAGTACCTGTAAAGGCGTGTCTTGGTATTTTTAACTGAAGGAGGAAGATTGGGGGAGGGTTGTAGCTATGCAGCTTCCTTTAGGGGTTTCTGATGCTTATAATTCCATAAATTCTGAAACCAGAGATCAAGAGACACTAGAGGATTTCATGTGTCTACAAACCTGTGGGTTTTTTCCCTTCCTAGAACTGTACTTTCTGGCAACCCACTAAAGGCAAAAAAAGTGGACGGCTCAGCCAGAGGGTTACCTGTGATGCAGGAGGATGGAGGGGGTGGGGTGGGGAAGGGAAGCAAGCAAGGACCCAGATGTGCAGAAACCAGAGATCAAACCCACTTTCCCATTTTACAGAGGGAAAAACTGTCACAGCTTGTGGGTGATTGATTTTTGCCAAGAATCCTGCAGCTCAGTTCATGACAGCACTAAGCTCAGAACTCCCTTCTTTTCATCCTTTGCTCTGGTCCTTTTCAGGACCCTGTTCTGTTTGCCACTTGCCTTTTGGAAGAGGGTCATTCCAGTAGGTACCTGACTTGGTAGGAGGAACTTTTTAGGTTCTTGACACAAAATAAGAACATACCCAAATCATAAGAAGGAAGACTTCTAGATGATGCTGCATAAGATGCCAGCTGCCTGCCGTGAGCAGAGCTCTGCCCCCTGGGGATAGACTTCCAAGTTCAGCCAGGTGGCTTTTCCTTGAATGGAATCTTTGGTCAGGAAACCTATTCGCTTGGCGAGGTGCCAAGGTTATTATTTTGTTTGTTTTCCTTTGTTAAAATTACAGAGTATAATGAACCCTGGGCTTTCAAGCCGTGGGCATCCGGCTTAGCTGGATTTCCATTTGCGTTTGTTTGTTTGGGTGGTGTTTTCCCCCCCTCCCTTTCTCAGAAAGTGAAAGAGAAATGAGAATTTGCAGGATGTTGTGAAAGCACACAGCCCTTTGGCCATGCAAGAACCGGGGGAGGCCCTGAAGTGTCTCCAAGACTCATCTGGGGAAGCCCCTAGTGTTACTTCTTAGAAGTGCTTCTTCCTTGAGAAAAGTTGGGGGAGGTCGTGTTAACCTTTGAGGTTTCTGAAGGCCTTTGGTTTCTTCCTCTTGAATCTAAGAAGAAGATTCAAAAAAAGAAAGAAATATGGTTTCATGGGTATTGGTTGGGCTAAGCTCCAGGAGAAACTGAGTAGGATCCCAGGTCTGGTATGGCAGCATTTTCTAATCTCTAAAGAGAGAGCAACATCTATGTAGTTACATCTTAAGTGTTAAGCCCAGGGGGCAGCTAACATAAGTACTGATTGTTACTATTACTACCTTTTGTAAAATCTCTTCAAGTTTCTTTCAAGTGGTCAAACTGGCCTTTGCCTTAAACACCCGACATCTCCGGAAAGGAAAAGCAGACACCCATGTGGGGTATTCTGAGAACTGCCTTCTGCCGGCCCTCATCCCATGCCCCTTTCCCTATCATGGGGCTGGCAGAGAGTTTCCATTCCACTCTTATTCCAGGACAGGAAATGGAAACACAGGAAACGGATGGATGATACGAGAAAGGCGGCCAAAGACACAGCCACCGTCACCCCAGCTCAGTGTTTTTCCCTGTAGATCTCAGGCTCCCATTGTTCCAGCTGTGGAACGATAGCTTTTCTGGCCACCCTGGAAATGCTGAGACTGCCAGAGTCTGATTAGCCAGCAGGGTAGATGGTCTCTGGTTCTTTGGATCCTTCGTAACTAGAAACCTGAAGTATAGGTTGTCTCCCAAAAGGGTGAGGATGTAAGCATCTCTCAGAAAAACTCAACCGTACTAAAGATCAGGCCTGGGACTTCCCTGATGGTCTACTGGTTAAGACTCAGTGCCTCCACTGCAGGGGGCATAGGTTTGATCCCCGGTCAGGGAACTAAGATCCTGCATCCCACATGCTGAGCAGCATAGCTAAGAAAATAACAACCAAAAAAGACCAAGCCTCTGCTCATGGCCTAACAGCTTTTCCTTATCTGAGGATTTCGGATAGATAGTGGTTATTTTCACTTCTGAGAAATATACTTTTTGGGATGGTGGGAGGCACATTTTGATGTTGCTGAGGATCCAAATGCCTCTTAGGATCAACAGTGTCCTAGGTCTGATGAAACACATTACATCCAAGGTCAAGACTGTAAAGGAGGGGGCTCACCTTGTTGGACCCTTTTCCATTTTATCTAGAAGGAAATCGAGATTGCCCCCAAGGTTCAGGCTTGGCCTGGCACTCATACGACAGCTAGAATTTCAACATGGTCTTCTCAAGTCTTCCAGCAACCCACCCTGCTTCTCATCCTTGTCAGTCTAGAAGGGCTGCCAACATTTCCCGCCACCTCGATATACGTAAGGAAATGAAAATCTCAGCTGTGTGGGATTTGCTGTCCCTGAGTCCCAAGGCAGCGACATAGGGTAGAGAGTTTACCAGGCTGGAGCCTCTACCCAAACTCTTGGTTAAACTGCCTTGGCTCTCAGCTCTCTACCTGGAAACCAGAGAGGGAACCTCCCACTTGGAAACAAATAGATCAGGATTGTTTTCTTTCTTCTCTCCGAAGAGCAAGCTGATCAATATTTCCTGGTTGTCCTTTGCCCCTGCTTCCAGGGCGGCCCAGTTGAAATCCTTCCGTTCCTTTACCTTGGAAGTGCCTACCACGCATCCAAGTGCGAGTTCCTTGCCAACCTGCACATCACAGCCCTGCTCAATGTCTCCCGGCGGACCCCGGAGGCCTGCACAACACACCTACACTACAAATGGATCCCCGTGGAAGACAGCCACGCGGCTGACATCAGCTCCCACTTTCAAGAAGCAATAGACTTCATTGGTATGTGCTGCTGTCCTCAGTTATTTAGGGGGGTGTGTTCTTGGATTTTGATGTACTGATGGAGGTCACCCCATCGCTGAGAAGAAAAGCATCTTGTTTGTGCAACCACCACAAGTGAGAGCCAAAAAGAGATTCACCTCAGAACAACAGAGGGGAGGATTTGAGTTGCTGTTTAATAGGAGCTTTAATTTGCAGGATAAATGTATTAGTTAATATCATCTTAAGGCAGTACTCACGACTGCTCTGTTAGTGTTTCTGGCTGGATGGGAAGCAGAATGCGTCCATGAGTGATGCTCTATGCCAGGGACACAGGAAAGGGAAAGAACCACACAGACTGTGCTTCTACGTAGATTGGGATATTTTTAAAAGCAAACAGAAGGATCAAGGGAGCATTACTTAACACACTGAAACCCCGGGGCCCCAGCAGCTTTCCACGGTTTTTGGCAAATTGCTTTGGGGACAGTTTGTTTTGCATTTTCAGCTCATTTTGGATTAATGGTAACACTCGACTCAAGCTCTGTGCTTTATGCACAGAGAAGTTGGCATCTTTGTTCTGTGAGGTAGTTATCACTTACTACATTGTGTAGGCCTGGGAACCTCTGGTCCCTCTGCCTAGAAAGGGCTTCTGGGCCTTGGGATTTCAACTCCTCAGAGTGGAGTGGACTGCTCTTTCATTTGAGGTCTTTCTCTCCCTTCCACCTCCCTTGGGGACTAGGCTGGGCCCCGCTGCCCACACTTGTGGATTTGCTTCCCTTTCCAGAGTCCTCTTTTCTATCTAATGTTGCACAGCTGTTGAAGCTGAGCAGTAGTCTTCCTGCTTCTGGCTGTGAGGGATGTTGGAGGGGAAAGGCTGGTGTTGAGTGTAGCAGTGATATCTTAGTGCAGGGAGCCATTAAAGGGCTCCCCTCTTCTGCCACGTGGTGGGCCCTCTGCTCATCATATACAACTTCTACTCCATGGAATCCCACTGAGAAACTCACTGCAAGCAAAAGGCTGAGACGGTGGTTCCCCTGGAGCCTCCGAGAGGCAGCCGAAACGATGGGCTCAGGGTGGGAAATCCTTGACTTGCTCTCCCTGTCCCTGGGAATGCCTTGCCCTTCTCAGCCTGTTGTTTAATTACCTAGGTAGCTTCTCAGTGAGGTCATGAAACAGCCCCCATCACTTCTCAGATGCCTCCCTCCCTGTCCGGTCTGTGCATTGTGTCTGTTGTGTACACAACCACACAAACCCACAGCATTCTGAAGGCACACAAGCTACTTTTCCCCAGACCCCTCCCCCTGCTGAAGGAGGGAGGGACTGAGGCCAAACTGCGCTGGCACTGACCCCTCCCAAGGGCCACATGGAAGGCAAGCCCCGAGGGGTGGAATAGAACCCAGAAGCAAGGTACTGTAGGCTCTTTGGTTTCTGGGATTTGGCTCTGGGCCAACTAAAAGCTGGATGACAAGGAGGCCAGTGGAGGAACAGAAGGAAATTGTGGAGTCATGACCTTGTAATCCTAGGAACTTGGAGTCCCCTTTGAACTAATTTACAAGAACTTTTTTTTTTTTCTTTTGAATCAGAGACTATATTGGGGGCACCTCTAAGGAGCTATCCTGGGGCATCCTTTGAGATTTTCATTGTGGAAACTCAAGGGTTCCTTCCTGACTGCTCAGAAACCTGATCTTTTAGATCTTAGAGATGCATCTGCAAACCTTTTAAACATGGGGAAGGAGGTGGGTAAGGGGGCTGACTTTTATTGGCCTTTCAAAATCTTAAATGTTTTTGCATTCGGTGGCCTGACATAGTGCCAGGTATGTCTAACTTCCTGTGATGTAATTGTTTCCTCACTAGCAAAAGGGGTAATTGGAAAGACTCTTTTTTGTGGTTTTAATTTGATGTGTATATATGTTTAACCTTTTACCCTTGCCCATTTTTAACAGTTATAGCTCTTTTGGGGCTAGCAATAGAACAGAAAAGGAGGCTCCCCCCCCACCCCACCCCCGCCTTTGTGAAACTGAGCTAAACCATGCTAACTGACGGTGGTAGCTTTATAGCAGCAACTTCCATTGTTGTGCAAGATGGAGTTTGCCAAAGCCATTTATATCCTCCGTCTCGTAAGCGTCACTTAGCCAAGGCTATAATTAGTGGTTGCACACTATTTATTGTATGTTTCATTGGTGGGAACCCTGGGGGCTGATCCAAGCATCGCGCCCTGGCATAGCCAAACAAGGTGCCCGGGGAGGTTGGAAGGCCTCTCCCAGGATGGGGACTAGGTTATCACCATTAGAATCAGATCCTGAGAGATAGGAATTGCTTTTCCAAGTCAATCTTTGAGCCTCTCAGGAAAATGTGACTGTGCAATAAAAACTTGCAGGCAGTTTGAAAGATACTCCCAAAGCCTTCTTGAAACCCATTTGTGAAACCCAAGTTAAAATGGCATGCTCAGGAAGGGGTTACTCCATGTCTAGAGCCTCTCTAGTGGCAGAACCCGTGCAAGTACCCTGACAACTAAGGTTTGTGTAGGTCCTACAGAGGGATGGACATCAGTGGGACTCCAAGGTCTGTCCTCGCCAGTGAGGATTAAAGACTGGCAGAAGCCTACTGTGGGACCACTGCTGTTGAGCAGACATGATGAGACTTGATAACTAGGTCGCTTTTTTTTTAAACCCAATTGCCTTTGAGTCCCCATCCCAACTCAGTCCCACTGTCTCTTGTTTCTTCCAGACTGTGTCAGGGAAAAGGGAGGCAAGGTCCTGGTTCACTGTGAGGCTGGGATCTCCCGCTCGCCCACCATCTGCATGGCTTACCTCATGAAGACCAAGCAGTTCCACCTGAAGGATGCCTTTGATTACATCAAGCAGAGGAGGAGTGTGGTCTCGCCCAACTTCGGCTTCATGGGCCAGCTCCTACAGTATGAGTCTGAGATCCTGCCTTCCGCGCCCACCCCTCCGGCTCCCTCCTGCCAAGGAGAGGCAGCTGGCCCTTCATTCCTCGCCCACTTGCAGACACTGAGCCCTGACGTGCAGGCTTCATACTGCACATTCCCTACCTCGGTGCTGGCCCCGGTGCCCACCCACTCGACAGCCTCAGAGCTCAGCCGGAGCCCCCTGGCCACAGCCACATCCTGCTAAACCCGAGCTGAGGGAGCCAGCCCAGCCCCAAGAACAACTGTGATTTTGTATTTTGACTCGTGGACATTTCATACCTGTGCAATGCTGAAGACCTCGCCCTGTCCTGCTATCCTGGTGGGACAGCGAAGGGGTCACCAGGTTTGCAGACAAACTTAAGACTGACCTCGGGACTGAAGGAAGGCCAAGCCATTATGAGAGCACAGTGCGTGCTGACTACTGTACTTCCAGACCCCCGCCCTCAGGACTGCCCAGTCTTTGCACCTCAAAATTCGCCTTTTCATTTCAAGCATAAGGCAATAAATAACCTGCAGCAACATGGGAGAAAGCAGTTGCTAGACCAGGAGAAAAGGCAGTCATGAAGCCAATTCATTTTGAAGGAAGCACAATTTCCACCTTTTTTTTTTTTTTTTTCAAATTTTGGCAGTCTCTATATCTGTCTCTGTTGCTTCAGGGCATAAGCTGATCACCACCTAGTCAGGAAAGTAACCCTGCAGGGTTTTAGGGACATGATGTATATGCCGATTTGAACCCTCAGATGCTTTTGAGACTCCATCTTGGATCAGGTGGAGTCAGTTGGGTGAAGTAGTGAGACGGGAACACTTCTGGTTTCCTTCTCACTGTGGGTTCTTCCCTGACTTTGGACTTGGGCATGATTCTTACTCATACTTGAACCTTTCTCGTTGCACCTCTCCTCAAAGCAACTCTTGTGTCATTTGAAAAGAGTTCTTTAGACCATAGACCAAAAATCACCTGTTTGAGGTGGTGGCAGTGGGTGCCACGAGAGAGAAAGGGTACCCACTTCCTGGGTCAGTGGCATTGAAACAGTCGTCCCCCCAGCTTGCTGTCTTTATATGTGCTTGTCTCGTCTCTGATGACACTTGTGTTCTTCCCTGCCCCTGGGGGTTGTCTTCAAGCTGTTGACTTCTGGGATTTGCAGATTTCAATGTGGTACTACTTTTTTTTTTTGTCTGTAGGATATTTCTCCAGGGGAAAAGGCAATAATTTCCTAAAATCCATATGAATGTGAAGAAAAGCAGTATGTTGGTTGTCATCGTCGTCGTCTTTTTTTTTATATAGTGTAAAATAAAAATAGTAAAAAGAACAAAAGTGCTTCTTGTTGATGAGTTCAGGCAGGGGTACATTGACGTGGGGACCCAGCCTACTTTTCTGGGCTCTATCCAAACGAACTCATAAGGTGATGGTGGTGAGTGTGCAGTTGCAGGCATGAGGCTGTTTGTCTACTCAGTGCTTTCCAGTTGGGAGGCTTCCCTGAGTTCGCTTGCATGAGAATTCCTTAGACCCAGGCCACGTGGGGAGGTGGTCAGAGCATCTATCCACCCTGAGCTCTTCACTCCCTTAAGCCCCAGGTAAAGAGTTCAACTTGAATCTCAGCTTTTTCATCCATGAAATTAGTGAACTAAGCTAGATGGTCCCAAAAGTTCCTCAGAACCAGAGACCCTTGATTGCAGCAAACCTGAGTGGCAAGCTTGTGGTCAGCCTTCTCCCCAGTACCTGCGTATGGCAGACTCTCAGAAAAGTATGGAAAAATGCTGCTGCTGTTAAGCCGCTTCAGTCGTGTCCGACTCTGTGCGACCCCATAGACGGCAGCCCACCAGGCTCCCCTGTCCCTGAGATTCTCCAGGCAAGAACACTGGAGTGGGTTGCCATTTTCTTCTCCAATATGGAAAAATGACCGAGGGACAAATAAGCGAACGAAGTTTTGCTTTAAATGCTTTTCTTCTTTTTTACCCTTGGGATTAATTCTTGCAGATAATTCCCTGAGGAGTTCCTAGGTAAATCCTTCCATGAGTGGGTTTAAGTCCAAGGCTGAATCAGCTTGCCTTCTGAGTAATGTCCTCTGTGTGGTGGAGGAGGGAAGGGGCAGTGTTTGCTTATCCCCATGGCTTATGCCTCTTCTCCAGCCTACTCTTAGGGACGGTTTCCTAATCATGAGGAACAGGAAACTGACTGGGATTGATACCACACATTCCCGACACAGGGATTCTAATCCATACTCCTTGACTATGGGGTGTCCAAAAGCCTCCAGCTCCCCACGCAGGTGCCATGTCAGCAAATAGCAGGATGGCGTCCAACCCAAGGGTAGCCCAGCACTTTCTAAATGTCTCACCTCAAAAGCTTTGCTTGAGGCCTTGCTCCCCACAAAACTTTCCTTCCCCACAGATTCCTTGGAAAGACGTCAGGTAAGAATGTCACCCCTACTGGGGAAGCTGCTTTACCTTCCGCATTTATGCAATCCAACCAGGAATTTCAGGGGAAGCAACGGAGGGAAGAGCACTGCAGAGGAAGGGAAATCCTGGCTTCTAGCCCTCACCTTGCCCCAAGTCTAGTGCTTTAGAGCTAATCTGTCATCTTGCTGGACCAGACTAGGGCTTGGTCCACCTGACATCTCTCCCTGCTTTTGTATCTCTGAGCCTCCGTTCAGCCCTGGAATGTGTCCCACTGTGTGAGTGTGTCCAGGTGCTGAGTGGCTGGAGAGGCCTCAGGCAGGGAGAGGCAGGGAGGGGGAAGCTGGGTGCAGGCTGGGGTGATAGGCTAAGCTGCGTCCCACTTGCTGACATTTGCTTTATTGCATTAAGGTCTTTCTCTGAAGGGTGAGTAAGTCCTCTAAATCAGGCATATGAGGATTGCTCATAAGCCCGTGAGTCACTGGCGGGTAAGCCAAGTGAAGCCCCACAGCTGGGGATGGCTCTGTAACTCTCACTCCCTTAACAGTCTCCTTATTAATTACCCTTCCATTTTTGCCAAAGCCAACTTTACACGGGCTTCCGGTGCCAGATGCAGAATTAAAGCTGGTGTGGTCCAGTTCTTCATCCCCAGGTTTTGAGGCAACATTTCTGCTGGTCTGCAGCCGTGCTCCAGGAGGAGATGTGTCTGGGAGAATAGAAATACTCATTCTCTAAGCTGTTCCCAGCTGATTCTGAGGGTGAGCCCTTCAGGTCTACCCAGGCTCCTGAGCCCAGCCTGACGTTGAGGCAGGAAGTGTAAGAGCAGCCCACAACCGTGTGCTCCCCGGAGCCCTGTGTACCCATGGCGCTCCTTTGTGTGAGGACCCAGGGAGAAAGCGCCCCAGGTCTCAGCACCCTGGAAGACGGCATCTCACTGAGCTGTTGGTGGTTTATCTTCCCAACCCCATAAAGTTGGTGACCGCTCCTGTTTCCCTCCTTGCTCAAGCCACCAGGCTGTTCAGAACCAAATGTTTAGCCTACCTCTGGCAACTTGATAGAATTTTATGGCATATGTTTTGGGTATTGACTCCACCTGGTTTCCATTAAAATTTTCCAACTGTATTTTTCTTTGTTTCCATTGCCCCAGTGACTTTAAAAAAAGAACAACCCTTGAGTAATGAATATTAAACATACCACAATGCATTTATGGAATGAGGTGATATATAAATACACATGGAGAGAAGGCTATACATCCTCCCATGTTGCTACTCTCCATCTCTCTTTGAAGGATTTATCCATGGGACTGGATAAATCTTTGCCTTCTCAGTAAGTCTGACCAAGTTCTATATTCTTTTTGGAATAAATCTTGTCCAGAACCCAAACCCAATGATAAGGGCCTGGCTCCAGGTCTTGTCTTAGACTCTCAGGCATTGCCCCGTACTTTCAAAACTGAATGCTGATGCTGGTGACCTTCTATGGCGTCGGGGGGAGCCCTGGCCCTGATGGACAGGTTGCTCAAAGCCACAGTGCAGATGCTTCTGACCCCTACACACTGCCAGTGATGGATGTGACTCTGTCTAGATAACTATCATCCCTGCATCCATTTCACACTGAGCACCTGCTAGAACCTGGGATTCAGTGGGGAATGAGGGCTTCGTAAGTACTGATGACTGTTCACTGGGCTTTCTGTCCCAGAGTGGAGCTGGGCTCTCAAGGTGTGCTCCTGTCCCCAGCCCCACACAGCCCCCTTCCCAGCTCCCCTCATCTTGGCTCCAGCTCTATCTTCTCCCCTCTATTCCCAGCATGCAGAGCTTTTGGATATGCCAACCTATGGACACATGGCTGTGTTTACCTGTGCTTGCCATCTGACCCCTGCCTTGGCTCATCACTTAGGTTCTCTTGCATCATTTACTACCTTGTTCTGAACACTGTATTAATCTTGCTCCCACCTCCACTCCCACCATAGTCCAAAAAAGTAGCAAGTTCTTACTGAGCCCCAGTCCTTTCTCAGTCATTTGACTAATATCAAAAGTGTGTATTAAGCACTATCAACTATATGCCACAGTCTTTAAAGAATCTACCTGCAATTCAGGAGACCACCTGCAATTCAGGAAATGCCGGTTCGATCCCTGGGTTGGGAAGATCCCCTGGAGAAGGGAAATGCTAGCTACTCCAGTATTCTGGCCTGGAGAATGCCATGAATTCTAGTCCCTGGGGTCACAAAGAGTCGGACACAACTGAGGAACTTTCAGTATTCTTGCCTGGGAAATCCCATAGACAGGGGAGCCTGGCAGCCTACAGTCTATGGACTTGCAAGAGTTGGACATGATTTAGCGACTAAACCACCATCACATGCCACAAGTCAGGTTAGGCATGTACATAGGCCTTGTCTCTTTAATACTCATCAAAACTCTGTACAATTGCTTTTTTAAAAGAAAAAAAAAAAACATCATTTTCACATAGACCATTTTTAAAGTCTTTATTGAATTTGTTTCAGTATTGCTTCTGTTTTATGTTTGGTTTTTTGGCTATGGGAGTCATATGGGATCTTAGTTCCCTGACCAGGGATCAAACCCACACCCCCTGCGCTGGAAGGCAAAGTCTTAACCACTGGATCCGCAGAGAATTCCCTGTACAGATGCTTTTGTCATCTCTATTTTCAGATGCATGAACTGATCCTCAGAGATACTAGGTAACCTGCCCTGGGTCCCATAGCTAGTAAATGGTAGAGCCCAGGATGAAGCTATTTCATTGATCTTATACCCCTCTCAGCACCTGGGGTATACAGTAGGTGCTTTTGTCCACTGGACTTTTGTGTCCAAGGAAGAGAGTCTCCTCAGGCCACATTAAAAAAGAAAAAGACATTTTATGTATAGATACAAATAGCATTCATCGCCCAGCTGCACTCTACTCCAACCACGGTGGTTTTATGACAGTCTTTTCAATAAGCCATGCTCCCTCCTGCCTCTTTGTTCACACTGGCTCTTCTGCCTGGAACACATTTCTCCCCTAAATTCACCCTTCAATTAAATAACTCCTACTTGTCCTTCACATCTCAGCTCAAACGTCACCTCTCCAGGCAAGACTTCTCAGACTTCCAAACTAGGTCAGACATTCCCATTCAGTCTCTCATAGCTTCCCACCTATAGCTTTTCTTCACATTTTATCAAAGCTTAAAAAAATATTCATTTATCTGTAATTATATTTTATCAATGTTTGTCTTCAGATAAGAAGCACCAGGAGAACAAAGATTATACTGAATTTCAAGAGGGATCTAGTGCAGGGCCTGGTTTATAGTAGGTGTTCAATAAGTAGTGGTTGAATGGAGTGAACAAGTGACAAGCTGGGAAATAAATGCTGTCAGAGCCAGAAGTTGCTCTTTCCATCTCTCTCAAAGCCCAAGCTAGCCTCTGCACATAAGCTCATAAGCATGTTAACCCCAGGTGCCACTTTTGAATCCCTTACCACTGCTGAAGGAAACACGGTTCCTGGATTTAATTACTGCTATCCTATTGGGCAGAGTCCATGTCACCACATCACCTCATTGGTCACTTGTCAGCCTATGGGTGGGCTGCCCTTGGGTCAGGTGTCCACCCTGGCACCAGTCAGTTTCCTCTTAAGTTCAAAGACCTTTCTACCTCAGACTCCCTGAGCAGGGTTTGTAGACAAAGCAGTTTCAGTTAGAAAGGGTGGAGATCCACACACTTGCCTAGCTTGCCACTAAAGAATTTAATTAATGCCCAAAGACTGAGGGTTGGATGAGAAGGCCTTGGAGATGACCAGATAGCCTGGGCACAGTAAAACTCAACCCTACCCCTTTTGTCCTACCTCTAGTAAGTGACCTCATATTATCAATTAGGGTACCTAAATTTAAAATCTTGGTGGTGTTTATTTATATTGGCAGGTCTGATCCCTTCCTGCCCACACATCCACCCCCATTCGCTTATAAAGTTTATAGAAACCTACAAGTTACTAGGTGGGAGTTTAAAATAGAAACTTGAAGCATCCCTATGCTTACATTCTGGGCTTCCCCAGAAACCAGGAATGAAAGTGCTACTTGAGAGGAATAAACCTCCCAGAGAGTGAAGCCTCAGATATATCTCTAAGGTAGGAAGGTGAAAACAGTTTATCTCCAGCCCACGAGGAAAAGAACAGTAGACTTAAAAGCAGGAAGCGTAGCTGCCAGACTCTAGGGAATCTTAACAGCTTAGGACTTTTAAAATGACCTTTAAAAAAGCACTTACTATTGGCAGGCTGTATGTTGATCGTTTTGCATATGTTCTCTCATTTAAGATCCACAGAAATCCTGCAAGAATAATATTGTTTGCCCTGTTTTACAGATAAGCAAACTGAGAGGTTATAAACTTAGTCCAGGGGTTACATAGCTAAACCCTGTGAATGTCAAAGCCAGGATACCCAACTTGCACTGGCCTCCCAAGGGCATACTATCTCCCTACACAACACTATTTTCCAGAAAAAAGAATTCAAAAGATTCTCAGTTATCTGTCTCCATGTCTATATCCCTTAAATAAGGTTATGAAATCTATTTGTTCTTCAGAACAGGGTTTCAAGTGATCTCATGGTAATAATTCCTTAACTTTACAAAGCCTTCTTTTCCAACATTATTAAGTTTAGATTTGGGAGCTGAATTTTCAAGTGGGACATGAACAAACTAGCATGTTTACAGGTGATGGGCAATGAAGGGGATGGAGACTGTATTATATGAGGTAAGTTTGGAAAGGTGATAGAGTTTGGTCTGGAGAGGAGAACCAATCAACTGTCTAACTGAAGTTATGTACAGCAGCTTCTTGGGACTCAAGGGCTGGAATTTCAAAAACCTGAGTTTGAATTCCGGCTCTGCCACTTGCTAGCTATGTGAATGGGAACAAATTACTCCATCTCCTTAAGCCTCAAAGTTCTTATGCATAAAAAGAGTACTAATTGGATCTACCTTGTGGGTACAGTTTTGAAGAGTAAATCTGATGAGGAGTAATTGCCTTATATGAGGTCAAAGACTCAGTAAGTCCTCAATGAATAGTGGTCATGATGATTAATTACAATAATTACAATGGTGATCTACCCACTGGTGTGAGGGTTGGGCAAGCAGAAGTGGATTTTCTATTGGAAGTCTGCTGTGGGAAGGATTTAGGTCCCAGGGCCTTTGCACACCTGCCTCCCTCTGCTTCATCCCTTTCCTTCTTCACCTGGTCATTTATGGGCCTCCTAATGCCTCATTCGTGACTTCACTTGCTCAGGGAAACCTTCTCAGATTTCAGGATTCCTTATTAAATGCCCTTCTACATATATTAAGTGCCTATACCTACATATAGGTGTGTACCTATACCTTCCCTTCAGAGCACTATCACATGAAAATTAAATAACAATGCTCATAATTTTTAAAAATCAATTTTGTAGAGGGGTAACTTACATAGTATAAAATTCACCTATTTGGGTTTTGACAAATGTGTGTGTACAGTCATGTAACACTTCCATGATCACGATATGGGACTGTTTTACTCACCGCCCAGATTTCCTTGTGTTCCTTTGTGTTTACTCCCCCTTCCCTGTCCCAGACTTTGGTAATTACTCATCTGTTTTCTTTCATTTTAATTGTGCCTTTTCTAGAATTTCATTTAAATAGGAACGTACAGTACGTAAGTTTTTGGGTCTGGATTATTTTACTAAGTATAATGCGTTTAAGATTCATCCATGTGGCAGGACTACTAATAATTCATCCCTTTTTATTGCTGTAATAGTACTGTATCATAGTGATATGCCAACCTTCATTTATCAATTCACCCATTGATGGACATTGGTGTTGCTTCCAGCTTTTGGCTATTATGGATAACGCTGCTATAAACATTCACAGACAGCCTTGCAGTCAAATGGTAAGTATGTTTCTAAGTCTGTAAGAAACTGCCAACTATTTTTCAAGTTGCTTATACCATTTTGCATTTCAAGCACTAACGAATGAGAGTTCCGGTTTCTCCATATCCTAGCTCATACTGGTTTTGTCAGATTTTTTTTTAAGGTTAGCCATTCTACTGCATGTAGAGGTACCTCACTGGATTTTTTAAATTTGCATTTTCACACTTATGAGTTTGAGAATTGTTTTCTGTGCTTATTGGCCATTCCTATATCTTCTTTGATAAAGTATCTGTTGAAAATTTTCTTCACATAAGCTGTTTTATTATTTCATTTTTAGAGTTTTTTAATGTAATCCATTGATCTACATGTCTATCCCTATACCAGTACCACACTATCGTGATTATTGCAGCATTCCAGTAAGTCTGAAAATCAGGAAGTCCTTCAACTCTTCATTCTTCTTCGTGTGGCTTAAGGGATCTTAGTTCTCTGACCAGGGATTGAATTTAGGCTCTAGGGAGTGAAAGTGCAGAGTTCTAACCACTGGACTGCCAGGGAATTCCCTATTATTCATTCACAACACTGTTTTCTCTGTTTTGGGTTCCTTGAATTTTCACTGGGAGTTTAGTACCAGTTTGTCAATTTCTGCCACAGGATCAGCTGGAGTTTTGGTAGGACTTGTGTTAAATCTGTAGATTTGTTTGGTAAGTTCCATAACAATGGTAGGTCTTCTGATCCATGAACACGGGTATCTTTTCATTTCTTTAGGTTTTATTTTATTTCAACAATGTTTTGTAGTTTTCAGTGTACAAGTCTTGCGCTTCTGTTGATAAATGTATTCCTAAGATTTTTTTCAAACCATTGTAAATCAAGTTGCTTTCTTAATTTCATTACATGGATTAATTTGAGTGTTAATCAAACCTTGCATTCCTGGGATAAGCCTCACTTTATCATGGTGTATTATCTTTCTTATATATTGCTGGGTTTAATTTCCTAGTATTTAAAGTATTTGTGTTAATGTTTATGGGGGATATTGTCTCTAGTCTCTTCTTGTCTTATATTTGTCTGATTTTGATATCAGAATAATTCTGCCCTCATAAAAAGAATGGGAAAGAGGTTTTTGCTTTTCTAATTTCTGAAAGAGATTATATAGAATTGACATTCCTTAGATGTCTGGTAGAACTTATCAGTGAAGTCACTGGGGCCTGAGGTTTTCTCTCTGTCAAGCTTTTCAGCTATAAATTCCATTTCTTTAGTAGACATAAAGCTATTCCATTTATTTGTTTCTTCTTGAATGAATTTGGTTAGTTTGTGTCTTTCAAATAATTTATCTTCATCAAAAGTACTGAACTAGGTAGCATAAAGTTGCCAATATTTCCATATTATCACTTTAAGATCTTACAATTTATAATAGTGTTCCCTCCCTCATTCCTGATATTAGTAATTTTTGTCTTTTCTTGCTTTTTCCTGATCAGCCTGGTTAGAAATTTATTATTTTATTTATATTTTCAAAGAACTAGCCTTTCAGTTTCACTGATTCTTCTATACTATTTGTCCATTTTCTACTTCATTGATTTCTACTCTTATCTTTATTTTTCCCTCTTCTTGTTCATTTTGTGTTCAAGTTACTCCTTCTAGTTTCTTAAGGTGAAAATCAATCATTGATTTTATACTTTCTTTTTTTAAAATAAACCTTTAAAGATATGAATTTCCCTCTAAGCATCCCATACATTTTGATATGTTATGTTTTCATTTTCATTCAGTTCAAAATATGTTTTAATTTATCTTGTAATTTCCACTTTGACCTATTTATTTTCAAAACTTGGGAGATTTTCTGGATATCATGCAGTTATTGATTTCTAGTTTAATTCTATGGTAGTCAGGGAACATACTTCATGTGATTTCAATTCCTCAAGTTTACTGACATTTTGATTTTGTGGTCTCCAAATACAGTCTGTCTTGGTGAATGTTTCATGACACTTGGAAAAACAAACGTGTATTTCTCTGTTTTGGGGTGGAGTGTTATGAACTGTCAAATAGGTCAAGTTGATTGCTAATGTTGTTCAAGTCTTCTATATCCTTAGTGACTTCCTGTCTACTCTTCTGTCAGTTGTTTGCCTCTCTCTCCTTTGAGTTCCACCAGCTTCTGTTTCATGTATTCTGAAATTCTGTTCAGTGCAGTAATGTTTAGATCAGTGTATCCTCTTGACTGTGGGCTTCCCAGGTGGCGGTAGTGATAAAGAACCTGCCTGCCAGTGCAGGAGACAGAAGAGTTCCGGGCTTGATCCCTGGCTTGGGAAGATCCCCTGAAGAAGGGCATGGCAGCCCACTCCAGTATTCTTGCCTGGAGAATCCCATGGACAGAGGAACCTGGCAAGCTATGGTCCATAGGGTCGCACAGAGTCGGACACAGCTGAAGCGACAGAACATCCTCTTGATCAATTGACCCCTTTATTGTTATGAAATGTCCCTCTTTGTCTGTTGTTCTGGTCCTTGTTCTGTTGTCTAGATTGCCTCATACTGCTACCCTATTGTTCAGTTGCCAAGGTGTGTTCAACTCTTCGTGACCCCATGGACTGCAGCACGCCAGCCCTCCCTGTCCCTCACCATCTCCCAGAGTTTGCCTAAGTTCATGTACATTGCATCGGTGATGCCATTCAATTGTCTCATCTTCTCTCGCCCACTTCTCCTCTTGCCCTCAATCTTTCCCAGCATCAGGGTCTTTTCCAATGAGTCAGCTCTTCGTGTCAGGTGGCCAGAGTATTGGAGCTTCAGCTTTGGCATTAGTCCTTCCAATGAATATTCAGGGTTGATTTCCTTTAAGATTGCCTGGTTTGATCTCCTTGTTACTCTTCGTATCTTTTGATTGTTTCATGTTATATCTTTTTATTTTACTTTTAATCTATCTGTGTATTCATATTTAGAGCTTTTTTTTTTTTATACACAGCATATAGTAGAGTCATGCTTTCCTTATTCAATCTGACCATCCCTGTCTTTTACATTACCTTACTTCCCTGGTGGCTCATACGGTAAAGCGTCTGTCTACAATGTGGTAGACCCGGGTTGGGTCCCTGGGTTGGGAAGATCCCCTGGAGAAGGAAATGGCAATCCACTCCAGGACTATTGCCTAGAAAATCCTATGGACAGAGGAGCCTGGTAGGCTACAGTCCATGGGGTCGCAGAGAGTCGGACATGACTGAGCGACTTCACTTTCACTTTAATGGAATTATTAATATGCTGCTGCTGCTAAGTCATGTCAGTTGTGTCTGACTCTGTGTGACCCCATGCACTGTAGCCTACCAGGCTCCTCCATCCATGGGATTTCCCAGGCAAGAGTACTGGAGTGCGTTGCAGTCATTAATATGATTAAGGTTAAATTCAGTATTTTTCTGTCTGTGTTCTGTTTGTCCTTTTTGCTTTTGAATCTTTTGTTCTCTTTTCCTGCCTTTTTTGGACAAATTAAGTATTTTCTATAGTTCCATGTTTCGCCCACTGTTGGCTTATTGGTTATACTTATTTTGTTGTAGTTAATGGTTGTACTGAGGTTTAAAATATCCATCTTTAACTCATCACTACCTTCAAATAGGACTATTACTATTATGTGTAACTAGAAGAACTTCTAATTATATATTTACTTGTCTCTCTTTCTAGTCTTTGTGCTACTTTGTGTTGTAATGAATTTAGTTCTACATTTGTTATAAACCTCATAATAACTTGCTATTCTTTTAGCTTTAAACAGTTGATTATTTTTTAAATAGATTGAAAAATGCAGAATAAATTTTTCTGGACCCTTGATTTGCCCAATAATTGACTAGCTCAGGGAGTGTGAAGATGGACTCACAGCTACATCTTGGGGTGACTTCCAATAAGAACACTAGTCAGTCTCTGAGTCCCCAGCTGCCCACAGCTCCACTCCAAGCCACATGTCTTCCTTTGTATAATGGTCTCTCTTAGCTACAGCCCTCACAGTGGGGGACTCACAGAGCTCCAGAACTGGGCTTCTTCCTCAGTCCTCTGTCCCCACAGATGCCTTCAGCCAAGGATGGGCTGTGATGTGCCCTTATGCTGTTTTTTAAAGTTTACAAGAACATTGAGTTTCATGCCAGAGCATCAATAATCATGACAGCTTACATTTACTGAGCTCTTTCTGTATGTCAAACACCTTGGTCAGCCCCTTGTGTTCATGATCTCTCAATTCTCACTGCAATGTGTTGAATTAGGTCCTGCTACCCTTTTTACAGCTGGAGAAATTGAAGCAAGAAGGTTTAAGTAAATTGCCCAAAGTCATACAACAAGATCAATAAGGGAACAACAGTTTGGTTCTCAATGGTCTGATATCACAGCCAACCACTCTCAGCTGCTGTGCTCTATGTCTCCCTAGTCACCTGCCTGGGGACACTTGGTGGCCTCTTAACACACACACACACACACACTTCCATTGGTATTATACACCTGGAGAACCACTGAGCTCGGGGCCTCATCTTCTCTTCCATTCTGCGTGTCAGTGCCTGTGGCTGAAGAGCATATGTGTGTGGTTTAGTGGCAAGAGCACTGGACTGGGAGTCAGGGCACTCCATACTCACTCCAGCTCTGTGGCGACAGCTTAGTTCATGTCCCAGGGCTTGGAGTTTCTCAATACCTAAGGGAAGGGGGTTGAATTAGATCAGCTTGAAGGCTCCTTCAAGTATCAACATCCTGTGAGTCTATGACTTTGTGGCCTTGCTGATAGAGAGCTAATAATTACCTAAACTGGCAGGACATCTAAGATTTATTTACTTTAATAATATTTATCAAAACCCAGAGCTTAACCGCTCACTTTATACTCATATATCTTCTGTGGCTTCCTATTTATCCCAAAGGTTATCTTTTCATACTGCCCTTTGGGCTTATGAAATCTCCACTGTGTTCACTACATATTATTAAGTGAACAAAAATCAGGTTATACAACTGTATGTATATCATTTCCTTTTTAAAGTATGTTCATACTTGTATATATAATATCTATGGTATATAATAAAGTATATAAGTATGATTTATATAAATATTATATGTGCTTATATTTATAAGTCACATTTATGTAATCTGAACAGATATGCATCAAAACATTAGAATGACTTTTTCTGGATGGTGAAATAACCAGTGATTTTCATATTCTTTTTTCTTGATATATTTTTGTCCTTTTTCAATTTCTGTCCAATGGAATTGCTTATATTTTTAATTCTTACTGCTTACAAACACAGTAGTTCACAAACCAATAAGTTATATCTCTTTTGGACTCAGAATCCCTTGCTCCTTTAACTGTCTCTGTTTTCTCCCAGGTTTGCTGTATGTCTTTCTGTTTTAAATAATGAGAAAGGAAGGGTACATTTAAATAATGAGGAGGAGGGTACATGACATATGAGAGCAAGTCATCTAACATCTGGGGAATTAGCCATTTCCAGCCCCAGATTTTGGCTCTCCTCACTCATCCCCAATGCCCAGTCACTCTCTCTCCTTTTGTGTCAATATGTTGGGGACTGACATGTTCCTCAACAGGTCTTCCATTTTAGTTTCTCCCTCTACAATCACTCTTGAGCACTTCCAGCACTAATTTGCTCACTCACTCATTCATTCATTCACTCATCATAAATCATGCATGAATCAGAAAAACCGAATAAGCATGTGGTTTAGAGTTGAGGGCTGGGGTCTGAGTCTGAACCTGCCCGAGATAAACCAGGATCATGTGAAAAGCAGTTGGACAGCTGTAAAGACTGGACCAGTGGGAACTGTTATCACTCAGGCCCTGTGCTGACCCCCACAGGGAAAATGAAGGGGAGCGTCTGTCCTCAAGAAGCTAAGAGTTGTCTGAGAGAGTCCAGGTGTAAACGCAAAGGGGAGGGGAGGGCAAGTAGGGATGCAGAGATCATGTCCATAGACATGGCAATGAATGACTGGATTCTGCAGAGCAGGAAGAAGCATGAGTCAAGAATCACCATGGGGCTTGGGGATGGTGTGACTGAGAAAACAGTGTGCCATTAACGTATTTATCAATCCATCTACTCATTCATTCCACAAATACACGCTGAGCATCTGACAGCACCCTGGTACTGTCATAGCCGCTAGAAATGAAAGAGCAAACAAAATAGATAACAAGCCCCCAACCACTCCATTCTGCTTATATTCCATGAACAGCAGAGAAGGAGGAAGAAAACAAGTACATAAACAAGATCATTTTCAAAGGTGATAAGTGTTATGAAGAAAATAACACTCGGTGGTGCCTGGAGAATCCCAGGGACGAGGGAGCCTAGTGGGCTGCCGTCTATGGGGTCGCACAGAGTCGGACACGACTGAAGCGACTTAGCAGCAGCAGCGGCAGTGTATCAGAGAGCAACCAGGGGAGGTGACATTTTTCTTGTGTGTCATCAGCTGAAATAGAATTTGGGGTCTGGACTGAGGAGGGAGATGGTGAATTTCATGGTGGGGCTGCTGACTCAGAGATGCTAAGATTCACCTCCTGGTGAAAATGTTTTACCTCTTATTCAGCTTTGCATTTTATTATCCTCTGGCTCAGAAACTCAGTGGGTTCCGACTGTACTCTGGATAAAATTCTAATTCTTCAGCTGGACATTCAAGGGCCTTCACAGTCTCCCCCAGCCTGCCTGTCTGCCTGCCCACATCCTCTTATAAACCTTGCATTTGGCTTCAATGGGCTCTTCACTATCTCCACTTAGGCTGGGTCCCTTTGTAGCTCCGTACTTGGATCCTGGCAGTCTCCCAAGTTCTCTAGGCCACTACTATCCTGCTCTTCTTGGGGATCTGAGCTTTTCTCTGCCTCCCTGCTCTATGAGATTGTTAAATGTCTCATAAACGAAGACCCTACTCTCCTGTAAGAATGCAGTCTCCTTAAGAGCGGGGCTGGCCCCTTCATGACCCTCTCTCCATTGGATTTGCTGTGTACATCTGCTCAGAAACACATTAAGCAGCATTACAGATCAATTATCTTCCTGTATAAAATAAGAAAAGACAGAATGAGAAGAGTCCAGAAAACCAAAGAGTTTCCCACCCAAATTCACAGAGCCAGGAGATGACAGAATTTGGCCATGGTCAAGGGTTCAGAAGCAATCAACAAAGAAATGATTCAGTTTGCTAGAAGAATCAGAAGTGGGAATTGTGTATCTAGGGATGGACCTGCTCGGCGTTGCATGCTCTGAGCCAGAGAGCTCTGGGATTCCTCTCATTCCTTGAGGGGCAGTCCACACAAGGGGCAGAATCTGGATTCAGGTCCAGAGGAATCCATAGCCCCTCTCTCCAAGGAAATCAATCCTGAATATTCATTGGAAGGACTGATGCTGTAGCTGAAGCTCCAATACTTTGGTCACCTGATGCGAAGAGCCGACTCATTAGAAAAGCCTCTGATGCTGGGAAGGATTAAAGGCAGGAGGAGAAGGGAGTGAGAGAGGACGAGACGGTTGGATGGCATCACTAACTCAATGGACATGCGTTTGAGCAAGCCCCGGGAGATGGGAAGGACAGGGAAGCTTGGCATGCTGCAGTCCATGTGGTCGCAAAGAGTCAGACACGACTGATCCACTGAACAACAGCAGCCAAGGCTTCCTTCCTCAGTTTCCTTGGCTTCATCATAATTTCCTCCGTTTAAGCTGGGGTGGGAGGCGGAATGGAGCAGTCAGTTTACCTATCTGAAATGCAGCGTCATGGGGGATGAGCTGCCTCTGCCCTTCCTACCTCCCCTTCAGCATCATTTGATACTGATGCCCAACTTCTCTGCTTTGAGGCTGTGACGTCAGGGTGTTGGAAGTTTAGGAGAGAGACACATGATTGTCATGACGGATGTTTGGGATGAAAGTCAATACCATAAACACAGATTCATCGTGACACTCCTTCTGGTGCATCTTTCATCTGGGGAATCTCAAAGCCCTGGATAAATGGTAATTAATATTCACAGCAGCTTCCAGGGGAGGATGTGGTCTGTCTGCTAAACGCCAGAGGGCCATTATTTCCGTACCCCTCCCCAACCCTCCCAGCTTGCTCCCAGCTGCTGCCTGCCCCAAGGTGACAGTGCCAGGTGGATAGGATGCCCAAGTCTTAGACCCCTTCGGGGCATTTCTCTGCCTAGAAGGCTCCAGGGGCAGAAAGAGAGTCCCAACTCACCTCCTGCCCTCACCCCTACCCTGCTTTCCCAGAGGATGACTAAGCGTAAACCAGGGCAGGAGTGGGAGCATTTCCTGCCTCCACTGGCAGGCTGGGGCCAAACAACTAGTTAGTTGACTCAGCAGGAACCACATGGCTCCAAAAATACAACCACCTCTGTGTAGATACGCCTCACGCGCCCTTGGCCCTTTGGACACCATCACCTGCTCATCCTTCCTCCTCCCCCTACCCCAGGGGAGCTACTCCAAGTGGTGTTTGCCTTCCCTCTGATTCTAGAGGAACCATATGCTCATCACAGAACACCTGGAAAACATAGAAAAATATAATAGGGAGAATTATTTTAGTCATCCCACAATTCCTCAGCTCCCCAAATAACCGCAGTTGAAGTCATATGTTTCCTTTCTGTTTTTTCTACATTTGGCGGGGGTGGGTATTTAAAAATTAATACATGATCATGGCAAATATGTATATAATATTATATGCTGCATATATATTACTTTACACATGTAAAATAAGACAGAATGTTATAAAGTGAAAAGTCCTCTCCAACTTTCTCTTCCTACCCAAGGGGAAAACACTGTTAAGAGTTTCTTGGGTATCATTCCAGAAATTGCTATTGCACGTCCCAGCATGCATCTGCACACTCATTTTACATGGCTGAGGTCATACAGTATGAATAATTTAGCCTTATATGCACTTCACATGAACATGTGAGCATTTTCTATCCTGTTAAAAATTAACGGTTAAACGACTTTTTATTGATTGCCTGACATTTTATCTTTCTAGTGTTCCATAGTTTATTTAACCTTTTTCCTATCATTGGGCATGTACTCAGGTGAGGGACAGCGGGGGAAGGAAATGAGCCAGAATGAAATATTGCGAGAAGAAAGCAAATTTGGAGAGTCTGAGGGCCTACTATGTGTCACCCACTTTTCCTATCTGCCCAATCACTCAGTGTGAGAGTTTAAGCACTGTTTCTGTCCTGCAGGTGAGGGGCCTCCCTGATAGCTCAGTTGGTAAAGAATTCACCTGCAATGCAGGAGACCTCGGTTCGATTCCTGCATTGGGAAGATCCCCTATATGCTACCCACTCCAATATTCTTGGACTTCTCTGGTAGCTCAAATGGTGAGAATGTGCCTGCAATGCAGGAGACCTGGGTTTAATTCTTGGGTTGAGAAGATCCCTGGAGGAGAGCATGGCAACCCACTCCAGTATTCCTGCCTGGAGAATCCTCATGAACAGAGGAGCCTGGTGGGCCCCAGTCCATGGGGTCCCAAAGAGTCAAACATGACTGAGCGACAAAGAACAGCACACATCCTGCAGATGAGGAAGCTGAGGTTCAGAGCAGTTAAAAAAGAATCTTTTTATATGTAGGAGGACCAGGTTTTGATGTTTTGTTCTTTTGGCCACACTGAATGGCATGTAGGATCCTAGTTCCCCGACCAGGGATTGAACCTAATCCTCTGCATTGGAAGGACAGAGTCTTAACTACTGGCCTGCCAGGGAAGTCCCAAGAGTCTTGTTTTGAAACAAAATTTGTCAGCTCCAAAGTCCATGGCTGTTCTATCTCACCAAGATGCCTTGGAAAAGTCCAGGGTTTAAGATTTCCCACCACTTAGCATGAGAATGGGGAAAGCCATTCATGCACTTATTTTCTCATTCACTCCAACAACAGTGATGCACCAGGCGAGAGGAATTCAGTGTGGGAAAGACTCTGTCCCTGCCCTCTAGAAGTCCACACTTGCATGGGGGTGGACGTGTAAACAAGTTATCAACCTGGCGTGGGAGAGGAGGATGTAAGGTGCCATGAGAGTCAAACTCCTCTCCCACCAAAGGTCAAAGGAGGCCTCCAGGCTGAGGACACTGGATGCTGAGTCAGTCCTCCGGCACTGGCCAGGAAGTGCCAGTGAGGCCTGAGACGCCTCTGCTTCCTCTCCTGCCCAGGCCCACGCACCCTAGTCACTGGAACCTGGAGTTGGCTCCACTCTTTTGTATCAGGCTTCCTGCCCTTTAGTTGATCAGCTTGCCAGGCTCCCAGGGCAATAGAGTGGGCGGGGGGCTGCCAATTGCTGAGAAAAACTTCAAGCTGGTGTTTCCGGTTTGTTTTCTAGGAGTTCAGGAAATGTTTATCACACTCTAGGGAAGCTTGGAGTATTAGTGACAAAAGGTTTGGTTAAGGGCTTGGGCTCTGGATGAACAGGTCAGGATTGGGGTCCTGCTTCCATCATTTGCTCTGAGACTGCAGGAAAATCACCAAAACCAGTCAGAACTCTTAGTAACAAGCCACAGAGATGGACCCAATGATCTTAAAAAATAAAAGAAAAAAGGAATCCAATGCAGTAGAATGGGCAGGGATTCAAAAGGGGCAGACTTGGGAAAGGAGCAGAAATTAAGGGCACTTTCAAGGCCCGGAGCAGCAGAAGGCACAAAATCACCCCTTGGCCCGGAAGTACTTAGTCAGGACACTGATGCCATTGCAGCCAGCTATCACAGCAGAGTTCTAACACTCTAGCGCTCTGGGTCCAGGGCCCAAGCCTCAGGTCACATGCCCACACCCGTTACCAGAAAACTGGAAGCAGGAGGATTTGCTCTTGGACCTCAGTGATAGGAGGTTCCTTCCTCCAAGTTAACATATAAAGGCAAGTCCTGCACACAGACCAGGGGGGCTTTGGAGACTGGATTGCCCAAAACTCAACATTGTGGACATGCCCTAACATCTCAGAGCTTTTGTAAAATAGACACATTAATAATGTTCACCTCACAGGATTGTTATGAGGATTTTTTAAAAAAACAGGTGAAGTACTTGCTTAATCCAGATACCCAGTAAATGCTCGGTAGATGTTTGTTTACTATTATTGCTGTTGCTATTGTTTATTATTATTACTATTATAATCCACTTTCTCTCTTTTAAAGTAAAACATGGACAGTTTTCACTATAAAGTAATATATGCCATAGATAGAAAGATTAAAAAATACTGAAAAGTTGAAAGAAGAAAATGAAATTAGCCACCACCCACGGAAAACCACCGTCCATAATTTGGTGTTTCCTGCCACCCTGTTTTCTGCGTATTGGTTTGGGTTCTTTCTTCCCTATTTTCCTTTCGAACGCTGTGATCACCCTGTAGGTATAGTTGTGTATCCTACTTTATAGCCTCTGCATTTCCTTATGTTATTATAGACTCTTTGCAATCATCATTCTTAGGAGCTGTGAAATATCCTGTGGAGTGGATAGGCTCATTCCCCAAGTATTGTTTCCATTTTTTAGAGGGGTGGAGGGGACATGCATTTACAAATTATGAGTGCTTTTTTCAGAAACTGTTTCTAATTCTGGAATGCTTCTTTGGAGTATCAACTGATACTTAATTGACATCAATTAAGCAATTTGTCCCAAGAAACTTTCAAGACACCATTTCCTAAAATTCCCACACATCTGATGCAGGTCACCGGACAAAACCCTACAGGACCTGTACCACCTCACTGAATTTTGACAGGGCATTTTCACTGCCACCAAGAGTATGAGCACCACAACCCCACAGTCACCTGGAAAGGGGTTGGCCTGCCCACTGCTTTCTCACGTTCCCAATATGCTCAACCACTGATTAGACTGGGGTGGTTCATCCTGCCTGTGAAATTACCTGCCATTAGTGCAGTGGGAAGTGCCTCCACTCCGCCTTTTGGCAGCTTGGGACTCACGGCGATTTTCTTACATCTTCTGGAAAAAAGATAATTCTAGATAAGTTCAGTTAGACCGTGTTTATTCTCTTTTCCTGGAGACTTTCCTATTCTCGTCTTCACCTTACATTCCCCACCTACACACACACCCCAACTCTGCCCAGCCCCCACCAGTCTCCAGGCACCTGTGGGTCCCATGCTGGGTTCCAGGAAGTGGCTCTCATCTAAGGAGGGCAAGGGGATCACACGAACGACCCAGTTCTCCAACCAGGGGTGACTAAAATGCCAGAGACGCTGATTGTTTGAACTTCCTGGGCAGGGCCCGGCATCTGCCGGTAGTGGGGCTTTGGAAGCAACAATAATTAATATTTTGCCGAGTGTGATTCTGATCGTCCGGCCAAGGAGAGTGTCCCACCCAGAGCTGAGAGCCCCGTGGGAACTGCCCCAGCTGCATTCCTGGGCAGTGATTGCGCAAATGGGCACCCTCGCCCCACCTGGGAGGGCTCCGAGGGTGCGGCGGCGGGCAGAGGATGCGCCCCAACCTACCCTGGCTCTGCCCTGGCCACCGGTGTGGGAGTGAAGTGACTAGAAAGGGTGACTGAGGAGGGCAAAGGGAAATGAAATCGTCCTTTCCCCTCCCAGCTACACCTCCTGCCCTTCTGAAATACCATTAGAACCTAGAAGTAGCAGGGGGCTCAGAGGTCTCCTTTCCCAACTTCCTCCTGTCACGTGGCTGGGAGCTGAGGTCCAAGCAGAAGTGAAGTGCTAGCTCTACTTGAATTGTCTGTGAGAAATGGCTGAATGAGAGTGGCAGGAGATTTCAGAAACACTATCCGTGACATTGTTTATTGCATGCGATTTCAGTGACTCAGAAAGGCTCTCAGGCCCCCTAAACTCTCCTCCTACTCCCTCCCCAGCACCTGAAATGCCCCATCACTTCGTCTACTTTCAGACTTTGATGCCAATTAAAAGTTAAGCTTCCCCTAGTGGGGGTCCCTTCCCATGTCAGTAAGTGGTACTTTCTATTCCCTTTCTGAGAGCAGGTGATGGAGGGAGGGTAGGAGGGCATAAAACCTCACTGTGGCAGAAGTCCTCAGATCACTTTCCAAATGTGGTGTTTTTTCAGTTTTTAATTCACTCGAGATGGGGCAATTTCTGGTCACCTTCGCAACCATGCTGTGAGATGGGAGAACAGTTAACTGTTACTTCCACTCATCAGATGAGGAAATGGAGGTTCTAAGAGGTCCAGTAACTTGCCCAAGGACATGTAGTTAGTAAGTACCCAAGCAGGGTTGAAATCTTGACACTTAGCTGCTCCCCAAAGCCAGGATAAAGGTGTGATGTTAGTGTTTTTGTTGACTGGTTTGTAGAAAAGTGTGAAACAAGTCATAGGGCTCAAGATTTGAGAGGGCTTGAAGTAATACAATGGAGAATGCCTGCCTTCTCTCATTTGAGTCTTATGACAGCCCCAGGCAAGCATCATCCCATTTTCCAGAGGAAAAACCGGAGGCTCAGAGATTTAATATTAATAAATTAATTCAGCTGTAAGTACCTCCAGGGAAATGAACTGGGTCACATCCCCCTTTTTAGGTCTGAGCTTTATCAATGAATGTTTGTTGAGTGTTTGCAGAAGGAATCCTAACACAGCCTATATATTTTACGGATGAGAAAACAGATCTGCAGCATAAAGGAATATGCCTGGGTCACATAGTGAGTGGCAGAGCCTGGACCTCTGAGCTTTCGATCCCCGCTCCAGTGTCCTTTCTACTTCGTCCATCCATTCATCCATTCATACATCCAACTGTGAAAAATGAGCCGACGCACCCCCAGGAACTGTGCTGGGCTCTGAGGATACTAACAAACAGGACAGGGAACAGTGCGAGGAGAGCTGTGTACTTGCTTTGAGTCCTAAAACCTAAGGGAAGGGTGGAGTGCCAAAAAGATAATATTTTAATGCAATGTTTTTCAAAAATCACATGCTAAACTATGGCCCATAGGCCTGCAGTCTATTTTTGTGAATCAAGTTTTGTTAAGATTAAATCTCAGCCTCTGTTTTGAGGAGCCCACAGTTTGATCAGAGGAGAGTAGCCCACATGAAGTATTTATTTAATTCTCTGTGAGTGTCCTCAGAAAGCCAGCCAGGGGGTGTGGGGGAGAGTCGGGCAGGAAAGGAAATGTGCAGAGGTGCAGCTGAATGAGAGCTGGGGTTATGGAGGGAGACGAAGCAGGGTTCTCCGGTGCAGGAGAGACAGGTTGAGGAGGCAGGGAAGGAGTGGTGGGTGAGCAGGTCTCAGAGATTAGGGAGAGGAGAGAGCAATGCAGGGTGCACTGGGCTGAGAAGGGTCCTCAAAGGATCCGAGGCTGGAGAACTACCCTCAGGCTGACACGAGAACACGAGAGTAAGACCCAAACCAGAGCGGGCAGCATGCCTGGGTGCTAAGTCGCTTCAGTGGTGTCTGACTCTGTTGCGACCCCATGGACTGCAGCCTGCCGGGCTCCTCTGTCCGTAGGATTCTCCAGGCAAGAATACTAGAGTGGGTTGCCACGCCCTGTACCAGAGGACCTTCCAGACCCAAGGATCGAACCCATGTCTCTCATGTCTAACCTGCATTGGCAGGCAGGTTCTTTACCACTAGCGCCTCCTGGGAAATCCAGAGGGGTCAGATCTTCCCTCAGAAATACGTCACAACACAATGAATGTGTTTGGCCAGTTGTCCCTGGATGTGCCTAGGATATTTGCCCCCCTCTATTCTGGGTCCCCCACCCTGGGACTCTCCCAAGGGCGGAAGACGCCCACAAGCTGCTGCTGCCTCAGGAGAGCTTCTCAGAGCCAAGGAACACCTTGGAAGAAAGGGAACTTCCGAGGAATTCTTCTCGTTTGCTGAGAATGTTATAAATGCACACCTAAAGACATTCCATGTGGGAACCTCCCTGGGGGTCCACTGGTTAAGACTTCATCTTCCAATGCAGAGAGTGTGGGTTCCATCCCTTGTCTGGGAGCTGAGATCCCACATGCTTTGCAGCAAAAAAAAACAAAACAGAAAACAGAAGCAATATTGTAACAAATTCAATAAAGACTTTTAAAATGGTGCACATCCTAAAAGATATTCCATGTGAATCAATCAGAAGAGAGTCTGGCATAAAATAAATACTCAAAAAAGTGATGGCTACTACTTTATGTTTAAGAGTATTTAAAATAGTTTTTAAAGTTACAATTTGTAAGACCCATGGTTGAAGGACATTGTCCTTCATATGCTTGTCCTTTTGTATATGTTTACATTGGTTGTTGATGATTGCAAGATGTATCTGCTAAATCAGACTGTCAGCTAATAGTTGAGAGGGCAAGGTTTTTTGGGAAGGAGTAGAATCCTGGGGAAGATTTAATCAAAGATGACTTCCTGGAGGAGGTGCTGAGCAAAGAGTTTTAAAGGAATTGATGAGAGGATGGATGGAAGCATGATAAATGACATGGAATCTGAAAGCTGGAACAATTTTGCCTACCTTCTCTGAGACTTAATTGATATCATATACATTAAATGAATGGCATGTAACAGGAACCCAGTTACTGGTAGATGATGAAGAAGAAGGGATGCAGGGGGCAGGGGGCAAGAGAGAAAGAGGGAAAGGGGCCAAGAAGCAGGAGACCTCGGTTCCAGACATAGGTGTGCCTCTGGTTAGCAATGTGAGACTTTGGAAACATCACTACCTTCTTAATACCTCAGATTTCTTTTCTTCCAAATGGATTATTCAAGTTAAGATGTCCACTTCTAGAAGTCCCTGATTATAATAAATACAAAATTAGAATAGCTATTGTTTATTACTGCCTACCATATACCAATCACTTTTTAAAATAATAAACATAACATCTTATTTGATTTTCACAACAAAGCTGTTCAGTTCAGTCGCTCGGTCGTGTCCAACTCTTTGTGACCCCACGGACTGCAGCACACCAGGCCTCCCTGTCCATCACCAACTCCCGGAGTTTACACAAACTCATGTCTATTGAGTTGGTGATGCCATCCAACCATCTCATCCTCTGTCGTCCCCTTCTCCTCCTGCCTTCAATCTTTCCCAGCATCAGGGTCTTTTCAAATGAGTCAGTTCTGCGCATCAGGTGGCCAAAGTATTAGAGCTTCAGTTTCAGCATCAGTCCTTCCAATAAATATTCAGGACTGATCTCCTTTAGAATGGACTGGTTGGATCTCCTTGCAGTCCAAGGACAAAGCTGTTAGTGGTAACAAGTAGCAAAGCTTAGTGGACTCCATTAGTATTCCCATTATTTTGTTAAGGAAATGGAGGCTCAGAGAAGTCAAGTAACCTGTACCAATGGTAGCTTTAGTAAATAGGGTCTCTGACTCCAGGAAGGCAGAGAGATGCTGCCTCCTGGAAGCCATCCCCTCTACAGAGAAACTTTTCCCCACATGGCGGGGATTGGTGCTGGCTGGCTCACTGGAGATGACAATGCTACAGGAAGGAGCCTGCTGTCCTACCAGGTTTCACCGCCCGGTTTCTGTGGCAGCCCCAGCCCATACCTTGAACCCCCACCCCCACCCACCCACACCCCCACCTCAGCACAGTGACTTTCCCCCAAAGCTGTGTCACTCCCAACAGACGACAGTCAGGAAAAAGCTCCGTGGTTGAATCACAGTGACCACTTCCTGTTTCATTCAGGGTCCTCTGTGCTCCAGAGCCCTCACTCTGCCATGCCCTGTTTAGTAATAAGAGCCACGGTATGCATGACCACTCCCCCCTCCCCGCTGCTAGGGAGACTTAGTCAGCTTTCCTGTGCCCTTAGCCTACCAGGCTGAGGGGCGCAAGCTCTCAGCTTCAGCCCTGTTCCACACCCCTGCTGCGGAGAGCCCAGTGGGACCCTGGTTGTCCTGGGGCTGGGTAAGGAGGCAAACCAGGACCCCATCCCTCCAGACGGGTGATGTAAGACTGACGGGGACAGGTGGGTGGATGTTCAAGCCTCAGCCATGAAGTAAGGAGTAGTCACTGACCCCGTGGGCACCTCGTGGGCACCCACTCAAGGCATACTGCTGTCTCTAAGCACAGGGTTCAGGACTCTGTGTGGAAAGACAAACACAGATGGGGTTGTGTGTCTCGGGGGAAACCCCAGTCCTCTCCCAGTTGCTCAGAACAGGCTTCCTGGAGGTTGACAAACTGCAAGGAAGGTTGAGTGTGAGAGCGGAAGAAGTCATCAGATATTTGAGAGGCTGACTGGTGGGGGACACTTCCTCTGGGTAAAGGAATCCAGGAACATTGTTTAAGATCTTTTGAAGTCGTAAGCCTCTAAAGGTGTTTCTTGCCCACCCTCCCCTCAAAGGTAATACAAAATTAAGCATCTAATTCCTAAAAACAAGTATAAAGAAGTCCAATAAAGTTCTGAGTTTTCTCATGAACCACTTTAGTGCTTTTTTTCCTTCTCTTTTTAAAAATAGTTATCACATATCAGTGTCCCTTGAAATTGTTTTTATGCTTTCAGATGCCTCCACCTTGCTGTTCCAACAGCCCTGATGGTCAGCCTGTTGGATAATCCTGCCCTGGGGACAGTGGATGGGTGTCACTGGGCCATGCGTGCTGTCTAGTAGAGGGAAGAGCTTTCTCACCGTGTGTGTTGTATGACCACTGAGTGGGCTGCCCAGGAAAGGAGTGCCTGGTCCTTGGTGTGTTCCCACCCACACGAGGTCAGAAGTCCCCATGACGAGGATGGGTTGTGTGGGAGAGGGAGTCTGGAAGGGGTACTCTAAGCTCCCTCCCAGTCCAGTGATGCTAGGGCGGGAATTCCAAGCACCTTGGAAAGAAAGCATTCATGAGACTTGCTCCAGGCTAGTGGTCAACCCAAATGTGGGTTGGCCTCTGGGGTTCTATTGGGGACTTTGAGGAGAAGAATTTCTCTTCCCACAAGGAAGGCAAGCTTAAACTTGCCTTGGAAGTTTTGGCACCAACCCTGCAGGAGCATCTGGAAAACCAACCACTGCCACAGATGGTGCTAGTGGTGGGTGTGCCAGGACCAAATGGGCGGGACTATGGGGCATCTGGGCCACCAATCCAAGCTCTCTCTATTTAATGCTTTTTAGGCAAATGCTGCCCCGAGTCCTTCTGATTCATAAGAACTCCTTGAAAGTCACAGCTGCTTTATTGGGTCCTTGTACGCCTGGCACCAAGGCTTCCCTGGTGGCTCAGATGGTAAAGAATCTGCCTGCAACGGGGGAGACCCGCCTTCGAGCTCTGGGTCAGGAAATTCCCCTGGAGAAGGGCAACCCACTCCAGTATTCTTGCCTGGAGAATCCCATGGACAGAGGAGTCCGGCCGGCTGCAGTCCATAGGGTGGCAAAGAGTTGGACACAACTGAACAACTTTCACTTTCACTACACGCCTGGTACCAGCTTCCAGTTAAATTAATTGAATGACTAGAGTCAGGAGAAATGGGATGGCATAGTTCTTTTAGACTGTACATAAATGCACATTCTACAGACAATAAATAAAATGCCTCCTGATTGTTTAGTGACTTTGCAAAAGATACTCAGAAAACTTGTCATGGCATTTGTCCCTGGAAGGGGAGTCCAAGGGATGAGGTCTGGGGGTGGGAGGGAGACTCTTGGTCACTTAATATTTTTATTTTTCTCATGTACAATTACTAGTAACATAAACTAACAAAAAACGCTGGCTTAAAAATTTTCCAAAGTGCTTTCAGCAGCCACAGCAGGTGGTTTAAGAGGTGGAAAGAGGTACTAGATGTTGTAGGTGTGAGACCCTCCCTAGAAGGGGCTCTTGACCTTTTACTCAACTTTATTGACTTTCAATTTATAATTTTCACAACACTGAAATGTTTCTTGTCCAGGATAGAGCTCATTAAACACACTGGGTTAAAAGTGGGTAGGGCACTTTTGTGGTGAGGGCAGCCCACAGAACAAGGGTACCTCAGTCAACAGCCACCAAAATGACCAGGAGTTACTGGCAAAAGATTACATTGTAGTAAAAAAAAATTGGGGGCCACATCCCATGGCATGTGGGACCTTAGTTCCCCAACCAGTAATGGAACCTACCCGCTGCAGTGGAAGCACTGAGTCTTAACCGCTGAACTGCCAGGTAAGTCCCTGTAGTCTCTGTTTAAAGTGACTCATAATACTTCCTTGTTAAAATCAGTTATTCCAGACAAGCTGTGCCTTGAGAGTAAACTGGTGAACCCAGCTAAATTCTAAATTCTCAGAAGGCTTTCTTAAAGTCTACAGAGTTTATTTCACTGCACCAAGAAGTTTTCACTGACACTGTCCATGAAAAAGAGGGGATTTCCACCTCAAGGACCAATGCTGGCCACAGAGCCCTTCCTTGACCTCCAGCTTACTTCAAGGTGAAAATCTGCATTTCCTTCTATCATCTGTGTAAATAAGCACTGGACACCTTGACCTTGGAGAATTGCTCAAACTCTCTGGGACGTAGTTGTATGACATCCAATTAGAAATTAAAATTCCTACACTACATTCTGTGTTCTTATTGTGATGCTATCAGCATGGATCTATATGTTTTTAAAATGCATAGAACTGTGTACTAGCAGAATCTACTGTACAATAATTTTAAAACAAATAAGAAAACTTAATCCTATGCTTTAAGTAAGACACTCCTTATATGGCATTCTTTTTATCTGTTTATTCCTGGCAAGGTCTAGTTGTTATTTGTCGAATGAATGAATATTGGAAAGAGTAGAATATTGATGGCAGGCAGGCACTCAATAGTTGTCTGTTCCCGTCACCTTCCCTTAAGCCATTTCAGATAACAGGACACAGTGCAGGTCTCCAGAAAATACTAATGCCTTGAACGTTTCTCAGCCACTTGGGCAATGTTTGACCCAAGAGGAGAGGAGAGGCAGCTGCTAGCACAGAGAGTGACCTGGGTGGTTCCCTGTGGCCATGGGTACATTCTCTATCGACAAAGTGACTTCTTCCTGCCAAGCATGTGGCAGAATAGAATAGAATTCAAAATAGAATCAGTTTAGGCACATCCCTTTCCTTGAGCTACTTACATGATGGAAACTGAGTATTTATCTCAATGCCCTGGGTTAACACATGCTGGGGAGTTGCCCAGTTAAGAACTTCACTTACTTTACATGGTTTCAACCTCACAACATCTTCCGAGTGAGGAAGTGAGAGCTCAGACACAAAGATAATGTCTAAAGTTGCACAGCTACTACAGGGTCCAGCCTGAGTTCCAACTGAGGCTTGTCTGATTCTTAATCCAGGCTCTTACCCACACGCTATACTGCCTCCAGCAGTTGCAGACAGCCTTTGGAATGAGAACATTCTATGCCCCTACATAATCGAAACAAGCCTAAGGTAGGCGTAGGGTGAGTTCCTTAATGTGTGGGCCCCTCTTCCTTTGGATTTCAAAGGCTCACTTCAGTGAAGTTCTGTTAAAGTCAAAAGGTGACATCCTGTATGGCAAAACCAATACAGTATTGTAAAGTAAAATAAAGTAAAAATAAAAATTAAAAAAAAAAAAGGTGACATCCTTCCACGGACAGTTGGCCAAGTCTGAGTCCAGCTCTGGCACCTCAAGGGCTTGTTGTTAAGGCAGCTCTGGATCACTCTGTGGTTCTATAGTTATCCCCTCTTTGTCTTTCTTGTTCTTCCGCCTTTTCAAAACAATATTTGAGAAATGGCAGCTCTAAGTGGCCCACTTGTTACTGACTGAAGTAGATGCTGACCTGAAATAAAAACAGTTCCCAGGACCTTCAAGGCCCCAAATAGAAAGAGCTATATTCGCTAAACACTTTGATTGCAGAAGCTGATTCACAGCTGTACCCAGAGCCTTACGGTGCCAGGAACAAGGTGGTACTCAGCAAATGTTGAAGGAACTAATAAGGAAAAGTGAAAGTGAAAGTTGCTCAGTCGTGTTCAACTCTTTGCAACCCCATGGACTGTATAGTCCATGGAATTCTCCAGGCCAGAATACTGGAGTGGTAGCCTTTCCCTTCTCCATGGGATCTTCCAAACCCGGGGATTGAACCTAGGTCTCCCACGTTGCAGGCAGATTCTTTACCAGGTGAGCCACAAAGGAAGCCCAATTATCAAAAGAATTCCCTAAAGAAGTCAGCTAGAAAACTGGGATAGAAAGATGGGCCAAGATTTGTAGTGACGATTGGAATAAAAGTACAGGAGTGTATACCCATATACCTCAAAGCAACGGTTCAGCAACCCCTGTGATGAGGGGAGACACCGCCGTGTCTGTCCACTTCTCCTCCACATCTTGTGAACTAGAGCTGTCAGTGTAGACACTTCTGGCCCACACAGGCTTCTGACCTGAGGAATGAATCAAACTCTCTCTCTCTCGGTAAAATACACATAGTATAAAACAACATACGACATCTTCCAATCTGTCCCTTTAGCCTTGAGTTGTCCCATTTTTACCTACTATCTTGGGTTTTGGGCTTCCCTGGTAGCTCAGCTGGTAAAGAATCCACCTGCAATGCAGGAGACCCCGGTTCAATTCCTGGGTCGGGAAGTTCCCCTGGAGAAGGGATAGGCTACCCACTCCAGTATTCTTGGGCTTCCCTGGTGGCCTAGATGGTAAAGAATCTGCCTGCAATGTGGGAGACTTGGGTTCAATCCCTGGGTTGGGAAGATCCTTAGAGTAGGGCATGGCAACCCACTCCAGTATTCTTACCTGGAGAATCCCCACAGACTGAGGAGCCTGGAGGGTTACAGTCGATGGGGTCACAAAGAGTTGGACATGACTGAGCAGCTAAGCACACACACACGTATCTTGGGTTTTAGCTATAAATACAAAGACACTGGGCTTCAAACTCTTCATTAAGTCTTACTGTGGTATAGTACAGTATTGGTACCAATAAATGTTCTCTGGGTAATTGATCTTGCTCTGCTTTATTTTTTTGCTATACTTCAGTCTTGTAGTTTAAGAGCAATTTTGGCTTTTTGACACACCCACTTCCCCGGTGGCTCAGATGGTAAAAGCATCTGCTTACAATGCGGGAGACCTGGGTTCGATCCCTGGGTTGGAAAGATCCACTGGAGAAGGAAATGGCAACCCACTCCAGTATCCTTGCCTGGAAAATCCCATGGACAGAGGAGCCTGGCAGGCTACAGTCCACGGGGTCGTGAAGAGTCGGACATGACTAAGCGACTTCACTTCACTTCACTTCAACAATTATATGCTAAATGCCGGTCTGGATGAAGCACAAGCTGGAATCAAGATTGCTGGGAGGTTATCTCAATAACCTCAGATATGCAGATGACACCACCTTTATGGCAGAAAGCTAAAAAGAATTAAAGAGCCTCTTGATGAAAGTGAAAGAGGAGAGTGAAAAAGTTGGCTTAAAACTCAACATTCAAAAAACTAAGATCATGGCATCTGGTTGCGTCACTTCATGGCAAATAGATGCGGAAACAATGGAAACAGTGACAGACTTTATTTTCTTGGGCTCCAAAATCACTGCAGATGGTGACTGCAGCCATGAAATTAAAAGATGCTTGCTCCTTGGAAGAAAAGCTATGACTAACCTAGACAGCATATTAAAAAGCAGAGACATTACTTTGCTAACAAAGGTCCACCTAGTCAAAGCTATGGTTTTTCCTGTAGTCATGTATGGATGTGAGAGTTGGACCATAAAGAAAGCTGAGCACTGAAGAATTGATGCTTTTGAACTGTGATGTTGGAGAAGACTCTTGCGAGTCCCTTGGACTGCAAGGAGATCCAACTAGTCCATCCTAAAGGAAATCGGTCCTGAACATTCATTGGAAGGACTGATACTGAAGCTGAAGCGCCAATACTTTGGCCACCTGATGCAAAGAACTGACTCCTTAGAAAAGACCCTGACGCTGGGCAAGATTGAAGGCAAGAGAAGGGGATGACAGAGGATGAGATGGTTGGATGGCATCACCAACTCGATGAACAGAAGTTTGAGTAAGCTCCAGGAGTTGGTGATGGACAGGGAAGCCTGGCTGTGCTGCAGTCCATGGGGTCTCAAAAGAGTTGGACACAACTGAGTTACAGAACTGAACTGAATAATTATAAGTACTTCTTGTCTGCCCTCTAGTGGGAATGGTGAAGAAGTGAAGCTCAGAACAATGTACATCTTTCCTGCTGGAAAAAAGTGGTCCTTCTTTTCCCTAACTCACTGGACTTCACATTACTCAGATTGTAATCAATCCTACACACCACCAAATGTGTAAAAGAGATAAACAACAAGGATTTAGATAAGCACAGGGAACTATATTCAATATCTTGTACAGCCAATAATGGAAAAGAATCTGAAAAAAATATATGTATATATTTATAACTGACCGATCCCTGGGTCAGGAAGATCCTCTGGAGTAGGAGATGGCAATCTGCTCCATGTTTTCATGGACAGAGGAGTCTGGCAGGCTATAGTTCTGGCTGAGAAACCAAGCATGTAACTGAATCACTTTGCTGTATGTCTGAGACTAACTCAATACTGTAAATCACCAATACTTTGGTAAAAAAAAAATAATAGTGGGATGAATGATTCTGACTCGGCCAAAGTCCTGCATCTTGATGGCATCAGTAGTAATCAAATCAAAGATGAGCTCATGGACTGACATAGTCCAATCAGAGTGGACCCCAGAATGTTTTCTGGAAATGCTAGGATAAAGATGCTCACTATCTTTCACTGAATTTCAGCATAGAGAGATGCTACTCCAGGAGCTGATGACATCATCTTTCAAGCCTAAAAAGGGAACTGCCAAGAATGGAGACAACGTCAAGGCAACACAGCTGAGAAATGTAAAGAGAAAACTAAATTTTGGAAACATGGTTTGGGCCCTGAGTCAAGTCATATCTGAAGCTGATGTCTTTGAATTGCTTGATTTACAAGAGCCAATAAATACTTTTCCATGCTTAAGCCAAAAAAGAAAAACAAAATTGTGATCTATCCAAAGTTAGTAGTTTATCCTCATGTTATATATGAATTTGATACGTAGAATGGTGCTTCTCAAACCAAATGTGGTGAAGGGCCAGTTTTTATATTTTCTTGATGTGTTGAGAATCATTCCATTTGTAAAATTCAATAAAAATGAACTGCTAAATAAATCACATTAAAAACCAAAGACATACAAAATAACAACCTAATTGTTGTTATTGGTTTCAATAGACAATATTATATTTCAATAAACATAACCAGAACAAACATAACATAGGGAAAAAGTAAAATAATTGCAAAATCTGTGTGTGTTGTTCATTGAATGTACATGTTATAAGTGATGAATAGAGAAGACTGCTTTTATACTAATAATATTTTTGTCATTCTTCAGTCATAACTAAACAAAAATTATAAGTAAAATATAATGTTATTTTACTTACAAAATTATAAGTAAAACATAAATGAATATTATTCATATCAATATTGTTTTTAGTGGACAAATATGCTTATAAGGGCTTGTTAAGTCTAGCTAAGCAGGCAGAATGGAATATAATGCTACTCACAAGATATAATGACTGTTGAAACTGTTTTTATGTTTCATTTTAATGAAAGCTCTAGTGGAGAAACCAGTGTTACAGAGGTTTGTTAACAGGGATAGAAGAAGAAATTTTAAAGCCATTCCAGGAAGCTCAAGATTTTCATCTTTCACTTTTACCCAAAATAAAGCAAGTGATTCTGATGTTCAAAATCTGCAATCCATTGGCATTTCCACCAATTTATTCTTTAAGTTTATAAAGTTGAAAAGTTACCTTTCAAGGAAAGCAATGGTTTCTGGACCTGTAAATTTCCCATGCATGGATCTTCTTTTGATGGATATAAAATGTAAACAATTCTGTCAAATCTGTAAGGCATTTGGCCATAACGCTTCCCAGATCACCTACTTTACTGATAATTTTGTTAAATTAAGGAGCATGTTATATACTCTATGGAAACCCTCTTTTTCCAAGATTCTTGCTTTCACTTTTGCTCTTTGATCCTATCTGCCATTTTAATCATATCACAGTCTTTCCTTGCTTAGAAGTAGCAAGATCATAAAAAATGCTCAAAATATCACAAATAAACAACTCTGTCATCCAAACCACATTTTTAAAAGGTGGAGACCTTATAAAAGTGTTTTTCACTTTCTAGGAACACTGCAAATGTGTTTCACATGTAGACATTGCTAACAGAACGTTCCACTTCAGTTACCGCTTCAGTCAGCGTGGGATCTCATGCCTCCTACCATATGCAACAATAGGTGTTTCCATGTTATCACATAATAGAGAGAAAAATCTCAAACCTAATACAGTGGTTTTTGCATAATTTGCAATTTTTTTACTGAGTAACTTAACACCCTTTAGTTCAGCTAAAAGTTTTTCAGTGCAAAGATATCTCGATGAAGGAAGCTGTATGTTGATTTATACACTCATGTAAGCTCTTTAATTTGGATAATGACTTCAGAATGTTTTTCTGTCAACGCAGCTGCACCATTAGAACATATTCCTATACTAAATGTAAACCACATTCCTTAAGAGTGTAATCCTTCATAGTTTTATGCAATTCAGATTTAGTCGTGTGTGTCATCAATGAAGCTGAAAAAAATTCTTCCTCGTATCTCTACTGTGTTCAAATTGCATATGCATGCGTGCTAAGTTGCTTCAGTTGTGTCTGACTCTTTGTGACCTATGGACTGTAGCCCACCAGGCTCCTCTGTCTATGGGATCCTCCAGGCAAGAGTACTGGAGTGGATTGCCATGCCTTCCTCCAGGAGATTTTCACCTAGGGATTAAACCCTAGTCTTCTGCACTGGCAGGCATATTCTTTACCACTACCGCCACCTGGGAAGCCCCAAATTGCATATACATATTTCAAATTACGGAGAAGGCAGCGGCACCCCACTCCAGTACTCTTGCCTGGAAAATCCCATGGATGGAGGAGCCTGGTGGGCTGCAGTCCATGGGGTCGCTAAGAGTCGGACACGACTCAGTGACTTCACTTTCACTTTTCACTTTTATGCACTGGAGAAGGAAATGGCAACCCACTCCAGTGTTCTTGCCTGGAGAATCCCAGGGACGGGGGGCCTGGTGGGCTGCCGTCTATTGCATGTTAGCAGTATGTGTGCATTCAACAATTTGAAATGAAGAAAAAACAAAAATACCTTGCTACCTGTATTTTTTTGTGTGAGTTAATCTGTCACCGTCTTGAGCTAGTTGCTGAATTCGTCCAACTATGAAAAATGATATTTGAAATACCTACTTAGACATGATTTACCCATAATTTCTAAGATTCTTGAGAGTTTTGCACTATTTTTTAAATCTTAGCATCCCTACTTTATTAGGCACAAGGGACAATGCTTATATGGGACATTTTCAACCTCCATGTCTATCAATTTTTTAAAATTCAATAATCTTTCTGAGTGCTCTTTAAATTTTGAACTTATTCTTCTATCTTCTTTGTAAATGCTACCTAAATTTGATGTTTATTTATTTATACAATTTTTACAGGCTACACTTCACTTCTATTACTACAAAACACTAGCTACATTCCCCATATTGTACAATATATCTTGCAGCCTATTTTACACACTGTACCTTCTACTACCCCACCTTCATATTGCCCTTTCCTCATTTCCTCGACAGCAAACTCTAGTTTGTCCTCTTCATCTGAGTGAGTCTGTTTCATTTTTGTTGCATTCACTAGTTTGTTGTAGTTTTTAGGTCTCACACATAAGTTACACATTGTCTTTGTCTGTCTAACGTTTCACTTAGCGTGTTGTGTGTGTCGTGTGTGTGTTTAGTTGTTAAGTCCTGACTCTTCTGAGACGCTATGGACCGTAGCCTGCCGGCTCCTCTGTCCATGGGATTTCCCAGGCAAGCACACTGGAGTGGTTTGCAGTTTCCTCCTCCAGGGGATCTTCCCAAACAAACCTACATCTTCTGTACGGGCAGGCAATAACGTCCTCTATGTCCATGCACATTGCAGCATATGGCAAAGTTTCATTCTTTTTTTATGGCTGAGTAGTATTCCATTGTGTATCTGTGTGTACACACATATACATATATATATACACACCACATCTTTAGCTGTTCTTTTATTGTTGGACTCTTAGGTTGCTTATAATGATGCTATGAACAGTGTTGTGCCATGTATTTTTGATTTGGTGTTTTTGGTGGGATTTTTTTTACATACATCTATACAACCAGGAGTGGAGTTTCTGGGTCATACAGTAGTTCCAATTTTAGTATTTTGAGAAACCTTCATACTTTTTCCCACAGTGGCCGCACCAATTTACATTCCTACCAAACAGTGTTGGAGGGTTCTCTTTTCTCTGCATCCTTGCCAACATTTGTTCTTTGTGTTCTTTTTGATGATAGCCATTCTGACAGGTGTGATGTGGTTTTTGATTTGCATTTCCCTGATGATTTAATGATGTTGAGCATCTTTTCATGTCCCTGTTGGCCACCTGTATTTCTTCTTTGGAAAAATGTCAATTCAGTTCTTCTGCTCAGTTTTTAATCAAGTTGTTTGTATCTTGATATTGCATTGCAAGAGCTGTTTACATATGTTGGATAATAATTCCTTATTAGTCATACCATTTGCAAATATTTTCTCCCATTCAGTATGCTTTTTGTTTTGTTGATGGTTTCCTTCCTTGTGCGAAAACTTTAAAGTTTTTTAGGTCCTATTTGTGGTTTTTTTTGCTTTTATTTCCTTTACTTTACGAGACAGATCAAAAAAAGAAAAAAACTTTCCTCAAATCTTCTTCCCAATCTTCCCACCCAATCTGTAACCCCAGGCAACTACTAATCTATTTTATGTGTCTATGAATTTGTCTGTTTTGGACATTTCATATAAATGGAATCATACAATATGTGCTTTTTTGTGACTAGATTCTTTCACTTAGCTTACATTTGAAAGATTCATCCATTTTTTTCCCCTTGGCTACACTGCATGAGTTCCCCGACCAGGGCTTGAACCCAGGCCACAGCAGGGAAAGCCCAGAATCCTAACCACTAGGCCACCAGGGAACTCCTTTGGTATTCTTTTTTTTTTTTTTTCCTTTGGTATTCTTAAGTGTATGTGTCAGTACAATCTTCAGTGTGTATCAGTATTACTTTTTATTGCTGAATCATAAGGAATGATGCTAAAGCTGAAACTCCAGTACTTTGGCCACCTCGTGCGAAGAGTTGACTCATTGGAAAAGACTCTGATGCTGGGAGGGATTGGGGGCAGGAGGAGAAGGGGACGACAGAGGATGAAATGGCTGGATGGCATCACTGACTCGATGGATGTGAGTCTGAGTGAACTCTGGGAGTTGGTGATGGACAGGGAGGCCTGACGTGCTGCGAATCATGGGGTCGCAAAGAGTCGGACACGACTGAGCGACTGAACTGAACTGAACTTTATTGTATGGATTGAGCACATTTTACTCATCTATCAGTTGATGGACATTTAAGTTATTTCTACCTTTTAGCTGTTAAGAATAATGCTGCTACGGACATTCATATACACATTTTTGTGCGGAAGTTTTCATTTCTCTTGCATATATACCTAGAAATGAAACTGTGAGTCATGTGGTAATTCTATATCTAACTTTTCGAGGAACAAAGTGGCTGCACCATTTGACACTCCCAGCAGCAGTAAGACAGTTCCAATTTCTCCATATCCAAGCTAACACCTGTCATTGTCTGTCTTTTTTATTCTAGCTATCCTAGTGCGTATGAAGTGGTAGCTGACTGTGGCTAATGATGGTGAGCATCTTTTCATAAGTTTACTGACCACTTGGGAAAACTTGTATTCAAATCTTTTACCCATTTTTAAATCAAGTTGTCTTTTTGTTGTTATTGCAAGAGTTCTTATATATTTCAGAAACAAGTCCCTTTTCAAACATATCAATAAAATTCACAAATATTTTCTTCTTGTTTTATTTGTTTAGATGCACAAAAGTTTTGTTTTGTTTTGTTTTCCAGCTGTGCTGAGTCTTTGCTGCTGTGCACAGCTTTCATGCTTTTCTCTCCAGCTGCAGAGGGTGGTGGTGTGGGTGGCGGGGGGAAGTCGCTACTCTTCCTTGCACTATGAGGGCTTCTCATTGTGGTGGCTTCTTTTGTTGAGAAGCACAGGCCCTAGAGTGCGCAGGTTTCAGTAGCTATGGCTTGCAGGCTCTAAAGTACAGGTTCAGTAGTTGTGGCATATGGGCTTAATTGCTCCACGGCACATGGGATCTTCCCAGACCAGAAATCGAACTGGTGTCCCTTGCATTGGCAGGCAGATTCTTAACCACTGGACCACCAGGGAAGTCCCTGCACAAAAGTTTTCATAGAGTATAAATTATGTTTCTTTCATCGCTTGTGCTTTTAGTGTCATGTTTAAGAAACCATTGCCTGATTTATAGTCACAAAGATTTACTCCTATATTATCATCTACGATTTTCTATTTTTAGCCCTTACATTTAAGGAGTCTATGGTTACAGCTAAGACCACGTTGTTCCTAGGAGTGAAATAGGCAGCCAGTTGTGGTAGAGGTTCATTTACATACTATATTAGATTAGGTTTAGGTGAGTGGAGGCTGATGTCAGTCACCACAGCAGAAAAATCACAACCTTTCACCCAGTTTATAGACTTTAGCCAGATCCCACACCACAGCCCATAAACCGAACAGAAGGCTGGGTCCTGAGCAAGGTGTATTCCTCCTGCAAATGTATTCAGTATATTTATTCCTCCAATCTGACCCTGAAAGTTATCAGAGTAACTGACCCATCGGAGAAAGGGAGCAGTTAGATTTTTGAGTGTTACTGAATCCAGGCAGGACCCTGGGGGCCCTGCCTCATACCAAAAACCTTTCTGTGTCTCCTATTTCTTGTTTGTAAGAAAAAGGCTTCAGCCTCCTAGATTTTCCCTGAATTCCAAAGGGGATACTCAAAGTTACTAACTAGGGGAGTGAAGGAATGTAGAAAGACATTAAAAGGAGGCAAGAAACAATAGAGCAGTGATGGGGAGGGGTCCTGGTTCTTTTTCAAGGTACACATACTACAATCTGGTACACATCTCTTGAGTTCTTCTACAGGCACTAAGTCCCCCAGGCAGATCAAGAACGGTAAATGAAGGCTGAGCGGCAAGCATGTGGACCCCCGACTGGCTGGAAAAAGAGGGCTAATTGAGAGTCCTGGAATATTACCGTTACTATACCAGAAGGTCACACACCTCTGCAGCCCTTCCTCCAAATTTTACTTATAAAAACTCTTCCCAGAAAACCATTGGGTAGTTTGTGCTTTTTGAACATAAGCTGCCCCATTCTCCTCGCAATGAATCTTTCTCTGCTCCAAACTAAAACTTTTCAGTTTGTTTGGTCTCATCATGGAAGTAATACTCAAAGTGGCAAAAACCAGCGACTTCCATCTCTTCTCCTAAGGGCCGGTTTGACTTTCCTAAAAGTGGTTATGTTTTCCCTGAAGTGCTCTTTTTCTCTCCCTTGCCTCCTCTAATAAGTCATTTGTTTTCCCTGAAGTGTCCCTGTCCTCTTCGTCTATTAAAAAGGTACATAAAGTCTTCTTCCAGCACCAAGAGGCGTTGACAGGGACGAAGTTAGTCATTTGAAATAGTTCAATGTAGAAATAATCAGCGCTAGAACTGCCCGCCGTAGCGGGACGGGTGGCGAGGACCGACCAACTTGAGTGCTGAGTGGCAGGTAATTTTACAGCGGCCCAGAGATCCGAGTTTTTCTCCTGCGATTGGTGCAGATCAGATACGCCCAGGGTTGCCACTAGCACCTCCAAGCTTTTAGGCTGTTAGGAAAAAAAGGGGGGGAGGGGTTTTAATTTTAAATAAATCTTTGCGTTGCAGTTGTCCAATCTGCCTAGATTTATACCAATTGGCAGAGCAGTAACAGCTCTGGGATATTAATAACTATGACATTATTAAAATTAATTTTCTAGCGTCAAGTCCATTTGGGGCTGTCCTGAGAGTGGGGAGTCCAGAGTCAGCGGGGGCCATTCTAAGTTATACAAGAGAGAGAATAATAGAGGACCAGGGGTTCTGCCCCCCGAGTTTCCCCCCAGGTCGTGTACTCTACAGGTTCGGAGAGGCGCGCCGCCCGCCCCAGCTCGGTATTTCCAAACAGCGCGAGAGCACGGGGCCGTCAACTCGCACGGCTACTGGCGCTTGGACACCCTCTCTCAGCTTTGGCGCCGAACCTTTCGCCACCTTGTGGCCGCAACCATTGGCTGCGCGCTCGGAGGGTATACAGGTCAATCTCACGACCAAGGCTTTTCCGAATGAAGTTTCCGACTACTTCTCAGGGAAAATTCATTTAAAAATTGAGGAGTCACATGAAATTCAGTTAGCGACATCGCAGAAGGCTCTTTTGCTAAAAAGACAGAGCAGATCTGACTCTGATTCCCCCCACGTTCCGAGGGAAGCTGCGAGGGTGGTTCCGTCCGAGGCGGGGACTCCGCCTCCATGGGCGCCGCCATTTTGTTTGGCTCGAGGGGTGCAAGCGGCGCCTTGGGGGGTGGGGTCTTTTAGGCGCCTCACCTAACCCCGCTGCCGAGTTGTTGCTGCTCGCCGGGAGCCCTTCTCCCCGGCCAGGGGCGCGGAACCATGTACATAAAGCAGGTGAGGCCTGTGCGTCCCTCCCGCCCCTCAGGGGCTCGTGAGGACAGCTCCTGTCGGGGGTGTTGCTTCTTGCAGGGTGGCGCGGGGCTGGACAGGGACTGTGGGGGAGGGGCGCAGCTCGGGGCGCCCCTTTGCAGCCCGAGCCTCTCCGCAGGGCGCTTGTCTGAGGGAGGCGGGCTCTAGCGGAGAGAGCTGGAGGGGCTGGCGAAGTGGGCCTTTTGGAGGGAACCGGGCCCTCCCGGGTGGACGAGAAGCAGCTTGGTCCTGTGGGGCTAGGCAGCCCCGTCGCGAGCCGTTTGCGTGGCGTGTGTGAAGAGAGGGTGTCCCCGGCCTCGGGACGCCTGTGGGGTCCAAGCTGGGTGTCAGCTTAGCCAGGGGCCTCGCTCCTCCGCGAGTTACCGGAGACGTGAAAGGGTCCCTCCTTCCTGCAGAATGTGTAGCGCCTCCTCATTCCGTTGTTTACTTTCTGTCAAAATGGTCTTGCCGCGCTGGAGGCCACCCCGAAAATGAGCCCATTCACACTCCTTAAGAGAAGTTTCTCGGCTGGATGTGTTGGACTCTGAGCAGTCCTGTCCTGGATGGGCGGCTCTTTTTTGGTCAGAGTGTGACTGAAAGGGGCGCCCAGGACCGCTGAGCCCCCCTGCATACTAGATAAGACTTTCATCCGGCCCTCTGATGGTTAGTGCTCCAGCCAGCCTTACCCAGTGTGTTTGATTTTGAGCGCTCCCTAACAGGTAACTAATTATAACTTCTCCTAAGCAACACTGGCAGTGGTTACTGATATATGGGCAGTTTTAAGAAGATTTTTAAATCATTTTCCAAGATAAATTTTTCTTCTCTGACATGGAAATTTTTCTATTTGGCATTAAATGGGAAACCAGAAAGGGAAGGAGGGCAAACGGAAAATACTAGCTTAGAGGTTATTTCTTTTGGGGCGTGTTATTTCTTTCTGAAAAAAATCTCTCTTCTGTTTGTTAGGTTATTATCCAGGGTTTTCGAAGTTATAGAGATCAAACAATTGTAGACCCGTTCAGTTCAAAACATAATGTTATTGGTAAGTGTTCATGGTTCACTCTTGTCAGTTTTCTGTCTACATAGTCGTTTAAATTTGCCTACATTTGCCTACATTATGCTTAAGGAGACAGGAATTGTCTTAATATTACATAAATTTTTTTTTTCTTTCTGTGTGAATACTTTTATCTGCACTGATGAAATTGCTTCCTTTTTACGTTTAAAAATACTTGGATAAGAGAGTATTCATTTTTATTTGGCAGCCTTGTGTGTATATGTTTTAATAGATTTAAGTTCATAGTGAATGGCACTAAATTTAGCATTTCAGCTATTCTTGGTATGTCATTTCCTACTTTAAAAATGGTCACTATTGCCTTATTTCAAAGATGACCATTCTTTATTCACAAATTAGGTTGTTCTAAGATATTTTTTTTTTTCCTATTACAATGTCCAAGGACAGACCATGCAGCTTGATAGGAAAAGCATAAACTTTGGATCATGGCAGAATGGGATTCAAATCCCCGTTCTGCTATGTATTCTTCAGACTTCCTGATGCTTCGGTTTTCTCACCTGGAAAGTGGAAATAATGATACATGTTTCTTAGGGCTGTTGGGAACATTAAATGAGAAAGCAATAATGTGAGGATAAGGGGGCTAATGGTGATTGTCCTTCAATATAATAGTTAATATATAGGTTCTACAGATGATAATGATACAGACAGCAAGTGTTTTCTGACCATCTGCCGAGTTTTTAAAGAACAGATTAAATGAGTGCTTCTAGACACCAGAAAGAAGGCAATGGCACCCCACTCCAGAACTCTCGCCTGGAAAATCCCACGGACAGAGGAGCCTGGTAGGCTGCAGTCCACGGGGTGGCTAAGAGTCGGACACGACTGAGCGACTTCATTTTCAGTTTTCACTTTCATGCGTTGGAGAAGGAAATGGCAACCCATTCCAGTATTCTTGCCTGGAGAATCCCAGGGACAGGGGAGCCTGGTGGGCTGCCGTCTGTGGGGTCTCACAGAGTCGGACACGCCTGAAGCGACTTAGCAGCAGCAGCAGCAGACACCAGAAAAGTATAGAATCGCTATCAACATAGATTTCAGCTATACAGTGTCCTAGTTGGCTTGGTCTGCCACAACAAAATATCATAGACTAGATGGCTTAAACAACAGGGATTTATTTTTTCACTGCTCTGGAGAACCTTTGTTTGAACCTCTCCCTCTTGAAAGAGCAATAGTCCTACCATAAAGGCCTCACTCCTAACCTCATGTAAATTGCCTCCCAAAGACCCCTTATCTCCAAAAAGCTTCACATAGTAGGGTTAGGGCTTTAACATATGAATTGGGGGTCAAGGAGAGTATGTACCATGGAGTCCATAGCTTGAGGTAAGATTCATACTGTTGACTAAAAAAAATGCATGAGGTGGGAATTAAGTTTTATTTGGGGCAAAATGAGGACTGCAGCCCAGGAGATAAGCACCTCAGATAACTCTGTGAGACTGCTCCAAAGAGGCAGTGGGGGAAGGTCAGTCTCTAAGATTTTGGTGAAGGGGAAGTTCAGTGCATTCAAGCCTTTTGGTGGTTATTCAGTCGCTAAATTGTGTCTGACTCTTTGTGACCCCATGGAGTGCAGCATGCCAGCCTTCCCTGTCCTTTACCATCTCCTGGAATTTACTCCGACTCATGTCCATCGAGTTAGTGATGCGATCCAACCATTTCATTTCTGTCACCCCATTCTCCTCCTGCCTTCAATCTTTCCCGGCATCAGGGTCTTTTCTAATAAGTTGGCCGTTCTCATCAGGTGGCCAAAGTATTGGAGCTTCAGCTTCAACATCAGTCCTTACAGTAAGTATTCAGAATTGATTTTCTTTAGGATTGACTGGTTTGATCTCCTTGCAGTACAAGGGACTCCCAAGAGTCTTCTCCAACACCACAGTTCAAAAGCATCAATTCTTGGTGCTCAGCCTTCCTTATGGTCCAACTCTCAAATCCATACACGACTACTGGAAAAACCATAGCTTTGACTAGGCAGACCTTTGTAGGCAAAGTAATGTCTTCTTTTTAATATGCTGTCTAGGTTAGTCATAGCTTTTCTTCCAAGAAGCAAGCGTCTTTTAATTTCATGGCTGCAGTCACCATCTGCAGTGATTTTGGAGCCCTGAAAAATAAAGTCTCACTGTTTCCATTGTTTCCTCATCTATTTGCCATGAAAAGATGGGACCGGATGCCATGGTTGTCGTTTTTTGAATGTTGAGTATTAAGCCAGCTTTTTCACTCTCCTCTTTCACCTTCAGCAAGAGGCTCTTCAGTTCCTCTTCGCTTTCTGCCATAAGGGTGGTATATCATCTGCATATCTGAGGTGATTGATATTTCTCCCGGCGATCTTGATTCCAGCCTGTGCTTCATCCAGCCCAGCATTTCTCATGATGTACTCTGCATATAAGTTAAATAAGCAGGGTGAAAATATACAGCCTTGATGCATTCCTTTCCCTCTTTTGAACCAGTCCATTGTTCCATGTTGAGTTCTAACTGTACTAACAGGTTTCTCTGGAGGCACGTAACATGGTCTGGTAGTCTCATCTCTTGAAGAATTTTCCACAGTTTGTTGTGATGCACACACTCAAAGGCTTTAGCGTAGTCAGTGAAGCAGAGGTGGATATTTTTTTGGAACTCTCTTGCTTTTCTTTGATCCAGTGGACGTTGGCAATTTGATCTCTGGTTCTTCTGCCTTTTCTAAATCCAGCTTGAACATCTGGGAGTTCTCTGTTTAGGAGAACTGAAGCCTTGCTTGGAGAATTTTGAACATTACTTTGCAAGCGCTTATTTGACACAAAGTTTTCTGCTAGTCAAGAGGAAAGAATGTCATCATGAGGGATTTAGTTATTTTCTAGATCTGAAGAGATGCAGGGATTGGGATCATGAAATCAGTTCCTGAAAATATCTATCTGAAGACCTGTTGCACCAGTTTCCCCGGTGGGAAAGTGAGAGTGAGCACAGTGCCTGACTCTCCACCCTAAATTCAGCTCGGGGGGTGCTGAAGGCCAGCAGCTGCAGCAGCACAGGGTTCAATCTCTGCAGAGGCAAATGGCAAACGCCCTTGTTGTTCTGTTGCTGGCACATGCTCTTGGCAAGTGCCAGTTTAGTTGACAATACAGAAATAAGGGTGAACAGTGAATACTAATGTTCCCAGATAAACTTTTGAGAATCATACTTTATTTTGAAATAAATAATAAAATTTAAAAGTTGAGGGCACGAAAAAGCCTGCCTTTGAAACATCAGTTGCAGCTTTGTAGTTGGTAATAAAAACATACTTTTCCTTCTGCCTTAACCTACTGAAAAATCATTAATTAGTGTGCTATAAGAATAGATTGATTGTACTAGAGTTTTACTTACATTTTGATTATAAGCATCTTCTGATTTTCATCAATCAGAAAATCTTTAGAAATGGAGAAACGTGAATAATTACTAGATTTAGATTATTTCCTTAACTCATGAATTAGAAGTGGTTAAATATCTTAATATCAGTTTTATACAGTTATAGTTTCTCTTTGGTATCTTGGATGTGACTAAAACTTGTTATAAAATCTTGGTCTTTTTGCATATAACCTAAGCATATCCCTAGATTACTTGTAATACAGTGTAAATGCTATGTAAATAGCTGAAAATACAATGTACATCATGTGTAAATAGTTGCCAGCTTGTGGCAAATTCTGGTTTGTTTTTGGAACTTTCTGAAAACCCCCAGTCTATGGTTGATTAAATCCTTGGGTCTGGAACCCAGTGGAGGACTAATTTTATCCCTGGTGGCTTACAGGGTAAAGCGTCTGACTGCAATGAGGGAGACCCGGGTTCGATCCCTGGAGAAGGAAATGGCAATCCACTCCAGTACTCTTGCCTGGAAAATCCCATGGACCAGGGAGCCTGGTCAGCTACAGTCCATGGGATCACAAAGAGTCGGACAGGACTGAGCTACGACATGTTTGGTTGGTTGGTTGGTTGTTCTTGACATTTCAGTTGTTTTGGTTTTGTAAGATGATGGCCATCATTACCTAGAATGATTAAATTATATCTGTAGGGCCTCTTCAGTTTAGTTCAGTTCAGTCACTCAGTTGTGTCCGACTCTGCGAGCTCATGAATCACAGCACGCCAGGCCTCCCTGTCCATCACCAACTCCCGGAGTTCACTCAGACTCGCGTCCATTGAGTCAGTGATGCCATCCAGCCATCTCATCCTCTGTTGTCCCCTTCTCCTCCTGCCCCCAATCCCTCCCAGCATCAGAGTCTTTTCCCATGAGTCAACTCTTCGCATGAGGTGGCCAAAGTACTGGAGTTTCAGCTTTAGCATCATTCCCTCCAAAGAAATCCCAGGGCTGATCTCCTTCAGAATGGACTGGTTGGATCTCCCTGCAGTCCAAGGGACCCTCAAGAGTCTTCTCCCAACACCACAGTTCAAAAGCATCAATTCTTCTGGTAGGGCCCCTTACCAGGTAGCTATTTTACTACTTTGGTTGAAACATTAGGATTGTTAATAATCACAGTTACAAAGGAAATTATCTAAATGTTCTTTTGTTTAACTGAAAAAAAAATGATATTGTTTAATGTATTTTAAAAACAAGTCCGGACTTCCTGGCAGTCCAGTGGTTGAGACTTCACCTTCCAATACACAAGGTGCAGGTTCAATCCCTGGTCCAGGAGCAAAGATCCCCATGCCTTATGGCCACAAAAGCATAAAGCAGAAATAATATTGTAACAAATTTAATAAAGACTTTAAAAACAGTCCACATAAAAAAAAAATCTTAAAAAATAAAAACAAGTCCGTTAATCGTGTAAGAAAGACCAAAAGTAATATACACTGAGATTGATCCTAAACATAACTTTTGAAAGCATACCACTTTAATGATTTTCGACCCTTAGGAAAATAATGATTTGAAGGCAGGGAGAACCTCGTGTGCTGATACTTGTTTGATGTTTAAATGTAATAACCATAAACCTTTTTAAGGTTATCTTTATCCCTATCCTTCTAACAAAAGAAATATACGTGACTCTGTAGAACATAAAGAGCATAGAAGCTAAAAGGAAAAAGAATTAAACTGTAGTCCCTCTACCCAGAGATAGCTGTTTCCTGTTAATGATCTATACTTGTGTTAGTCCCCTGCTTTCCTGGAAAACAGAGCCCCAAGCCTGCTTAGCTGCTAGGGCCTTAATGGGAGAGTGCAGTTTGAGGGCAAGAGTGAGGGGAGAAGGTCATACCTTTACAAAGAAGATATATCTGGTTTGTGGTCACACTGGATCACTTCTAGACAGATTTTGTGAATCCATCTTATATAATCACAGTAGAGTTATCAATGTCAGTAAATTTAGCATCAATACAGTAATCATTTATTTTTATTTTCTATTTATGTTGACTGACCGAGAAATGTTCTTTATAACATTTCCCCCCACCCCAGTACCGGATTTAATTTAGGATCAGGCGTTGCATTTAGTTGTCACGTCTCTTTATTCTCATTTAATCTGGGTCATTTCCACAGCCTTTGTCTTTTACAATGTTGGTTTTGAGAAATATTATGTAAATGATGTGTCCTTTTCAGGGTACTCCATGTGGAGGCACACGATCTCCATCTGCTGCTTATTGACGATTATACTTTTGATCAGTAAAGAGTGTGTCATTTTTCCACTCTAGTAGTGTTTTTTCCTTTGCAACTGATAAATAATGTGGAGAGATTTGGGGACCATGCAAATACTGTGTTCCTTATCAAAATTCGCCCTTAGATTTAGTATTCATCAATAATTCTTGCCTTTATTCTGGTAGTTACAGGATGATGATATTCTATTTCCAGCACTCCTCTCACATTTACCCTTTGTTATTTTACTATAATCAAGCATCCTTTCTCCTTAGCTGTTTATTTTTTTTATTTTCAGTATGGACTCATGAATTATTCTCCTCCACTTCCACCTAAGCCCTAATTTATAATTCATCTAATTATTTTAGTGCTCAAATTATCCTGGATTTCCCTAGTAGAAGACCCCCTTCAAGTTGGCCTGTGTCTGTTGTATGCCTTTTTTTTTTTAAAGCACTTCATTATTTTCTGATCTCTGTAGAATTTACTTTGGATTAAAGATAATGACTTTGGGGCTAAATTGTTCAGGATATTGGTCAAGATTGAGAGAGAGTGACATAGTTATTCATGACTCTTAATGAAAATTCTGCTGAACAGAAAAGTTCAAATAAATTCATTATACCTGATGCATTTGATTTTCTTTTATGTATAGAATTGCTTATTTCTGAATTCAGGTAGTAAAACAAGTGCCTTATAGTTGTCTGTATTTTTGTGATTCTGAGAGACTATACTTGATGTATAGGGCTGATCAGAAAACAGTTTTAATATGGAAATGGTTTGAGAATTTTTAATGACTGTTTAAGTATTTTAAAATTTTAGCATGTGAATCTTTAAGTTGTTAGATGTATTATATATAATTAAAATAGAATTACATGTCCATTGTAATGACCAGGTAATATGTTTAGTTATTCCTGTTAATTTTAAACTATTGAGAAAGAGCAAAAAAGTAAACAATGAAATAAATTTCTTTAAGAAAAAAACTGAAGATGATACAAAAACTGTACTCATTTGGTAATTAAAGCTGTTTTATTATTTGCTGTTCACTGTCCTGTTGTATTTAAGTTTTAAGATGTTTTGTTAGAAAATAGGATTTTATATCTTTGAATACTTTCAGTTTAAAATTTTACTGTTTTTTATACAAAATAACATACTTTTTGAAATTTTACAGTGGGCAGAAATGGATCTGGAAAAAGTAACTTTTTTTATGGTAGGTATTATATTTTGAATTCTAAATATAATAAGACCTAGGTATCTTAAGGTAGTTTATCTGAGGTTATGTCTGCATGAAACAGAAGAAATACTTCTTCAAACACGATTGAAATTTAATGTAAAGGGTTTAGAGTGTAAGAATCTGAGCTCTGCGCTAGTGGCTAATTAGCCATGTGAGATTATGCAAAACAACTTCGCAAAGTAGTCTTTCACTTTAAAAACAGGTATTTACCCTGCCTACCTTCGATGAGTTGTGAGAATCAAATGAGATTTATGTATAGGAGTGCTTTCTAAACTTCAGTACCATATATAAATGTAAATGCAGAAAGAGAGAGAAAGAATATAAGTGCAGTAGAATAGTTAATATTGTTATGGGAAATAGCTTATCTGTTTCATCTAAATCAATTATTTTAATAAAAGATGGAGGAGTATAAAAAACTATAGACTCAACAAAGACAGTTGTCAGAAGGTAGTAAATAGAGCTTTGAAAACTAGCTCTTAAAATGCATTTAAGAATAGTAATGCCTGTGTTAAATTCTTTGGGGAGGAAAAATATTTTAACAGATTTGGACTATATAGAGTAGGTTGAAGAATTTTTGAATGTCTTAGTTGAGTGGTGCTTGAGGAAAAGGGAGCATTAGTAATAGTAGAGGTTCTGTCCCTTCTCTGCTCACAGCTCTAAAGGGCACTCTGAATCCCATCAGTAGTTGTAATTTGGGGATGGTGAGAAGAGTAGGATTGGAGTGGAAGTATTTCATAATCTCTAGGAGTTTGAATTTGTCTCCTCCAAGGTGATTATAAAAGAAAACCAATCCCCACCATCACCTCCAGCATACATATTCATATACACAAACTCAGTCTTCTAGAGTGTCAAAAGTCTCTCGGGTGGACTGGGAATACAAAAGTTGAGTAAAGAGTTACATTTCTAGGAGAGGGTTGTCCAGTTAGGCATTCTGAGGAAGTGGCATGAATGACACCTTCTTATTTATAGAAGACAAAGGGCATGTAAGTACTGCAGCAGAGAGTGGAAATCTGAAGCATTTCTCAGTATTTCCTGCTTGGTTCTGTTTCTTTAGACAAAGCATCCAATTAACGATACTATAGGAATATATCCTATTTTGTGAAATATTTTAATTTATATCATTTATATGTAGTGGATAAAAGCAAATATAGCATGAAACCTGAACATGTATACTCTGATCAAGTCACACCTTACTTCTACTTGTCTTTATTTTCTTACCTTAAATGTTTTAGTGAAAGCTTGTTAATATTTTTCTAATATCATCATTTCGTAGGTGATTAATCTGTACAGGCAAATTTTCTGCATTCCTTTTGTCTATATGAAACAGTTAATCTGTATTGTTCATTACCTGATAGAAACACTGTGTTCTCTGAAGGTACAGGAGATTATAACTAAAGCATAAATCTTTTTTAGATTGTACTAATAGTTGTTTTTATGTTTCTAGCAATTCAGTTTGTTCTCAGTGATGAGTTTAGTCATCTTCGTCCGGAACAGCGATTGGCTTTGTTACATGTGAGTGAGACTGCTTTAAAACATTACCGGTTTTAAGTACTTCTAAAAATACATTGTCAGTTCCGCTAAACAAAATTATTTTTTCAAGTTTCAGATCTTTTGTGAACATGACACAATATGTTTCTTATGTATATTGTTCTGTAATTGTGAAATTTAGTGTACTATATTAATGCAGGATAAAGGCTTAATTTATATATAATGGTTAAAAAAATTGTAGGAGTTCCCTATGGATGGATATATCTTCCATATAAATATAAATTATTTATTTAAAGAGTATGGCCTGGTAAGGGTCTGGAATCTGGTTTGCTGAGGAGAAAAACGAGTTAGGTTGGGGTTTAGAAAGTTTGAGACTCAGAATCAAGTTAATATGGAGCCACAGAAAAGCAACCATTACAAACTTAACCACATAAAATTACTTTCAGCCATATTTGTACTTAAATGGTAACATTATTTTCCAATAAGAAAGTATGTTTATAGTAATGAAAATTGTTAGAATGTTTTCATTAAATTATAAATAGTAAATACTTTTAAGGTAAGAAAATATAAAAGTCTATGATAAAATGGTGTACCTTATCTGTCTTATTTAAATATAGCTTATAATTACTTTTAAGACCAGAAAGCAGGATTCTTCAATGTATCTACACAGTATCTCTCAGACTTAAAGTTCTTTTCCAACCATTATCCTCCACTACCCCTGCCCACTTTTTTTTCTGGTTGTGCCATGTGCCTTGCGGGATCTTAATTCCTCAACCAGGGATTGAACCAAGGCCACGGCAGTGAAAACACCAAGTCCTAACCACAGGACTGGCAAGGAATTCCTTCCTCCCACTCTTAAATTTTAATTTTAATTTTTTTATTTGAATTTTTAGTCTGGTAATCAGGATTGATTCCCTATAAGCAAATCTCTGTTTAGGTTTCTCAGATTAGCATAAAAAGAATAGTTTCTTTAGGTGTTATTCTTTATTGTATTGAACTACTTCATAACAGTTTTCACAATCTAGAAATTATCTGGGCTTGGTAAGTATCTGGGTCACAAATTGATCAAAGTGTGATATGTTAAATGTGTATGTGTTCATAGCAGATTTAAAATTATACAGAATATCTCAAATGTTTAAAAAGACAGTTCCAGTAATTATATGCTTTGTTAGGGTTCCTTTCTAACATTAAGATGAATCTGTAAGAGAAAGGCTCAAAGTTTTATGTATTAGCAAATAGGTAAAATTGGGTGGCTATGGGGTCTTGTGCTCAAATGAAGTAGTATGTAGAATAAAACCTATTTACATCTAACTTTGACATCTTTTGCATAGTTCTCATTTTTAAAATTCACAGTCAAAGTCTATTTGGAGGAGAAAAAGAAAGCTCTGTGGTTGAGTATTGTCATCCTAATCCGATGTCTGCTGCTTTGGCAAGAGGATTTTCTCAGTACAGTTCAGTCGCTCAGTTGTGTCCAACTCTTTGCAGCCCCATGGAGTGCAACACGCCAGGCTTTCCTATCCATCATCAACTCCCGGAACTTGCTCAAACTCAAGTCCGTCGAGATCGTGATGCCATCCAACCATCTCAATCCTCTGTCATCCCCTTCTCCTGCCTTGTCTTGCCCAGCATCAGGGTCTTTTCTAAAGAGTCAGTTGTTCACATCTGGTGGCCAGAGTATTGGCGCTTCAGCTTCAGTATCAGTCCTTCCAATGAATATTCAGGACTGATTTCCTTTGGGATTGACTGGTTTGATATCCTTGCAGTCCAAGGGACTCTTGAGAGTCTTCTCCAATCCCACAGTTCAAAAGCATCAATTCTTCAGTGCTCAGCTTTCTTTACAGTCCAACTCTCATATCCATACATGACTACTGGAAAAACTATAGCTTTAACTAGATGGACCTTTGTTAGCAAAGTAATGTCTCTGCTTTTTAATATGCTGTCTAGGTTAGTCATAGCTTTTCTTCCAAGGAGTCTGTTAATTTCATGGCTGCAATCACCATCTGCAATGATTTTGGAGCCCAAGAAAATAGTCTGTCACTGTTTCCATTGTTTTCCCATCTGCTTGCCATGAAGTAATGGGACCGATGCCATGATCTTCGTTTTTTGAATGTTGACCTTTAAGCCAACTTTTTCACTCTCCTTGACTTTCATCAAGAGGCTCTTTAGCTCTTCTTCGCTTTCTGCCATAAGGGTGGTATCATCACGTATCTGAGGTTATTGATATTTCTCCCAGCAATCTTGATTCCAGGTTGTGCTTCATCCAGTCTGGCATTTTGCATGATGTACTCTGCACATAAGTTAAATAAGCAGGTTGACAATATATAGCCTTGACTTATTCCTTTCCCGATTTGGAACCAGTCTGTTGTTCCATGTCCGGTTCTAACTGTTGCTTCTGACATGCATACAGATTTCTCAGGAGGCAGGTCAGGTGGTCTGTTATTTCCCATCTGTTTAAGAATTTTCCACAGTTTGTTGTGATCCATGCAGTCAAAGGCTTTGGTGCAATGAATAAAGCAGAAGTAAGTGTTTTTCTGGAGCTCTCTTGCTTTTTCTATGATCCAGTGGACGTTGGCAGTATGATCTCTGATTCCTCTGCCTTTTCTAAATCCAGCTGGAACATCTGGAAGTTCTAGATTCATGTACTGTTGAAGCCTGGCTTGGGGAATTTTGAGCATTACTTTGCTAGCATGTGAGATGAATCCAATTGTGTAGTACTTTGAGCATTCTCTGGCATTGCCTTTCTTTGGGATTGAATGAAAACTGACCTTTTCCAGTCCTGTGGCCACTGCTGAGTTTTCCAAATTTGCTGATATATCCAGTGCAGCACTTTCACAGCCTCATCTTTTAGGATTTGAAATAGCTTAGCTGGAATTCTATCACCTCCACTAGCTTTGTTCATAGTGATGCTTCCTAAGGCCCACTTGAGTTCACACTCCAGGATGTCTGGCTCTCAGTAGGTGATGACACCATCATGGTTATCTGTATCATGAAAATCTTTTTTGTATAGTTCTTTTGTGTATTCTTGCCACCTCTTAATATCTTCTGCTTCTGTTAGATCCATACCATTTCTGTCCTTTATTGTGCCCATCTTTGCATGAAAAGTTCCCTTGGTATCTCTGATTTCCTTGAAGAGTTCTCTAGTCTTTCCCATTCTATTGTTTTCCTCTATTTCTTTGCATTGATCACTTAGGAAGACTTTTTTACCTCCTTGCTATTCTTTAGAACTCTGCATTCAGATGGGTATATCTTTCCTTTTCTCCTTTGCCTTGCGCTTCTCTTCTTTTCACAGCTATTTGTAAGGCCTCCTCAGACAACCATTTTGCCTTTTTGCATTTCTTCTTCTTGGGGATGGTCTTGATCATTGCCTCCTGTACAATGTCATGAACCTCCATCCATAGTTCTTAAGGCACTCTGTCTGTCAGATCTAATCCCTTAAATCTGTTTGTCACTTCCACTATATAATCGCAAGGGATTTGATTTAGGTCAGACCTGGATGGTCTGGTGGTTTTCCCTACTTTAGTCAATTTAAGTCTGAATTTTTAATAAGGAATTATGATCTGAGCCATGGTCAGCTCCCAGTCTTGTTTTTGCTGACTGTATAGAGTTTCTCCATCTTCTGTTGCAAAAAATATAATCCATCTGATTTCTGTATTGACCATCTGGTGATGTCCATGTGTAGAGTCTTCTCTTGTGTTGTTGGAAGAGGGTGTTTGCTATGACCAGTGTTAACTCTGGTAAAACTGTAAAACTCTGTTAGCCTTTGCCCAGCTTCATTTTGTACTCCCAAGGCCAAACTTGTCTGTTAGTTCAGGTATCTCTTGACTTCCTACTTTTGCATTCCAGTCCCCCATAATGAAAAGGACCTCATTTGGGGGGTGTTAGTTCTAGAAGGTCTTGTAGGTCTTCATAGAATCATGTAACTTCAGCTTCTTTGGCATTAGTGGTTGGGGCATAGACTGGATTGCTGTGATATTCTCGTCTGATAGAAATTTTCCTCCTTTGAATCAGGCTTGTTACCTGCACTAAACTTTAAAAGTATTTAGTATTTAAAGAATATGAAACTACCATTTAAATAACATTAATTTTTTCTTGTGTTTTAGGAGGGGACTGGTCCTCGTGTTATTTCTGCTTTTGTGGAGATTATTTTTGACAATTCAGACAACCGGTTACCGGTGAGTAACTGTTTCTTTCTTTTCAGTAATAATGTTGAGAATTTTATTGATGCAGCTGACTTTTTTCATGCTTTGAAACTTTTATTTATAGCTGTACTTAGGCTTTTATGATTTGTGTGTGTTAGTCACTCATTTGTGTCCAACTCCTTGTGAGTCCCTGGACTATAGCCTTCCAGGCTCCTCTGTCCATGGAATTCTCCAGACAAGAATATTGGAGTGGGTTGCCATGCCCTTCTCCAGGGGATCTTCCCAACACAGGGATCGAACCCAGGTTTCCTGCATTGAAGGCAGATTCTTTACTGATTTAGCTACCCAGGAAGGCTTTTATGATTTAGTTTATACTAAAATAGCTATAGCTTACATACTAACTTAAGTTTTGAATATTCTGGTAAACAAGTGGGAACGTGCAAGCTGTTGTAAAAAAAGGTCTTTGTCATGTAATTGAGTATTCATAGCATATCTTTCTTGGAGAAGGCAATGGCAACCTACTCCAGTACGCTTGCCTGGAAAATCCCATGGGCGGAGGAGCCTGGTAGGCTGTAGTCTATGAGGTCGCTAAGAGTTGGGCATGACTGAGTGACTTCACTTTCACTTTTCACTTTTCTGCATTGGAGAAGGAAATGGCAACCCACTCCAGTGTTCTTGCCTGGAGAATCCCAGGGATGGGGGAACCTGGTGGGCTGCTTTCTATGGCGTCTCACAGAGTCGGACACGACTGAAGTGACTTAGCAGCAGCAGCAGCATATCTTTAGTGAGATAATAGAAGTTTCAAAATAATTGCTATGGTGACGGACTCTAAAATGACCCTATTAACTGAAATGTTTCCAAAACATTTACTGTTAGATTTATGTTTGAGCATTTATGTTTTTTTCTTAGATCGACAAAGAGGAAGTTTCACTTCGGAGAGTTATCGGTGCCAAAAAGGATCAGTATTTCTTAGACAAGAAAATGGTCACGTAAGCATTTTTATGCTTATAATTTTTATACAAAAGAGCAAAAGTATTTTACTTGGCTCATATATGAGGTACTTTTGTCTCGTGTTCAGCAAATCATTATTTAGAGTTCAAGCATAAGACTCAGAAGATTCCCTGAGGCTGATGTGAATGATATTTAATGACTGTTCTGTAGTTCTTCATGCTCCTTAGCTCAAGGGTTAGTGTATTCTTTGCCTATTGTTAGATTGTTATATATTTGAAAAATTTTTTAATTGTTTATCAACAGGAAAAATGATGTGATGAATCTCCTTGAAAGTGCTGGTTTTTCTCGAAGCAATCCTTATTATATTGTTAAACAAGGAAAGGTAAAAAAATATGTATCTTTTTAAATGGAATTTGTTTTCTGATTATATTCATTGAATGATGAATTTGATTTCATTCTAGTGGTTAAATTCAGGTGAAAATGGACCTTACTATCTTCTGTTTTCATTGATTTATTTTGCCCTGGAGTTTGTATTAATAATACCTTTTTTGTGGCCATAAAGTGTAAAACAGATCCATTGCATAGTGGGATAAAAGTATTTCAGCAGAATTATTTAAGTGGATCATGTTTTCTTAGTGATCTGCAGATATTTTTGGTTTGTAAGTTAAGAGTATTGTAGAAACTTTATAAAAATTACATTTGAAAACAGTTACTTTCTGAAATTAATACTCTCTCTGTTAGTATAACACTAGAAAGCTTACATTACCAGAAACTTGCCATAATGCTACATGTTATTTTCCCTCAATCGAATTGTATTTTTTACAGTTTTTAGGAGTTATATACTTGAGCTGATTGTTCTACTATTTCCTCATATATTTTAACTATATATATCGAAAATAATTTATTTTTCTTAGAACGTACCCTGCAGTGTCCTAAGTTACCTGTTGTGCTGTTTTGGACTAGGGGAGAATCCTTTTACAATGTCCACTTCTTATTTCATGTTGGAGGTGTTTTTAGCTATGTGTTGGAAAGTTAGCATTCAGAAAAAGGGATTAGGAAGAAGTGTTTCACTTTCAAGAGCGAGATTTTTGAAGAGACTGTCTTTGTGAGAAATTTCTTTAAAAGGAGGCTGATTTGAAAGCAATTACCTGAGACTTCTGCATGCATGCAGCATAGGTCCCTTTGTATTGTTTCAGTTTCTGCTCAAGGTCATTTCATAGAAACCATCCATGTTGTCTGCATCTTTTATAAGAGCACTGCCGTCACCCTAACTCTTTATGCTACAATTTCTTATTTTGTTTTGTTTTTCCTCATGGCACTTATAGTGTAATGGTATGTATGCTTCCTGTTTTTTTTTTTCCCCCTAGAATGTAGGTTTCTTGAGGATAAGATCTTTTCTCTTCATTGCTGTTCTCCTATTGTGAACTGATACTTAAAACTTGGTGTGTGAATACCTTTCAAGGTAGAGTTCTTAAAGAGCAATCTAGCTCTGTAAATAATTATTTTTCTAAAATTTTTAGATTAACCAGATGGCAACAGCACCAGATTCTCAGAGACTAAAACTGTTAAGAGAAGTAGCTGGTACTAGAGTGTATGATGAACGAAAAGAAGAAAGCATATCTTTAATGAAGGAAACAGGTAAAATAAATGTTATTCTGCCTTATTTCTTCTATTCTGTGTATTGCTTTTTCATTGTGTTATGATACTTGAGAGAAGTTGTCTATTCTCAGGAGTATATTGTATAATAATTTGCCTGTAGACTGATTGGAAAGAAAATTAGTGTTAGGCAGTTTAAGGTTTGAGAATTCTAACAGTTTGTCTCTTTGAATAAAGAATTGTTACTGTGAGATAATAGTACCATTCTAAGTCAGCTGCTTTGTGCCTTTAAAGTCTTTCTCATTATTAGTGAGGATAACACATTTGGATGTGTTCTTCAGGAAAAAAAAATGCTGAAATATCAGTTGGCATTAGGTTTTAATTTATTCAGAAGCAAGTAAATGTAAAACTTAAACTTTGAACTTGGGCTCTTCCTTAGTACATTCATTATGGAAACTCAACTTTGCCTTTCAAGTGCTGTGCCCTTTCGTGGCTTAGAGTCAGAGACCCTTACGTTCAAAGTCTAGATAATAGTTGCCTGATATTCAGACTTTAGATTTGACCTCTCTGGTCCAAAGCTTTCCCATCTATGAAGTCCTTTTTAATAGTTTGTAGTGGCGAATAGAGGAGCAAAGTCACACCATGATTGGAATATAGTAACTGTTCAGTATATGGCAGCTATATAGATAATGCTGTTATAAGAATTGAGAATCAGTGACACCAGTGATATTAAGTAGGATTTTGTGGTTTTTTTCCCTAATGTCATGGGGAGGCACATTAACTTTTAAAGGAAGCATAAACAAAGGCCTGTAACATGTAATATAAGAATCAGTGTCACCATGTATAAGTTTATTCTCTCATACTTTCCATAATAAAGCGTTTAAATTGCTATTTTAGTATCTTAGATTTGGTTACCACCTAATGTCAAAGAAGTAATGCTAAAGTGCTTAAGATTAAGTTTTACACAGTATATTTGAGAATTGATACTGCCTAAAAGTTTTATTCAACTCCTTCATCCTTCTCCCATTTTTTTTTAAGAGGGAAAACGGGAAAAAATCAATGAGTTGTTAAAATACATTGAAGAGAGATTACATACCTTAGAGGAAGAAAAGGAAGAACTAGCTCAGTATCAAAAGTGGGATAAGATGAGACGAGCCCTGGAATATACCATTTACAATCAGGAACTTAATGAGACTCGTGCTAAACTTGATGAGGTAAAATACTTACCTTTGCCACTTGTTTAATTTTATTTTTATGAATATATTAAACTCATACTGTATTTATACTTTTCAATGATTTTTAAATACATACCTCAAAAATGTTAAAACTTCTTAGTGAATTTATTGCTCAGCACATTTACTCTTTGAGTCTACTCCAAGGAAAATGACTCACATGGTCCTTGCTGTAGTTGCATCTGAAATATAATTAGGTGGTGGTGTCAGGCAGACCAGGATGAGAAGAAAACAACTTTTAGGGTTTCACGAATTTCTTTCTTGGCTTTTTAAGGTGTACTTTGTAATCAGTATTGCTAACATTTTGTACAAAAACTTGTTTTAGGTAATGCTGAAAACTATAGGCATTTTCTATTTAAACCCAATACAGTTATTTTGGGGGAAATTTTTTTTTTTTAAGTGAATGCTTGTTTTAGCAGATACTTAAAGATTTTTACTAGATGTTATAAAATATTGAACAAATCCAAAATGGGTTGGAAATCATAGCTTGTTTTTTTTCCCAGCTTTCTGCTAAGCGAGAGACAAGTGGAGAAAAATCCAGACAATTAAGAGATGCTCAGCAGGATGCAAGAGATAAGATGGAGGTAAGGTTATAAACTAGACTTAGGTTAACTTCTAACTTAACCTTTCTGTACCAGAATTATGGAATGGTAACTTCAAGTAGTGGTGTCACTGGGATTGAGTATTGGAAAGAGAGTAGTATTGAAAGTTTAAATAAGAGAAAAAGAAGAGACAAACCAATGGTGTCCTGATTTTGCTTTTGTATTTCTAGTTGTCTAACTTGTTTCTATTTGATACTTTTTGAATAGGATATTGAGCGCCAAGTTAGAGAACTGAAAACAAAAATTTCAGCTATGAAAGAAGAAAAGGAACAGCTCAGTGCTGAAAGACAGGAACAAATTAAGCAGAGAACTAAATTGGAGCTTAAAGCCAAGGATTTACAAGATGAATTGGCAGGCAATAGTGAACAGAGGGTAAGTTAAAATGCTGAAAATGAAAGACATAAATGTTCAGGTGAGTGGGAACTGCAGAGGACAGTCCTTTCTGTGACAGGGGTGCATGCTTGAAGGACAGTCCTTTCTGTGACAGGGGTACATGCTTGAATTTTTGTAAAAAAATTGGCACAGTAAAATTAATTTGCATTCAAGTTGCAACTGAGTACTTTCAGTTACTTACATTTAAAAATTAGTTTTATGTTGCAGGATCAGTTTTCTCATAAATTCTTTTCATGAGAAAATATCCTATGCTAGATTTAAAAATAAGAAAAGTTTTTAAACAGATTACATTTTTACTTATCTTGCTTTATTTACAGAAACGCTTATTAAAAGAAAGGCAGAAGCTGCTTGAAAAAATAGAAGAAAAGCAGAAAGAACTGGCAGAAACAGAACCTAAATTCAACAGTGTAAAAGAAAAAGAAGAGCGAGGAATTGCTAGGTCTGGGACTTTTTTCACCAATTCTAATTTTCTACATGGTTCCTCCATAGAACCTTATTATATAAAGAATTATAGGTTAGGAAGTTAGTAATTAAGGGCAAAGTTAAATGCCCATTTCAAAGTAACAGCCAGTACTGTGGGCCAGTATTAGTGTATGCATAGTGCCTATTTAGAAGCCCTAGGTGATCCACAGTATCTTCACTATAAGTTTGACAAATTTAAGGCTCTGGGAAGTTCAGTAACTTGCCCATAATAATAGAGCTAAAATTTGGACTTTGTTTACCCAAATTGTATCCTGCTGTGTGTTCATTCTGCCACCTTCTTTTCATACTTGACATCTTTTAACATCTATACGTTTTAGTTTCTGTCTGTAGATTGGACTTGCCAGTGTTTGCCGACTTCACAATTCAGTACATTATCGTGTTTTTATGCCTCATATGTTCATTTTAATGAAATTCCTGTTTATATCCTTTGTCCATTTTTTTCCTGATTTTATTTTTTCTTACTGTTTGATAGTATTGTTTTATGTTATCTGGGGGTTAATATTTGTCCTGTATGTTGTATGTGTTTTCTCTTGCCTTTTAACTTTTATAATGTCTTTCATTGTAAGGTGTTGAAAATGTTTAAATAATTAAATATAGTTGGAGCATTTTTGAAAATCCTGAGGTAGGGTGCTAGATTTGTCTAGGTTTAGTGATTAACCCAGACCAGGAAGGACCTTAAATCCTTAGAGGATGGGCTGTTTTACCTGAATTTCACAGTGATTTTGAAGTTAAATTAATGTTAAATAGAGCTAGTCCTAGAAGCACTATTAGATAACAGTTGCTTTTTATACTTAATTCCTTTTTCTTTTCCCCATGTGGGTTGTGGGGTCTTAGTGCCCTGGCTGTCAAACCCAGGCCCTCGGCAGTGAGAGCACACAGTCCTAAACACTGGACCACCAGGGAATTCTCCTTCTTTCCTTCTTGTATGGAATTACAAAAATGGTTATTGTCTCTCTGTACTCTTGAGGTATTGATTGCAATTAAACTTGGTTATTTCCTGTTCTCCTTTTTAATCCTTTCTTTTCTATCTTGTGTAGATTGGCCCAAGCTACCCAGGAAAGAACCGACCTTTATGCAAAGCAGGGTCGAGGAAGCCAGTTTACATCAAAAGAAGAAAGGGATAAGTGGATTAAAAAGGAGCTCAAGTCTTTAGATCAAGCTATTAACGACAAGAAAAGACAGATTGCCGCTATACACAAGGATTTGGAGGACACTGAGGCAAATAAAGAGAAAAATCTGGAGCAGTATAATGTAAGAACTTCTGTAGCTGCTTTGTGAAATCTTTGAGTGTGAACATATGCAGGTTTATCTGTTTCTTTAAGTTTTATTTGTAAATAGTTTATCATAAAATACACAAGACAGATACTTAATTAGATAAGACCAGCACAGTTTAATATTATACATATGGTGGTTTTAAAGATTTTTTGCCATGTCAGTGAGTGTCATATAGATTAAATAAATTTAAAATATATTTTTTATGAGTCAGCAACATGTACTTGGACTGTACAGTTAACTTTAAGTGATATCATACAAATCTAAAAAGACTGTAGTAATTTAAAATATTTCCATTTTTATATAATAATGTAATATTATATCAATGTAATAACTTACTGCAGAATATATTTTGTTAACACATTGCTGATTTTATAACATTTTCTAAATGAATTAAACATTCACTCTGCATGTTTAGTTAGCATTTTCTTAAAAATTGAAATAGAAGATAAAACCATTACTTTGAATAAGAAAGATTGTAAATTATTTAAAAATAGAGAAAACTGCTATCTTAAGTGATACTTGCAGATATATATAGGTGATTGGAAGATGATCGAAGTGGTGAGAAGGGAGTGTGTAGGACAGGTGTAGGGTAAGAATATATGTATGTATTTATATACACATGCCTAGAAGGAACCTTTCTACCTTACAAGGTCTTTACTGTTGATATGGTCGGTTTATCAGAAAAGTCACTGAAAACATAAAATCTTAAATATGTATACTTATATGCATTTCATGTATAATATTTACATGTATTTATATGTAAATATTTAAAGATAAGTGTATGCTTATGTACCAGTCTTTATTTTTAGACATTTTTTAAAGAGCATCTTTGGGTTCACAGCAAAATTGAGAGGAAGGTATAGAGATTTCCCATATACTGCCTACCCCCTACACCTGAATAGCCTTCTTTATCAACATTCTTCACTAGAGTGTATACCAATCTTGATGTAGAACCCAAGATATTTCTTATGAATATGAGTAGTGATTGGCACTCCGAGGGGACTTTCGTGTTATGAGCTGCATGTGTAAATACAGTTCTCCGTAAAGTTGGGTGAAAACAATTCAGGATCCGGTATAAGGTCATATACTGCATTTAGTCGTCGTGCTTCTGTTACCTGCTTTAATCTGCATCAGCTCCTCGGTCTTTCCTTGGCTTTGTGACCTGACGTTGTGAGTTACTGTTACACGTGCATGTGTGCTCAGTCGTGTCCAACCCTGCGACCCCATGGACTGCGGCCCACCAGACTCCTCTGTTCGTGGGATTTTTCAGGCAAGAATGCTGGAGTCACTTGCCGTTTCCTCCTCCAGGGGATCTTCCCCACCCAGGGATCGAACCTGTGTCTCCTGCCTTAATAGGCAGATTCTTTACCACTGAGCCACCATTTCAGTTCAGTTCAGTCGCTCAGTCATGTCCAACTCTTTGTGACCCCATGGAGTGCAGCACGCCAGGCCTCCCTGTCCATTACCAACTCCTCAAACTCATGTCCATTGAGTCGGTGATGCCATCCAACCATCTCATCTTCTGTTGTCCCCTTCTCCTCCCACCTTTAGTAGTTCCCAGCATCAGGGTCTTTTCAAATGAGTCAGTTCTGTGCATCAGGTGGCCAAAGAGTTGGAGTTTCAGCTTCAGCATCAGTCCTTCCAATGAATATTCAGGACTGATTTCCTTTAGGATGAACTGGTTGGATTTCCTAGCTGTCCAAGGGACTCTGAAGAGTCTTCTCCAACACCACAGTTCCAAAGCATCAATTCTTCAGCACTTAGCTTTCCTCATAGTCCAACTCTCACATTCATACATGACTACTGGAAAAACCATAGCTTTGATTAGACGGACCTTTGTTAGCAAGGTAATGTTTCTGCTTTTTAATATGCTGTCTAGATTGGTCATAGCTTTTCTTCCAAGGAACAAGTATCTTTTAATTTATGGCTGCAGTCACCATCTGCAGTGATTTTTGGAGCCCCCCAAAATAAAGTCAGCCACTGTTTCCCCATCTGCCATGAAGTGATGAGACCAGATGCCATGATCTTAGTCTTCTGAATGTTGAGTTTTAAGCCAACTTTTTCACTCTCTTTCACTTTCATCAAGAGGCTCTTTAGTTCCTCTTCACTTTCTGCCATAAGAGTGGTGTCATCTGCATTTCTGAGGTTATTGATATTTCTCCCAGCAGTCTTGATTCCAGCTTGTGCTTCATCCAGTCCAGCGTTTCTTATGATGTACTCTGCATATAAGTTAAATAAGCAGGGTGACAGTATACAGCCTTGACATACTCATTTCCCATTTTGGAACCAGTCTGTTCCATGTCCAGTTCTAACTGTTGGCTTCTTGACCTGCGTACAGATTTCTTAGGAGGCAGGTCAAGTGGTCTGGTATTCCTATCTCTCTAAGAATTTTCCAGTTTGTTGTGATCCACACAGTCAAAGGCTTTGGCATAGTCAATAAAGCAGAAATATATGTTTTTCTGGAACTCTCTTGCTTTTTCAATGATCCAGTGGATGTTGGCAATTTGATCTCTGGTTCCTCTGCCTTTTCTAAATCCAGCTTGAACATCTGAAAGTTCATGGTTCACTTACTGTTAAAGCCTCACTTGGAGAATTTTGAGCATTACTTTGCCAGCATGTGAGATGAGTGCAATTGTTTGATAGTTTGAGCATTCTTTGGCATTGCCTTTCTTTGGGATTGGAATGAAAACTGACCTTTTCCAGTCCTATGGCCACTGGTGTTTTCCAAACTTGCTGGCATATCCAGTGCAGCACTTTCACAGCATCATCTTTTAGGATTTAAAACAGCTCAACTGGAATTCCATCACCTCCACTAGCTTTGTTCATAGTGATGCTTCCTAAGACCCACTTGAGTTCGCACTCCAGGATGTCTGGCTCTGGGTGAGTGATCACACCATTGTGATTATCTGGGTTGTAAAGACCTTTATTGTATAGTTCTGTGTATTCTTGCCACCTCATCTTAATATCTTTTGCTTCTGTTAGGTCCATACCATTTCTGTCCTTTACTGTGCCCACCTTGCATGAAAAGTTCCCTTGGTATCTCTAATTTTCTGGAAGAGATCTCCAGTCTTTCCCATTCTGTTGTTTTTCTCTATTTCTTTGCATTGATCACTGAGGATGTCTCTCGTATCTCTCCTTGGTCTTCTTTGGAACTCTGCCTTCAAATGGGTGTATCTTTCCTTTTCTCCTTTGCCTTTCACTTCTCTTCTTTTCACAGCTATTTGTAAGGCCTCCTCAGACAGCCATTTTGCCTTTTTTCATTTCTTTTTTTGGGGGGATGGTCTTGATCCCTGCCTCCTGTATAGTGTCATGAACCTCCATCCATAGTTCTTAAGGCACTCTATCAGATCTAATCCCTTGAATCTATTTGTCACTTCCAGTGTATAATCATAAGGGATTTGATTTAGGTTAGACCTGAATGGTCTAGTGGTTTTCCCTACTTTTTTCAATTTAAGTCTGAATTTGGCAATAAAGAGTTCCTGATCTGGCCACAGCTCCTGGTCTTGTTTTTGCTGACTGTATAGAGCTTCTCCATCTTTGGCTGCAAAGAATGTAACCTGATTTCTGTATTGACCATCTGGTGATGTCCATGTGTAGAGTCTTCTCTTGTATTGTTGCAAGAGGATGTTTGCTATGACCAGTGTGTTCTCTTGACAAAACTCTATTAGCCTCTGCCCTGCTTCATTCTGTACTCCAAGGCCAAATTTGCCTGTTATTCCAGGTATTTCTTGACTTCCTACTGTTACATTCTAGTCCCCAGTAATGAAAAGGACATCTTTTTTGGGTGTTAGTTCTAGAATGTCTTGTAGGTCTTCACAGAAACATTCAGCTTCAGTTTCAGCTTTTTCAGCATTACTGGTTGGGGCATAGACTTGGAATACTGTGATACTGAATGGACAGCCTTGGAAACGAACAGAGATCATTCTGTTTCTGAGATTGCATCCAAGTACTGCTTTTTGGACTCTTGTAGACTATGATGGCTACTCCATTTCTACTGAGCTACCTAGGAAGCCCATTATAAAGTACATATTATCTATTACCATATGCTGCTGCTGCTACTGCTAAGTCACTTCAGTCGTGTCTGACTCTGTGCGACCCCAGAGACAGCAGCCCACTAGGCTCCTCTGTCCCTGGGATTCTCCAGGCAAGAATACTGGAGTGGGTTGCCATTTCCTTCTCCAGTGAATGAAAGTGAAAAGTGAAAGTGAAGTCACTCAGTCATGTCCCACTCTTACCGACGCCATGCACTGCAGCCTACCAAGCTCCTCTGTCCATGGGATTTTTCAGGCAAGAGTACTAGAGTGGGTTGCCATTGCCTTTTCCTTACCATATGCACTTTTGTATTATATATTAGAGGTTTTTGCCCATTCAGTTCAATTTTCAGTGACTCGTTTTTGAGTGTGTTCAGAACTAAATCAGTTTTTTAAAAGAACAACTTTTCCTAGTACTCATATCATCAGTTTATCTAATGTTTAATGTAATCAGTCACCTAAAAACAAAAACATACCAGGGAGCAAACAGAACTGATTCTGTAACCATAAACAGCTCAGCTGGTAGGACAAGTGACCAGGAGTAATATACTACTGGCCAGTGTGCTTTGGACTTTGGTCAGGAATGGAAAACAGATTGATTGAGGTAGTCAGTTATTTGGGAGTTTGTTAGTATAGTTTCAGTTGAGATAGCTACAGTCCTGCCTTGAAATAAAAGGCATTTTTATCTTGAGTTCATGGAAATATCAACCTCAACAGATGCCCGTTTTGAAAAAGCTTGGTGCTAAAACAGGACTTTGCAGGGAGAGGTTTTATTCATTCTTTTTCAAGTTTGAAATTATTTTTCAATATTTCAGTCACATTTAAGTGTATCAAAATGACCACTTGTGAGGGTGAACTCTTCTTTATATTGGATAGAGATGATTTTACAGTGCTTATTATATTGTGCAAAAGAGCCTTTTGCTTCTTAGTATGTTCCTAAATCTCTTGTGTTCTTATGTGTGTGTGTGTGTGTGTAGAGGGGCCATGTGAAAAGTATACACTGCAGTGTTTTGAGAATTTATTAATAAATTTTTTTCTTCTAAAATTCTAGAGTATATATTATAGAAGTAGTAAGGTCACTAATGAACAAATTAATTGTTTTGATACATGTATGTGCTTGTTAAACCATCACCACAGTTAAGATAACAAGCCTATTGATCACCCCAAAATGTTTCCCATATCCCTTGGTAATTCCTCCCTCTCTCCTTTCCTGGCCTCTTCCATCCTCTGGTAACAACCGAACTGCTTTCTGTTACTAGGGATTAGTTTGTATGAAATTAGATTTTAAATTTGAATTATTTTTATTTCCATAGAAACTGGATCAGGATCTTAATGAAGTCAAAGCTCGAGTTGAAGAACTGGACAGAAAATACTATGAAGTAAAAAATAAGAAAGATGAATTACAAAGTGAAAGAAAGTTAGTATAGACTAAAGTATGCCTTAATATTGTTGAGTAATGCTAGTTACTGGCTGTTAAATGGTCTTTAAATTATAAATTAACTATAGAAGTTTAATTTCAGTCTTCCCTCAAAATTGTATACTGTTAGCATATTGTCTTAATTTTAAAATTGAAGACAGTCTATTTTTTATTGATTAGTTACTTGTGGAGAGAAGAGAATGCAGAACAGCAGGCACTTGCTGCTAAAAGAGAAGATCTTGAAAAGAAACAGCAACTTCTTAGAGCTGCAACAGGAAAGGTGGGTAGGTTCTTTCATTACCTCAGTTGGCATTGAGTCAGTTATTACTGCATAAGAATTTATTAGCTTTCAAGAGAAGAATGCAAATTAATTTCTTATAAACGTGAAATACTGGATATCATTTAAGCACCCATGCTATTAAAAATAGCACTTTTGATTTCTAGATGAAGGGTCCATTTTTAATGCTAATCTCATGGAACAGAATCCATAATACAAGGTGTTGCACATAGTTGGCATATTTCAAGGGAGTTGACCTATTGTTGGAGAAGGTATTTAATCTGTGGTATATTTTTTTATTTTTTAAAATTTTTATTGGAATATAGTTGATTTACAGAGTTGTATTTGTTTCAGGTGTTCAGCAAAGTGAATCAGTTATACCTATAAGTTATCCACTATTTTTTTTAGATTCTTTTTTCAAACAGGGCATTACTGAGTATTGAGTAGAGTTCCTTGTGCTGTACAGTAGGTTCTTAATTAGTAGTCTGTTTTATATGTAGTTGTGTATATGACAATCCCGATCTCCCAATTTGGTATATTTTTTTAATGTATAGAGTAATGGAGGCATTTTATATCAGCATGGGTGCCATTAGCAATATTTTACAATTTTTTGTTTCTGAATAGGCCATTTTAAATGGAATAGATAGCATAAATAAAGTGCTAGACCACTTCCGTCGAAAAGGAATAAACCAGCATGTTCAAAATGGCTATCATGGTATTGTGATGAATAACTTTGAATGTGAGCCTGCTTTCTACACGTGTGTGGAAGTCACTGCTGGAAACAGGTGAGATTTGTTTTTTTGCTTGATGTTTTGAGTTTTTAAAGAAAAGAGGAACTAAGAATAACCTAAGAAACACCCTTTTGTAGTTTAAATATATCCTCTTATTTAATATTCCAATCCTCTTTTGTTTAATATTGCAATTAAATACATTGATGCTCAGTGTTTGTTCCTAGTTGTAGAAACTAGAACTTCTGCTTTTTGTACTTTCTCTCCCTCCATTGGAATTTTCTGAGTAGCCCTCCCCATACAAATTGGATTGCATAGAAAAAAGTAACTTGTTTGCTTAAATGTTTAAAGCACTTTGGACCTATCTCATTCTCTTTACATGTAGGTTATTTTATCACATTGTTGATTCAGATGAAGTCAGCACGAAGATTTTGATGGAGTTTAATAAAATGAATCTTCCTGGAGAGGTTACTTTCCTGCCTCTTAACAAGTTAGATGTAAGGGATACTGCCTATCCTGAAACCAATGTGAGTTGATGTGTGTTAAAGTCTGTCTTTCAATAAGTGTTTTTCTTGGTTTAGCACATGTTAGTGCACAACAAGCACTATACACTGTGGTTCACATGGTCTGTGAAGTAAACATTCCTTTCTTACCGTAGAGGATACTTAATGCTAGATGAGGAAAGGAAGGAAGACAGGTCACAGCCGTGACATAAACTGTTGCAAAATGTGCCAAGTGTTAAAATACATCAGTACAGGATATTCTGAGAGTGTAACTCAAGGAGACGAAATTAAGATTTAATAATTGGAGAATTCCCTGAGGAAGTATCATTTAAAGTAAATAAGACTTCTGAATGTTCTTTTTTTTAAACAGCTTATAAATTAGATTTAAAATATGTAGCAAGATGATAGGCTCTGAAAGCATAACGTTGCTCTTGTTATTAGCTGGTATGCTTTTTAACAGATTGAGAATGTTACCTAGACATCATCCTTGATAAAAATGTAATTGCTTTGAGATGTTTGGCTTCAGAATGTTGATGGTAGTAGCAGTTATTTCACTGTTATTTAAGGTTAAAGCTAAAACCCTGGGAGAATGAGCTGCAGGTGAAGAGGAACAGTGAGAATCTTATGAGCTATTTAAGTGGTCTAGCTTTTTCTTTTAAATCTACAAACTATCTCTGAAATTTTGAGGAGGAGAAATTGAGTCCTAAATGTGATATGTAAGTGAAGCAAGTCACGAAAGAATGCATATAGTGCTGTTCCCTTTACAATACCTGAACAAAAGTAATCTTAGATGATAGGACTACAAGTGCAAGGAAGTGATCACCACAAAATTACAGGAGTGGCCATCACCAGCAGGTAACCGTTGGAGATAACCACTGTGATTAGAAGAGGGCTACACTCATCACTTCTGGGCTTTATAGTAGTGTTTTGTTTCTTGTCCTACATGGTGGTTATATTGGTGTTTGCTTTGTAATTATTAATTTAAGCTTAACATATTTATTCGGAGAAGGCAATGGCAACCCACTCTAGTACTCTTGCCTGGAAAATCCCATGGACGGAGGAGCCTGGTAGGCTACAGTCCATGGGTTCGCGGAGAGTCGCACACGACTGAGTGACTTCACTTTCACGCATTGGAGAAGGAAATGGCAACCCACTCCAGTGTTCTTGCCTGGAGGATCCCAGGGACGGGGGAGCCTGGTGGGCTGCCGTCTCTGGGGTCGCACAGAGTCGGACACGACTGAAGCGACTTGGCGGCAGCAGCAACGTATTTATTGCTTTTTTCTATATGTAGGATGTATTTCCTAATGTAAAAATTCGATTCAGCTAGTTGAGAGAGAAAAAAGGAAAAATAAATTCTGAAAAAATATTTTTCTGAGTATCTAAGGTTATATGTGTGTAGATTATTAGATGAAAATAAAATGAAAATATTTTGAGAATATACTACTAGTTTATATTTGTCCCTTCTGTGTGACAGATGCTACCCTAAATGTTTCGCATTTATAACTCGCCTACTCTTAACAACTTCGTGAGGAAGCTACTGTCGTTATTGTAGTTCTGTAGATGAGTACAGAAGTTAAGCAACTTGTCCAGAGCACACATCTGAGAAGCAGAACTGAGATTTGAACTTGAGCAGTCTGGCTCCAGAGCCACTGAGCTCTTTATCACTGTACTCTGAAAACCTCTATACTATTGAAAACCTGGATGACTTACATGAGTACAATTTCCAGGATATTTCAGTAGAATTATTTTTCTCACTTGTTCAGTATAAAAATCAACAGTTTTGAAATGTAAAGGCATTTTGTTTATTTGTATTTCAGAAAAATGTAATTTACAATTCTGATAACACATTTGAACTAATTGTGATTTCTTTGCTTGCTAACAACATACTTGTTTTTAGGATGCTATTCCTATGATAAGTAAATTGAGGTACAATCCCAGATTTGACAAAGCTTTCAAACATGTATTTGGAAAAACACTTATTTGTCGTAGTATGGAAGTTTCAACCCAGTTGGCCCGTGCTTTCACTATGGACTGCATTACCTTGGAAGGTTCGTAATAGTAATTACTAGCTTTGAACAAATAAATTCCTTTAAAAGTGTTCGAAAATTCATGTCCAGTTACTTCCCATTTTTAAATCCTGTTGGTTTATTCAAGTCAGAATTTAAACAAGGTCAACACTTTATGTTTAATTGATGTCTCATAAGTATAATCATTTAATGCATAGTAGAATTTCTTAACCTTTTTGACACCATGGACTTGGTTTGGTGAAGCCTCTGGCACCTTTTCTCAAAAATTTTTTAAATGTATTAAACAAAATACTTCGGATCACCAAAGAAACCAGTTGGCATGGTTATCACAGTATTTCTTTGACATAGAATGTATTCTTTAAGATATTAAAAACGAGATTTAGCAGTGGACCTCCTGAATTTTATTTTGAGTGAAGGTTAAGAACCTCTGGTATATAGGTTCACTTGTCCTCATTTTCTGTTTTTTTTTTTTTTCCCCTGTGTGTTTACAGGGAAGCATAAACAGTTTCAGTATAGCACAGTTCTCCTGTTTTCCTCCCACCCCCAGAAATTCTTGCGTTTTTTTTTTTTTTTTTTCGTTCTTCTTTCTATTCTGTTTGCAGCAGTGATTTCCAGCATCCTGTCCTCCAGGTCACTTATCCATTCTTCTGCATCAGTTATTCTGCTGCTGACTCCTTCTAGTGTATTGTTCATCTCATTTGTTCTTTAGTTCTTCTAGGTCTCTGATAAACATTTCTGCATCTTCTCAATCTCTGTTCTGTTTCTGAGATTCTGGATCATCTTCGCTATCCTTCTGAGTTCTTCTGGAAGATGGCCTCTCTCCACTTCATTCGGTTGTTTTTCTGGGATTTTATCTTGCCACTTCATCTGGGACAAAAACCCTCTGCTTTTCTCATCCTGGTTAACTTTCTGTGATGTAGTTTTCGTTTTAGCCACTGTGGGACTGTGGTTCTTCTTGCTGCTTCTGTCTGCCCTCTCAGAAATCTTTTGTGTTGTCGATTTGTCTTACTGCTTCCTCTTTATTAGGTTAGGTTAGGCATTCTTGGCATGAGTGATGTGTACTTCTACTGCGTGTCCCACTGTTAGTGATACCAGGTTTGACCTCTAGCAGATCTTGGTTGTAAAGGTACCTTTTCCCCTTTGTAAGTAATAAATGATATGTGGGATTATCCTTTAAGGACACGTGAATATCAGGTTCCCCCAAAAGTTTTTTTGCTAAGGGCTTAGCATCCTTTGGTGACCCTTGCCTGACTTGGTTAATACATTGAGGGTTTCAAAATGATCATTCTAAAATTCTGTGATTGCTTCTATATTTATTAGCTGTCACTTTTCTGTAAAGAAAAGCCCCTTCCTGTTTTCCTTTTTATGTATTGCTGTGATTCATGGATTTTTTAAATTATTCAATGTGTTACCAAATTGCCATTATTATTTTTGATTTTCATATTTCCAGTTATGGCCATTGGGAATTTCAAGCTAGGTTCTGTGTCTTGTTGACATGTTCCTGTTAGTCTTTAACACTTCTTTCTGGCAAATGTTCAGGTTTACCTTATATTTTATTAACACTTGCACTTATGTTGACACTTACATTTTTTAAGTGTAGGTGTTAATATTGTAAAACAACATTTTTTCCGGGGTGGCTTAAACTCTTTTAAGTTCTTATTAAATAGGTAAAACCTTCAGATTAATCTAGTTGTTTAATTATTAATCAATTTATTGTTGAATAAAGAAGTTGTTATACAGAATTACTAATTTCCTTATGTTTTATTAATAGGTGACCAAGTTAGTCATCGAGGTGCTTTGACTGGAGGCTATTATGATACAAGGAAGTCTAGACTTGAATTACAAAAAGATGTTAGAAAAGCGGAAGAAGAACTTGGTGAGCTTGAAGCAAAGCTCAATGAAAATCTGCGCAGAAATATTGAAAATATCTTTTTGTCTTGTGTTGCTGTAGAGAAGGAAGTGTGTTTTGGTTGGAATATAGAATCTTTTGAGTGTTAGATGTATTTTCACATATACAGTGGGGGGAAATATCCCATGTGTTTTATTTTGACTTTTATCTAAGCTTGTGTAGTATGTCCGTTTAACTTCCAAAAACAGGGAGAAAACTAAAAGCCATTGTAATATCCTTTGCTTAAACTGTTACATAGTTAATGGCAATGAGTGTATTTCTGAGAGAAAAGAACCCTAGGAACACAGAAATTTAAGATTGTAAAGGGAGCTGAGGAGGACTTGTCAGACAATTATAGGAAGAAAACCAGGATAGAGTTTCAATGGAAGAAGAGTGGGCAGTATCAGGAATGCCACATACTACACAGAAGTTAAATACATAAGGATTGAAAAATGTTAGTATTAGGGGTTATTATATTGAGTTTCAGATTTAGTATTAGTGGAGGAAATGTCCATCAAAATGCAAGTCTTAGTAACCATGGTTCTTTCCATTCTTTCAGATAAAAATGGTTTTCTGTGAAAAGTGACTAGTTGGGCTCGCAACAAAACAGTTGTGCATGTCCATTTTCTTAAAATAACCATGGTGTAAGGCAAAAGTGCTTTGTGTATATACCTTGCATTATGTCACACAATATTCAATACAGGTACTCAAGCAGTGAAAATAATTATTTTTACTGCTTCATTAGGATATTTTTATTGAGGCTGGCATTTAAAAAATTGTGAGTGTATAGCTTCTTTGTCATCAGTTGGAAGCAAGAGCACAGAGAAGAAGGTAAATAAGCGTCTTAGCTTTGACTATGCATACTTTGAGATCTGCCCAAATTTGGTGAGCTTTGAGCACAGAGCCTGGGAAAATACGTGAATACTCCTCTTCACATCTGACTCTCTTATGTAGTGCTTTAGGCATAATGGCTTATATAGTAAATACTTGAATGAAAAATATATAAATTTTAAAATGTGTATCATTTAGCTTCCTTTAGGACTTTCCCATGGTTTTTTTTTTTTTTTTTTGTACAGCAGTTGGTAAAATTGTATGTTATTTTGAGAGAGAAGTGGGTTAAAATGTTTAAAGCTTCTTTTATGACTGAACAGACTTGACATAGTATTTAATTCTGTGTTGTTATGGTACTTAAATTTGGGGAAATAGCTTAATCTAGGGATAAAGAAAAGGAAGGGGATACAAGTTAATGGACACTGAAGTGAATTTTCCTTAGCCTTGTATATGGATTAATAATGAAATTGATCAGCTGATGAACCAAATGCAGCAAATAGAGACTCAGCAAAGGAAATTTAAAGCATCTAGAGATAGCATATTATCAGAAATGAAGATGTTAAAAGAGAAGAGGCAGCAGTCAGAGAAAACCTTTATGCCCAAGGTTTGTAAATACGCTTTTTAAGAATATATTTAGTTATATAGATTTGGGGTAGACTATATATTGTGTAGGTTATATAACATACACGTTTGTTCCATTTTCATTTAGGCCCATACTTTGGTATCTGCATGTATCTTTATCACACTTCTACTCATGAGTACTCAGGAATCTACTTTTGTAGGCCAAATTCATATTTTCCAACTTCATTAAGCAAGTAGGCATTTTGAGCCATGGCATAAAAGTATTGTCCGATAGTCAGCCAGGTACCATTTGTGTCTATAAATGCTATTTATGGATTTATTTGACTGTATTTTGTCCAAATTATATTAAAATGAGTTAGAAAGTGAGCTGTTACTGCTATTACAAATGATAATATCCATTGGTCTCATAAACATGAGTAGTTTTGACAGAAACAACTAATTTTGTACATCAATTATACTAAAACAACAAAGTTAAAAATGTAGTGTATATACCCACAATTAGACCACCTTAACATTCTAGCAACTTCTTTCTGTTCTTATGAATATGCATAATTTTTATATAGTTTGACCATGGAATATGATGTATTTATTCCACACGTCCTGCATAACGTTGCATCATAAACATTTTTCTTGTTGCTGCATAGTTCTAATTATCAAATGTAATGGGTATCTAATATTTAATTGAGATATTTAAGCTCACTTTAATATCAAATATAGATGGTCTTCAGTATTTCACTACTGTAAGTGATACACTGACTAATACCATTACTAATAAATGGAAAATCTGTCATATAGCAACGTAGCTTACAAAGTTTGGAGGCAAGTTTGCATGCTATGGAGTCCACCAGAGAATCACTGAAAGCAGAACTGGGAACTGATTTGCTTTCTCAACTTAGTCTTGAAGATCAGAAGAGAGTAGATGCACTGAATGATGAAATTCGTCAGCTTCAGCAGGCAAGTACAGTTGACAGAAAAAAAAAAAATTTGTTGGTAATCAACTTGTGAAAAGTGTCTTTCTTGCTAGTAAAAGAGTGTGAAAAAGATATTGAGAAAATATAAGATTGAGACTTCAGTATCCGTTAAAGTAAATGAGGTTTTAGTAAGTTTTTCTAAACCCTATGATAGGATTGTATAAGAAATCTTCATTTTCTTTCATCTTACTTAATGCATGTTTGTCATTAGTAAAATCGAGCTTGTTAGCTTTGCTATATTTATTGATCTGACCACCTTTACATATTTTAAAATAGTTTTGATTAAACATTTTAATAACATTTGATTCTTAAATATAGATGTAAATAATTAACACTAAATTCAGAAAGTGAAAAGCAGGAAAAGAAAAATATTTTTGGTAGTATGCCTTATAAAAAGAACCAGGCACAAAAATAGCCTTCTGGATAGATAAGAGCGTAGATGAAGAAAATAAAGGTCTTTTTGGAAAGGTATAAAACTCTTGTTTCAGCTCATTTGAACACAAGTAATGGAGACAACAACAGATTAACAGCATTCCTGTATGTGAAATGTGCATGCCTATGTAGACAGACAATTTGTTTTTCTTTTTTCTTCTAGGAAAACAGACAACTACTGAATGAAAGAATTAAATTAGAAGGTATTATTACTCGAGTAGAGACTTACCTCAATGAGAATTTGAGAAAACGCTTGGACCAAGTAGAACAGGTGCGTTCTCTTTGGGTGGTTTCTTGATGAGCATAATCTTTTGAATAAGCTTACGTGAGAGGCTCTGATTTAGAGTATGGACTCTGGGGACAGAAAGACTAGCAGTCTGACTACCTGCCCTGACTTGGAGCTCTCACACTGCCACCTAGTGTCCTGTGTTGGTCAAGTCATTTGATATTTCTAAGCTCCAGTTTCCTCTTGTGTAAAAGAAGCATAGCAGTATGTTTTGTGTGATGATCTGGCACATTCTAGGTACTCAGTAAATATTAGTTACAAATATTTTCTCAGTAGTGGTCAGATGCTAAGAAATATTTTAGTCATTAATCATTTTTTTCCTGCTTAACGGATAACTTAAGTATTTACAACTATTTGAAGTATGTTTTTTGGTTTCCTTAAGTGTTTATTCAAACATACCAACAGCTATATCAACATTGGCAGTCATAACATTTTGAAACTAACAAAGTTTATATTTTTATGGCTTAATGCTCCTGTGTTCCTTTTGTGTTATAGGAACTCAATGAACTGAGAGAGACAGAAGGGGGTACTGTTCTCACTGCTACAACCTCAGAACTTGAAGCCATCAATAAAAGGGTGAAAGATACCATGGCAAGATCAGAAGGTGAATTTTTATTTTGTAAAAATGTTTTTGATATCTATTTAAGTTTAGCTTATTCGTTTTATAAGACTGTGTATTACAAAGTGACATACCCAAATAGGCAAAAGCATGTACCAGAAGTTTTTGTCATAAATAGTTTCTAGTGAACAGAGTTTAGGGTGTTGATTATAGTCACCTTCATTTTATTGAAATGTTTGTGGTAGTTTTTAAGAGACCATACATTATTAGTTTCTTGACAAAAGCATGGAATAGCTGGATCAAGTTTGTTGACACTTAATTGCTGAGAAGAAAATTATTTTAGGTTTTTATAAACATTGAATAATAAAAACTTTATATATGAATGGCTTGTGTACACTCCCAATTTTATTCTGAATTCTTTCATAAATTTTCACAGGAAAATTTAAACCTATTTATTTTGATAGATTTGACCATTAAAATCTTTGGTCAGATAACACCTTAAAATAGGTGTTATGGGGAATTCCCTGGCGATCCGGTGGTTAGGACTCCCTGCTTTCATGCCAAGGATCTAGGTTCAGTCTCTGGTTGGGGAACTAAGATCCTGCAAGCCGCATGGCTCAGCCAAAATACAGTAAGTGTTATGGCCTAACTTGGTTTTCCCCCCATTTTAGATTTGGACAATTCCATCGATAAAACAGAAGCTGGAATTAAGGAGCTGCAGAAGAGTATGGAACGCTGGAAAAATATGGAAAAAGAACACATGGATGCTATAAACCATGATACTAAAGAACTAGAAAAGATGACAAATAGACAAGGCATGCTGCTGAAGAAGAAAGAGGAGTGTATGAAGAAAATCCGAGAACTTGGGTCACTTCCTCAGGAAGCATTTGAAAAATACCAGACACTGAGCCTCAAACAGGTAAATCTAGTTTGTTTTAAATATGAAATCTCATTACAAATTTTCCTACATGTGAGTTTATTTATATGTTTTTCTTTTCCTCTTAATAGTTGTTTCGAAAACTTGAACAGTGCAACACAGAATTGAAAAAGTACAGCCATGTTAACAAAAAAGCTTTAGATCAGTTTGTAAATTTCTCGGAGCAGAAAGAAAAGTTAATAAAGCGACAAGAAGAGTTAGACAGGGGGTACAAATCAATCATGGAACTGATGAACGTACTTGAACTTCGAAAATACGAAGCTATTCAGTTAACTTTCAAACAGGTATGTTTCTGTTTGTAGTTAATACACAAGCTAAAATCTTCAGATACCTAGTTTATCATTCAATTTGTAAAGATTTTAAAGCTTTTTTTTCCACTGATAATTGTTCTGATACTTAAAGACATCCAGTATATACACAACTCTTACAAGGATTCAATCTGTTATTCTTGTTCTTAAGATTAAAAAATAAAAATTTTTTTTATTGCTTTTAAATAATTTTTGTCTTTGTTTTAAAAAGTACATATTCCATTTGACACCTATTTATATATTATTCATTTTAAGGTATCCAAAAACTTTAGTGAAGTATTCCAGAAGTTGGTCCCTGGTGGCAAAGCTACTTTGGTGATGAAGAAAGGAGATGTGGAAGGCAGTCAGTCTCAAGATGAAGGAGAAGGGAGTGGTGAAAGTGAGAGGGGCTCTGGATCACAAAGCAGTGTTCCATCAGTTGACCAGTTCACTGGAGTTGGAATTAGGGTAAAATAACTTTATATTCAATTTTCCTGAGAGCATTATCATAGTGGAACATTCTGCAAATCTTAATTGGTACACTGTATGCAACTTAAGAGATGATGGAGATTTTACCCCTTTGAAATATTAACTCTAATTAAATATTTTCTTAGGTGTCATTTACAGGAAAACAAGGTGAAATGAGAGAAATGCAACAGCTTTCGGGTGGACAGAAATCCTTGGTAGCTCTTGCTTTGATTTTTGCCATTCAGAAATGTGACCCTGCTCCTTTTTACTTGTTTGATGAGATTGACCAGGCTCTGGATGCTCAGCACAGAAAGGCTGTGTCAGGTACAGTTTTGGTTTCATAGCTTCATAGTAACTTACTAGAAATGATAGCTTGCCTCTTTTATCATATATTTCTTGCTGCCTGAGGTATCTGGGGGAGACTAGACAGGGTATTATTCAATAAAATAATTTCTCTTTTAACAAAGTTTTTAAAATTTAATATTAGACTACAAAGTATAGTTCTATCAGAAACATGAAACAATTGAAAATCCAACCCCAGTTAAGCTTTTATACAAACATCTCTCCTTTTAAAACTTGTTTTTCATAAACAGATTTGATTCTGTTTTTAAATAATCTATACCTGATCTTTAGTAAGTTCAAAAGATTTTGGGGGAGTGGGTAGCAGGAAAAGGTTGCTCTGGATGAGAAAAATTTACATTGCTCTGATACTGTTTCTAATCCTATGTTAGAAATGCTGCTTTTATATTCTGTAACTAAGATATCGGTGTTAAAGGTTTATGCCTAGCTTAAGAAACAAATTGATGCTTTCTGTAGATGTATGCAATCAGGCAGTTTTAAATTTTAGGTAGGATTAAAGATCGTTGCTTTTTAAATTTTTAGTTCTACTGAGAAAATGGTTTTATTAAATTACTCTTTCTTTTTACAGATATGATTATGGAGCTTGCTGTACATGCTCAATTCATTACAACTACTTTTAGGCCTGAACTGCTTGAGTCAGCTGACAAATTCTATGGTGTGAAGTTCAGAAATAAGGTAAAATTTTTTTACATGAAGTTTAAGTTCATATGGTATTTAATCCATTGTATCTGTTCAACTCTTTTTTTGTTACTTAAGTCATGAGAAAAAATTCAGAAACTTGTTGCTTATTGGATGATGATATCTTTGTGAAAAACACTTAAAAATGTTTATGAAGCTTATCAGGGTTTTTTTTGGCATTCATTGCATAGTTTTATTTTCATTGGCATTAAGAGACATTATCCTCCTCTCTAGTCTATTTAATGCTTATTTAATGCACAGTCTTTAACATTTACATACATTGATTTATATTTGGTTAGACCACATGGCTCTTCCAGGTGTTTTCAGCCTTAAAATTCTTTGAAATAGCAAAGTAATAAAAACTGAACAAAAATGTGGTTCAGATATTTAGACATGAGTACTTATCTGTATCTTCCAGAGCACTAAAATGCAGACTATTTTTTAAACTCCTGTGTTGAACAAACAGCATTAAAATAAGGGTTTTATCAGTCAATGTTTTAGAGTCAGTTGACTTGAAATACGCAATTTATATAGGTAATTGGCTGTATTTTTAAAATATTACCATATCCAGTGGGAACACTGGTAAGTTTCTTTACCATCTAACAGATGCTGTTTTTAATGCTTATGCTTCAGGTTAGTCACATTGATGTGATCACAGCAGAGATGGCCAAAGACTTCGTAGAAGACGATACCACTCACGGTTAGTTGGGAAACACTGCCCGTTGGTCTGGAAGATGTGTAAAGTAATGTGATCCTTTTACCCAGGAACTGTAAATTTAAACCTCAATATCTGGTCATTATTAATAGTTTTCAGCTTAGAGTATACATAGTCCTTTTATATTTCTGTCATTGTATTTTATAACATACTCTGTAATGTTACGTTTCTATTCATAGTTTAAGGATTTTATTTCCCACACAACTTTTTGTAAAGTGTTCTCCTGTTTTAAATCTTTTAAAATGTGCTAAATATTGTTTCCTAATTATTTTATCAAGTGTATTGCCTCTTTTATAGCTTCAATTAAATAATTGGTTTTATGACTAACTGTTTTATGTGGCTTTTTATTTATAGTTGTATGATTGGAAACAAATTTTTCTTAAATATCTGCTTTTTGTTTTGCTTAAGAAAAGGTCTGCCTTCACCTAAAAGAAGATTTTTAAAATATGGTTTAATATTCTGTTGAATTGCAATATGATTCCCAATCCTGACTGCTTGTTTAAATCCATGGGAGGGAGCTTTTAAAAATGTATCACCGCTTGAGTCTTTCCCTAGACCATTTGAATCCAAATCTCTAAGGAATAGAGTCTTGGTCAATGTTAATTCTAAAGTTCCGTAAGGTGATCCTGACCCTCAGTGAGGATTAGAAACCCTGCTATAACTCATTGTAACTGTCCTTTAGAAAGTATTTTTAATTTAAAATGGCAGTGTGTTTAATAGAAGTTAGGAAGAGTATCCAAGAAATTGAGCTGTAAAAGTTATTCCTCCAGATAAGTAAATAGTTTGGAAAACCTTGTTATTGGAACATTGGTCTTTTCCCAAAGGAGAGCTTTGTAGTTTATTGTGGTTTTAAATTGCTTATTGAGGTAATTCATACACCGTGACATTCACCCTTCAAAACAGTATAGCACAGTTCAGTGCTTTTTAGTTTATTCACAGAGCTGTGCACCCATCTATATAGTCAAATTTTAGAGCATTTCGGTCACCCCAAAAGCAACACTGTACCAGTCAGCAGCCACGCTCCATCTCCCTTTCCTCTTACTAGTCCCCTGGCAACCACAAATTTATATGGATTTGCCTATTCTGGACATTTCAAGTAAACAGAATTATACAATATAGGACCTTTTGTGACTGGCTTCCTTTATTTAGCACGTTTTCAAGGTTCATTTATAGTGTAGCACATACCAGTATTTGATTCCATTTTATTGCTGAATAATATCCCATTGTATGATCATACAGTTTGACTCATAAAGAACATTTGTTTGAACTGGTCAGGTCCATTTATACTTGGATATTTTTTTCAATATAGTTACCTGTTCTTTCATTTTATGGATCATTTCCTTTGTTTTTGAGGCAGAAATAGCATTACTTGAATTTCCAGCTCTAAGGGGAAGTCAGCACCCCTAACCTTTCTGTTGTTCAAAGGTCAACTGTATACTGTGTTGTTTAATCATTCATTCATTAGTTGGACATTTGGGTTGTTTCTACCTTTTGGCTATTATAAATAATGCCTCTGTGAACATCTATGAACAAGGTTTTGTGTGTTTTCGTTTTTCTTGGGTATTTACCTAGGATTGGAATTGTTGGGTCATGTGGTATGTTTAATATTTTGAGGAATTGCCAAACTTTTCCAAAGGAACTGTACCATTTTATATTTCTACCAGTAATTTGTGAGGGTTCTGGTTTTTCCATATCCTCACCAACACTTAATCTCTCTTTTTGCTATAGCTGTTCTTATGTGAAGTGGTATCTCATTGTGGTTTTAATTTGCATTTTCCTGATGACTAATGATATTAAGCACCTTTTTATATACTTACTGGTCATTTATGTGTCATCTTTGGTGAAATGTCTGTTCACATGTTTTGCCCATGTTTAAATTCTGTTAACTCATGTTCTTATTATAGAATCATAGTTTATATTATTATAGGATACTAATAACAGAAGTGGGAGTTTTTTATATATTATGGATACAAAAGTCCGTTGTCAGGTTTGTGACTTGTAGATATTTTCTCCCAGTCCTTGTCTTTTTACTTTCTTATGATAAGAAGAAGCATAACATTTAAAAGAAATAAACTCATTTGTCCAGATTTCCACTTGAGGAAATTTCCTCCTAAGGCCTCCAGTCAGATTGGACTAGGGCCCACTCTTTCCAGGCTTACTGTAACTTGATCACCTCTTTAAAAGTCCTGTCTCCGAAACAGTAGTGATATTTGGAGGTAGTGGGGTTGGAACTTAAATGTGTGCATTTGCTCATGGGGGTTAGGGGGATACAATACATTGTGTGCAAGAGACACAGGTTTGATACCTGGGTCAGGAAAATCCCTTGGAGTAGAAAATGGCAACCCCTCCAGTATTCTTGCCTGGAAAATCTCCATGGACAGAGGCGCCTGGTGGGCTACAGTCAATGAGCCCACAAAGAGTTGGACACAACTGAGAGACTGAGCGCACACAGGTACAGTAGATTGTTTATAGTTTTACTATAAACAATAACTGATAAACTATAACTGATTTTCCTAAGAGAGAATTTGGTTCAAGAAATAGAATTCAAAGGGTTATGTGAGCACAGTATCCTTCTAACATTCCTAAAATGTTTCTTAAGCATGTCCCCAGGAATATTCATTATAATCACTGCAGATGGTGACTGCAGCCATGAAATTAAAAGACACTTCTTGGAAAAAAAGTTATGACCAACCTAGATAGCATATTGAAAAGCAGAGACATTACTTTGCTGATTAAGGTCCATCTAGTCAAGGCTATGGTTTTTCCAGTGGTCATGTATGGATGTGAGAGTTGGACTGTGAAGAAAGCTGAGCACTGAAGAATTGATGCTTTTGAACTGTGGTGCTGGAGAAGACTCTTGAGAGTCCCTTGGACTGCAGGGACATCCAGCCAGTCCATTCTAAAGGAGATCAGCCCTGGGATTTCTTTGGAAGGAATGATGCTAAAGCTGAAACTCCAGTACTTTGGCCACTTCATGCAAAGAGTTGACTCATTGGAAAAGACTCTGATTCTGACAGGGATTGGGGGCAGGAGGAGAAGGGGACGACAAAGGATGAGATGGTTGGATGGCATCACCGACTCGATGGACATGAGTCTGAGTGAACTCCGGGAGTTGGTGATGGACAGGGAGGCCTGGCGTGCTGTGATTCATGGGATCACAGAGTCGGACACGACTGAGTGACTGAACTGAACTGAATGGACATTGAAGAACCGACTCATTGGACAAGTCCAAGCATCAGGGAAAGGTTGAGTGCAGGAGGAGGAGGGGGCAACAAAAGTTGAAATGGTTGGATGGCATCACCGACTCAATGGATATGAGTTTGAGCAAAATCGGGAGATAGTGAAGGACAGGGAACCCTGGCGAGCTGCAGTTCATTGGGTTGCAAAGGGTCGGACTTGACTGAGAGACTAAACAGCAACAAATGGAGACTGAGTGGTATATAGTTGATGATCTATAACTTGGCCCTGATATAATCAAGCCTCCATAGTCAAGAATTTGGCAGGGATGTTACAGGCATGGCATCATTCTAGAACTTGCTCATCTTAAGCATCTCCCCAAGAGTGTAAATGAGACTTAAGTGAGTTTATAACAGTAAGCACCTAAACAGTGAAACAATATAAATGTAAAACCCATTTTCCTTTCTATATCTCATCATTTTTATATTATGTAATTTTTTGGTCTCTCTCTACACACCTTATAGGATCTTAGTTCCCTGACCAAGGATTGAACCTGGGCCCCTGACAGTAGAAGGATGGAGTCCTAACCTAGTGGACCACTAGGGAGTTCCTCATAAATTATTCTTAATAAACAGAAAAATGTGAAAATCCTGGAATATTTGGCTAACCCAGAGACTCAGAGGAAGGACAGAAATTCACCAAAGGAATTAGCCAGTGATTCATAAATCTAAAAAGGGTTTCTCTCTGTTCTGACTTTTCCACTCTGAGATTTTACTATTATTTACAAAGTACTAATAGATTGGAAGAGTGTGTATGTTACATGTAGTTTTGAAGAATATGGCATTTTTAGGTCACCTTACCAGCCAGACTTCCACAATTAACATTTTTGGGCATTTCCTTCAAATTTTCATGCAAATTTTACAGTTAGGTTTATACTGGGTATATAATTTTATATCCTGAAGTTTTCAGTTAGTAATACAATATGAAACATTCCTCTTTAATCTCTTCAGAAACAAAATTTAATAGCCACAAAATTCTGTCAGAAGTAGCCTAATTTACTTAAATATCTCCTGTTGGATGCTTAGATTGTTTCAGCAACAGTGCCAAAAACGAAACCCCCAAAATGAGCATTTTTACCCAGAACCCTGGAAATTAATTTTCTCAGGATAGAAAACTGTTTAATTTTTTGCACCTTTTTTTAAACACATGAAATATGGAATGATTAGCTCTTTGTCCTCCCTGGTTAACTGAAAATAGGGGAGCTGTTCTGTACAGTGTTGATTGGTTCTCCATGTTACACCCAGTAACGGATTTCAAAGGGTGAGTCACCACCATCTTCTGTTTGATCAAAACCTTTCCCTCCCTACCCTTGTCCCCTCACCTATTTGGGTGCACTCTGATCTCTTGTCTCCCTGAACATCCTAGGGGGCTGGGTTACTCCTGGCTGCCAGTCTTCTCTGCATGAAAGATGCCAGTGTTGCTCCATAAATCTGCCACCTTGTGGCACTTGGTCTCCCCTTCCTAGAGACAGAGAGTCTCCTGGGTGTAAGAGCCCTTGTAGCAGCCAATAACTGCACAGGGATATGAGGCAGCATAGAGATTAGGGTTTCAAGGGAAACGTGGATATATTTACTCCCCCAAGCCATCACATTGGCTGGTATAAGTCTGTTAGCATTTGAATGTTATCTTTTATGGATTCTGTGTGGTTCAGACCAGTGCCTGGCATGTTGCCTGGCTCCGGGAGTTGGTGATGGACAAAGAGGCCTGGTGTGCTACCGTTCATGGGGTTGCAAAGAGTGGGACACGACTGAGCGACTGAACTGAACTGCAACTGAACTGAAGGCCACAGAAGTGGTTATTGTGTAACATAGGGAAGGGATCATGTTGCTTCTAAGGCAGAAACCTGCTAGGAGAGGTTTTCTTTTTAAAATAGGAATCTGTCATGCCACCTCAGAATTAGAAATAGATTGCGTAAGATTTTTGGTAAGTTAGAGGTTTGCTGCAGCTGTGCTTTGCTCCTGATATTCTAAATCCCAAATTAGTTCATTTATTTCCAGAACCACTAGAGGGGGCCCTTCCCACATGCCAACCCATCCTTTTTTCAGTCTATAGTTTTCAAACTAGTTTCCTCTTTAGTTCCTTATTACTCGAGTTTCAGGAGCAATGAGAAGGTTGGGGTGTGCTATTTTTGAGATTTCCCTGTTGCAGAAGTTCGAGCTAAGTGTTAACTGCTTGCAGTTCAGTGATAAACTGGATGCCTTCAGCCAAAGGGGCTAGTGCTTGCAATAGGTTGTATTGTTGCTATTTAGAAAGCTATGCTGCAGATATTTAACAGAATCTTGTTAACAAAATGGCAACCCCTTCTTGCAATAGCCCTACTTGTTTCTCCTCAGAGCAGATTTTTTTTTTCTGTTTGTGACTTCTGAATCCTGTAGACCCAGAAGAGACTGTCTTCATTTCCCCCGTTTTCTGCTGCTGACTTTCACCTTGCATCCCTTAATGTAAACAGCTTCACTTATGACATTGCATTTCAGTCTACCATTTCATCATCATCCCTCCAACACAACTCTGAGTCAGAATCAGGGTCTCTTACATTATCTCACAGAATGATGACAATACTTGCTGGTTGGTTTTCTAAGAAACCTTCTTAGCACTCCAGTAGCCTTGGAGAAAGTACTATTATCCCTCTTACGGATTTTCCCAGAAGTCCAGTTTCCATACTGCTGAAGAATAAAGTGTTCATCCTCTTGGGAAGCAGGTGTGAAGGAGCATGTGTGCCTGCTTGTGCACACGCACGACCCTGCCTTCTGTTCCTCAGCTGGAGTCAAACAGTGACCTTAACCTTGGCCCCCCCTAAAGCTACATCTGTGACTCTAATGCAAATAACTGGCGCTAGCGTGGCCTTACAGTAGCCTGGAGTTTTTAAGGTACAAGTAGAGAAATAAGCAACATGGTCTTTTACTTCTGAGGTAAGAATGTCTTGTCCTTCATCTCAAGTGTGAGATTAAAGCTCTGGAACCTTCAAGAAAGAGAAACAACTGAAGCTGCATGCCAACGAGGTCTTCCCAGTGACGTTTTGCTTTCTTTCTTTTGTGGACATAATCCTGGAGTGTCTGCTGTCTAACTTCTGTCCTTGGCTGGATATTAAAAAGAAATGTTTGGGGACTTACCAGGCGGTCCAATAGTTAGGACTCAGTACTTTCACTGCCGGGGCCCTGGGTTCGATATCTGGTCAGGGAACTAAGATCCTGCAAGCAACACAGTGGGGGGAAAAAAAAGTTTGATTTCAGGTGGTCATCTTGATCCCTTGGGACAGAAGCATCTTTGCCATGAATTGAATTTATACAGTTTAACTTCGTGTGAGTTAATAGTAACTAATTACCTACTATACTAGACAGGGGTTTCCCTGGTGGCTCAGTGGTAAATAATTCACCTGCCAATGCAGGAGACATGGGTTTGATTCCTGGGTCTGGAAGATCCCCGGGAGGAAGAAATACAAGAATACCCCAGTATTCTTGCCTGGGAAGTCACTTGGACAGAGGAGCCTGGTGGGCTACAGTAGTTCATGAGGTCACAAAAAAGAGGCAGACTCCACTTAGCGACTAAACAACAACAAATACCAGACAGACCCTTTTATCATCTCACTTAAGGGCAATAAATTTGAGGTGGGTGGTGGTAACTAGTCTGCACAAAAGGAAGCTTCCATGAGGGTGAAGTAACTTGCTGAAAAATTCCTGTTAGAGGTGGGGGGAGTCCCCTGGTGGTCTAGTGGCCAAGACTGTGCTTCCAAAGCAGGGGGCCTGGGTTCAGTCTGTGGTCAGGGAACTAGATTCCACGTGCCACAAAATTAAAGAGTTTGCATGCTGCAACTAAGACGTGACGCAGCCAAATAAATATTTAAAAAAAGAAAAGAGAAAGAAAGTGGTGGGGCTGAGTAGAGAGCCCTGCTCTCTCCTATTTCGCTAGATCTCTTCTCTCTGACTCCCTTTTAAAAACTCAAAGTTGGTACCGACACGGGCAGAATGGCCTCCCACAAAGCAGGGTGAAAGCACCTCTGGGCTAGGTGGTTTCCAAGCTGTCTACAAATCTGAGGTGTATTCACAGAGCTTTTTTTTTTTTTCCTGCAGCTACGTTCATTCCCCACCCCCTCATCTGCCTCTTCTCTCAGGCTTAGGAAGAGGGACCAGTGAGCTCCTGGCTCTTGGATGCCGCTTTGCGTCACCACTATGTTCAGCAATCACTTCTGTAGCTCCATCTACCCTGTCTCCCACCCGCAACGTCACCACCAGCATCTGAAGCACCACCAGCATCTGAAGCACCACCAGCTCTCAGGACACTAGTGTACTTGGCCTTAAGCTCCATCTTCCTCTCCATCCACAGCCCCTCAGCATCCACTGGAGCTTCATTCTTTCCAATTTCCACTCATGGCGTCCTCCTACCTCTACCCTGGCCTCTTCCTAAACATGTGAGATCTGTGTTGAAGCATCGTTTTTGAAAATCTGAAAATATGATTCTCATATACAGTATGCGTGCTAAGTTGCTTCAGTCGTGTCCGACTCTTTATGACCCCATGGACTGTAGCCTGCCAGCCTCCGCTGTCCATGGGATTCTCCAGGCAACAACACTGGAGTGGGTTGCTATGCCCTCCTGCAGGGGATCTACCCGACCTGAGATCGAACTCAGGTCTCCTGCATGTCCTGCACTGGCAGGTGGGTTCTTTACCATGAGCACCATTATCTCATTAATGACAGAACCTGCAGGATGACGGAATCTCAATAGATCAATAAAACCATAATCTTTGGGGGTAATTTTTCTAGCCTACCTACAAGAGTCACTTCCAACTTTCCAATTGGGGGAAGTTTCATTTCTTTGTAAGTTAACATCTAACTTAGCAGGATCTATGCCCTAATCTGTGGAAAACTGTGTCAAACAGATGACTTCCCTTAGGTGGCCCGAGGGGGGCCTGCTGGTCACTGCTCTAGTGTGACTTTGAAAGGGCATTCAGTAGGCTTGTCGCCTAATCCCCAAGAACTGGATACATTTGCTAAACACCTGAAGCTTCTCAGACACATACTCCAGCCCTCAGAGGCGTGACCCAGAGGAGAGGAGCTCACCAGCTTGCAGGGTTGGCAGGGGGAGGCCTAGTTAAGAGCCTTGGGTCAAGCCCAGCCAAGCAAGGGTGGGGCTGACCGGAAGGAAGGCAGTGAGGAGGAGAGTAGAGTCTGGGACCTGCACCGCAGGGAACGGATGGATGTGGGGTTGTTGGTTTTGTTATTGCTTGTTGGTTTTACTCAGCAAGCCTTTGGTGAGGACCTGAGATATAAAACCTGGGTTAGGTGCCATATGAACCCATTTTACAGGTGAGGAAACTGAAGCTTAGATTAGCAACTGGTGAAGCCCAGAGTTAATCCAGGCCTGGGCCTTCTGTGGGAGCCACTGGGTGGGAGGTGGCGTCCTCCGTGTCCGTGCGTGTGCATTTGCACGCACTCTGGGGCAAGGTAGGAGGGGACTTCCTTCGGCAGCAGGTGCGGAGCCCGGGCCTGGTGCGGCATCAACCGGTCTCAACAAAGCCAACTGCAGGATTCCTCACAGCCCACCGCAGGGCGCGCGCTGCTGTCCGTCTTCAGCGCCAGCCGCCGAAGACCCCAGAGAATGAGCTCAGCGGGCGGGGGCGCGGCGGTGACGGCAGCTGGCAGTGCCTGGGGCGGTTTGGTCCTCCGCCTTCAGCGCTGTTCCCAGGCCGGACGGGGCTCTGCCTTCCGTCCTGCGCACGGGCAGGAGGAGGAGGGGGCTCTGGGGTCTGTAACCGGATCGGAGGCCCGTGATGGTAACAGCTGCGCCAGGGGCCTGAGGAGGGGGCGTGGGCAGGTGGCGCAAGGCTGGGCCTGGGGTTTGTGCTCCTTTGTCAGCCTGGAGGCAGCGTCCCTGGGGCTCCGGGACCCCCGCTCCAGCGTCCGCCCGCGGCCCCTCGTGTCACCAACACGGCGTGCCGGGTGTGTCCTCTCAGACGTGGGGAGGGCCCCTGGGAAGCACCCTCCGTGGACAGAGGCTCTTTGAATCCCAGCCCTGGCCTTTGCGAGTTGTATGGTCTCAGACAAGCTCCTTAGCCTCCGTTTCCATGTCCTCTCTGGTAAAATGGCGACCCTGCATCAAGCTACCCTAAAGGGTGGTTCTTCAATTAAATGAGAACAGAGGGCTGTGCACACAGTCATTGCACCAGAAGAATTAGGTTTAATTTTTTTTTATGCCAGCTGGTATCCAAGTTACATTTATAATATTTGGGGCCCAAATCAGCTTTATGAAATCTCGAAAGGCATCTGAGCTTAAAGGGTGTATACAATTCAGGGGTGTGTGTACTTGATTTAGAAAGGAGTCTGCATCTAGCTTCTCTGTTCTCTGCTATTCTCAAGATGGAAAGTTACCCTATAGTTATCTATTGCTGTGTTAAGAGATGACACCAAAACTCAGTAGATTAAAACAACCACCATTTTATTATATCTCATGGTTTTGTGGGCTAAGAATTCCGGCAGGGCTCAGTAAGGTGATTCTTTGCTCCATGTGGCATCAATGGTGGTCACCTGAGTGGGATTCAGCTGGAAGATGGGCTCACCTGGGTGACTTTAAGGCAGCTTCATTCCTGTATCCGGTAGGAAGTTAAGGGAAACTAGCCCTGGATGTCCCAGAGCGTCATTCCCACATCATTCATTTGTCAAGCAAGTCATGAACCCATGATGCATGGCCAACTACAGTTCCAAGGTGAGGGGACTTGGGCCCCACCTGTCCATGGAGGGATCGCCAAGATTTTGGCCATCTCTAATCTGCTGCAGTTACCCTTTTGTAAGAAGGCGCTTACAGAATGTTTCTTTATGTGGAACTCTAGCAGTAGCCTCTTGGGGGAGCAGGCAGAGTCTTGCCACCAGGAGCCCTGGGCTGGAGTCCAGCCCACCATCACTTTAAACCCCTATTACCCCTGGGGCCTCAGATCTAGCTCTGAGAGCACAGAGGTGGATGGGAGAGTACGCCTGGGTTCTAGCGCTCAGCCAGCATCTGCTTGTACTGTGGGTGACCTCAGGCCAGTCCTGTCCCTGACCTTCCTGTCCAGGGGAATGCAAAGGAGGCTGGTCTTGCTGCCTACTGAACCCTTCCCCAGGACTCCCACTCCCAGCAACACTTCAAGGGCTAACTGGAACGACTAGGGGGGGACAGCCTGCTGGCTTCACACTGAACTTCCAGAGCCATCTGTGTGCCTCTCACCCTTCTGCAAAGTCACAGAAAAACAGTTTTATGGAGCTCAATAGGGAGGAGGCAGCTTCTGGTTTAGAAAGAGTCCCAGCAGGAGTCCTTCCATAGCCAGCTCCCCTGTAGCTCCAGAACAGGAAAGAGATTCCTGGTTCCTCCTCAGAGATATGGAGGCGAGCGTGCCCCACCTGCTTGGCCAGCTCCCAGGCAGGAGGGACTGAGGACTCATACCCCTGGCCGAGCCATACTGTAAGAGGGAGAGGTCCAGGCTGTGCATCGCTCCCCTCCCTGCTTCTAGATGGATCTCCTCACCTGGAGAGGTCCCCGGAGAGGCCAGGGTCTCCAAAAAGCCCAGCTGACCCGCACCCCGGACCCTTCAGGACCACCCTGATGACGCCTCTGATGCTCGGTGGCTTCCCGGGGCCTTGGACACACACGGACCAGGCCATCTGGGGAAAGAGGAAGGCAGCAGGGCTCTGGCCACCAGCAGAGGAGGTGCGGGAGGGTGGGCTAGCACTTCTGGCCTGGGGCCAGGGCTGTGGGATTTACAACCGTCCTGGGGCCTGTAAATGCTTGGTGCAGCTTTTTTATTTTGAGGCCATGAGTAATTGAGCCAACTGTGTGCTATATCCCCCAGCCGGCCCTGCCTCCTCCCACTCACACACATGTATTTAACACCTGTTACACACACACCTGCACACACATCATTTGGAGAGAGAGCAGAAGTACCTTGAATGGAGGCTTTGTCCTCTGTGCTAGGCAGGTGCCAGGCGCTTTGCATATGCGCTCTTACTTAATTCTGACAACTCTTTAAGCTGGACCTCACGCATTCCCATTTTGCAGAGAAGTGAACTGGCTGAGCCAAGGCCAGGGAAGGTAGCTTGCCTGAGAAGCCACAGCTAAGCAGCAGAGAAAGGACTTGAGCCCCTGTCTGCTCCCCACCAGCTCAAGCCCTTCCCAGGCTCAGTTCAAGGCTGCTTTATTTATTCATCTATTGACAGGAGCTTAGGCCGCTTCCATATCTTGGCTATTGTAAATAATGCCCCATGAACACAGGGGTGTATATGTCTTTTCTAATTAGTGTTTTTGTTTTCTTTGGATAAGTACCCAAGAGTGGAAGTGCTGGATTGTATGGTACTTGTTTCAATTCTTTGAGGAATCCTCATATTGTCTTCTTTAGTGGCTGCAGCAATTTACATTCCCACCAACCCTGCACAATAGTTCCCTCTTCTTCACAGCCACTGTACAGTAGAGAAGCCTGGAAAATCAAGTGGCCAAAGTGAACATCATTGTTAATAAGACGAAACCATGTACCACTTGTTAAGATGCAATGAGAAAAATGCAACCTCAACGTGTCACTTGAAATTTTATGTCAGAAAATCCCATTATTTTCATTTAATCTGTAAGAAAATTTCATGTCTGTGATTTGTTAGCTTTCTTTCTGAGTGTTCGATTTCTTGATGTGCTTAAAATTTTTGGTTTTCAGGCTCATTTAGAGTAGTCCACAGAGATGTTCATTGTGCTTTCGAGCAGGATTAATGTTTTTCATATTTTATCCATTATTCCTGTGTGCTTGGAGCAGGAGTAGTACTTTAAAGTATGAACTTACAGAGCAAATTGTAGAAATCAAACATTCTGTCTATACCCTGTGTGTGTCCTGAATCACCTCAGTCATGTCCAACTCTTTGTGACCCCATGGACTGTAGCCTGCCAGGCTCCTCCCTCCATGGGATTCTCCAGGCAAGAATACTGGAGTGGGATGCTATGCCCTCGATGCAGGAATCGAACCCACATCTCTTATGTCTCCTGCATTGGCAGGTGGGTTCTCTTAGGAAGCCCTGTCTATACCCTGGTATAGTACAATAGAAAGAGCCAGGCCTTAGCAGGCCAGAGCCCTACTTTTGACTCCCAGGTCTGCTGTGTGATCTTGTTCATGCTCCTGAACTCTGAGACCCAGTTCTCTCATTCACAAATAGGCATAATAACACCTACCTTGCAGAGATTTTTGTGAGGGTTAAATGAAAAATGCCTGGCTCATCTTTCCAAATATTGACTTTGTAGTTGAAATTATGATTAACTCTCCCATAGAGCATGAGTGAAACAGCAATTTTATATTCTGCCAACAGGTACAAAGGAGGCTGCTGGATTTTTAAAAACAAAAGGGCTCCAAATACATGTGAACTGTTTACACTGACATTGAGCGGTCCCTTAATTTACTCTGTCTGTGTGTGTGTGCTCAATCATGTCTGACTCTTTGCAGCTCCAGGGACTGTAGCTCACCAGGCTCCTCTATCCACGGGATTCTCCAGGCAAGAATCCTGGAGTGGGTTGCCATTTCTTTCTCCAGGGGATCTTCCCAACCCAGGGATCAAGCTTGCACTTCTTGCATCTCCTGCATTCGCAGACAGGTTCTTTACCAGCCCAGCCACCAGGGAAGCCCGATTTATATTGAGTGGTCCCTTAGTCCAGTTTCTGTCAGGGGAGTTCTCAGGGGAGTAAGGAGAACACAAACAAGCCAGAATGTGTGATATTTCTGGAGCCTGAAAATGAAAAATCCAGTAGCAGAATAACCTTTCTGGTGTTAACCAGTTTCTGGAGCTCTGGTAAGTTGCAAAAATTAATGAGGCAAGACCTCTGTCTTTCTCAGGGACAGAGTCAAAGAGTCTTGTCATTCAGATCCAAACAGCCAGAAGTAATAATAGGTTGGAGGACATTGGATGTTTAGGTATGGGAGGTGGGAACTAGAGCTAAAGTTGTTTTTTTTAATTGAAATATAGTTGATTTCCAATGTTGTGTTACCTGCAGGGGTTCAGAAAAGTGATTCAGTTATACATATACGTGTAAATATATGGGAACTAGTTTTGAGCGAAACATGCCACAGATGAGCCCTGGTGTGGATCTGAGGCTGCCTTCCTTTGGCATTTTTAAAATTAAATTCCTGAGTTTTGACAGCATTTCTCTGGTGCCCTTCCAAACCCAGGATCCAGCCTGGGGGATCCAGTCCACTTCCCAGATAGTCTAGAGTTTTTTTGTGGGTCCTCTGTCCCCTGGAGGGCACCAGACCCCTTCCAGCTGACATCATGGCCAGCCCCACATGGATTTTCACTAGAATCACTGACTCTCCCTTCTCATTCAGGGTGTGTGTCACAGCCAGCACATCCTTCACCGGGACACCAGAGAGGGAGATTCAGGCAAGAGAGAAAGAACCGGGAAAGGTAGGTGACTATATCCAAGGCACTTTCACATTTGGAAATTAACTTAAGTCACTGAGATCTTATGAAGCCAGGAGGACATAATACTTATTTTTACTTTGTTAATGAGTTTCAGTGCACTGGTAATAAACCCTGGTTATTTTAATAACAAAATTTTTGAAATTATAGAAAAGAATTACATGATTTTGCTACATGAAAAGAAATGATTAAAATTTGTTATTTTATTAGTCAACATCAGCCTAAAAGTTATTTTTGTTTCTTTCACCATTACTGTAAATGATAACAACAAAATAGCTCTCATTTATCAAACACAGCGTCATAATAAGTAGAAGTGAAAATGAAAGTGTTAATTGCTCAGTTGTGTCCTGCTCTTTGTGAACCCTCTGTAAGGCTCCTTTGTCCATGGAATTCTCCAGGCAAGAATACTGGAGTGGATAGCCATGGCCTTCTCCAGGGGAGCTTCCCCACCCAGAGATCAAACCCAGGTCTCCTTCATTACACGCAGATTCTTTACTGTCTGAGCCACCAGGGAAGCCCCTCATAATAAGTGGATTCTACGATAAACCTATTTTGTCTCACTTAATCATCACAATAAACCAATATAGTAGATGTTAGTAAGCCCATTTTCCAGGTGAGGCCAAAAGAATTTAAGGTATCCATCGCTTAACATTCTTACACAATTATTTTCCTAAATTCTCACATAATGTTTGTGACTGTGGTTGTTAGTTGCTACATGCTGATAATATTTCCTCATTCACCCAGTTCCATTTCCCTTCTTAGCAGTGATGATTAAAAGAGCTGGTTACTCACCAGCTCACTCACTCATGGTTCCCCATGAGTCTATGCATATTCTTGTCTTGGGATCCTTCTGTGTCCATGGAAAGTAAATGACCAAGTGTACCATTTGAAGTCCTCCCAGTGGGGAGGACTTCCTCTCTGCACTCTCACAGAGCTACGCCAGGGTAGGGCTACAGGGGCAGCAGTTCATTTTTGGCTCCATGTATCAAATGACTCACCTGTGAGGCCTTTTCCTTCTCTGTCGGCTGGTCATAAAGGACTTTCCCTTGTGAACATAGATCCGGGCTGAGGGAGAGACACTGGTGCAACAGTGATGGATGACAAGCAGTCTCAGTCACCTGTTGGTACAGCTCACTTGTGAGCACTTGTGTTGCTTGTGCCCAGACCTGCCATACTACTTTCATCTTTCAGTGGACTGCTGGTGGACCAAGCTGAGCTTTTGACTTAGTGTGTCTAAAATAATCCAGTTTATGATGGACAGCTGCGGTAGAGACCATGTCTAAAATGGCCCCCCAAATGTCCTATCCTAATCCTTGTAACTTGTGAATATGATAAGCTATCCCTCCTGGGATGAGAATTGCATGTCCATGCTCAGTCAGGTCCTACTCTTTGTGACCCCATGGACTGTAGCCCACCAGCCTCCTCTGTCCATGGGATTTCCCAGGCAAGAATACTAGAGTGGGCTGCCATTTCCTCCTCCAGGGGATCTTCCTTGCTCAGGGATAGAACCCCTGTCTCCTGTGTCTCCTGCATTCCAGATAGATTCTTTGTCACTGAGCCACTGGGGAAGCCCCCCTTCCTTGGTTCTCTTATGCTCTCCAGCACATTTAACCTTAAGATAAAAAGATGATCCAGGTGGGCCTAATCTAATCACATGAACCTTTCAAAGTGAGAGCTTTCTCTGGCTGGTAGCAAAAGAGGAAGCCAGAGATTTGAAGTGACGAGGGAATTAGCTGCACTGTTGCTGGTTTGAGGAGGATGAGGGACACATTAGAAGGAATGCAGAGGCCTTAGGAGCTGAGAAAGGCCCTCGGTTGGCAGCCAACAAAAACAGTCCTACAACCACAAGGAACTGAATTTGGCCAACAACCTGAATGAGGTTGAAAGCAGATCCTTACCTAGAGCTTCCAGATAAGCACTTAGCCTGGTCAACAATTTGGTCTTGGCCTTGTGATGTGCTAAGCAGAGAACCCATTTGAGCCATTCTGGACTTCTGACTTATATAACTAAGTTAATAAATCTGTATTCCCTTATACCATTATATTTGTGGTGATTTATTACACATCAATAAAAATATAATGCAGTGTCTCTGCCCATATGTGCTATGCTTAGTCATTCAGTCATGTCCGACTCTTTGGGACCACTATAGACTGTAGCCTGACCATGGGGATTCTCCAGGCAAGAATACTAGAGTAAATTGCCATGCCCTCCTCCAGGGGATCTTCCCAACCCAGGGATCAAACCCAGGTTTCCCATGTTGCAGGTGGATTATTTACCATCTGAGCCACCAGGGAAGCCCAAGAATACTGGAGTGGCTAGCCTATCCCTTCTCCAGGGGATCTTCCTGACCCAGGAATCAAACCAGGATCTCCTGCATTGCAGGCGGATTCTCTACTGGCTGAGCTACCAGGGAAGCCCCCTCTGGCCGCATAGCCACTTGTTGTTCCACGGTCAGCAAGGTCAGAGATATGTCTCTACCAGGGCCCAGCTATTTTTCATATGTATATAATTCTCTGCTGCACTTGTCATGGCTTATTCCAGACCTCAGGTGTGTACATTGTGATTCTCCTGCTAGAGTTTGTAATGAATTCTACACAGCATCTTCTCCTTACAGAAGCCCCCAGAGGGCTTCTACAGACACCATAAGGTCTTCTGTATCACGTGGCCCAGGCAGCAGCCGGGACCTGAATGCAGAATCTGTTCCTAGTCGGAGCCTTGGTCAAAGCTGGCAGCCTTCTGTGTCACTTGACAGATGTGTCAGGGCAGTATCACAAGTGTGAAATAAATATGCTGCCTCCAGAACAGAAAGAGGTCAAGCAAGTGTTGTGTTTCCTTTTTGGTGGTGGATGATGCAAGATGCAATAATTTGTCTGTTACTTTCAGAGGATGTCCTGGCAGGCTTCAGACCACCAGATCCTTATCAATTTACTACTGTGGCAGGTCCCTAAATCTTTATAAGGTTTACTATCTCACCATTTGGACTCTAATACATTTCTCGCTCATCTACTATTATTAATATGATATTATCATAATAGAGGACTATTGCAATATCCTGCAGAATTTCCAGCTTGTCAAAGTTCCTTTGGACTATTTTACAACGAATGACAGGAGAGTTAACTGAATTCTGGGCAGGATCATTGATGTATATGGGTGATGGCCCCATGTGAATGAAAACTACTTCTAAGAGTCTACATAGGTTATAGTGGGCTTAGCCCGCCACACTAAAAGTGGAACAATCAAAGCAGAAGTTAATGAGTTTAAAAAGAAGAAAGACAGCAGAAATAGCAACCATATTCAAATGCTTGTTCTTTGAAAAACCAACAAAATGTGTAAACTAATGTTTAAGCTAATAAATATTGTTTATTATTTAAGCTTATTTAAGCTAATAAAGAAAAAGAAGCAAGCCAAATTCATAAAAGAAATGACAGGAACAAAATAACCATGGAAAAGAGGAAATTTTCTAAAAATAAGGCTATTTTGCACAATTCTTTATGAAGATATAGATGAAATCCATAATTTCTTAGAAAATACAATTTATCAAAATTGTCCATAAAAAAAGATAAAAAGTTAAACAACACAATTCCCATAAAATAGCAGTTCTCATTGTTGCTGGTCTCAGGACACTTTAATATTCTTAAAAAATTTTGATGACATCTCAAGAGCTTTTGTTTATGTGGGTTGTTATCAGTATCTATCTACTATATTAGACATTAAAAGTGAGACCATTGAAATAATGCTTAAGAGACAAGCCTATTACATGTTAACATAAATAGCATTATTTTATGAAAAATAATTACATTTTCCACAAAAATATTTAGTGAAAATAATGGTATTGTTTTACATTTTTGCAATTTATTTTTGTTTGGTTTAATCTAAGACAGCCGGATCCTTGTGTTGGCTTCTTTTTAAAAAATACTTTATTTGTTTACTTGTTATTTGTGTTTGGCTGTGCTGGGTCTTCGTTGCTGTGTGTGGACTTTTCTCTAGTTGTGGTGAGCAAGGGCTGCTCTCTAGCTGTAGCGTGCTGGCTTTTCATCGCAGCGGCTTCTCTTGTTGCGGTGCACACCCTCGAGGTGTGTGGGCTTCAGTAGTTGCGACTCCTGGGCTCTAGGACAGGCTCAAGAGTTGTGGTGCACAGGCTTAGCTGCTCCATGACGTGTGGGATCTTTTCAGACTGGGATCAAATCCATGCTTCCTCCATTGGCAGGCCAGTTCTTTACCAGGAAGCCACCAGGGAAACCCCTCATGTTTGCTTCTTCATTCAGTACCTTGTTATATATTTGGACTGAAGAATATAAAGAAAATTTAGCTTCATGCAGATATTTAGTTGAAAGGAGAACTTTGCTGTCACCTTGAAAGTGTTATACGGACCCTTGAGTGTCCTTCGGTCACTTATTTGAGAATCAGTTCCATAGAAGAAACAGAAAAAGTTATCCAAAATTCTGTCTCCCTTTCTCTCTTACACACACAGCATTAAGGTCACATGATTTACAGGAGAAGTCTTCCAGGCCTTCAGAGACCAGATAATCCTAATGTTAGAGCCTAGAAAAAGAAAGAAAATTCCCTAACTCTTCCTCTGAAGTAAACATTGATACTTAAATGCAATTAACAAACAAAAAAGAAAATGTATAAATAATTTTTACTTATAAAGATTCATGCAAACATCTCAAAAACCCAGCAAATATTCTAAGAGTACATTCAAAACAATATACCATGAATAGGTGGGATTTATTCTGGGAACACAAAAATGGTTTGATATTATTCGTTAATGTAATACGTAAACAGGTGGCTCAGTGGTAAAGAATCCACCTGCCAAGGCAGGAGGTGCAAGAGACGTAGGTTTGAGCCCCCAGTGGGGAAGATCCTCTGGAGAAAGAAATGGCCGCCCACTCCAGTATTCTTGCCTGGGAAATCTCATGGACAGAGGAGCCTGGTAGGCTATAGTCCATGGGGTTGCAAAGAGTCAGACACAACTTAGTGACTGGGCATGGCTTCCCTGTTGGTAAAGAATCCTCTTGCACTGCTGGGGACTCCAGTTTGATTCCTGGGTCAGGAAGATCCACTGGAGAAGAGATAAGCAACCCACTCCAGTATTATTGGGCTTCCCTTGTGGCTCAGCTGGTAAAGAATCCACCTGCAATGTGGGAGACCTGGGTTCAATCCCTGGTTTGGGAAGATACCCTGGAGCAAGGAAAGGCTACCCACTCCAGTATTCTGGCCTGGAAAATTCCATATACTGTATAGTCCATGGGGTCCCAAAGAGTTGGACACGACTGAGTGACTTTCACTTTCATGCACGCAGAATGAAATTCAGCATTAAATTTAAATTTAATAAATTTAACATTTATTAAAAAATTAAATGAGTTTGTCTATCGATATTGCAAATGTTTTGATAAAAGTAATTATTCATGATCAAATATTAATTAAACATAGGAATTAATGAATTCATTTTGACATAATAAATATATATGTATATTATACCTGTATATACTAGAAATGTATAATTCATTCCTAAAGTCAGAATTTTATTTAATAAATAAATACACAAGGTCAGGATCAAGGCAAGGATACCTAGCAAGTCTACTACCATTTAACGTGACATTGGAGACAATATAATTGGGGTTTAGTTGATTTACAATATTATATAAGTTTCAGGCATACAGCATAGTGATTTAATTTTTAAAGGTTATAGTCCATTTATGGTTATTATAAAATATTGGCTATATTCTCTGTGCTTTACAGTATATCCTTGTAGCTTATTTATTTTAGTCTGTAGCACTTTGTGCCTCTTAATCTCCTACCCCATCTTGTCCCTTTCCCCTTTCCTTTCTCCATTAGTAACCATTAGTTTGTTCTCTATACCTGTGAGTCTGTTCTGTTTTGTTATATTCACTAGTTTGTTTATTTTTAGTTTTTAGATTCTACATATCAGTGATACCACATAGTATTGGTGTCTTTGTCTGGCTTACTTCACCAAGCATAATGCTTTCACAGTCCATCCATGTTGTTGCCGATACTGGAGATTTTAATCAATGCAACCAGACAAGAGATAACTATTAGAGGGATAAGAATTGAAAATGAGAAAATTAAAATATCTCTATTCATAGATAATATGATAGTATAGTTGGAAAATTCAAAAGTTTTAGTGACAAATCTAATGCAAGCAAAACAATTCTATAAGGAGTACATATAAAGGCACAATTTTAGATAAATAATATATAAATATTAAAATATGTTTATATAAGCAAAACCAGTTACAGGAGATAATAAAAGAGAAAACCCCTATTTTTTATTTTTTATTTTTTTTTACTTTTTAAAATTCTTTATTAGTTTGTCTTAAATAAATCTAAACAATACACACAAAAGAGTAATCATATATTTAAGAATAATATAAGATTCCAGTGACTTCTAGGAGAAAAATTCAATTTTATATAGAATAATCCAATAGCTAATCATGATCGTCATAAGAAAAGCAGTGACTTTGGGCTACTTGGTCCCTGGGAAGATAAAGAAGTCCCAGCCCAAGAGAAATAAGCAACATATAAGGACAAAATGAAACACACTTCAATGGAAACATACTTTGGCATGCACAGTAATAACCATACAAGAGGGACAGACAGGAACTGTAGAAAATAAATAAAAAACTGGCAGCTGTTTCTGCGGTGAAAATTTTCCAAAGGAAATTTCAGGGTGAACCGTGTTTCACAAATGGTTAGAACTCTACTAAGAAATGAACGCTTCCAAGCTGGCCAAGTAGCATTGTAGAAGCTATGGCTCCTTACCAGTGCATCCTGGTTAACGGTGTGCTACTTTAAAAGTGGCACCACTTTTAATGTGATCATGGCCCAAGTGAACACTTGAGGTGAGAATGGCCACGGAGGATGTGGCCATCATGGACTCTATCTCATGTGTGCAAACAGATGAGAACACTGAGAACCTCAGAGTCCTCTTCCACACACTAAGGGCCATCACTAACACAAAGAATTAGAATTGGGAGGACGGATATGTGTGTATGTACAGCTGAGTCCCTTCACTGTTCATCTGAAATGAACACAGCATTGTTAGTTGGCTACACCCCAAAACAAAATAAAAAGTTTAAAATTTTTTGGGAAAAAAAAAAAAAGAATTAGAATCATACACACACACACAAAACAACTTTGCCAGCAAAGACTATTTCTAAATGTGGTTATTTATGGAAAGGGAAATTGCACTGGAGAATACTTATTTGTGTATAACACTGTATTTCGACACGTAAGCATATAGAAAATGAGAAATTTAGATAAGTAAAATCAGTAACTACATAAATCACAACTATGCATCTATCACCATTGCAGTAACCCTGCAGTGCTTAGTTCTTCTGTATATATCCAGAAGGCAATCAAGAATACAAATACAAGGATACATACGTATTCTATTTTAATGTGGCGTATATACATATATACAAACAGCTGTGTATAAATGCATATATGCACAGTGTAGACAGAAGTATATGTTGTTCAGTCCCTAAGTCATGTCCAACTCTTTGCAACCCAGTGGACTGCAGCACGCCAGACTGCAGTATATATATATCAAAATTAAATTATATTGTTCTTTTTTCAGGCAATGGTGTCCACCTTTCCCTTCCTGTAAATGCTTGTTTCATATTCCTTCTATTCAAAGTCCTCCAGCTGACCCAAAAATATCCTCCAGAGCTTCACTGTCCAAACCAGTATATCTACTCCAGAACCACACACTACATGTGGTCATGACTCTCAGGCCAGTTTCAACCTGTCACACTTCCCTTTGGATGAAACTGACAAAACACCCTCCCCTTGGGGTGTGTCCCAGCTTCTACTGCAGGATGGGGGACACATCAAAGGCAGCAGCGGCTTCATCTGCTTTCCATCCAGAGACCTGGAGCTCCTTAGGGATCCTGCAGCAGGGAGGGGGCAGCCATGACCCCTGGACTGGGGTGGGGACAGCCGGATCCTGGCGTTGCAAGGTTCTCTCTTATCCTCATGACCAGAATGTTCAAATGTGGTGTCACTGTGACACTGTGCCCATGTCCACCAGCTGCCTAAACTTCTAACCCTGACTGATCATCTCTAATCCCATGATTTCCTCAGAGCTTGGGAAATCGGGTTCTGACTCTTCTATTCTCTTGACTGGAGAATGCCTCCTACAGTTGTTTTCTTCTGTACAATTTTCTCTCAACTGAAACAACGCCTTACTCTGAACTGAGTAGTCATCAAGCTGTTAACACTGTATTTCTATTCAGTTTGGCAAAATTTTATTACCTATGATCGACAGATACATTCCTCTCTCCATATTTAAAAAGAATTTCAAAGTAACAAAATAATTTTATATACTATACAACTCAGAGCAGTTGTATACAGGGGACCGATTCATTGCTCACACGGTGGGCAGAACCCTCTGCCTCCAAACATTTTTTGAGTTAGTTTTACTTTCAGCTCTTCAGTCTTGGTCCCAGGTCTGAAATCACAGTTTAGGTGCTAGAATTACTCAGCCACAGGGATTGAGCTTCTAGTTCAGAGGTGAGGAGAGGGCTTCTTAGAAGTGACCAATGAAGCCTCTGCAGCAGGAACAGAAGGGCAGAGAGTACTGGGGCAGAACCAGAGGGGCCTGGCGTGTGGGGGGAGGGTGAAGAGCCCTCTCACTATTTCCCCGTGTTCACCTGTGTGTCTCCACTCTGTAGAACAGGGGCTGCATTAGAGCAGCAGCAGCCAGTAGACCTGATGTAAAAATGTTCTCATAGATTCTCATAGAATTTAAAGACAGGGCTCCGTAGAACCCTTGATTGGACCCATGAGATCCCAGGATGCCAGGAACCACGAGCCCTTGATTATTGAGGTGGCCCAGCCAATGGTGCTGGAAGGCACGCTCAGGTTGTTTAACAAGGACAGTCCTCTACTAGAGTTGGCGGACCTGTACAATCACACTGGCCTTGGGCACGATGATTCCATAGTCCTCAGACAGGAACCCCATGTCCCAAATCCAGTGTTCCAGAGACACAAAGCGGACACCCTTCTTGAGGTTGCAGAACAGGTGGTTGAGAAAACCCCTATTTTTTTAAAATAAGGTATATACAATTCTTATCTTTTTTAATAAATATTTTTTGAAGTATAGTAGATTTATAATATTGTGTTAATTTCTGCTGATTCAGATTGTACATATACATACATTCTCTTTTTTAATATTTTCCATTGTGATTAATCACAGGATATTGAGTTCCCTGTGCTAATAGCAGAACCTTCTTGTTTACCCATCCTATTTCTAAAAGCCTGTATCTACTAACCCTAACCTCCCACTCCATCCCTTCCCCAGCCCCCTCCCTCTTGGCAACCCTCAGTTTGTTCTCTATGTCAAGATCCTGTTTCTATTTCATAGACAGGTTCATGTGTACTATATTTTAGATTCATATACAGGTGATACCATGTGGTACAGAAACAGAAAACCACTTAAAATATTTAGGAATAAACCAACAAATATGTGCGAACTATGTGGAAATTCTAACACAATCTGTTATATGAAGTTTTTACCTAATATTTCAGCATTAGACATCTAGAAAATGAGTTACATGGTCATAAATAAGAAAACAGGCAGGCTTATAATAGGCACAAGTTTTAATGGCAAAACTAACACAAGCAAAGCAATTCTATAAGAAGTACATATAAACACAATTTTAGATAGATAAGTAACATATGAATATGCAAAAATGTTTATATTTAAATAAACAATAACCAGTTACAGGAGATAATGAAAGAAAATAACCCTATTTTCTAATAAGGTATATACAATTCTTTATTTCATTATTTTTAATCAATATTTTTTATTGAAGTATAGTTGATTTACAATGTTGTAGTAATTTCTGCTGTGATTCAGATTATACATATATATATACACACATTCTTTTTTCCCATATTTTATAGGCAGGCTTGGCTCTGAAAGTAGCCCCCTATGTGAGTCATTTTGAATCCCTAGGTTATAACAAGTCCATGTATCAGGAGGTGGTGTCGAGCCTCCAGAGAGGGGCTACGGCTGCACTTTCTGCCTTTGCTGGTTATCTGTCTGGCTCCAGGTCTCTTGTGCCTCTGGGCTATAAGACTGGCATCTGGTGCCAATGTGGTGATTTTGTTTGGTTCTGTCCTCTCTTCTGGTATCACTTTTTGTAATAAAACTTTTGTTTGATCTTATGGAGTGTTGTTTTATTCGCTACAGCTAAAATCATCAAAGGGTTTCCCTTGTGACTCAGCTGATAAAGAATCCACCTGCAAGGTGGGAGACCTGAATTCAATCCCTGGGTTGGGAAGATCCCCTGGAGACGGAATGGAAACCCACTCCAGTATTCCGGCCTGGAGAATTTAATGGACTGTATAGTCCATGGGGTCGCAAAGAGTCAGACACGACTGAGCAACTCGCAGTTCACTTCATAATCATCAAAACCTGAGGAAAACTTTAAAATACTCCCGAAAGGCTGGAAAAAAGATTCGAAAAAGGCAAGAGACCTCCCTTGTTCTCTGACAGGACCACTCAACATCATAAAGTTCTAATTCTCCTGAAGTCAATATATAATCTTAACACAATCATAATAAAAATACCACATTCTTTTCTAGAGGAGTCAACTCCAAAAGTCATGTAGAAAAATAAGCATGCAAGAATAACCATAAACCCCCCCAAAGAAGAGCTATGAGAAGAGACTAGGCTTGTCAAATAGTAAATGATATTCTAAAGGATCTATAATTAAAACTGGTAAATGAACAGACAGACTATTAGAATAAAATAGCAAGTCCAGGAATAGATCTAAGGCACATGGGAATTTAGCCTATGATAAAGATAATACCTCAAACCACTAAGAAAAGCTGGTTCTTTTAATAATAAGTGGTGTGGGAGCAACTGGACGGCCATTTGGAGATAGATAAAATTGGACCAACGCCTTACACTGTACACCAGAATAAACTCCAAGTGGATCAGAGGTCTAAGTGTAAAAAATAAAATGACACAGGTACTAGCAGAAAACATAATTTAAAAGATTATTTCAGCGTGGAGAAATTTGTCTAACTCTGTCTCAAAATCCAGACATAGCAAAAACAGCAGGTTGATGAATTTTTCTACGTAAAAATAAAGCAATGTTAGCGTGACAAAACTATAAACAAAAATCAAAAGACAAATAATCTAGGAGGAAATATGTGTCACTTATATCAGAGATAAAGATATAATTTTCCTAATACATGCTACTGCAGCTGCTGCTAAGTCGCTTCAGTCGTGTCCGACTCTGTGCGACCCCATAAATGGAAGCCCATCAGATTCCCCTGTCCCTGGGATTCTCCAGGCAAGAACACTGGAGTGAGGTGCCATTTCCTTCTCCAATGCATGAAAGTGAAAAGTGAAAGGGAAGTCGCTCAGTTGTGTCCGACTCTTCACGACTCCACAGACTGCAGCCTACCAGGCTCCTCCGTCCATGGAATTTTCCAGGCAAGAGTACCGGAGTGGGGTGCCATTGCCTTCTCCCCTAATACATGAGGATGACCTAAAATTCTAGGATGGGAGGGGGAGATGAGAAACCCAATATAAAAGTGAGCAAAAGAGACAGTTTATCAAAAGACGTGTACACTGTTTCTGAAATACCTTTTGTGAAAGAAAGAGAAATAAGAATAAATGTATATAATAAACACATATACGCTAGAAAGGGAGGGGAGGACGGGAGCAGGAGAGGAGAGAAAAGAAAGAGGAGAGAGAGGAGACAGGATATGTTCTCTCATTACTAAAGACATCAATCAACAAATGCAGAAGGAATGATTCAATTAGAAAACCTTCGTTTGTAACAGCTTCTGGCAAGGATCATCAGTGGATGCTCAAACTACTGGGTGAATGACTGTTGGTGACCAGGGCACTTACATAGTCTCAAATTGTCAGCCCAAAGATGATTTCTCAGCACAAAGGGAAAGAGACCACAAGACCTGCTTTAACCAAGCTAGACCACTTAGTATCACTAATAATGGAACAATGACGAAATGGGCCTCTTGTGTGAGGAATGGAAAACATACACCACATGCAGTCTTCTTGCTAAAAAATCTTAACCTGAATCTAGTAATGAGAAAGTGGTAAGACAAATTCAGTATATAGAAAATGAATTCTACAAATCAGTTCACTTGAATTCTAAATATATCAATGTTGTCAATGACCCCCCCAAAAAAGAGGTGTGAAGATTGTTCTAGGGTAAAGCAGGATAAAGAGAATAACAAATAAATACAATGCAAAATGTTTTGGTTGAACCTTAGATTTAAACAAAAAAAAACAAGTATAAGGGACATAATTTAGATGACTGGGGAAATTTGCATATGAACTGAAAATTATATATTATTGTATCAACATTATATTTCTTGGGTATCTTAATGACAGTGTGGTTATAGAGAAGAATGTCTTGTTCTTTGGCAATACTTGATATTTAGAAGTGAACTCTCATGCTGTCTATCACTTATTTTTAACTAGCTCAGCAACAACAAAAATACTAGATAATTATCTGAATCCTTGAAGCTTAATATGAAATGTCCACTTTAAAAAGTCTTGCTTGGGATTTCCCTGGTTGCCTAGGGGTTAGGATTCCAAGCTTTCACTGCCATGGCCCAAATTCAATCCCTGGTCTAGGAACTCAGATACTACGAACTGCATGGTACAGCCAAAAAAAAAAAACCCAAAACTAAAATATCTGTTGCTTTAATAATGATTTTCACGACACACCCTTAAAAACATAAATCCCGATTGTTGGGGGTCTATGTTGAAGGTTTTAGGGACACTCGATTATAAAAATCATCCTAGATGAAATAGTTCTTCAGGCAGTGAACAGCCAGAAATGGAGTCGTTATAACTTGTCAAAGGTTATGGACAGTAAAAAAAAGACTACAGCTTGGAGAAAGAATGCAGCCTTATAATGTAGCCTTCGACTAGGTGAAATTTTTTTCTTTTACTTTTAAGGAACATTTTTATTATAGGTATAACATATATGGAGAAAGAGACACAAATCATAAATGTTCAGCTTATTCAATTTCTCCAAAATGAATACATCCATGAACATGTTAATTGCTCAGTTGTGTCCAACTCTTTGTGACCATATGGACTATAGCCCACCAGTGTCCTCTGTCCATGGAATTCTCCAGGCAAGAATACTGGAGTGGATTGCCATTCCCTTCTCCAGGGGATCTTCCTGACCCAGGAACTGAAGCCCAATCTCCTGCATTGTAGGCAGATTCTTTACCATCTGAGCCACCAAGGAAGCCCAAACCACCACCCAGATCAAAACACAGAACATCCAACAGCTCAGAAGCCTCTCCAGGAATAAGATTTAAAACTCAACTTGAGGATCACTCAGCGGATGCTTTTTTCCACCATTTATTAGGAATACATATTTATTTCATTTTTAAAAGCGAACATGCCTCTAAGTCAGACACCCTGCAGTCAATGTATGTTGCGCTTCCCATCAGCCTGTCCTTCACTCTCCGTAGGCACTTGCCCTACCCTAGGCTGTTCCTATGCTAACATTCTTTTCAGTTAAAGAATAGACATTTGTCAGGCTTTCACAGTACAGCGTCCATCTGTTCCTGGCACTCTCAGATTTTCCACTAGGGGAACCACAGGCTCTGCAATTTTCAATCTGCCTGCTTCAGGTGGAGTACATGGGGCATCTGGCACCGGGGGTCAGCATGAGGCTCTGGCTCAGCCAGTGAGACTATCACATTTTCTGGCTGTAGATTGGTTCACAAATAGGCCCAGGACTCAATCAGAGCCAAAGAAATGTAATAAGGATTTTGTTAGGATGATTGGGAGGGGCACTCTCACTCTTCTATTAGACTTGCACCTAGAGGGAGTGTTGATGTGGAAATGCTGAGAGCCATTTGCCACTTCTGGTGGATGACCCCAGCCTCAGAATCTCCATGGAGTTGGTCGAGTTCTCCACTGAGACTTTTTCAGAGCCTGGTATCTCTTTCTGCCCAATTCTGCTTCCTTCTATTCTCTTCCACTTTATTGATCAGCCATGAGCAGCCCCAAATAAACCTGCTATAGCCTGTCTCAGAGTCTGCTTCCCAGGGCACTTTGGCAGGCATGGTGCCAAGCACTTACATAAATTATTCGTCGCACGGATGCATTCTGAAGGCACCCTGTGCATTCCACACAGTGCTGTCATTCTCACAGTCTATGAACTTCATTTTAGAGGTGAGGAAACTGAAGCATACAGAGGTTAGGTAACTCACCCAAGGTCACACAGCGTCAGGATTCAAGATCTGGTCTGTCTGATTTTAATGGCCATGCCCCTAGTGATACAAATGGCAGAACTTAAAAAAAAAAAAAAAACACTATTCTAGATTTCCAGATCTTCATAGCCAACATTCTTGTGCTGGGCTTCCCTGGTGTTCAGTGGTTAAGAAGATGCCTTGCAATGCAGAAGACACCGGTTCCATCCTTGGTCCAGGAAGACTCCACACATGCCGTGGGGCAGCTAAGCCCATGTGTCACAACTACTGAGCCTGAGCTCTGCGGCTTGCACACTGCAATGGCTGAGCCCATGTGCAGCAGCTACTGACATCTGCGTGGCCTAGAGCCCGTACCCCACCAGAAAAGTCACCACAATGAGAACCCCACGCATTGCAACTAGAAAGTAGCCCCCACTCTCCACAACTAGAGAAAGCCCTTGTGCAGCAATGAAGACCCAGCGCAGCCAAAAAGCAAAACATCTTTGGGCTGAATCAAGGAAACAGCTATACATTCTACATGGGCAGATCTCCACGTTTGAGGATGAAAGGGCTGCTTCGAGAGGCATGCCCAGTCCCTGCATACCAAGATACCTGATATAGTCACGAGAACAAGGCGCGACACATGAAAACCTAAACCATAAACCAGTAAAAAGGGATCACTTTATCAAATAAAAAGTACACACAATTTACCGGGGAGTACATGACCAGCTGCTAAGTGAGATGTGCAGACGAGCAGTGTGGTACGTGCTCCAAGAAGGGAGACATTCTGGGGCTGGAAGGTGCTCCCAGGATGGAGGTGGGCTCAGTCAGGCAGGGCACGGAGGGAGAAAGGCAGACAAGAAGAGACTCAGGGGGACAAAACACATAAGATGCTTTTCCAGGGAAAGAATTAGACTAGTCTGGCCAGACTTAAGTGTGAAAGAAGTTGAGCCTGGAGGCTGGACCACGGGGAGGCTGTGAAGGCTTTTGGGTGGGAGACTCCTTCCTTCTTGGACCATGGAACTTGTCTCTAGCTCTTCTCTGCTTGGTTCAAATATTGTTTCTCACTTGGTTCAAATATCTTGCCTTCCTTGGTGGCCCTAGCAGTGGAATTGAGCTCAAGCCCTCTCGGGCTGGTGGATAAGGTGGGGAGGACCCTCTAGCTGGGCATCTTTTCACCTGGCTTTCTGGGCGCCCAGTTCCTCCCTCTCCCCCAGCCCCTTTCCTCCCCGTATTACTTTCCTCCCAGCTGCTGTAACAAAGCACTGCAAACTAGATGGCTTAAAACAACAGAAATGTGTCCTCTCAGAATGCTGGAGGCCAGAGTCAGAAATCCAGGTGTCAGCAGGGCCATCGGAGGCTCTGGGGAATCCTTCCTCCCGTCTTCCTGGCTCCTGGTGGAGTTCCCAGCCTTGAACTGCATCACACCAGTCTCTGCCTCTGTCGTCACAGGGCATTCTCCCTGCGGAATCTGTCTCAATTTCCCTGTTCTTGTAAGACACCAGTCACACTGGGTCAGAGCCCACTCTGACGACTGCATCTTAACTTAAGAACATCTGCAAAAACCCTGTTTCCAAATAAGGTCACATTCACAGGTATCAGGGGCTAGGACTTCAACAGATGTTTTTAGAGGACACATTTCAACCCACAACACGACCTTAGACCTTTTAGACGTGCTGCTTTACTCCTTGCTGGGGAGAGGGGAGGAGAGTGAAGCAGACATATGTTAACAACCCTCCTTCTCCCGAACGAACCCTAACTGGCTTTCTTTAGGATTCTTTAAATCATCAGAGTGATGTTCCTGGGGGAAATATACCAAGGAACAGGCAGTCCTCCAGCAAGTGCCACCTGCCATGAATCCCCACCTCCCCAAACCAAACCCAAACATACCTTTCACTACTGCCCCCCCCAACCCCGCCTCTTGTGGGCATCCTGCTCTCACCGGATTTGTGTTCCATGTTACTGAGAGCACGTCATCATTCCAGCTACTGGGACTGAGAGGAGACTCTGGGCCAGCCTTGAGTTCATCCTCACAACGACAGAAAGGAAATGTTTGTCATCCCATCTCATGGATGAGGAAACTGAGAGCAGAGAGCTCACAAAGCAAGCCCAAGGTCACGAGGCTGGCAAGGGCAACCCAGGTCTGTGAGTCTCTTTTCCAATGTTCTTCTGACAATACCCCCTTTTTCCCAGTTTACCTTCCAGATGGTTCTTATGATTACATCCATTTTCCCTGGGACTTTTACATGCAGGAGGTGACAGACATCCTGGACTCAGCACCCCTCTCTCTTTCAAGAGCAGTCTATGTATTATGACTGTTGATTCTTCCCAATGATTCTCCATTGGGAAGCCTGGTAATTATAATATTAAGAGCAGCTAACAACAGCTTGCTGACCTCAATCATATGCCTACCTGAAGTGCTTTACTTTAAGAAAAAATATCAGCTTTATAGAGGTATGCTGCTGCTGCTGCTGCTAAGTTGCTTCAGTCGTGTCCAACTCTGTGCGACCCCATAGACGGCAGCCCACCAGGCTCCCCCATCCCTGGGATTCTCCAGGCAAGAACACTGGAGTGGGTTAATTGACACATAAAATGGTAAGATATTGAAAGTACATATTGCGGTGGTTTGATATACATATTCATTGTGAAAGAGTTCCTGCCACCTAGTTAATTAACATGTCCATCACCTCACATATTTATCTTGTGGGTGAGTACATGGAAGTTCTACTCTCAGCAAATTTCAGTTATACAACACATTTTTATCAACTACAGTCACCATGTTTACATTAGATCCATAGACCTATTTATCTCCGAGCCGAAAGTTTGTACTCTTTTACCAACCTCCCAAGTGCCTTACACTTAATCCTAACAATTACTTTATGATGGGGGCATGATTGTCCCCATTTTTCAGATGGAAACACAGAGGCTCCCATCTGAAGGGAGCACAGAGAGGTAAAGTAGCCTAAAGTCATGCAGCTAACTGATCATGGGGCTGGGTTTCTAATCCAGCTCTCCTGACTCCAGAGTCTACACTGAGAGGGGGCTGGGCAGGACATCCGGCATCAGGTGACCCTGGGATGATCAAAGGTACCACATCGGGGAGTGGCACCAGTTTCCTCACTCAAGCCAGCTGCATGGGTGCCCACTCAGTGAGGTCAGCACATCACAGGCTCTCACTGTTCCTGGCGTCACGCTGGCATGAAGAGGCCTCCGGTGTTGCCTTCCATAATGGTCACCTGATCTCCGCGCTGGTGGGCAAACAGCCTGAGATGTTTATTCCCTGCAGACCAACTGGCCTGACAGCCCGAGTGATAAGGGAAGACAGAGCAGGCGACTGGGGGGAAGGGCTCGATAAAGGAATCCCCTGCCTCTAAGAAGTGCTGTTTGGCTTGGCTGGGGCCCCGAGTCACACTAGCAGCCTCTGAATGACAGTGACATTCTCCAGGGATTAAGCTTGTAGTGTAGAAGCTGGGTCTCCACGGGGGGTGCGGAGCCCCATGGAACTTAAATCATGCAATTAGCCACCAGCTAATGTTTCTCCCACATTCGCTTCATACTTCCGTCACTGCCCATCCCCCCTCCAAGAAAATTCAGCTGCAACTTGCTTTATGACACCCCTTATTGTACCCTGCTGCTTTGCTTTCTCTTGGTAACAGCAAAAGAGATGAAGCCATTCCCTCCTTCAAAACACAGCTCAAAATTTTTATTTTCCTGGAAGCCAGACCCAGGTAACTCTGCCCTATAATACTGGGAGCCCCCTAGGATTCTAACTCAATCCTCTGTTGGTTTGTTGCCAGGTCCTGAGCAAGTGCTGGAATGGCTCAAGCCACCTGGGCTTGGAGTAGTGATGCTTTTAGAGGAGGCAAAGATGTTGATTTCACCCCTGGTTTGGGATGACTGCTTTTCTGTTCAGGAACACTGGATATACCTAGAGGTCCAAAACTCAGATTTTCTGACTCCCAGTCAACTGTTCCTTTGATTATAATACAAGGCTTGCGTGGCTCATCAGAGGACAAGGGGCCTGGCTGGTAAATCCACCACCAGAGAGACGGTGGCTAAGCCTTTCCCAGCAGCCAATGAGGGACATTCTGCCTGAGTTGTTAGGCAGAAAAGAACCATATGGGTCATGTCCTCACTTTTCCTCAGCTAGAGTTCCCTGACTGTCGCCTTCACATTCAAATGTGCATCCAGTTCCATGAGTAACCATATTATTTTTAAACAGCATCCTTCAGCCGCTGCCTCTCCAGCATTTTCAGAGAGGTGATCCTTTCCAAAGCTAGCACAGGATTTTATTTTATGATTGTTTTAAGACACATGCAGGGATTCCATGAAGTTTAAGTAAAAGATTAAGGTGTAGCTCTGAGAGAGAAGCCAGCAAACAGATAAAGCTGACCTCAGGGGGATGGAAAAGAGAAGCCAGGTTTGGTGGCGAGACAGGAAACCAAAGGATGAGGTACTGGAGATAGCAGAGAGGGTCAAACCAGCCATCATTTAGCAGAGGAATGTCTGGTCTTAAAATTCCCATTATACCAAGAAACATCATTGCCACCATGTTGGAATAGTTAAAAGCCCTATTCTAGGAGGAATGGAGACTGGCATTAGACTTGCAGTTCTTCCACAAAGTAGCTGTCAAGTGGCTGAACTTCTTTGAGTCTTGGTTTTCTTATCTGTAAAACGGGCATAAACACAGCCAACTAATAAGGAAGTTGTGAGGATTAAATGAGAAATATTATGTGCTCAAGACAGCTTGACATAGAGTAATACTAAAGAAATGATAACTGTTTGTTAACACCCAGATAACAGTTAATATGTTATGGCTAATGTTGATAGGTTGCTTGTACGATTATCAAACTAATAGACTGTAACTGTTATCAAAATGACTGCTGGGAATTAATGAATTAATTATTCAGTTGTCTCTGTTGGGGTTGTTAGGATAACAAAAGACTACTCTGGACAATACATGGTCCAGTACATTTCTCCTTCAATCTTCCAGATGATGTTTTGCTTTAAAAAAAAAAAATCCTATTCATGTGCTAATTGCTGTTAAGAAAGACTAGCTGAAGAGGGAAAGAACGGCTTTGTTGTTAGGGATCAGTAATAAAAAACAGTACATGTTTATAGTAAAAAATTTCAAACAGTACATATACTTCAATAAAATTTTATTTCAAATATTCAAATAGAATCCCTGCCCTATCCCAACTTCCAAAAGTAATTAGTTATTAATTAGTTACTTGTATAATTTTCTAGAAATGTTTTATACTCTGGTTTTATACAAATTTAATTATACTGCACTACTGCTGAGGAAACTGGATTTTCTCCTTAGGGATACATCTTGGAAATTTTTTCCTAATAGTGCATACAGACCTAGCCCGTGCTTTTTCAGGGCTACCTTGTATTCCTTTCCACGCAGGGACCATCCTTTATGTAACCAGGGCCCCTTTGCTTAGCATTGTGATTGTTTCTGGTTTTTGGTGTTACAAACAGTGCCATAGTAAACTTCCTTGCACATGGAACTTTGGTTGTTGCTACAAACAAACCTACCTATAGGATAAATTCCTAGAAGGATAACTACTGAGTCAGTTTCCTTTGTTGTAATTGTAACATACAGTGCCAACTCATTTCCAAAGAGGTTGCAGCAACTGACACTTTCATCCACAGTATATGTTTGCAGTCCTGTATTTTTACCAGCTCTGTTTATTATCAAACTTTACAACCTACTAAGTAAACTGTTTTTTTTTTTAAGTAGTAATTACACATAGGGAAAAACAATACATATTAAATAATCTCATCTGTGGAGCTGAATGCTCACAATCACCTTGAACAGAGGACAGCGCATTGCAGGGAGTCAGACCAGGGCATGAACTTCAACTCCACTATGTATTATCCTCATGACCTTGGAGAGGTTTATCAAACTTCTCTGTCTGCAAACTGGTGATAATTAGAGAAATAAGACATGAGAAAGCTCCTAGAACCACTTTTTGGAACCCAGTAAACATTTATTAACATTACAGAACAAACCAGTGTGCCAGAATCCCTGGCAAGTTTGAGAATGACAGAGACCTGGTTTCTATTTCCTGTTCCTTTCTACTACCCCCTCTCCCCCGCTAGGCTGCTTAATTTCTTTAAATTTTCTTGCTTATGTCAATTTGGACCTTGCCTGATAATTTACTGCTTAGATAAATATGAGTGGCAGAGTTGAATCACAATGCAGAGGGTATCTTACATTCACTGGAAGATGCAGGCAGTTATCACAGCAAAAGAAGACCAGGTGGCTTCTCGGGTCTCTGTGTGCCACTGAGGCAGTGGGTGAGGTTTGGGGTCAGATCAATCTAACTGCAGTTCTGCTTCTGCAGCTTAAAAGGCAGGTGACCTGAGGCAAATTCTTTTAGCCCTCTAGCCTCACTTTCAATTCTAAAACATGGGTAAGTAACATGGAAACTTACATTACTATATGTAAAATAGATAGCCAAGGGGAATTGCTGTATGGCTCAGGAAACTCAAACAGGGGCTCCTATCAACCTAGAGGGGTGGGATGGAGAGGGAGACGGGAGGGAGGTTCAAAAGGGAGGGGATGCATGTATATCTATGGCTGATTCATGTTGAGATTTGACAGAAAACAATAAAGTTCTATAAAGGAGTTATCCTTCAATTAAAAAACAAGTAAATAAAAACAGGGGCAGCTACCTCACGGGATTATTGTGAATATGAAGTAAGTAATAATCTATGAAAGCATTTAACAGCTGACTCCCATGTAGTCATGTATGGATGTGAGAGCTGGACCATAAAGAAGGCTGAGGGCCAAAGAATTGATGCTCTTGAACTGTGGTGTTGGAGAAGACTTTTGAGAGTCCCTTGGATAGCAAGGAGATCAAACCAGTCAATTCTAAGGGAACTCAACCCTGAATATTTACTGGAAGGACTGACGCTGAAGCTCTAGTACTTTGGCCACCTGATGGAAAGAGCCAACTCATTGGAAAGTTGACAGAGGATGAGATGGTTGGATGGCATCACCGATTCAATGGACATGAGTTTAAGGAAGCTCTGGGAGATAGTGAAGGACAAGGAAGCCTGGTGTGTTGCAGTCCATGGGGGCACAAAGAGTCAGACACGACTGAGCAACTGAACAACAACAATAACCTATGAAATGTTCAATATATTCATAGACAGCAAAAGCCTCACTGATCTCAGTTTCCTGGTATGTCAGCAGGGACAGGGTGCTTCTGCGGAGTGGAACAGAGATGTTACCAACCCCTCCCCTTTTCCCATTTGTCAAGTCAGGTGACCCCTACAGCCTTTCCCTCAGGTCAGCAACCGCGTACATCCTGGTGTGGTGGGGGTGGTGAGGGCACAGGGCAGTCAAAACCAAACCTCCTAAAGGATTCTTGAATGGCTGCAACCCCACCCCGGGAGCTTTATCATTTTTTCCTGGAAAAAAGTGAAATGACATTACGTTAATAAATATTTTTCATTGGACTTGCTTAATACGCTGAACGTCTGACTTGCAAAATGGAAAGTCTTGTTCATTGTTATCCTAGACAGTATTTTGAGGGGATCTGAGGTAGGACCAGAACTAGCTTTAGGTTTTTGCTGCAGTGCCTCCCTCTCCCTTCACATCTGCTTCAAGTTTCAATTCTCACATAACACATACGTTGCAAACATTCAGCTACACTCACAGAAATGGGGCTTCTTAAAAACACCTGGTGTATTATTAATTTTCTCCATTTGGGGGGACATTTTCAACTTACAGAAAGGATGGAAGAAAAGTCTAATAAATACCCCCAGATATATCCACTGTTATTTTGTCACAAAAGCTAATACGTTATTTTTGAGATACAGAGAGCTTCATTTGTATAATATGAATTTCCTCTCCTCCCTCCCTCCCTTCCTTTTATCCTTCCTCCCTTCTTCCCTCCCTCCTTTCTTTCCTTCCTTTACGTTTCTGCCAGGAAAAACGTTATGAGGATGGATTAAGTTATATCAATATTATGATTTCCAGGCACTCGGCTTCCTAGAGTTTGAGATCTACTGTTCTACTAGGTTGTAAGGTTGGAAGATAAGGAATCACTTTTGTGATAACTGCCAGACTGAATATCTCTTGTACCAATTATGCATCAATTATGCAGGATACATTCTCTCTAATCCTAACAGTGACTCTGCAAGTCAGGGTCTCATCACAGCCAGTTTACATATTTGGTAACTGACGCTCAGAGAGACTGAATCACTCACCCTCGCTTGTAAAAAGTGATCTGTCTCTTTTTGACTACAAAGCTTTCTTTCACAAAGGTTTTGGGGGATTCTCAGAGAGAGATTTTAATACAAGCATATGGAAAGTTTTCCTTTCGGGGAGAGTTGCAATGTTAATTTCAGATCATTTCCCTCAACCAAGGAGGTGGGGGTGGGGCAGTAGAAGGTGGAGTTTTATGGAAACCATACTCAGTAGTTCAGTGATAGAAACTAAAAATGATGAACTAACCACTCCTAGAGCCCAAGAGGACTCTGGGACAGCCTTTTACTAGCCATATATAGTTGAACAAATAAATCACCCTGACTTGCCTCATTGGCGAAATGAATAAACAACTGGTTCCTCTTTACCTGGGTATTCTGGTGAGATTCAAATTTGAGAATTATGATTACTCTTATGAATACAAGGCATTGGGTGTATCATTTTATCTGTAAGGGGAAGGAGGGAGAGAGTGAGAGAGAAGAAGGAAGCCAGAGAGTGGACAGGACCCTGTATGTACAGGAGAGAGGGGGGATGGCGGAGAATCTAGGTAGGATGACAGCAAAAAGGGAGGCTAAACTTCTTGAAACAGGCAGGAAAGATGACAGAAACTCACAGTCTAGGGAGAGAAGAAATCATCTTTCAGGGGATTCAATAGTTGCTGGTCCCCGGAGAATTCATCTTCAGAATTCTCCTCCACGTAACTGCGGGAGGAGGATGGGTTGGCTTGAGACCCCCAGGAAGCTTCGTTCCAGGCCCGGGGGCACCCTGGCTTGCGCTCTGGCTTCCAAGGCACCCAAGGGACGCCTTTCCTCGTTTCTCAGGGCTGCCTGTGTCAGGATTTAGAAAGCTATGTGTCCGCCAGACGGTAAGGATCTCCAGGGTAACCACTCTCCGAGATCTTTGCCCAGCTTCTGGACGTTTCCGCGGCACCAGGCGCCTCCCCAGATCTCTGCCGGTGCTCTAGGACACTACACTGCACCTCGTGGGGTGACTCCTCAGCGCAGGACGCCCGCGTCCACCGCCGTGAACCGCTGTGCGCAGGTGAACCGGCGCACGGCGGCTCCCGGGCAACCCGCAGAGCTTCAGAGGCGGTAATCCTGGGGAGTGCCGTGGTAGCGAACTCCTCTTCATCCTTTACACTCCTATTGAGATTTGGCCAATAACAAGAGTAAAACATACACGTTATTTTGTCTTTGCGCTCGCGGGACAGCCGCAGGTGTTTTAGAAAAGTGGGGAAATAAATGAAGAGAAATCACGGCGGCTGCCTCTGGGGATTGCCAATTTGGAGAGCCCTCGGGTCCGGTCATCTTAGACCTGGGGTTACCAGTCGCACCGACCTGAGGGAGTTCTGGGCTCTCCCCCCCGCGGGTTCGGGCCCCTCAGCCACGAGTGGCGCTGGCTGGGCACCAATCGCGGGAAGGTGCCAAGGCCCGCGCACCTCGCGCTGGCGATGCGCGCAGACGCCCGGGGCGCACTCGGTCCGTCCCGCTTGGCAGGAGCGCGCGAGGCCGCTCGCGTCGTCCCCGGGGACGGTCCGGAGGCCGCCGGCTAGCGGGAGAGGCGAGAGCTCGGCGTCCGGCGGCGGGCTGCCGTGTGTCTCGCCGCCTTACGCGGTGGAGCTGCGCTGCCGAGCGCCGACCCGGGGACCCTGAAGGCGCGCGGGTGGCGGGTGGAGAACGCAGCGCCCAGGAGCTGCGGGCAGAGATCCCCTGACCACCCGGGCGCCGAGCGTCTCCCGCTGGCTGGGAGACGCCCCCTGGCCCCCACCTCTGAGTGGCCCGGCCGGGCGAGCGGGACCCGCGGGAGGAGGCGGAGGCGGCGCCGCCGGGACTGCCTCCTCCCCGCCCATCGCGTCTCCTCCCCGTGCTACCGGGAAGGACAAGGGGACTGGGCACGGGGACCCCGGCCAGTGAGCGCCCGTGCCCCGGGGCCGCCCCTCTCGCGCGCTCTCCCGCCGCGAGCCAGGGCCGGTCTCGCCTCACATGGTGCTGGCCGCAGCCATGAGCCAGGACGCCGAGCCCAGCGGCCCCGAGCAACCGGACAGAGATGCCCGCAGCGTGCCCGGTGCCCCGGCGCCCCCAGGCCTGCGAGGGATGCAGCCGCCGCCGCCGCCCCAAGCCAGCCTGCCCCAGATCATCCAAAAGTAAGAGGAGGGAAGGGGGAGCGGGGACCTGGGTGCGCTTGGGGGACACGCCCCAGGCGCCCCCTTCTGTGGCTTCCTCTCTACCGACCCGGCTAAACTTCGCTCGGCCGCCTCGCCTTTGAAGTTTTCTTGCCCTCCCTCTCGGCAGGGTTGGTGTCATTCCGGCTGTTCGTCAGCTTAGGGAGAGGAAAACCAAGCTATTTGGGGAAAATAATTTTGTTCTTTCTCATCCCCTTTCTTTTCTCTACTGGATATTTTGAACTCAATTAGCTCAATTCGGGGGGAAATGGCCCAGAGACGGTATTTCATCTTTCTAGCCCCAGGAGGCCGCTGAAATGTATGGAGAGTCGTGCGCGAGTGTGTGCGCGCGCGTGCGGGAGGGCGCGTCAGTAAGACGCCCGCCCGAAGAACCACCTTAAATGGTGACCCTGAAGTCAGTCAGTGATACTGGGTGCAAAGGGTTACAGAGGGTTTGTGGACAACATAGTTTGCTTTGCCCCGCAAGAAGTGTTTACACTTTCCAAGAAGGCCCTTGCGAAGAGTTCTTAGCAGCGGAACCGTTTTCCATTAATGTTACCATCTCGTGGTTCGGGGGAACCGTGCGGCTGGGGTCGCGAATATTCTGTGCCGGACGTCCCAATGCGTGAGTAGGTTGGGGATGGCCAGTGTGCTCTCAGAAGCTCTATTCAACCCATCTGGGGGAGATGAAAGTTAAATGGTGAGGTTCCGTTCATTCTTTCGAGATTTTGTTGGACAGTTTAAGGCCTAGAATGTTGGTTTGTTGAAAGAATCTTTATTCTCCTAAAAGTTTCCCTCAGCCTGTAGTGAAGTCCTCAAAACTAGGGTAAGAAGTGTTGGAAAGCCTGGACGATGAGTGCTTTAGTGAAATTGGAGAAAGTAAGAGAAATAAACACAAGTACAGCAAAATCAGTCTATGGAACAAAGCGGAGGTTTTCCAGCGCTGTTGTGTTGGTGCTTTGAGTTATTAAACTTATTAAAATGTAGTAAGAGAAATAACCAGTGATGGGGCGTAAATGGAAGTAAATATTGTTTTTAAGACTAACATGTCATGGAAAGAATAGTGAAAATTTATGTTTGACATCAAAGAACGTTAGTATCTTGTTGCAGAACAAAATGGTTCCCCCCCCCCCTTTTTTTTGACTGGTAGAATATTAAAAGCTCCATTTATGAAAACTTTTGGCTTTAGTTTGATTTTATAAAACTTTTCAACTACCTACAAGTAGCTAATTATTTGAAACTGAAAATATTTTATATTGTTATTCTGTTCCCTTTGTTTTGCAAGTCATTTCAGCTAAGATTTACTAAGATGGACAGTTTAAGTACATCATTACTTAAAACTTCTCTTTAGTCCTTAATATAAAATAATACAGAAAAGATGTTTAAAACCTAAAGTTTATTTGGTAAAAAAGGAAAAAGCCCTAATTTACTGATTATTAATTGGGAAACATCTAATGTGCTTCTTACCAGTGTCTCCTGGCTTGAAATTAGGCTGCACATTACCTCTACTGAACTTGTTTTGGTATTGTAATTACCCTACATTTTCCAGTCACTTACTTTTAATTAGGAAAAAGCCAAGTATTTTAGGTTCACAGAAAAATCTTTGTAGATGGGTGTCTGACTATGAAATATTGTCCGGTTGAAAATAAAGGCTATTTTTGTGGGAGATGAATCATTTTAAGTATATTTCAATTACCTCATGTAATAAAAAAGTAACCTTGTAAATTCACCCCCATTTTGAAAATTCCACCCCTGGAATATTTTACTTTAATTGATGAGCCTGAGCTGTTCAAAGATGGCCCCTTCTGCGAGTCGTTCCGGGATGGAGACCTCAAGAACTGCCTGATGGCTCTTCCTTGTTTTGCACTAGTGACAGATCAGTCTTCAGGCGCCAAGTCCAAGGCTGGTGAATGTGCGCATGGGATTTGATGTTTGTGCACTTATGTTTCAGAGTCTTTCTTTTTATAAGGATGACTTGGGTTTTGTGCTCCCCTGATCACCCACTGTGATTCTGCCGGAAGCAGGCATAACATGACAAATGTTTGCAGGTCCATCTTTAATGCGCTGAAACTTGAGCAGGTTATTTTGAAACTGCGTTTGCATAATTTAATCTGAGCAACCATTTTTATGTAGTTATGAGGTGCTGTTTGCATCAGCCGTCTTTGAGAAAATGTGATGGGGAGAGATTGCCCTCAGCTGCAAAAAGAGTTGTCCACCTCTTGATTTGAGAATTTTGTGAAGCTAGAGCTTTGGGTGTAATTCTCTAATGGATGGCATGTTAAATGCATTGTATTGGGGAAACCTGTGTTTCTGAGGTTATTATGTAATTTTAAGAGGAGTTTCGATTGCTTTCAAAATGAAGATATCAATCTTCATGTTGCATAGCGTTTAAGGATTACAATAATTTTTTCACTTAAAGTCTGTTTATTGATCTTTAATAACGTTTTCATTTTGGGTGATATCAATGTGTTTGGTTAAGTAACAGTCATGAACATGATACATAAATACTGAATCCTATTCACCTACGTTACATTTGGTCTTAAGAGAATGAGGTGTGACAGTGAATAATGTGATTGACTTTGGGGCTTATTTTATAGAATCCAGTCTCTGTGTCTATGAAGACTGCATCAGAATTTAACTACTGTGGAGTTCTTTTGTCCTGTTCAGGTGTATTTAGTTTTCTCATTGTTGTATTGTTAGCTTCAGTCAAGCATGGTGCATGACCTCTCCACCCTTGTTAACCCCTGACCTCAGGCTAGTATTTGCATTACCTATGAAGATTATCAGCCATGTTTAGACGCATATAACTAATGTCTTATAAGATATGTGTTTTAAACGTGCATTCTCTAAGCTGGCCAATGTGGAGGTATTACTGAATAAAATCGGAAGCATTATGTAAGCCATTTGGGCAAAGGAATTATAAATAACACCTTAAGAAGAGATTTGGAATAAGTTTAGGAAATCAGAATAATTTGAGAGCTTAAAAAATATATATTATCTTCCTATGAACATAAATAGAACAACATGTGTCAGTGAATGTTTTATAAGGGTTTATCTCCTCAAGTATGCACAATATTTTATTTTCAAAAGTATTTTATTTTTTATCTTTGTGCTTTATAACCAAACCTAGTTTTTGATTTATAAGAAGTTATTTATTAATCCTAATGAACATCAGAAATTACAATTTAGGTTGTAAGTTTTAAAACTCATCAGAAATTACAATTTTAGTTTGTAAGTTTTAAAACTCTTCAGAATGAAAGCAGAGTCATTGGTTCTGTGTGCAGTGTGGAAGTCGGTTGTCAGATGCAGTTAGAAAGTGTGATACTAATCATGGTGAAAATTAACCAAGCAAGCACAGACATCTATGAGATGAGCACTCAGGTGATTTTCCAAAATTATTTGATTTGCAGTGAAATACTCCTGGCTAAAGCTTGATGTCAGGTTGCATCTTTAATTTGTACGTTGATGACTTATTTTTTTCCTTTCCAGATTATTTTGGTATGAAGTGAATAAAAATCAATTATGAAAACGGAAAAAGTTTTGATTTAGCATTTGATAGTGTCACCTGCGTGTATTGTGATTTATGAAGATATAAACCCAGTTTGATTGTTTTTTCAGTCTTCTGCCTAGAGTTAAGACGCTGTGTCTTCAGTGCACAGTGCTCCCCGGATCAGTCTAGAGAATATTACAAGTAGTCACTCTGATTGCAGATAATTTTACAGATAGATGTCTTGCATTTGGAAGGATCTCCATGTAACTCGTAGGGTGACACTCAGGCAAGTTGTGTGTGATGTCCACCCACTTTAATGGACATGTTGACAGTTGCTTCCAGAATCTGAGAGAAAATAAGAGTTTGCCAAAAAGGGACATTATCTCAACTCATACTTGGTCCTGTTCTGGAAAGAGGCTGGAATTTCTAACATCTGTGCCACTTTCTAACATCAGTTTGAGTCCATTTTTAGAGGAAACAGGGATACACTTGTAGAAAGAATTTTGAAAATTTTAAACACCATCTTAAACTGCACATAAGACAAGCATTCAGCAGGAGAAAACATCTGAGAGGATTAAGCGTTTCCCCAAAACAGGGAGGGTTCTTGACATTCTGAAAAGTTTCTTTGCTTCACTAGAAAGCCTATTAAGGTTTTTTTTTTTTTTTAAAGAAATTTTGCTTGAGGGTTTGTTGTGATAAGTACTTTTAGATAGGAAGTGTAGCCATCCAGTGTTTTCTCAAATTGCCAGAGATCAGCTTTATGAAATGTAGTACATTATTCCAATTAGTCACAGTAAATGACTGTACATATGGTGTACACAGAGCTTTTCTAATGCCAATGCTGCAGGGGAAGAAAAAGAAGACAAATTTTATCACCTGTTTTATTCTTCTGTCCACTTACTCTCTTGCTACTGCTTTAGCAGTTCATCAAATTAATAATTTAAAAAACCCATATCTGTCAGTTGGAATGTGGACTTTGATCTGTTAAGTTCTTTTTGCCTATGCATAAAGTCACCAGGGGGCAAAAAACCCCACCAGGATCGACTCACAGTGAAATGATCCCCCATTATCCAGTTTCTCTCTCTCCCTCTCTGATTTATTTTTCTTGTGGCTGTAGGTTCTTGACTCCAGTTGAACAAATATTTCTTCCTTGACCACAACAGCTAATCCTCAAATAAACACACCAGTATAGCTCAGTTCACGTCTCTGATAAACAAGAATCTACAAAATGTTAGGAACTGAGATCTAACCAAGGGATAGAATTAAAACAGATCGAACTTGAAAAACTAGAATGGAAGAAGTGGAATTAAAACTCCAAAGGCAAACTCATCCTCCTTGGTCCCTCTGTCAGGCAAAAGCTTAAAAGGGTCTCCTGTGCCACTAAACTCCACTTAATCTGATTTTTATTTCCTGACACAGTAATTATCTTGTTTGGGATGGTGTAGCCGATACGATTTTGTGTATTTTAACAAGCAAAGTCGCTGTGAATCCACAGCTGGTGTGAGTGACTGATGGCTGTGTTTAGAATAGTGCATTGAAAAGTTTTGCAGAAAGTAAAGTGATCCGTATTCCAAAATGAGGCAAAAAACGGTAATTAGCAGCTTGTAGAAAGGAGCACATGGCAATTCCCTTTCTGGTTAATGAACCTGACTGGATCTTGCTGATGTGTGTGTTCTTGAAGCTTCATGTTGCTTCTTCCCCCCAGTGAGAAGACTGGGAAATCCTGACTTTCATTAAGTAGGCACATTTTTAATCAGGAATGTGAATTTGGTTTCCAACAACCACCAAGAAGATATTGGCGGTGGGCTGATATTTTGCCTGGCGCAATGGGTGGTCACTGTTAATTCCACCCAACTAAGGTTTCAGTCTTCGACATTTTCAAGACAGCAAGTTGGGGGCATTTTGGATTTAAGGGGTATATCCATCTAATAGGATAAAGTCTTTACAGTGGCAGAAGTTACAGACAAGTTAATTGAGCCTCTCTTTTCCTACAATTTCTGCTGGATTTTATAAGATAAATAAGTCCCCTGATAGTTTACAAGGAAACTTTTCCAGCTCGCTGACAGCAGCTCCGTCAGGGGGCTGGTCCATACTGATGTGAATGTACTTTATGAGCAAAACAGGAGCTGTGAAGCAAGTTGAATGAGGATGTGTCAATAACTTGTAGCTCAATTTGCCAAATAATTCTTTCCATGTGTTCAAAAGCAAAAGGCTGGAGGTCATGCCTGCATTTGGGGGAGGTTGCCACCCCATGAAGATAGTTTTCACGCCACTTTTCCCTTCTTTAATGTGGGTATTTGCTTCAAGGATGCACCAGAGCTATTTGCTGCTCTTTCTTTGCACCTGCTTTCTCTGGATCACAGTAACAACCCACCAGTTCTCAGTTGCCACTTCCACTCTGAACTAAACCTGGAAACCTCCATTCACGGCTGTCTAAACATCTTAAATACTTTTCATTTGTGCAGCTTGTCTACAGACTGTCTTCCAGATGTGTTTTTGGTTCTTATTAGACCCACCTTTAAGCCTGACCTTCAGTGCTATGATGCTGAAGGAGAAGACAAGGTAATATATATTTTAAGGACATATTCATTTCACAGAGTTACTTCTTTGGCTCTATTTTGAATTCATTACTGAATTGAATGACAGGTAGGATCTTTCGTGTTGTCAAATGTAAAATGAGTATCTTTGTTTTAAATTAATAGTTGGGTTTCTGACAAAGAGGGTCAGAGAGGAAAAGGAAACCCTGGATTGGAAGTGGGTAACCTGGACACATCAATTAATCTTCCTAATCCTGCTTCTCCAGGGGTTGGAAATGATCAATGTCAGTTCCTTCCAAGAATAAAATTATGTGAATCCCCAGGAATACTGCTGAGTGCTTATCACTGGAGGATGCCTCTCCTTGCCTCCACATCTGATGGAGAATCAGTTACATTTTAATCAAGGGCTCAGGTACATGTTTGTGAGACTGATTACTCACGGAAACTGCATTAGCCACAAAAAAGAGAATTAAAAGTGTTCTTCAGCACTTGCAAAGTATATTTGGATCAATGACATAATTTTAAAACAGAAAGGTAGATACTAATGTCAGTGAAGAGGGCATTTCATACTGTTTCCTAATTACTACCAACTTAAAAAAAATAAAAACAAATACTTTGGAATGTTCATTATTTTGGAATGTTAAAGTGAATGCTTGAGTTTGTAGAAAGAGTATGGTTCTCAATTTGGGAGATAGATCTAGTAATTTTCATGGGTCTAAATTAATTAGATTGTATTGAATACAGGGAGGTTGGAGTGTGTTTCGTGCTGTTATTATTTTTAAAGGCAGAAAACATAAGCATAGGCCGACAGACGTTTAGAGGAGCCTGCTGGCTGCGCAGGCTAGGACTAGATGCTGCCTGGCGCACTCATTTGCCGCAGCGGGGCCGCAGACTCGCCCAGAACTCGGCGCCGGCAAACACTTTGCAAAGCGATCACGGTTATCCAGAAGCTGGGCCTCAGGTTTCCGAGGGCCTCCTTGAATCAAAGAGATCAAACATTGTTTCCAGAGCATTCTAAAGCCCAGGTCTCCTCAGGGCCCTGCATCCTCCTGGGCTGGCAGGGTCACTGTAGTCTGGAGTTATGGGAGAGCCTTTATTTAATACTTGAAAAGAGATTTTATTTTTTAAACTTTCTGTCTGAAAAGGGAGAGGGGTAGTGTGATTAAATCTTGATTTAGATACTTTGATATTTACATAATGAGGATGAAACTGAGGATATTTATTGCAGCATTGTCTAGAAGGACAAAAAATTAGAAACCACCCAGATGTTTCTCAATGAGAAAATAAATCATGTGCTTGTATAATAGCATGTACCATTCATCATTAGAATGATGCCATTATTCTATATTTGTTAATATGGAATGTAAACCATATAATATTGTTAACTAAAAGAATTACAAACAGCACATATATTGGGATCTTGTGTTTTTTAAAAAACCTTTATGAGCATGTGTTGGTTTCTCAAGCCTGAAAAACCATCTAAAGACCAAATAGATATTAACAGTGGTTTTAACTCTAGGTGGTGCAATTATAGTGGTTTGTCTTTCTTTTTTCCCTTTTTATACTTTTTTTTTTTTCCAGTGAGCATGTATTAATTTTCTAATCAGAGAGGAAAAACTTATTTCCATTTAAAAAAAAAAGGAATAGACTTTTCACATTGGCATTGCATGTTGTCTTTAAGACTGAATGAGCCATTAGCATCTTAAATTTTAGATCTGAAAGGCATCTGAGAGCTGCTTTCGCCTAGCCCCCCTGTTTTTCTAGGTAAAGAAAGTGAGCATCAGAGAAGTCAAGAGAATTGTTTGAAGTCATACAGCAAGTGGTGGTCAGGCTAGGATAAGAATCCTCATATGGATTGTTTGTTCCTTCCTGGAAATGAGAGAGAAGGAAATGGAGAGCATTCCTTTTTATCTGCCAGCTCTAGTCTACTCGACCTCTGAAAGAGAATTTTGAAAATTATCTCTGGGTGTGTTATTTCCTCCCATCTCTCCCCACAGAGATCTTTCTGTTTTCTTTTTTTTTTTTACAATTATTTATCTTTTTTTGGCTGCACTGGCTCTTCATTGCTTTCCTGGGGCCATCCCTAGTCGTGGCAAGCAGAGGTTACTCCGTTGCTGTGCTAGGGCTTCTCATTGCACTGGCATTTCTTGTGCCAGGCTCTAGGCACACCGACCTCAGTGGTTATAGCACGAGGGCTCAGTAGTTGCGGCTTGTGGGCTTTAGAGTGTGGGCTCAGTGCTTCCTACAAAGATCTTTCTGCATGTGGGGGTAGACTGGATCTCTCTAGGGCATCTCACACTCTTCCATACTTCCAAACAGAAGCAGTGTCTCATATTTTTCTTGAGCATCTGAAAGTAAATTGCATAGCCATGATTCTGTTGTCACATCTAAGATGGTTAGTCTTACTTAAATGATTTTTTCCAATAAACACTTGAATTTTAACTTTTTCCAGTTGTCAGAAAAATGTCTCATATAGCAATTCTTAAACCCCTCTGGTTCAGATTCAAGTGCATTGTTTATAGTATCTCTTTTAATTTAGCAAGTGTACCTGCTCTTTTCTGCTCTTCGTGACCAAAGATTCCTGACTATAGAGTGAACCATCATCTGGGGACTTCCCTGGTAGTCCAGTGGTTAGGACTCTGCCTTCCAGTGCAGAGGGCAGGGGTTCAATCCCTGGTTGGGGAATTAAGGCTCCATATGCAGTGGGGTACAGTCAAATATTTTTTAAAAAATATTTTTTAAAAATACGTAAAAAAATAAGGAACCATGATCAGGATGTATCTGTTGTTTCCTTATGGCCAGATTCAAGTTAAGCATTTTGGCAAGGATATGCATTCAACAGGTGATGTATGTTCCGGTAAGTTTGATCCCTTGGTTAACATGGTCACTGCCAGATCTCTATATCTAATCTGTCTATGATTAGTAGGTTGTCTTTGGAAGTAATCCTTATGAGACCCTCTGAATACCCTGTTTCCCAACAAACTTTCATCTAGTGATTTTGTCTTTTAACTTGACCACCTTAAACAAACAAACAAAAACCTTCTCAATGGAATTCCTGGAACTGGAACCTTAACTAAATATCACTTTAGAATAGATTAATTTGGATAAGTAGATTAAATCAGACAGCCTTGCAAATACGTTTGCATTGTTATCTGGAGCCTCTGGATTTTTCTAGTCTTAACCTGATAAGAACTTAATTGATGGGCCTGCCACTTTCCATGTAACCCCTCCGGAGATATTCTGTCCTGAGCTGCAGTACTTTTTAATGTCCATACAAAGTGAATATCAGTTCAGTTCAGTCTCTCAGTCGTGTCCGGCTCTTTGCGACCCCATGAATTGCAGCACACCAGGCCTCCCTGTCCATCACCAACTCCCGGAGTTCACTCAAACTCATGTCCATCGAGTCAGTGATGCCATCCAGCCATCTCATCCTCTAAACCCCTTTTAATGTTGAAGCAGTGAGTGAGCGATAATGTCGTTTTTGCTAGCTGGCACAATTTGGGGGGCATCCTCAAGGCTCAGTTGACTCTTTGCAGAAACCTTTAATCTTTTTCAAAATTACTGTATGAAGCCGACTTTAAAAATGACTGATGACTTGCCCTGGGGCCTAAACTGGATGAGTCTTGGAGCTGGTCTGTGACTACCAATTTGTTCATGCTTTTTAGATTTAAGTTACACAACTATTTTTGCCTCTTCTTGATTGGTATTCTTATTTTCATGCACGAAATATGCGTGGGTGGGGAAAGTGGTGTGGAGTAGTGGGAAGAATCAGGAGTAAGCATGCTCTGTGTTCTGGATTCGACTTTGCCACCACTAGCACTGAGCCTCAGTGTTCTCATCTGTAAAAGGGAGTAGTAATAATTACGTGAGTAACATTGAACATTCATTGAGCGCTTCCTGTGAGTCAGCCAATAGTCTCAGCACTTTATATATGTTTAATACCCAACAATAATCCTGTGAAGTTTATGCCCCTACTCACCCCATTTTACAGATGAAGAAATCAAGTCACAAACTTCAAAGGGCTCAACAAAGCTAAGGAAAATAATATTTATGAAAGAACTGATGGGTGGTGTGGGGCTGGGATGGGAGAATGTTATATAAATTCAAGTGATCATGTCATCTGTATGTAAATATCTGCATCCTCAAAATAATTTATTAAAAAACCCATTATTTACCAAGAAAATATTATTATGGAAAGATTACTGAAATAAATTTGAAACTGACAAATTTAATTTGAGACAAACTAAGCAGTCAGATCAGAAACCCCTTTTTCCATTTCTGGTGGCTTTAAGTATTACTTTTGGTTTACAGTGAAATCCATATCCCAATTTAAATTCCACGAGCAAATCTGACTCTGGCATTTGATTCACTGTCTTATTCTGTCGTTATGCATGTTAGGCAAGATCTGAACTGGATGCTCATGGAAAGTACATAAACACTTATAATCCTCTCAGCATGTGCTCAACTAATAACAGATACGATCGTTTGATTTGCAGACTGAGCCTCTGCCAAGTTCTACCAGACAATTTTTGAACCAATTCAAAAAACCAGGATTCCTCAATGATTAAAGTGTCCTAGGCGCCTATTAATAGCAAAAAGAATTTCTGACTTGAAACATGGCCACATCAAGCTCGCTTAGTCTTCACCAGACATACTCTTAAATGGTTTTAGCAGACGTTGTTACAAGTGTTCTTTTGCTTTAAGAAACCATTGAATGTAAAAAGCACACTTAATAGAATCAATAAATCAGGGAAAGATTGTTTGCTTTTGACTTTCAAAAGGGTTTATAGCAAAGATCCTTTAAACAGTGAGTTCCCCCGTGTATTTCAAATAGAAATTTAGTAAGTGTAAGAATTTAGAGGTCCAGGGATAATTTTTAAAACATTTGTTGATCTTTTCTCAATTTTGCAGAAGTATAATTGAAGTTCACTAAGCTGTACATGTTTAAAACATCCATCAAACAATAAAGAGTAAACGTTTGTATCACCCCCAAGAGTTTCTTCATGCCTTTTATAATTTATCATTCTCTCTTTTCTTTAACCCCTTCCTCTCAGGCTGCTAGTGATCTAGCATTATAGATGAGTTTGCATTTTCTAGAATTTTATAAAAATGAAATCATAGTATGTACTTTTTTTGTTACTTGGCTCTTTCACTCGCATAATGATTTGGTGGGAAATAATATTTTTCAAAACTGTGATAAAATACATGTACATTAACCATTTTAATGATTTTCAAGTGTAATTTGGTAGTTTTAAGTATATTCACAATGCTGCTTAACAGTTACTGCTGTCTGGTTCCAGAACATCTGCATCACCCCGAAAGGAAACCCTGTCCTCATTAAGCGGTTATTCCCTCTTCTCCCAGGCCTTTGGCAATCACTAACCTGTTTTTTCTGTGTCTATGGACTTGCCTATTCTGGACAGTTCATATAAATGGAATCATATAATATGTGGCCTTCTATATCAGCTTTCTTTCACTTAGTGTAATATTTTCAGGGTTCATCCATATTGTAACATGTATCAGTACTTCATTCCTCTTTATTGCTGAGTAAAATTCCCTTGTATGGATACGTAGTGTTTTGTTTTCCCGTTCATCCGTTGATGGATGTGGGCTGTTTCTACCTTTTGTGAATCATGCTGCTATGAGTTTTGTGTGCAAGTTTTGGCCTGAACATCTGTTTCCAATCCTTTTGACGTGGAGTTGCTGAGTCATATGATAATTCTGTTTAATTTATTGAGGAACTTCCAAAGTGTTTTCCTAGTAACTGCACCGTTTTACATCCCCACCAGTAATGAATGAGGGTTCCAGTTTCTTTCCAGCTTTGCCAACACTTGTTATTTTCCATTAAAAAAAAAAAATTATGGCCATCCTAATGAGTGTGAAGTGGGATCCCATGGTGGTTTTGATTTGCATTCCCTAATGACTAATAATGCTGAGCATCTTTTCATGTGTTTGTTGTGTTTGTGTTTTTCAGAGAAAAGGCCTTTGTCTCTTTTTAAACTGAGTTGTTTATTTTTTCGCATGAAATTCTGAATCGTAAATTCTGAATCCTTGACCCTTATCAGATATATGATTTGCAAGTATTTTCTCTCATTCTTTTGAGTTTTCTTTCAGCTTACAATTTTATCTGTTCTTTTGCATGTATCGAAAGTTTGGTCCTTTTCATTGCTGAGTGGTTTTCTGTTTTATGGATATGTCATACACTGTTTATCCACTTACCTGTGGATGATGGACATTTACATTGTTTCCAGTTTTTTGGCTGTTACAATAAAGTTGTATGAATATTCCTTTGCAAGTTTTAATGTGGACGTGTCTTTAGTTTTCTTAGGTAAATATCTAAGCCAATGATAATTCAACCTTTTGGGAGCACAGATGTTATAAATAAGAATCAATTTGGGGGAGATGAAAATTCCTTTGAATTTTTATGACTCTGTCTTTGAATGGAACTTATTGAGATGATCCTTCAAGGCTTTTAAAGAACACACACGTTATCACCTTAGTTTTCAGTGTCAGTCACTCATTAGCTTGGTTCTCTTCCTTCTATTGATGATTCTTCCGTCAATAAGTTTTCATTTGACAAATAATTATTGCTCTGGAAATTGGGCTACAAGGCGAATAAGAAAGCGAACCTTCAAGCTGAAAGGGGCCCTAGAGATCATCTGATTCAGTTCTCTTGTAGAAAAAGAAGCCAGGTCCAGAAAGAAGACCAGATTTACCAAAGGCCACTTAGCTGTCAGAGAAGCTCAGTGAGCAGAGGGAACATTCGTGCGGGGTGGGGGGGGGGGGCGGTAAATTTAAATCTCCTAGCGCTGAAGGGTCTGCAGAGGCTACAGTGCGGGAGGGATTGGACAGCGCTGCTGTCCTGCCGTGCTGTGTGGCTCACAGGCACTGGTTTTCCTCCTAGGTTATCCCATTTAATCCTCCAGCAACCCTGTGAAGTAGGTAGGGATTAAGTAAGTACGAGGAGTTCAGGGTCCTCCCGCCAGTGATTGGAGAGCCCAGGCTCAGAGCCAGGCCCTCTGACCCGCTCGAGTTTGCACTGCCTTCTTCTTCCTTGGGAACCCCTCCCCACTTTCCGTGCCTACCACCTCTGCCACAGGCCTCCCAGTGGGGCTTGTCCTCAGATCTTTCTTTTCTCCACAGGAGCACAGTGCTAACCGTGTCATCTGCTTGCTTAAAGCCCTGGGGAAGTTTCTCGTCGCCTCTAAGTCGAGATTCAGATGCTAGAAGCCCCTTCCGGCCTTGCCCCCATTAACTCTGTTCTTTCTTGGCTGCCGTCCTGTCCTGTTCTCTTCACCTGAACTACTTTCTCTCTCCTCAGATGGAACATTGCTTTTGTCTTCAAGGATGGGGTGAGAGCCTGTTTCCTGTTACACCCTGTGGCCTCCTCAGTAGCATTTACCCCATGCTCAGTCCATGGGGTCGCAAAGAGTCAGACACGGCTGAGCGACTAACACACCCCTAGAGACCCTGCAGAGTCCTTGCAGGCAGGGCCACTGTCACTTGTCTGGGTGTCCTCAGTGTCTGGCAGGGTCCCTGACACATAGTATGTTGAGTCCATGAGAGATGGAGCAAGTTACTTGCAACCCAACTTTCGATCTCAGCAACTTTGTGATGAGAAAATCCACTTGGAAGGGCCTCATGGCTGAGAACTGATGGGGGACCAAAGCTTGGTGTTCTCCAACTTATGTTTTGTTTGGGTTGCCTGTCTAAAAGGGCTTGAGAGAAGCAAATACACTGCCTTTATGTTTGGAGAGGTGGTCTAGGCAGACGGGTGTGTCGGGGCACAGACTCAGGAAGTAAGAAGCTCTAGCTCTGGGCTGGGTACCACCTTCAAGTCACAGTGTGGGCCGAGGTGCGGGGCTTCTGAGAGAGTGTGGGCTTCTCACAGGATGTGAGGTTGGTTGTGAGAATCAATGACCTGACACAGGAATATAGGAAGGAGATGCTGAACACATGTTCGTCTCAGTGTAACCCGGCTTTCTGTCTTGCTCCACCATCTCCAGCCGGGGACCTGCTTGTGCCTTTAAAGGCACAGGAAATTTCCAGGCTGAATTTCTTCTGTGAGATTCATTCCAAACAGGGGGAGTGGTGGACCGGACCACTTGGGACATCCTTTAAGGCCCATTGCCTCAAAGCTTTCCAAGAAAGAAATTTCTAGGTCACAAAAAAGGTTTTTAAGCCCTCCGTGAATACTCTGCTTATTTCAAGCAATTTCTAGAACAACACCATTCAAGATGACTGCAACCCTCAGATCCTTTGTTGTTACCTCGACACTGTGATGATGATGACAGTTTAATTGTGGCAATGCTAATGACAGTTGACCTGTGACAGCTGCAGAAAGGAGTTGCCCCCCGAAATAACTTATTTGTCATGATTTCCCACTGAGATCTACTTTGACCACTGTACTTCAGTTGCATCCTGTATCTTCCAGTCCAAACTCCCTTACTTTGTTCTGTCGTTTCCATAGTACTTGTCATCTTCAGATTATATCATTTACTTATTGTACTTATTTATTATTATTATTTTGGCCATACCATTCAGCATGCAGGATCTTAGTTACCTGACCAGGGATCAAACCCATGTTTCTGCAGTGGAAGTGTGGAGTCTTAACCACTGGACCACCAAGGAAGTCCCTATTTAGTATGGTTTCCTTGTCTGTTTTATTTCCTAGTATCCTGCTTGTGCCAGCGAGCTTTACCGAGTGATTTACACCCCCATCAGTGGGTAAAGAATCTTATCTGCCTGCAATGCAGGAGACACAGGAGAAATGGGTTCAATCCTTGAGTCAGGAAGATCCCCTTGAGGAAGGCATGGAAACCCACTCCAGTATTTTTGCCTGGAGCACCCCATGGACAGAGGAGCCTGGCAGGCTACAGTCCATAGGGACGCAGAGTTGGACACGACAGAAGTGACTGAGCATGCATGTGTGCACACCTAAGAGCAATACCTGGTTCCTAGAAGCAGTTCACTATTTGTTGAATGACTAGATGAAATGCCAAGTTTAGTCAATGACACATGGTGCCATTTGTTTCCTCTTTGAGTCCACCTAAGATGTGAACTCTGTGGGCTACTGGATCTGAGTTTTGTGGTTCTGTAAACTGAAGCGAAATTGCAAGATGTTAGAGGATCGTGAACTTCCAGATGTTCAAGCTGGATTTAGAAAAGGCAGAGGAACCAGAGATCAAATTGCCAACATCTGTTGGATAATCGAAAAAGCGAGAGAGTTGCAGAAAAACATCTACTTCTACTTTACTGACTATGCCAAAGCCTTTGATTGTGTGGATCACAACAAACTGGAAAATTCTTAAAGAGATGGAATATCAGACCACCTGACCTGCCTCCTGAGAAATCTGTATGCAGGTCAAGAAACAACAGTTAGAATTGAACATGGAAAAACAGACTGGTTCTAAATCAGGAAAGGAGTATGTCAAGGCTGTATATTGTCACCCTGCTTATATAATTTATATGCAGAGTACATCATACGAAATGCCAAGCTGGATGAAGCACAAGCTGGAATCAAGATTGCGGGGAAAAATATCAATAGCCTCAGATATGCAGATGACACCACACTTACATGGCAGAAAGCGAACAGCTAAAGAGCCTCTTGATGAAAGTGAAAGAGGAGAGTGAAAAAGTTGGCTTAAAACTCAACATTCAGAAAACTAAGATCATGGCATCCGGTCGCATCACTTCATGGCAAATAGATCGGGAACAATGGAAACAGTGAGAGACTTTATATTTTTGGGCTCCAAAATCACTGCAGATGGTGACTTCAGCCACGAAATTAAAAGACGCCTGCTCCTTGGAAAAAAAGTTATGACCATCCTAGACAGCATATTAAAAAGCAGACGTTACTTTGCCAACAAAGGTCCGTCTAGTCAAGGCTATGGTTTTTCCAGTGGTCATGTATGGATGTGAGAGTTGGACTATAAAGAAAGCTGAGCACCGAAGAATTGATACTTTTGAACTGTGGTGTTGGAAAAGACTCTTGAGAGTCCCGTGGACTGCAAGGAGATTCAACCAGTCCATCCTAAAGGAAGTCAGTCTTGAATATTCGTTGGGAGGACTGATGCTGAAGCTGAAACTCCAATCCTTTGGCCACCTGATGTGAATAACTGATTCATTTGAAAAGCCCTTGATGCTGGGAAAGATTGAAGGCAGGAGGAGAAGGGGACAACAGAGGATGAGACGGTTGGATGGCATCACTGACTCAATGGACATGAGTTTGAGTAAGCTCCGGGAGTTCGTGATGAACAGGAAAGCCTGGCGTGTTGCAGTCTATGGGTTTGCAAAGAGTCAAACATGACTAAGCGACTGAACTGAACTGAAAAGGATCATAGCCTCTGCTCTGGTGTGATTCTTGGACATAAAAGAAGGTACAGAACCTGAGCTGCTCCTACTGGCATCAGTAACTTGGTCTCTTATTGTGGCCTGGCTCCGGCAGTGACCGGTCTCACTGGACTCTCTTTGGCAGAGATCTAAGCTGTGCATCCAGTGGGATCTTGATGTTGGATGAAGAGCAACAGGACTAGGTCTCATTCAGTCCCTTGAAATAAGGGGATATACTCTACTCCATGTCCAGCAATAGGTGATGAGTAAATAAATGTGGCTCTATCCTCTCACACTACAAGGACCATCTCTATGTGCTGTAACAGAGAAATGCCAAGGATATATCAAGCGGAAAAAGCAGGGTGCAAAAAGTGTGTATAGTTGGCTACCTTTTGTGTAAGGAAAGGGGAGAATAGGAACATATGTATAATATTATTATGTAAATTATATGTATATATTATATACAACTTTTATGTATACTTTGTCGCAAAAAAATACTAGAAGGATAAACAATAGAAGACCTGATAAATGAGTACCTCTGAGTGCAGGTGGAGAAGAGGGTTGAGGTAGTGAGAATGAGACTCATGTTATAGCAGGTTTTGAATAGGCATAGAGGGTAGAGGAGAGGGCATCCAGGAAGGACCAGCCCAGATGTTTGAGGAAGCCATTCTGAGCTGATTCTGAATCTGAGCCTAAGGGCTTGTCAAGTGGATGGGGGAGGGTGGGAGGTGGGACAAAAGACACATTTTCAGAGAGGAGAAAAACCATGATGACCTGGGAGCCTCAGAGTAATTCCACATGACTGGAGATCAGTGTCTGGGAATGGCTAGCACTGAGGATGCAAAAAGGCAGGATGCTGGTGATCAGAACATGTTTCTCAAGGTAAGGAGTTTGGATGTTCTCTTCTGAGTAGTCATTTGTAAGCAGGGGTCTGATGTAATGAGATCCGTTTTCTGGAAAGATTGTATTGGTATTGGAGAAGAAAGGGTAAACGGCAGAGTTTTGTGCACGTGTGCACATGTGTTTGTGTGTGTAGGTGTGCTCCTGGAGGTGGGGATGTAGTTGGGAGGCCCCTGCACTGTTTGGGCAAAAGTTGATGAAGGTCTGAAACGTGGAAGCACCACAGCATACCAGTTAAAGGTAGGCATTAGAGGTGGAATGCCTGTGTGCGCATCCTGGCTGCCTATTTGCTTGCTAACTGAGTGACCCTGGACAAGTAGCTTCACTTCTCTGCTCTTTCACTTCTTCAGGTTTAAAAGGGGGCCAATAGGGCATCCACCTCATAGTGTTATTATGAGGTAAATGAGTAAATGAAATAACACATGTAACAGTGCCTCACGTCAGACGCTGGCAGGATCCTTTGGGGAAAGGGAGGCTGGGGGAGATGTTCTGCAGTGGGTGTGGACGGGAGCCAGTATCCATGTGTGGCACCATCACAGTCCACATCAGATCTTACTTGTTAAACAGCGGGAAGGAGAGGGCACCGAGGAGTCCCCGATCTCCTCCATGAACTTCAGTTTCAGTTCAGGGAACCACTTGTAGTTTGCAAAGAACTAAATTAACCTGTGATATTTTCCATCTCAATATTTAATACTGTGCTTGACTTCTCTGACATGAAAAGAATTATGTGTAAACTGTGTATTTAAAAGTCAGGAAAGGTGAGGGATAAAGGCAGTTCCTTGAGCACATCATTGCCCTTTCTCAAAAGAAATTTCCTTTGTCCAGCATGTGGAGAATTGAATTAGATGGCTTTGGTTAAAATCCCTGAAAGGGATTTTAAAGGAAGGCCCCTGAGATGTCAAGAGATTACGTAAGGCTTATCACCTCATGATGGGAATACAAAAATGGCACCGCCTCTAAGGAGGGGAATTTGACAATATTGAGCAAAATTACACGTACATTGTCTTTTGACCACACAATCCTGTTTATAAGCTCTATTCCAAAAATACACAGTTGAAAATAAGAAAAGACGTGCAAAGGGTATTCTGTGGTGGCATTACCTGTAATAGCAGTAAGCCATGGGACATCCACACAGTGGGTTGTTGTAGGGCTATATAAGGAAGCAGAATTATCTCTCTGCACAACTGCAGTTATGGGATGGTCTCCAGGGTGTATTGTTAAGTGAAAAAAGCAGGGTGTAGAAATAATAGATAGCATATTACCTTTTATCTGAGAAATACATATGTATTTGCCTGTTATTAAAAGAAATAGAAGAGTAAACTAAAATTTTACTCTAGTAAACTAATAAAATTTACTCGTACTGATTAAGTATGATATGGGGAGGGAAGAAATGGATGGATAGATCAGGGTCAGGTCAGCTAGACTTTTAAAAAAATATTTGTTTATTTGACTGTGCTGGGTCTTAGTTGTGACATGCGGGATCTTTAGTTGTGGCATTCGGACTCTTAGGTGCAGCGTGTAGGATCTAGTTCCCTGGCCAGGGATTGAACTTGGGCCCCCTGTATTGGACAAACAGAGTCTTAGCCACTGGACCACCAGGGAAGTCCTTAGACTGTTTTGAATGTATTTTGTTTTACAGATTTGACTTTGGAACACTATAAATATTTTCCTTAACTCTAAATAAAATTTAATTAAAATAGAAAAATCCACCCAATCAAGATGAAAATAAAATGTTTATGTATCAAGTTGGTAGCTTAATCATACAGAGAATTATTTCACATGACTTTCAGTTCAGTTCAGTTTAGTCGCTCAGTCATGTCCAACTCTTTGCAAACCCATGAATCGCAGCACGCCAGGCCTCCCTGTCCATCACCAACTCCCGGAGTTCACTCAAACTCATGCCCATCGAGTCGGTGATGCCATCCAGCCATCTCATCCTCTGTCATCCCCTTCTCCTCCTGCCCCCAATCCCTCCCAGCATTAGAGTCTTTTCCAATGAGTCAACTCTTCACATGAGGTGGCCAAAGTACTGGAGTTTCAGCTTTAGCATCATTCCTTCCATAGAAATCCCAGGGCTGATCTTCTGAATGGACTAGTTGGATCTCCTTGCAGTCCAAGGGACTCTCAAGAGTCTTCTCCAATACCACAGTTCAAAAGCATCAATTCTTCGGCGCTCAGCCTTCTTCACAGTCCCACTCTCACATCCATGCATGACCACATGACTTTAAAACACAATAATTTGATTTACAGCTCAAGTGGAATATATCTTAAGGTCAAAACAAATTCTAAATAAATCTTAAGCTGTTTTCAGTAATATTGTTAGTAATAATATTGGTATTACTTTTGAATCTATTATATATATGTAGTAATTATGTTAAAATAATCAGAAAGCAATATTTTTAGTATGATTTTATAATCAAAGATGTTAAGTAAAAATCCTGTAACCCTAAATATTTGAAGGTATTGGTGTGAAAGCCTGATATGCCTTCTCTTTAACAAATGAAAAAGTATTTCCCAACTTTGTCCACTGAAAAACCTAGAAATAAGGACCAGCTCAGTAGCAATGAGCACCTGTAACACCTAGATTGTGGCCTCTAAATGCAAGTCCCCACTAGACTGAGGGCAGGAGGAGAAGGGGGCAGCAGAAGATGAGATGGTTGGATGGCATCATTGACTCAAAGGACATGAGTTTGAGCAGACTCTGGGAGATGATGAAGGACAGGGAAGCCTGGCATGCTGCAGTCCACGGGGTCACAAAGAGTCAGACATGACTGAGCACCTGAGCAACAACAACTAAAAGGGACTAAGGAGCCTGAGAAAAATGGCTGATTCCAGTTCTGGGACAGGAAATGTACAAAATGAGTTGACTTACCTTGTATCAGAAAACAAAGGAGCTATCAAAGACCACTTGTGTCCTGTCGAAGGGCCTTGGGAACCAAGTTAAAGGGCTTCCAAGTGCCCAAATATGGAATAATTTGAGCATTAAAAAGAGTAACTATAGTGGATTCACACATATTAAATATGTTCCAATGTGTAAAATGCGTGAGTTAAAAATTCAGTGGTTTTCACTGGAGGATGTTGGGGAACTCATTCTGAACACCATCCAAGAAAGGGAATGAATCAGACATTCATTCTGTCCTTTCTTATTGGTTACCTCATCCAAACTGTGGATGAGGAAAAATCCTTTTGTAGAACTTTCTGATGGATAGATCAGGCTGGTGACAAACCCACTGATCAATCTTAATGTCACAAAAAAGAAAGACTTCCAAGCATCACGTGCCTACTGTTGTAGTAGGAAGTAAACAACACAATAAACAAATAGAAGCTCAATCTATGCCAGACTCAAGATTGAACTACCAGTTCATAGAAAACACAGGGAACAGAGGAACATGTCAAAACAACACCATGGAGGTAAAAATCCACAAATTGGAATGTGGGCATTCTATGGGCCAGAAAACCTATTTTATTTCTTTCTTTATTTAAAAAATATTTATTTTAATCTATGTATTTATTTGGGGGCTTCCCTGGCGGCTCAGACAGTAAAGAATCTACCTGAAATGCAGGAGACCCAGGTTTGATTACTGCGTTGGGAAGATCCCCTGGAGAAGGACGTGGCTTCCCACTTGGTTGTTCCTGGTCTCAGCTGTGGCACACAGGCTGCTTAATCCTTGCTGTGACATGCAAGATCTTTCAGTTGCAGCATGCGGGATCCAGTTCTCCGACCAGGGATGGAATGGAACCCAGGCCCCCAGTGTGGAATCCCAGCCACTGGAACACCAGGGAAGTCCTCAGAAGACCTGTTTTCTTCAACAAATCAATTATAAGAAGAACTGCAGGAGTATGGATTAAAAGAGACTAAGAACACTTACCCCCATTCTCATGGCTTAGCTGTTAAGTATCTGCCTGCAACGCAGGAGACTTGGGTTCGATCTCTGGGTCAGGAAGATCCCCTGAAGAAGCAGATCACAACCCACTCCAGTATTCTTGCCTGGGAAGTCCTGTAGATAGAAGAGCCTGGTGGGCGACAGTCCATGGGGTTGCAAAGAGCAACTGGAGCACATACACATCCATAGGAGTACTTAACAGCAAAATGCAGTCTGTGCTTTTTGGGTCTTAGATCAAACAAACCAACGATTAACAAACAAACTATGCTCCAGGTCTTGAATGCCTAACACATACAGACATTTAATATTTTATAAAAATTGCTGTACTAGGGAAACACAGTTTAGGTTGAAATCCTAAAGTAGTTAGGATAAGCTCCCATGCAAGATGCTCATTGTGCTAAGTCACTTCAGTTGTGTCTGACTCTGTGTGATGCTATGGACTGTAGGCCACCAGGCTCCTCTGTCCATGGGAATTCAGGGAATAATACTGGAGTGGGTTGCCATGTCCTCCTCCAGGGGATCTTCCCGACCTAGGGATCGAACCCGCGTCTCTTAGATGTCCTGCATTGGCAGGTGGGTTCTTTACCACTAGCACCACCTGCTCATTAGTGACAGTGAAAGTGAAGTCGCTCAGTCATGTCTGACTCTTTGCAGACCCCGAGGACTATAGCCCACCAGGCTCCTCCGTCCATGGGATTCTCCAGGCAAGAATACTGGAGTGGGTTGCCATTTCCTTCTCCAGGGGATCTTCCCGACCCAGGGATCGAACCCAGGTCTCCTGCATTGCAGGCAGATGCTTTAACCTCTGAGCTACCAGGGAAGTAACCTGCTCATTAGGCTTGATTAAATAAGTCCCTTATTTTTTTTACAGGCTATAGAATTGACTTGATTTCTACAGTTTTTCGTTTTGGCTTGTGCTGGCTACTGGGTGGAACTTAAGTCTTTTAAGTGTAGTGTGAACATATGAATAAAGTAGTATACAAAACAAAACAAAAACTAAGAGATTATTTAGGATGTTTGAACAGACTGGATATTGAGGCTAAAGAATTATTTATGTATTGTTGTGATAAAGATACTGAAATTATGTTAAAATTAAAATGATATATTTTAGTGCTGGATAGCGAAGTACTTACAGATGAAATGATGTATCTGGAATTGGCTTCAAAATAATAGTGTGGAGGGTGAGAATGGGTAGTAATAAACAAGGCTGACCAAAAGTTACTATTAATAATTGTCGAAGCTGGGTGATATGTTTGAGACTTCATTATATTGTTTTCTAAGGTAGCGCTAGTGGTAAAGAACATGCTTGCCAATGCAGGGAACATAAAAGATGCAGGTTTGATCCTTGGCTTGGGAAGATCCCCTGGAGAAAGAAATGGCAACCCACTCCAGTATTGCCTGGAGAATCCCATGGACAGAGGAGTCTGGCAGGCTACAATCAACAGAGTCGGACAAGACTGAGGCAACTTGGCAATCACTCACCTTTGTATAGTTAGAAAATTTCCATAATAAAAGTTTAAAAAAAGCCACAAGCTCAGTCGGTTGGCCAATTCTTAGTCCAGCTGCTCCTGAATTTAATTTTGGGCTGTGGAGTATACCCTTGTTGAAGTCACTTGGCTAGTAAGAAGATGGGCTGGAATGGGAACTTGCATCTCTCTGGCCCCAACGCTTAAGGTCTCTCTATTTTCCCCTGTATTTTATGCCATTCTATGGCTTGGAGAAGGAAATAGCAACTCACTCCAGTATTCTTGCCTGGTAAATTCCATGGACAGAGGAGCCTGGCAGACTGCAGTTCATGAGGTTGCAAAGAGTCGGACACAACTGAGCAACTTCACTCACTCACTCACGGCTCAGACTATCATGGCATTGTTTAGACTGAGGGTTTATAGGATTTTACAAGTGGCCTTAAAAAAAACACACAAAAATGGGGGCAGAAGCAAAACAAAAACCAAAAATTGAAACCAAAACATTATAATTGTTTCCCTTTGAGGGGAGGAAATTAACCCAAGTGAAAGGCAAGAAAGTGGAAAAAGACAGCATACCTTTGACCTTGACTTTGTCAGGCTTTTCCTGTTACACCATCCTGAGCTGTGGATTGAGAGAGGCCTGATTAAAGCAAGAACTATCCCTTACTAGCTGTGTGACCTTACTGTTCTGTGCCTTGGTCTCTTCAACCAGTCTCATCTGGTTGTTGGGAGGATTATGAGAGTGTGAGAGGGCCTCAAATGTTTGCTTAGAAAATAACGCAGAAGCACAGGGCACTGAGATCCTAAGAATCCCTAAGCTGGGCTGGGGATTGTGTGTTTAAAAGTGCCCTGTGACCTGGGCACAACACACACACATACATACATACTTCAGTCCTAGCACTTTCTCCAGGACCTGGGGCAGCCCTGCCCAAGCTTGGAGTTACCAGTTAGCCTGGGTGGGGAGGCTCAGTGCCCTAAGGGTGGTAATTTTCCCACCTGGCCACATTTTATTTTGTTCAGTAGCTTGATAGCCAAGGGTCACTGGAGAAGATCCTTCTTTGGCGGGTCCATCAAAAAGTCCAGCCACATAGCCAGAGGCCAGTTTTAATTTCGCCATCTTTGAGATAAGAAGGAGAAGTTGAAATTGTGTGTCATTTCTGAAGGAAGCATCACATTTTCTCTCCCTTTTACCCTGTGTACCTCCCGCAACCACAACCCGTCCCTTTTTCCTCACTAAATCTTGTAACACAGGGCTCCATCCTGGCAATGAGGATCTTTTCAGGAGCCCTTTAAAAGAGTTCCTGGCGAATGCTCTTGGTTGAGTCACTTGGTCACCTGGGCAGTGTCCAGGAGCCATACCTTATGGTCTTTGATCTGGTGTGGCCTCTGACCCCTGGGTGTCTGGCTGACTTTGCCCCACTGCGTGTGACAGGCCCACTTGCCCACTTGCTAGGGGCTTGGGTGTGAGGGAGCTGCCGACCTGGGGAAACTCAGCTGGAGAGAGTCCTGATTTACGAACTGTCCAGATTTAACTGAGGCTACAGCACTTTTATTAATAGAACATGCTGCATTTCCTTTTTATAAAAATATGAATATCGCTGCCCTCAGGAAAATGCCTGGTGACTTTCTGTCTTTAGGGCATGTTCATCATCAGGCTAAAATTAAAAATGAAGTCAGGTCCTTCTTGAGCCTATTTTTAACCGAGTTTAGCATATGAATGTGAACGTGAAGTCTTTCTTTAGATCTCCCTTAACTCAATTACTTACTTATGCTAAGCATCCCGCCTGGAATTCCTGAGCTGTGGCTGGGTCTACCTACTCTGGGAGGCCCAGAGGGAAGTTAGGGGCACCTCACTGATCCCCAGCTTTCTGAGTTTTCATGCCTTTGCCCATCCCAACCCCACAGAAAGTTATTCTGGAAGGTTAAGGTGGAGCTAGTCATTATACTGAAAAAAATAAAAGGAAAAATCCCATCAGCTAGCGTATGGCCAATCTGCGATGCTTAGTTATCAAGTAGCCCCTAATTGGTACATATTTTTCTTGGGGCCCCAATTTAGAAGCAGCCACTTGGGTGGAAGAGGAGACACCAGATTGCAGGGGAGACTTTGTCATTCAAGCAGAAAGCGCGAAGGGCCCCAGCATACCACGGAGACTTGGGACGACAGGTGGAGGGAGGGAGAGGGGGAAAAAACTTAACAAGTGTCATTCCTGTCCAAAGAGTTCCTGATGAGTGATGAGGGTGCCAGGGAAAACTCAGAAACCCTCTTAAATTCCCTCTTTGAAATCTTTTTAATGTCTGCTCTTTGAGGACTGTGAAGGGAGGGGAGGGCAGAGGGTAGGAGTTGATCCTAACTCTTAAGATTCTTTGGCCTAAAGTTTCACTGGAAGGCAGGGACTGACAAAGGCTCTTTTTTTGAACTTGTCCTAGAGCAGATCATGAATGTATTTTTTGGGGGGGAAAATAGCCTGTTTATTATCATAAATTCTGGCCCTTGTTTTTTAAAAAGTGATTCCCCCCCATCCCCCCACCCCACTCCCCCACCCACTTCTTTTCTTATGTGGCATATAGGATCTTAGTTCCTGATGAGGGATAGAATCTGTTAATGTGATTTTTTTTTTAAATGGTGATTTTATGTGAAATAATGATGACAGTTTGCTCAAGTTGTGTCATTTCTCTTTGCACTTTTAAATGGTTGTGTATTCAACTCCTGTTGTCCTGAACCTCATTTAAGGTGTCATTTTTAAGCAAAGGGAAAACTTCCTTCTCTCTTTTTGGTATGGAAGCAAAGCCACTGTTGAGGATAAGCAGAAGATTAATTTAAAATGCCAGTTACTTTTGCTAATCCGCTGATGGTGAGGTTGTTTATGGCTAGAGAATTTTGAAAATGTTTCCTGATAGAGTCTGAGAGGGGAGCACAGGAAGGGGTGTGTGTATATATATATATGTATGTATGTAAGTGTGTGTGTGTGTGTATATGGTGCGTGTGTAGGGTGTGTGTGGTCATTTTACTTTGGGGGAATAGTAAAGATATTTGAACAATGAGCTCCTTCCATATATTAGTTGCATTTTCTGTTAAAATCAATCAAAATGAAGTATGATGTGTTTATTGTCCACTACCATCTGTTTGAAAAAAAAAAAAAAAATCTCTCATGGGTTTTTGCCTGCACTTCAACAAGCCATTTGCAGGCTTTAATGATCTTTTCAATAAAATTTTGTATTAAATTACAGCACTGTTAGGCTCAGAATGTTGTTCTGAAAACTTTGCACCTTCATTTGTTTGCAGTAAATTTTAAGGGACAGGCTCTCCCAGCCGGATTGATAGTTTGGGCTCTGTCCATTTAGTGAAAGAAGGAAAGGGCAGGGCTGGGGCGGGTTACACATGGCCATAGTCCTTCAGCACAGCGACTGGAAGATGCTCTCCTAGTCTGAATAAGGCAGTTTCTTGGGACTTGGTAAACAGACCAATCCCTCATAAACAGACTTCCTGAATTCAAAATAATATGCTATTTCGTTGAAACCATTCAGTTTTGCTCTTTTCACTTGTGCAGATATTTCTGTCTTACTTTTGACCTTAACTTTATTCCTTAGTGAATTTAATGGTCAAGCCTGTGAAACCTTTCGGTGTCACTTTGGTTGTTCAAGTTAAGGAGAGCATTTTTTGTCTGATTTTTTCCTTGCCTCAACGTGGCTCCTTGTAGAGAAGGTAAGGATTTCACCTCTGGGAGTTTCAGGGTAGATCAAGAAAAGGTCAAGATTACTCTTACATCTTTCCCAGGGATTGTTGGGTGGTGCCTGCCGCTTACAGGTTGGGAAGTGAAGAATGTGGCGCTTTCTGAGATGGTCCACTGAGGTGAGAGCGGAGCCAAAATTTCTCACGACTGGACTGTGTTTCTTTAGATCGCGTGCTTGTGTGTGAATAGCCTCTGGCATTATTAGCCTTGCTCCTTTCACTGTTACCATGATTTGTGGGATTGAGGCTAGGCCTGGAATCCCAACAGTGTTGTCTCAGCTGGAGTTTCCTAGCACAGGGGCTGAGAGCAGTACTAATTCCAGCTGCCAGCCGGATCCTCCTCCTTCCCTGGCTAGGGCCGGCCAGGCTTAGGGAATATTTAAATACAATAGAGCCATCTCTTACCAAGTTTCCATCTGAATGCTCCTGACTTGTGCAAATTTGGCTTATTCTCATAAATCCTTTAAGACATACTTCCCTTTTCTCCAGATTTTGTTTATAACAGCTCAACTGTAATAATATAAAGGGAAGTTTTTGAAAGAAAACAGTATGACCCGTGGTCTTTGTCAGACTCAGTCGCCTGTTTTGTCTTCGTTCCTTTAATGTTTGGTTGTGTGCATATATTCTGAAACATTACATGCAACTTTATTTTTTCTCCTTAACAATATATTGTATTTGCAGCTGCATCACCTTCATAATTTAATTTTCTGTGACTACTTGATATTCCACTGAGCTGACCTACTAAATACATCTATTTATTCACCAACTGATAGAAAATTATGGTCTCAGTTTTTCCCACTCTTAATACTATAGTAATGGATATCTTCATGCCTGGAGCTTTGGAATAGTTCCCAGGAATTGGATTATTAGGTCAGAGGGTATGAATATTTTTATTGCTCTTGATGTATCTGCCGTGTTGCTTTATGATAAAGTTACACCAGTTTACAAAGTTAGCAGTTACTTAGGAGGGCATGAACTGCACTGTGAAACTCCTGATTTTCATGAGTGGATAGAAGGACCTTTGCCTGGGTTGAATCCCAGCTTTGTCAATTGCCACTTACCAGCTGTGTGTCCTTGCGCAGGTCATTTAACCTCTCTGTGCCTCAGTTACATCCTTTGTACAACCATGTATGGGGATAACCATAGTACCTACCTCAAGGGGCTATTATTAGAAATAAGTTAATATTTGTATAGTGTCTAGAAGAGAGTATGCAAGTATTACACACTGTGTGTTCGTAAAACATAACTCTCTAGTTCAAGATTTTAAAAAAATTAATAGAAATAAGGTGACATTTTATTTTAGAAATAGTGACAAATGCTTTTAACAAACACATAAAAATAGAAATAAACCAAAGTGTCACTTTATTTCTATTAATTTTTAAAAATCTTGAAGTAGAGAGAGAGGTGTTAGTATTTCTAAGTAACATCCGGTTTAAAAATCTCTCTTTGGAAAACGTAGATTTTATAATGTTAATTTACAGAACAGATCCATTCTGGTGGGACTATTCACATTATTTAGGAGCCGTTAACTTTCAAAACTGGAGCGCCTGTCTGCCCTTTGGTTGTGTCTGAAGGTCAGATGTCAGCCAGCCGAGGTGGGAGGTGCTGAGACTGACAGCCACCCATCTCTGAGGAATTGGAATAATTATATGGGGCCTCCCTTCTCTCTTCCCCACTCGCTAGCGGTGGGGTGTGGATGGGCAAATATGTGGGTACTTTTAGGCCTGTATTAGGGGATCTTATTCCTCTCCTGTTGAATGGATGGCTGTTAATGTAGAATCTGGGTTTGCGGGTACAAGATAATTTTCACCTGGGAGCATGCACGGGACACTCCTTGCGGCTCCCGCGTGTCGTGGCGCACGTGGAGCGGGTCCTTCCGTGCCTGGTGGCGATGCCCGGGACTCTGCGGGCGCGGGCGGTGGTGAGGTTTCAGCTCGCTTCGGGCGGCTGGGGTTGGAGGGCGGGAGAGGTGGCAGCGCTTCTCACTTTATGGCTCGATCAGCTTTCCTCTCTTTAATCCTGGTTGTTTCTGCTGAGCTCTCCGAATAATTCAATCCTTGTGTGTGCTTAAAAACTCTAGAAGCCTGAGAAATCTCCGCGAGCCGGTCAAAGAGGAGGCTTCCGTGCGCCGTATGTCAACTGCGCCGGGGCCCTGCGTCCTCGCTCGTGCTTCTCCCTGCTGGGCTGCCGCTGGCTCTCGGACTCGTCGAACTTTAGGGGGGGGTCGTCGGTGCGGGTCGTCGGGGCTGGTGCGCTGGGCCCGGAGAGGTGTGCGCGCACGCCGGCCCTGTTCGCCCGCGCGCCAGAAGCTTCTCGGTCCGCAACTTTTGCCGTTTGCATGGAAACCTTCCCAGGCCTGGGTGGGAACAGCGGCCCGGAAAGATGGTCTGTCTTCCTGCGTTGAGAACGCAGCTTCTTTCTTTTGGGGTGCCAGTGTCCCCATCATGCTAGGACGTACCATGGAATTGAACCTAATCAGTTTCTCAAATAGGGCTTAGAACGTACTTAATATAGGACAGTAGAAAAGTTGGGGGAAAAAACCCCTCATGGGTCCATTTCCCAAATTAGCGGCTGTTTGAGATAGTCCCTTTGCCTTCCTCTTCTATCCATAAATTAGTTTTTCCCTTTTTCTTGCTTTTAATTGTACTATAATGTTGAAGTTTGAAGTCTGCTTTTTTTCATTTAACATTATCTTACAGACATACATACTGGCGCGTAACAGCCCTTCCTCCGTTGGATATTTACACGGTTGGGGTTTGCTTGTTCTTTAAAAAAATAATTCCGTGATAAACACCTTTTTGCCTAAAGCTTTCTTTGTATTAATTGGTTGTCTCATTACAATTTTTTTGGAGCAAAGTGTGGGGTTATTTTCAAGTCTTTCTCTTTGTGTGTGTGTGTGTGTGTATTTCAAGTCATTTTCCAAAAAGTTTGTACCAGTTTTCACTTCTGCTGGCTATGTCTAAACTTGTGTTTTGTGCCAGCCTCACCAGCACTGGGTATTATGAAAATCCTCATCAGATGCTGAGGTTAAGGCCACAGACACAGAGCATTAGGAAGTACTGACTGTGGAAGCCTGCCTTCTGTTACCCACTTATTTCCAAACTCCCTACATTTTAAAGATATCAGCCTATACTGAACCTGAGGGAATGAGGTTTAGTTGTATGTGGATTGAGGTGGGTTCTAGAAGTTTTTCTTGGATTGATGTGTTTAAGATAGAGTGCTATCTGAAATTATCATGGCTTAGCAAGTAACGCAGGTGCTAGAGTTACATATAAAGGGAATATCATTTTCTATGAATATCATTTTCTGTCACCTTTTGGGGACTGGCTTCCATTTTGAGCAGAATGAGTCCATAGCAGAGAGGCTTTCTGTCTGCAGTTTGAGGTTGTATCTTGCTGGGTCGAGGGCTGAATCTGAGATTGCTGGGTACACTTCCCCCTCACCAGCCCCAGAGGTTATACTGCAGTTTCTTCTTGAGGTTGTTGCCTGGAGAGAGAGGGTCTCTCTTCCAGGATATCAGGTGGGTGGGAAGAAATGCAGAAATCACTTATAACCATTAGTCTGCTAATGTATTAGAAGTGTTGCCAACCAGGGTTCTTGGCCTTTCTTGAAAGTGAAAGTTAGTTGCACAGTCATGTCTGACTCTTTGTGATCCCATGGCCTGTAGCCCGCCAGGCTCCTCTGTCCCTGGAATTCTCCAGGCAAGAGTACTAGAGTGAGGTTGCCATTCCCTTCTCCAGGGTATCTTCCCGACCCAGAGATTGAATCTTGGTCTCCTGCATTGCAGGTAGATTCTTTACCAACTGAGCTACTAGGGAAGCCTTTCTTAACCAACAGAAATTGATAAAGAGGCCAGACAAGACATTCAGGCAAGGCTTTATTGGGGCCCTAATTGCAGCAGGAGGGGGCAGAAGCAAGCAACCAGTTCCCTTGCTGGCTTTCTGAGCAGGGCAAGCTCCTTCCTTATACAGTGATAAGGTAGGAATCAGGTGGAGGGGTGGCTTAGGTGGTTTGCCCATTGTTTGGTTGTGGTACCCTGCTTTTGCTCTAGGTGCCTCAAAAGTGGCATTTTTTTGGTGGGGAGGGTGTATATTTTTGTTCATAAACTTGCCCCAACTGTGCATGCGCACAGTCCCATATTGTTTCTTTGTGTTTTGTTTGTCCAGGCGAAGGCACTGCAGCAAAGGGTCCCAGGTCCCAGCCTGTCTCAGAAGGGCTAAGTTTTAATAAGTGAACTATGTAGGATGGTATTCATGTTTGAGTTGTTCATGGTCAGTACTTATTTTCTGTAAAATCCGTTAGAAAACCTGTAACTGTATCACCACTTCACATATTCTGTGCTTGGCTCTCGTGTTCCTGGGGCTTTGCTTACAACCCTGGTCTCTTAAATCCAACGCTGTTGTATTTGCCCTACTGCTTTCGAGTTAGAGCAGGGCTTCAATGTCCTGCAGTTTAAACACATTCTGAGTATCTTCTTAGAATTATTCTCAACTCCAGATGATGGACAGACTTGAATTATGGAACCTGTAGCTGGACATTTGTGCCATGACTACACAAGCTCAATAATGTATCCCAAGTCTTTGTGGCTCACAAGATTAATAGTTTTGAAGCTTTTAAATTGTATAAAGGAAACCAGCATATTAAGCTGATTGATACTGCTTAAGGCCTTGGACTGCAAGGAGATCCAACCAGTCCATTCTGAAGGAGATCAGCCCTGGGATTTCTTTGGAAGGAATGATGCTAAAGCTGAAACTCCAGTACTTTGGCCACCTTATGTGAAGAGTTGACTCATTGGAAAAGACTTTGATACTGGGAGGGGTTGGGGGCAGGAGGAGAAGGGGACGACAGAGGATGAGATGGCTGGATGGCATCACTAACTCGATGGACGTGAATCTGAGTGAACTCCGGGAGTTGGTGATGGACAGGGAGGCCTAGCGTGCTGCGATTCATGGCATCGCAAAGAGTTAGACACGACTGAGCGACTGAACTGAAGGCTTTAAGATCAAAAATTAATAAATAAGGTTAGATAGGATGGTGGATGTAGGTTGGGAGAAGCCCAAGGTCAGGAAGAAAGGCTGATCTTGAAATGCCCATCATCATCATCAATAGTGTAGTGTTAGCAGCTAGCCTTTATTTCGTGCTTGCTATATGGTTCCCAGGATTTTACATATTCAAGGATTTTATTTAATCCTTGAACAGCCTTATGAAGCAATCATTAATATGTCTGCTTTACAGCAAAGTGAGATGTAGAGAAGTTAAGTAACTTCCAGCTGGGGTTGGATAGAGGTGGGATTGAATGGATTGAATCCAGATGGATTGAATCAGGCAGCCTGGCTTCAGTCTGTGTTTTCACCATAATATATTATGGCCTTTTAGTAACAGTTGAGAGCCCTTGATAAGATTAACAAGGTCTCCCCCCTGCCACCAGCCCCCGTTCCCCACATCCTCCCTTGGGTTTTGGAGGAGATCAGCATTTCAAGTCAGACAGACCTGGGCTCACATTCTGGCTTTACTGCTTATTAACTGTAACCTTACAAGTTATTTCTCTGAACCTGGATTTCATCATTTATGAAGAAAGGATAATAGTAATCCTTACTTCAGGGCTGTTGAGAGGGTTAAATGAGATAATGTATGTAAAATCATCTAGCAGAATACCCAGCAGGGAGTTAGCAGGCAGAAAATGATAGCTACTATGGTTCTGAGATATACCTCTATAAAGAAGCGTCTGAGGAGAAGGAATAAGGGTAAGACATGATTCAGATAGAATTTATTTGGTGTCATTTGCCATAATAATTAGCCAACCCAGATGCCAGATGCTGGATTCCTTCTGCCAGGGTGTTCCAGGAATGGACTATAAATTCCAGATGTGGTTCTGCGTTGTTCCATGAACTGACTGCATTTCCCTTTGTCCTCCGAAACTTGGAGGGTAAAACCAGGACATTGCCATTGTACTGAAATTTGGCACAGAGTTCGGTGCCAATTGTGCATTCCATGGGCTGAAATTGGGATCTGCTGAAATTATGAGTGTCCTTTCTCTGCTTCCTGCTTCCTGATGGTGCTTGACCACAGATAATTGGCCTGCCTCTTAGAAAGAACCATAAATATTTGAAAGTTTTGAAAGCACTTGAAAGCAATTAAATTTGAAAGCATATTTAATTGTCTGTAGAGTTAAATGATGCATGGAATAATTATAACAAGACAGAGACATTTGAACAAAATATTAAGAAGAAAAAAACAGTAGGAGAAAAACTGTGGACTAAGATGAAACACTGTTTAGAAACATGACTCTCAGAATTGGTAGAGAAACAGTACCCAGTGCTTCTGTTTGAGGTCCTCATGGTAGTTTTCCTCTGTGATATTCTGTGGCTGTAGTTTTTCTTAGCATTACTTCCTCTGAGAATTTCAAAAGCCACAATGTAAGGGACTATACAGAAAGAACAGTTTCTAGTTTTTTTCTGATTTTCCGTCTCCTTGGTTGTGGCACATCTATTTGTTTCCTGTTTCTATGCCCTTGGTATAATCCACCTTGGTTTCTTTGAAACTACTTAACATTCTTTCTTGCTCTTAATCCACTATTGGTTTTGACATTTGGGAATGCAAGAAGGTATAAAGGGAAATAAATGCTAAAAAATATGTTGTTGTTCAGTTGCTAAGTTGTGTCTAACTCTTTGCGACCCCGTGGACTGCAGCGCCAAAAATATGTAGTGTTTCTGAAAAAGTGAAAATTTATTAAAATTTCTACAAATTTTAGAAAAAATATATTAACATTCTACAGAAAATTTATTTCTGTAGAAACAAATTTCTAAAAATTTATAGAAAAATGTCTAAAAATTTCTAGAAACTTTATTAAAAATTCTGCAGATTTGCTTTAGAATTTTTACGTTTTCAAATATGGCTAGAGTCAGATTGTTATCTGCTAGATCTGTTTGGTGCTATGGGGTATTTTGGAAAAATTGCAGTGTTGCCCAGTTTTTAATATTCCATTCTTGATTGGTGCATTTTAAAATGGGGGTCTGAAATGGTTGGTGATTTTGATGAACATATATCTCACGTTGCATGTCTTCATGTGATGGATGATCATTGAAAGGTAATGATGTCAACCTGGTTGGTAAAATAATGGTTTTCTGAACTGTTTTGCTTTAAGAAAATGGGGTTCACATTCTTCAGAGGCTAGTGCTTCCCAGTCTAACACATGGGACACTTCATTCAACTAGGAGAAGTATATATCAAACACCTACTAATGCTAGGTGCTGATGTGAAGTGAAGTGATGTCAAGTGATGAACACAACAGGTGTGGGCCTTATGGGTGGAAATTACACTCTAATGAATAAAACAGATAGAAACAAAATAATACAGATAACTATAAAAGCATAAATTGAGATAAGTAATATGAAGGAAGAAAAAGGAGTTCTTTCTACCCAAAGTGGGAAAATAGAGCTAGGGGAACTAAAACTAAAAAGTTTATTCATATTAAAAAAGTTTCTATAAAAGCCTAAACAAAGAGCAAAGGTTAAGAATGATTATGCAAAAGATGTGATGTCAAGGTGTTCAAATATATCAAGTTGCCATTAATTGGCCATGAAGGGGTCACTAATGAATTCAAGACACGTTTGAGCCATGCTGAGACCATAAGCAATGAATCGTCTCATAATTTGGTTCATTTTAGTTAAAACAGCCTTATAAGAAAGGACCCTCTGACTCAGGGCCACCACCGCAAATGTCTCATTGGGTGACTCCCCCTCATTGTTTATTTCTGGTGCAATTTTGTTCCGGAAAGCACGCTTGAACATGTAAGGCCAGGGGTATGTGGGGTCTACTCTGCGTTCTGCTGTATCTCCTTTATTCAAGGAGGCTGGCTTCGCTGAAACTAGAAGAGTTGGAATATAAAGGGGTTGAGCTTGATGGCCTTAAAGAGTTTTCCTAGGTCCAAATTTTATCTTAGAAGAAATGGGCAGTAGGAGAATGTTTGGGTAGAATCCCTTTATGCTTAATCAAGACGTGACATTTTCATGGTGTGGTGCAGCAGAGGGAGCTCTGGACCAGAAGTCTGAAGGTCCAGGCTCAACAATACCATGGACTCCTAGAATGACTTAATTCGCGCTCATTCAGACCCAGAGCACAAATGAGCTCATGCTTGGCTGCAGCCCACATTCAGAGACGGGAGGGCTCCACAGTGGGTAGGCTTGCAGGCTATGGGTCCAAACCCAGAAAACCATGCTAAGTAGCTGTGTGGACGTGGGCAGAAAACTTGGCCTTCTTGAGCCTTGGTTTTCACATCAATTAAATGGAGCCTCCATTTCTCATCTGTAAACACTCCTCTCTTCCTCATGAATGTTCTCCTTAATAAATGCCCAGCATAGCTGACATTTTTCTTATTAGTCTTTATAATGGCTTCAGTTATTGCAGTTTTACGGTTGGGCACATCGCATAACCTGCTGTGTCTTGGTGTCTTGCCTGTGGTGCCTGCCTCATGGGATTGTTTGGAAAGTCAAATGTGATTGTGTGGACGTGCTTTGTGAGCGCTTAGATCCTCTCCAAGGCACAGGTGGTAGGACTGGGCAGGTAAAGAGGAAGGCTGGAGATCTGTCCGTGTGCAGAGTAGCTGTTTTCCGAGAGAGGGCTTGGCTGAGGCTGGAAGGCAGTCCTGCTCTGATGGACTGGGGCATATGCAGACACACTTCCCATCCAGACAGACGGCCCGGCCCGCAGATGGCCACCGAGTCATTCACTTGGTGACTGTCATTCACAGCTCCTGCCGGCTCAGGCCAGAGGCAGTTGGAGGCCATCTCCATCTCAATTTCATCTCCCCACTGACCCTGCCCCGCTAGGCTCTTCCTCTGAGGCGTCCAGAGAAGGGCATAGTAAGGCAGGGCTGTTTTTAAATGACTTTAAAAACAATCATATAGGCCAGTTAACAAGGATAAAATCTAGAAACTGTGGTGGCATTGGGGCCGGGCACCTGTTGTCACGCAGGCCAGCCTGGGGGAGAGCAATTAGTTTGTTTGGCAAAACCACTGGAATGTTCCTGGAGGGGGCGGAAGCTGGGGAGAGGGTCGTGGGTTTGCACCCTGGGTGTGTTGCCTCCTTCCGAGCAGATGGGGCTGAAAGAATTTCCAGAGGGAGGAGGGATAGCCCCGCCCGGGGAGGGCCCGAAGGGCTGTTTTCCTGTCCAGATGGCCCATTCATAAAACGCCTCTTCTTCCTTCTTCACATGGCACTGGCCTGGTTTTCCCCACCCCAGGGGTTCATTTCTCTCAAGGCGGGGAGGAGGAGCACCGTCAGCTGAAAAGGCGCCTGGAGCCCGGTTCTCCAGGCCCCACTGGGGCACTCGCAGTGGGCGCAGGCGCTCAGGAATGGATGGCCGGCCTTTGCGGGGCACGGGTTCGGCCGGGAGCCATCATCTGCCAAGGGTGTCTGGCCAGCTCTGGGGCTGACACACACGGTCCCCCAGTCCAGGCTCCGAGACTCTGTCCCAGGGTGCTTGTCACAGCGGCAGCTCACCCGGGGGTCCAGGGCGCTTGGGGACCACGTGATGGACTTGGCCCGGTTTGTGTGGACTTTCCCCTCCCCCCAGCTTCATCTGCTTACACAGGGGCTGATCAGTAAGGTTGGGGGGAGACAGGTGGTCTTTGAGGGTCCTTGCAGGGAAGAGCTGCACCCACACTTCTCCTTGCCATTCCTCCTGTGTGACCCCTGACCCCCCACCTGTGCTCCCCTTAGCATCTTTTTGCCACGTCTTTCTGGCAGTCTCAGACTGATTGTCTCTCTCTATTCTGGCATAATTATAGTGTGACTTGTTGAAATTCATGAAAAATCCCGACTCTGTGGCTTGTTTTTGCCCAGGCGCAGTTGCTTGATGGGAGAGAAGCAGAGGTCCTTAGCCTCAAGCTCCTTGCTAACCCCGCAGGGCTCAGCCCTTGAGTAATGAAGAAGGGACATTTCTGCTGAAGGCATTTCACTGCTGTGTCAGCGCTGCACGGGGAACTGGTGAAAGAACTGGCCGAGCAACCCAGGGGCACGCTGTCTCCCCCAGCTGTCAAACCAGGGTCCTCGGCAGTGGGATCTGCACCCAACCTAGCCCCCTCGACTCTTCCAAGACAGTCTTCCTGTCTACCTACTTGTTACAGCGCGTTAGAGCTGGTTATAGGCTCCGACAGATGTCATGGGAGAAATTTAGATGTCCTTTTTTTCAGTACTTTGTATTTAAGGACAGGAATCCCCAAGCTAGAATATATTTTTAAAGGCAGTATTGGTTGAAGCAGGAGTACTCTCTGCTAATCCTGTCTCCCTTCAGGCCACTGGCATGAAGTGCCAGTAACACTGGAATTATTTTCACAGTTGCCTTTAAGCCCCATAAAGACAAACTTTGGAAGGTGATGCTGGCCTCAAGTCGGCTGCTGCCATTCCCTCAGCCTCATAGCAGGCTGAGGAAGTCATCACAGTTCTTTCTTAACTTTTTATTTTGAAATAATTTTAGATTTACAGAAAATCTGCAAAAAATAGCAAGCAGCACAGAGAATTCCTGTATACTCTTCACCCAGCTTCCCCTTGTGTTGACTACTTACATAAGCGTAGTCCATTTATCAAAACCAAGAAGGGAATCTTGGTACAATATTTGAAACCAAATTGCAAAGCTTTTTTTTTTTTTTAATTTAGCAGCTTTTCCACAAATGTTATTTTCTATTTCAGGATATTAAACAAGGTGTTCCCACATGGCATTTAATTGTGATGTCTCTGCTTGGATGGTATCATCGAATCAATGGACATAAGTTTGAGCAAACTCAGGGAGATAGTGAAGGACAGGGAAGCCTGGCAAGCTGCAGTCCATGGGGTTGCAAAGAGTCAGACACGACTGAGCGACTGAACAACAAACTGTAGTCTACTCCAGTGTGTGACAATTCTTCACTCTTGCCTTGCCTTTCACTTTTGAGGTGTCCTTTTTAAAAAACAAGGATCAGCCAGTGTTTTCTGTCAAGGGTCAAATAGTAGATATTTTAGACTTTGCAGGCTGTACGGTCTCTGTTGTAAATCCTCAGCTTTACAGTTGTAACCCCAAAGCAGTCTTATTAGACACTATGAAAATGAGTGAGCTCATTAACGTAACTTCATTTATGAAAATAGGCAGAGGCCTAGGTTAGGCCCTCAGGTTGAAGTTTGCAACCCCTGTTGTAGGACTCTCTGTTTGAGTTCATTGGATGGGTGACATTTTTAAATGGGAATCCCACAGAAGGGTTGTGTCCATCTCAGTGACCTCTTAATCAGTTGGTTAAGGTGGCATTAACTGTTAATTTAACAGTTATCCCCCCTCCCCCCCCCCCCCCCGTGTGTAATTAAAAATATCTGAAAGGCTTCCCTGGTGGCTCAGATGGTAAAGCATCTGCTGCAATGTGGGAGACCCGGGTTCAATTCCAGGGTCAGGAAAGATCCCCTGGAGAAGGAAATGGCAACCCACTCCAGTACTCTTGCCAGGAAAATCCCACGGACGGAGGAGCCTGGTAGGTACAGTCCATGGGATCGCAGAGTCAGACACAACCGAGCAACTTCACACTCACTCAAGTCAGATACACTAAACTTTCATCTGCTCATTTTAGCTTCCATCAGTGGATCTTGCCTGTAACAGTTATCTCTGTGGTGTTCTACTGGTGAATTTCTGTTTCTATTCCCCTCATTTCTTCTACATTTATTAATAGGAATTCTGTGAAGAAAAACTCTTCCTTTATATCAGTGTGGACTCATAGCTGTTTTTTCTGTATTTTGGATTAGGATGATCATGATTTTTTAAGTAGTTGCAAATGTGTCCTCTTTTGGATTTCTCTGGTCTCATCTAATTCTTGACCATCCTCTTGATTTCATAGTTGGCTTTATTCTACCTAACTTCCGCTTTGTGGACATCTGGTGGCCCTAGACTAGTAGGTGTGCTTTTGTTAACTTGTCAGTGGCAGAGGCAGTTTTATTTTTCAGCCCAAAATGCTGGCCAAATTTACACTCTGAGTGTACTGCACAGCTGGTTGACTTGTACTGGGAGTGTGAGCCTTGGGGCGATTGAAGCTGGTCAGGAGCTGGCAATAGGTTTTCATTAATTTTGCTGGGTGAAGGAGGAGTTTGGAGTATTTTCTGGTGCATTCTAGATCAGATTTGAATTGTGAATGTGGTCCAAGTTACTAGCTCTCCCCCCATTCTGGCTCTTAAAGAACTTTCTTTTTACTCTATTTGTTGGAAAACTTCAAAGGTGAAAAATCTGGCTTAGGAACAGAGTTTAAAGTAAATGGAGTTTACTTGCTTTTGTATGCATGTTTCTAGATTAAGGTAAAATGTTGTCTTAAATGATTTGACCTCAATTAGAAAGCCCAAAGTGAAGTGAAAATGTTAGTCTCTCAGTCATGTCCAACTCTTTGTGACCTCGTGGACTGTAGCCTGCCAGGCTCCTCTGTCCATGGAATTCTCCAGGCAAAAATACTGGAGTGGGTAGCCATTTCCTTCTTCAGAGGACCTTGTCAGGAATCGAACCTGCATCTCCTGCATTGCAAGCGAATTCTTTACTACTGAGCTGCCAAGGAAGCCTTTAGAAAGTCACACAGGTTTCCAAAAACCAGGCTGTCCGATCTACTTTTAAACACGAGACGAATATGTTGAGTCAGCTTTCTAAAATAAGAGAAACTTCTATTTTTTCCTATAAAAATCATTCCTTTGATAGCCATACAAAAGATTAACTGAAGAGTGGTGGGTGTGACTGTTCCATTTTTGTAGATCCTTTAGGTGAGTTCAGAAAATGTTCTTTACTTAGGGCTTTGTGGTCAATGATGATGGAAAGAAGAGAGAAAAATCAACGCACATCCTGTGACAAAGATTTTTGAACTAATTAATTTTGGGGGGGAAAGTTACATCAGCTCAGCTTTTAAAGAAATTTGTAGAAAAAATTCTCCTACAGTATCAGTTTAAAAAAATGGACAAAGAAAGAAAAGAATTTTCATTTGCCCAAGACATTATTGGAGTGAAGAATAGGAAAGAAATTTGGGCGCTTCTGATATTGTCCTAGACAGAATTTACTAAAACATGGAGCCTTAAAAACTGCAGCTTAAGTCCTACCTTCTTTGGCATATAAAGGTGTGGTTTCTGTAGTCTTGGGGAAGTTCAGGTGGGTTCCCACTAGTACTGAGAAAATGCATCCAAATCTCTGGCATGCCGTTTCTCCAGAAGTTGTTTGTCTTCCCTGCTTGTAGGATTGGATGAAAAACCAAGATATTAATATTTTAAACATTTATCAAAGGGAATCATAGACTTTGTCACCATGTATTCTTATCAGTGTCTATGAAGCAGCCTAGTAAAGTCACATGCATGAGTCAGATGTAGATCCCTTGAAGCTCAGGGCCTCTAAAACAAAATAATGTGAAGGAGACAAAAGAACTGCTGGTGCCATCTGTGTATGACTGTGGAAGCTCCTGACATCTCGGGAAGGGAATAAATTCATAAAAGCTCCAGCACAGGTTCCTGGATCTGCCCTTTAGTCTGAAATGAAGTGCACTGGGGACGCTGTTTGTGAAATGAGGTGATTGAACCAGCTGTAGGTTTGGGAAAGATGTTGTGTGGGCCACTCCTGGCCTTTGTGGGGTGTGTGGTCACAGTGGAAACTCAGCGCTGTCACTTTCGACCTTACAGATTCGTTGTCCTCTTGTCCTTGGCGGGCCTGTCAAAGAGGAGTTATTTCGAAAGCATATCGCTGATTGTACATTTCATTCCATCAAGTGCTCAGCGCATTTCACCTAACTGCTGGAGGCTGCTGAGATAAGAGTGGAAAAGTGCCTTGTGCCCTTCTGAGCGGTGGGTGATCTATTTTCGACTTGGAGACTGGTGACAAACCTGTCTTCTGTCAGGTCAGACTCGCGTGGGCTTTCTTGTTTTCTGTTCTTCTGTTGACAGCTGTGTCCGTGTGCGGGATGGTCATAGGGTAGCTGGAAGATAGCTCTGGCATTTAAACACCTAGATAGGAAGGGGAGATGGAATGCATTTTTCTTTTCTATTTTGGTTAGCAAGTCCCCAGTCGTTCACAACAAGAGGTAAAGAGGTGAAGGGAGACCTCGGGGACGGTGGGAGGAAAAGACACCCCACTTCTGGTTTGGAAAGTAGAAATAGAGACATTCCTACCTTTGGATTTAGTGCCTGGAAAGGGGATGGCTGGAAGGAAAGTGGAAAATAAAAGTTGGATTTGGGGTAGCCTTGGGTAGTGGGAGAGGATGGAAGAGGGATGGAGGTGATAAGAAAGGTAGGCTTTGTTTTGTTTTTTTGCATGATGTATAAAACACAAATTAAAATTGATGCACTGAAAATTACATTTCTGTAGTATTTTAGATAGTGTAAGGTTTTGTTTTAAAAACAGTGGTGCAATCTGATGTGATGGAAACACTGTTAGCTCCTCAGCTGTAATTTAACATAAATGTGCAGGTAGCTCTGATGAGGATTGGTTTAAATGATGTCTAAATTCCGATTGTCTTGAATCCACATCTATTGGCCACGGAGCTAATCAAAGTTCTTTAGTTTCCTCATCCTCAAAACGGAGCCAGGTCTCCCCGCCTGCCTCACAGAGCTGCTACATGGTCTTTACAGTACAGTGCTATATTGCATTCTCGAGGCTCTTACTTCATAAAACCTCCAATAGAAACAAGGGGTCTCATGTCCACACCTCACTTTCTGCTATTTATAGTAGCTAGCGAGTCTTCTCCGCATCCTCAACACACACACACATGCACACGTACACACACACACACACACACACAGAGTTTAGCATTGATGTCAGAGGTTCATAGTCTGAAGCTCAGTTGAGAACCTCTGATTTGATTCTAGTTTTCTTTTATGGAAATTATAATTCCATTAGAAAGAACTAGGTTTTTATAGATGCCTGGCATTTGGAATTTTCTGTCTATGCATCTTTTTTAGATCATTTATTTATCTAGAGGAAGAAATCATTAAATTGTGTCCTTTAGAGCTCAGTGCTTTTTCTAGGACTGCTGCGGTATACTGCATACAGCAAGACTGTAAAACTGTCAAAAGCAAGATCGTAAATGCAATGAAAGGAAAAGCTGAGTCATATGGTACCAATCAGGAGAGTAGTAAGATAAATCACAGGCCCCCAAATCACGTTTCCCTTTCCATCCTCAAAATGTCCTAGTTAACCAGAGGGTTTTTTTTGTTTTTTGTTTTTTTAGTGATGAGCCCAATCAATGTGATTTAAGTCATCTGTGATATTATATTTATAGCCAAATAATTAAGTTGGATGACGTGACAAAACACTTAAATTGTACTTATGGTCATTGATGGTTTTACACATTATTAGAGGGAAGCATAGTTACACCAGATTAGATGGGAACATCTGATCCAGACTTCAGTAATTTCATGGGAAAAAATAAATCTAAATGGGCAAAAAATGTTTTGGTATTAACTCCAATGTGATGATATTACAAATTTTCCCAGTTAATTAGTAACACATATTGTAGAACAAATGTTTGAAACTGAAATCTCATGTTTTTGCATAACAGATAGAACCCTGCACTAGAGGCTGAGTGGGAGTCTTAGCTCTCCCACTGCATTGCTATGTGACCTTGGGCAGCTCACTGTACCACTCTGGAGCTGTGGAACCAGGAAATGGGACTACGTATCTTCAGTGAGAGAAGATTTCTTGCAGTGTTAGCATTTGGTGACTTTGAATTTAATTCTGTTGATTCCTGCTTTTGAAAGAAAAAAAAAGTCAACATTTAATGTACACACAGAAAAGTGGCCAAGTCATACGTGCACAGCTCATTGAATTTTCACATTTCTAACCAGCCGTGGAGTATGAGATATAACTTTAATGTTATCAACATTCTAGAAGCCACCCTGGGGCTTGGATGCAACTCCTAAATGTAGGAAAAAAGTGAGAAAGGGAGGGAGAGAGGAAAAAAGAGTTGAGATGGTAATACTTTTTAGAAATTTGAAAGTTTACCATTAAAAGTAAAAACTTTCTTTTTTTTAACTTTTACTCTTTCTTTTTTAAAAAACTTTTTGGCTATGTCGTGCTGCATGCACGCTCTTAGTTCCCCCACCGAAGATTGAACCTGCACCTCTGCAGTGAAAGTGTGGAGTCTTGACTGCTGGACCTCCAGGAAGTCCCTTAAAGGACAACATTTTATTCACTTGGAATCCTATTAATCCAGTCTGTAACCTCCTGTCTGCTATTTTAAAATCCAGATCGCTCTGAAAATGGCAAGTTTTTAGCAAAGTTTTTGGCAACAAAATCTCACTCAAAAGAATGGTGGCTCTTGGTGGTCTCCATTTACCCTGCAGGTGTGACTGCTCACTCATCTTGCTAAAGAATTTTTCATGCGTTTGATAAGAAACTGCTTCCTGGACCCCACTGGGGTTTCATGAACAGCACACATCATGTTTCTTCTTTGAAATCAAGTAGATTATAAATTCCAAAACAAATCTGGTCACAAGGATTTTGGATGAGAAATTGTGGATTCAAATCACAGCATAATTGTTTACAAGAGTAGACACCTAATGTTTTTATTGCTTGTTGTTGTTGCTGCTGTTGTTGCTTCGTCACTCAGTCATGTCCGACTCCTTGCGACCCCATGGGCTGCAGCACGCCAGGCTTCCTTGTCCTTTACTATCTCCTGGAGTTTGCTCAAACTCAGGTCCAGTCAATGATCAATGATGCCGTTCAACCATCTTATCCTCTGTCACCTCCTTCTCCTAATGCCCTCAATCTTTCTCAGCATCAGGGGCTTTTCCAATAATTTTTATTGCTTAGATTTGCATGATTTTATCTGAAAAATTACCAGGTGTAGTTTCAGTTAACCACCCGGTGCGTTATCAGATGTTTCTCTTCCAACAGTACATTTTTTAAAAATTAACTTTTATTTTGGAATAGTTTTAGATTTAACAAAATGTTGCAAAGATAGTACAGAGAGTTTCCATATGGCCTTCACCCAGCTTCCCCTAACGTTAACAGCTTACATTTGTCGAAACTAAGAAAATAGCATTGGGTACCAGCCTATTGACGAAATTGCAGACATTATTCAAATGTCTGAACTTACCATCCTATTGACTAAATTATAGACATTATTCAAATGTCCCCAGTTTTCACACTAATATCCTTTTTCTGTTCCAGCATTCAGTCCAGGATCTTACATAACAGTTAGTTGTCTTGTCTCTCTGATCTTTTCCAGTCTTATGACAGCTTCTTAGTCTTTTCTTATTTTTCATACCCTGATATCTTTGAAGAATACTGATTAGGTATTTTGTAGAATATCTTTTAGGCATTTGTGTTATTTGCTTAAATTTTCTTAAGCTTATTAAAATTAAACTTTTTATTTTTAAATTATTGTAGATTCACATGTAGTTGTATGAAATAATACATATAGACCCTTTATTCCATTTCCCTCAATGGTAACATCTGGAAAGCTACAGTCTAGTATCACAGTCAGGATGTTGATACAGTCAAGATACAGAACATTCCCACCACCACAAGATTCCATTATCCAGCCCAACATTTGGACCCTCTTGATTCAGTGCATGTTGACTGAGGGCTCCTAGGGGTCAGGCTCTGTTCAAGTTCCAGGGAGGCAGGAGGTGAACAAGAGAGGAAAAGCCACCCTCTTGGAGCTTAGCTTCTGGGAGGGAGACATGAACAAAGAAACACATGCAGAGATAACAGGATGGCAGCTAATCAGTGCCATGAAGAGAGACTGTACATTCAGAGAGAGGAGGAAATCCAGAATTCCAGCTTCTCTTGAGAAATGAGATCCCTGGTCCCATGGGGTGGGAGCGTCAGAGAAAGTGCTTGCTTTTGACAGGGTAGCTGATTGTATTTCACATTAAAATCATGTATAACTACTTTACACCCTGTTTATTGGAAATTCTTGGTATTGTTCTGTGCTGGTAGTGGGTCTTTAAAAGTCTCAGGAGTTTAAGTGAAATTCCATGGAGAGCCTTGTTTCCATTGCTTGTAGTCCCACAGCGTAGGGTCTGGCCTCACAGTGATGGTGTTTTGTGCATTTAGTGACAACAGACATAGTGTATAAAGCCTGCTGCTTCGTTTTTATTCCCTAGTGTTTTTGGTACCTGAAGAAGTTGTGACACAATCAAAGGGACAGGGAAGGTTTCGGATTGCAAGTGTGTAGAACGGGCTTTTCATCTGAATGTCGAATTGTGTCCCTTAGAAAAGAGGTTGCATCATTTTAAGTGTTTCCAGATGATGGGTATTAAAAAAATACTTAAATAGGGTTTTCAGCTCAATATACTGAGTGATATCAGTTATTTTCTACCGTGGAAATGAATGATTTCAAATGAACAGCTAAGGCCATTTATTTTTTTTTTATTGGCAGCAAAGTATACATAACATAAAAGAAAGAAAGTAAGTTTTCGAGGAATTGCCAAATTATTTTCTGCAGTGGCTATACCATTTGACATTCCCACTAGCAATGAACAAGAATTCTGGTTTCTCCACATCCTCAAAAAATGCTTGCTATTTTGCTTGCTTGTTTGTTTTTTATTATGGCCATCCTAGTGAGTATGAAATGATGTCTCTTTATGGTTTTGATTTGTATTTCTCTAATGACTAATGAGAGCTTCCCCAGTGGCTCAGCATTAAAGAATCTGCCTGCAACATACCAGACACAGGAAAGGTGGGTTCAATCTCTGGATCGGGAAGATTCCATGGAGGAGGGCATGTCAACCTACTCCAGTATTCTTGCTGGGAAAATCCCATGGACAGAGGAGCCTAGCAGTTTACAGTCCATGGGTTGCAAAGAATCAGACAAGACTGAGGGAGCATGCACGCATGCAGTGGCTAATGATGTTCAGCATCTTTTCATATGCTTATTGGCCACTTACACTATCTTTGGAGAAATGTCTATTCAAGTCCTTTGCCCATTTGTTTTAGAAGCATAGCGTCTCATCTACTATGTTTTTTTATTTTTAATTTTTAAAATTTTTAGTCTGCACCACGTGGCATGTGGTGTCCTATTTCCCCTACCAGGAATTGAACTCATGGCCTCTGCAGTGAAATTGCAGAGGCCCAACCCCTGGACCGCCAGGGAATTCCCTGTCCTTTGCCCATTTTTAAATTGAGTTGTGTTTTGTTGTTTAATTGTAGGATTTCTTTATATGTTTTACATATTAATCACTTATCAGCTGTATAATTTGCATGTCTTTTCTCCCATTCTGTGGGTTTTCTCTTTACTCTGATGATGATATCCTTCAATGTTGCTCATAGTTAAATTTTGAAGTCCTGTTTATTTTTTTTCCTTTTGTTGCTTGTGCTTTTGGCGTCATATCTAAGAAATCATTGCTAAATCCAGTATCGTGAAGCTTTCCCCTATGATTTCTTCTAAGAGTTTTAGAGTTTTAGCGCTTAAGTTTAGATCTTTGACCATTTTGAGTTAATTTTGGTATGTTGTATAAGGTAAGGGTCTAACTTCATTCCTTTGCATGTGGATTTCCAGTTTTCCCAACACTATTTATTGAAAAGATGGCCTTTCCTCTGTAGATGTGAGTTTTTCCCTGTTTTGTTTCTTTGGTATATATGTCTGTCCTTATGCCAGAATTGTTTTGATTACTATAGCTTTGTAGTAAGTTTTGAAATCAAGAAGTGTTAGTCTGCCAATTTTTTATTTTTATTTTTGCAATTCAGGATCCCTTGAGGTTCTGTATGACTTTTTTGATGGATTTTTCTATTTCTTCCAAAATTTTTCACTGGGAAAATTTCATTGAATCTGTAGATCACTTTGGGCAGTATTGACATCTTAACAATATGATATTATTTTCCAATCCATGGGCATGGAAAGTTTTTCTATTTATTTCTGTCTTCTTTAATTTTTTTCAGCAATGCTTTGTAGTTTTCAGTGTACAAATCTTTCACCTTCTTTGTAAAGTTTATCCCTAAGTATCTTATTCTTTTTGATGTTACTGTGAATTGAATTATTTTAGTAATTTACTTTATGGTTTGTTCATTGCTACTGTATAGAAATTAAAATGATTTTTGTGTGTTGGTTTGGTATCATGCAAATTTGCTGACTTGTTGATTAGCATGGATGGTTTTATTCATGGAATATTTAGTATTTTCTACATATAAGATCTTGCCGTCTGCAAGCAAAAATAATTTTACTTTTTGCTTTCCAATTCAAGTGCTCTTTGTTTCTTTTTCTTGCCTAATGTTCAGGCTGGAATGTCCGGTACTGTGTTAAATAGAATGGTGAAAGCAGGCATCTTTGTTTTGTTCCTCATCTTAGGGAGAAAGCTTTGTCTTTCACCATTGAGTATGAGGTTAGCTATGGGTTTTTCATAAATGCCTTTATCATGTTGAAGAAGTTTTCTTTTATTTGTAGTTTATTGTTTTTATCATTACAGGGTGTTGAATTTTGTCAGATGCTTGTCTATATCAATTGAGGTTACCATGTGTTTTTTATTCCTTCATTTTTTGAATGTGGTGTATTACATTGATTTTTTTATGGTGAACCATCCTTGTATTCAGGGAATAAATCTCATTTGGTCATAGTATATAGTTGTTTTTTTTTTTTTAATTCTGCTGCTGAATTAACTTTGCTAGTATGTTATTAAGGATTTTCCATCAATATTCATAAGGGATACAGGCTTATAGTTTTCTTGTAGTGTCTTTGGGATCAGTTATCAGGGTTATGCTGGCCTCATAGACTAAGTTAGGAAGTGTTCTCTCCCTCATCGTTTTTCTGGGAAGAGTTTGAGAAAGATTAATGTTAATTCTCTAAAATTCCCCAATAAAGTTATTTCATCCTGAAATTTTCTTCGTTGAGAGGTTTTAGATTAATGATTCAACCTCCTACTTTTTTATAGATCTTCTCAGGTTTTCTACTTTTTTATGGATCAGTTTTTGCAAATTGTATGTTGCCTGGTATTTGTCCATCTCAATTATGACCATTTGAAAACTGAACTTTTGGCAAATTATTTCTGTTTCCAGATTTTATACTGTCTTGCCTAAGAGTGAAATTCTCTTTTTAAATGGCATGTTGTCTCTTTACAAAGTAAAATCCAATGAAATATGAGAGTTTGGTTGTATATAGTATTGACGTGTATTCTATTTTTGTCAAATATTTAATAAAATACTGTGTGTTTTGTGACTCATTCAAGGTGGAGGAATGTTTCCAACATACTAATTACTTATAACTTAGATTATAGGGCTTCTGTGGAGTGTTTGGTATCATATCAGACTAGACTAACAATTATTCTTACTCTTATAAACTGACTTTGTATTTTATGATCTTGAGCCTGTTTAATTGGTATGACATAATGAACCAGTGATATATTTGGCTCAAGTTTAAATTTCGCAAGTTTGTTTTTAGCAACTGGGTCAGACAGAGCCAAGAGAAGCAACCCCCATCTGTGTGGTATAAGAACTTTGTGACTTTCCCCTCTGCTTCTGTCTGGTCCTCAGGCTGGGTGTTTTCTGGTAGAAAGCCATTCATTCAACATTATTTATTGAGCACCTGCTGTGTGCCAAACACTGTTGTAACCATAGATTTCCCAATGATGCAAAATGCAGAAACACACAAGAAAGGTAACTTTGCTGTCTATTGGGAGAACCAAGGGACAAATCCAAAACCAAAAGGCAGGGTTGGTCCTCAAAAAGAAAATAATTCTGCCATCCAAATGGTACAGTCTAGAACCTTTTGTCCTGTTCCCATGAATGGACCAACTCCATCCCCAGGTGGTGCCCTGTTGGCTGTCATCTCAGTTGGTGCTGGGTTGGCCCTTGTGTTGGAAGCTTGAGTAGCTCCTTGAAGTGGAGGGAGACTATGATGAAGCAGTAGGTAAATCTGTGCAGGATCTTGGAAGCCTTTCAGAATTATAAGTGAAAAGTGATATTGTTGCCACAAAGAAAATATAAGCAAATTGGGAATCTAACCATTTCACTGAAACAAAAGATTGGGCCTACTAATGCAGGGCTAGACCGATAGAGAAGAGGTGAGGTTTGAATTCTAAGTTGGTCTGCTTGAAGTGAAAAGCTGATGATGGTTTGCGTTAAAATAGTTATTTCCAAGCTATAGGTCTTTCAACAACAGCAAACTAGATCTTACTATGAGAGAGGAGCTAGTTCTGTTAGAACATACTTTGGTTTTGCATTTTAATCACAGTCCCCGAGAAGCTGACTGGTGTTTAACTTGAGAATTTCTACAATTTTAAAATATTTTCTACCCAAGAAATTGGAGTAAAGATGGCCAGTGGCCTCCTACCATGAGTCAGATGTGTGTCAGGAAAGACATCGTAGCAAAAGTGCTGTGTCCGTGGTTCAAATGTTGTACCTTTATCTTTTGAGTTACACTGTCACTGAGAGAATAGAATTGGGTTTTTCAGATAGTGTCACTTCAAAGTGTTCTTAAAACTCTTTCTCACATGATCAAATTTCATGAGGACATCCTTCGAGAGTGAGATGATATCCCTAGGTGCTGAAATCACTAAGTTTTCCGGCCCCTGCTGAGTGGTGACCCAGAATCCCCCTGCAGTTTAACTGAGATGCTTTATTCATCTGCAGACTGGAAGCCCAGGATTGGAAATCTAACACGAGATGAATAATTAAATCTCGGCTTCCACAAGTGCAAAGGGCATAAATAATCCAACAGCATGCTGCCCGGGCATTCCATACCATGGGCCATTTCGATTTCATGCCCAGGCACTCACTCGTAACTGAATATGTCAGAACGTGGTTCTTGCCCAGGACAGGGAGAGGGTGCTGTTTCAGAGAAGTGTGCTTGCCTGTCTGCTGGAAGGCTGCCTCCACCCTCTGACTCTCCTGGAGACTCTTTGCTGGCTTGGGCTCCAGGAAAATTCATCTTCCCCATGGCGAGCCCTGAGTACAAAAGATCTGTAACTAACTCCTTTTCTAGTTAAATGGAGGAGGTGATATATTGAAAGGAGACCCAGGAAAATCACTGATTTATTTGAAGAAACAGGTGAGTCACTGATGGGAGTGGACTTTGAAAACTTAATTCTCAGAATTGGGAGTCTGAACCTGAGACCATTTGAACACTGGGGAGTGGCCGCAAATTGGTGTCATTTTCTGCTTCAATGGCAAGTCTTGGGAAGGGTTCAGAGGAGTAGCGATCCATTTTCTGGTGACCAGAGGTGAGAAGACAACGGCTGCTTCTAATTATGTCTGCAACTTTTGTATGACTTTGCTCCTGGCAGAGACTTGATGAAAGTTTGTTAAATGAACACTGATGCACACTTCCTGCTTATGGTCTCGTCTGGTGCCAGTTCCAGGGAGGTCCTTGGACTGTCAGTACCAGCATCGCTCAAGTTAGTTCGGAATGAAAATGCCCAGACTTTGTTTCAGACCTCCTGCTCTGTAAGTCTGGGATTGGCCCAGAAATCTGTTGTTAACAAACTTGCCAGAGATTCTGATGCTTGCTAAACTTTGAGCATCACTGGCCTAGAGGTGCTTGAACAGAGAGATGACTTAAGAATCTTACCCATACTCACTTCCTCTCTCAGTAGGAAGTCACCACAGCTGGTTGCAAGAGAATCACGTGTAAAATCCTTACATGGGTATGTTTCTTCACCCTCTTACCCAGGATGCAAGCTGGTCTCCTGGCTTTGTTCTGCAGATGTCGTGTTTCCAGATTTTATACTGTTCCTTCTAGGGAGATAGAGATGAGGTGTGTGCTGGGGGAGCATCCTTCTGTTCGCTGATTGCCCGAAGGAGGATGAGCTGTCATGGCAGACACTAACGCCCACCGTGTGCCAGACTGGACCCCAGTGAACAGTACACAGTCCCTGGCTCCAGCACCTTAGGGGCTCCCAAGGAGTCAGACCAGGAGGTGACCGGTGCTGGGGGGTGAAGAAGTCACTCCCTGGACTGTGTCTGGGAGCAGCCAAATGGGCCCAGCTTAAACCTGGGCTGGCCTGGGGTAGGAGAGTCTTCCTGGAAGAGGTGCTGCCTGGGCCACCTCTTATTGGATGGGTTGATGGCAGCAGGGTGTTGAGAGGGAGAGGCTGAAGGGAATTTTAGGTGGCAGGGGCAACATCAGAGAGAGCACACTCTAGAAAGCGTAGGGAGACTCCATTTAAATTGAATTATAACCTACAAATAGTCAAGGGCACAGCTCTTCAGTTTGCACCTGGATGAATTTTTAAGTATGTCCTCACTCTTGGGGGGCTTTTCAGGTGGCTCAGTGGTAAAGAACCCATGTGCCAATGTAGGAGATGTGGGTTCGATCCCCAAGTTGGGAAGATCCCTTGGAGAAGAAAATGGCAACCCACTCCAGTATTCTTGCCTGGAGAATCCCAGGGACGGAGGAGCCTGCCAGGCTACAGTCGATGGGGTTGCAAAGAGTCGGACATAACTGAGCAACAACAATAACCTCACTCTTGTAACTCACCACCCAGATCAAAATATAGAACGTTTCTGGTCTTCCTGTACTCATTCTAGTCCAGAGGCCCTGCTTTCAAAGGAAAACCCATTCTCACTTCTGTTATTGGGGACTTTTTTACATTATAAACTTCTTGCACAGAAAGTTTATCCTGAATAGCCAAAGATCACTAACAGGCTGGATATGGCTCCAAAGTATGTTTTGTTTGGCTTGCACAGTTTTTTTTTTTTTTTTCAAATTATTGTCTACATTTTAAAATTGGGGGATTTCATATAATATCAATAATTCTGGGATCATGTACCTCGGTGGTGCTGGGCTGTGGTTGGGTGGGGACTGTCCCCCGGAAGATGGGCTTCTGCACTGTTGGAGCTCCCCCTGCTTCGCCCCATTCCCTACTCCATTGCTCACCCCTGGCCGGCTATGCTTGTTGCCTGCCTGGCCCTGGGGGCATTTGTATTTGCAGCCCCTGCCATTAGGTATTGTTTAGTTTCTTGGTTTGGGGCCTCTAGCATGGATGAGGGTCCTTAGTAATTTTTATTCATTGATTCATCAGCATTTATGGAGGACAGCCTCTGAGTCAGGCACATGCCGGATGCTGGAAATACAGAGGTGTTCACGGGCAGAAAGATGAGGCATTGCATGTTAGCTTGCTCTGCAGCTCACTGGATGTGTGGCGTGTCCTGTCTTTGTGGGTTCATTTTCGCTACCCTTTTGGGTGCCACCCATGCTGGCTGTGTCCTGGCCCCTGAGCCCAGGGACTTAGAACCGTCACACTTCTGCTGTCTCCCTCTCTTTTTTCTCCCTGTCTGACCTTCATCCCTCCCTGAAGCATTTGCTCAAGTTCCTTCTCTTCAAAGAAGTCTTTGCTGACCATCCCTTTCTCCTGTGACATCTCCCTCCTCTGAACTCTTAATCAGTATATCTCTTACAGCAAACAGTGAGCTCTGTCTTTGGTTTCCTCACATTAAAAAAGAAAGACCTTGTTTCTCAAACTACAGGTGGCATGCTCCATGGGCAAAGACTTTGCCTTTAATTCCTGACATGGCTGCATAATCCCCTGCATGGCTGAGCTTATAGAGGCATCCAGTAAATACAGGAGGTGGTCTAGGAAAGTAAGTGGAACCCAAAAGAAGAGTCTGCAGATGGTAGCACCTGGGGTGGGAGGCAGAGAGGAAAGCACTGGGAGATGCCCCTGCTGACAGTTGCCCAGTAGGAATCCAGCCTGGGAGGACCTCTCGTCCTTGTGAGAGTGTTGACACCCACGTGGAGATACAGACATTCTGGCTGGCCATCAGGCTGCAGGCATTCCAAGCAGTGTCATGTGAGGTGGCCTTTGAGGTTCTCCCCTTACAGCCTGACAGAGTGTCCCTGCAGGACGCCAGGAGAAGGTTCACTGAAGACAGCCAGCGGCTAGAAAGGAAAGGTGTCATTCTGATGGCCGTTCCCCCAGCTCTGCTCCATCAAGCGCCTGGGTGCCTTGCTTAGTCTCACTTTCAGTTCCTAACTTGGTGATACTGATCGCTAAGGGTAATCTAATTGCAAATAGCCCCACACCTTGTAACACTGCCTCCTTGAAAAGTACCTTAGATGTTGGAAAAGAATAATGACCTTTCTTACTGGACTTCTCCACCCAGCCGGACCCCCTTGCAGTGGAGGTGAAAGAGGTAAGAAGAGTCTTTAAATTTAAGGGCACTTGGCAACGAGCCAGCTTGCTTGCTAGGGTTCTGTAATATGTCACTTGGTGTGCAGAGTTCCAAGAACTACTTGGCCTCCTGACAGGGAACATGATAGAATGTCAGGACCTAAGCTAATGTAAAATATGTTTTGCTCCGCCAAGTCATGCACAGGCAGTACAAGAAGCCCATCGGTCATTCGCATGTCTACGCCATGTGGCCGAGGGGCTCCCCGATGGGATCTGGCCTTCCCAGAACTCTGTGATGATGGAGCTCAGGCACTCAGCACCTTTTTACTCAGAGTGTGCTGATTTTGAAAGCACAAGGGCATCCCTCAAAAAAAAAAAAAAAAAAAAGGAAAAAAAAAAAGCACATTCTTAAAGAGCACTTGTTTCCTGTCTCTTTCCGCCCCCTGTACTTCTCTCTTCCTGTCCCTCCCCACCGACCCTCCTTTCCTTCTGCTTTGCATGTCTTTGTGTTTACTCACTGTGCCTTTGGCAGTGACTTCTGAGGTCCAGGTGACAAGGCTGGCCAGCTCTACAGGTGCTACACTGTGTTGCTACACTGTGTTACGTGGGAGCTTCAGATTTAGATACAAGGATAAAGAGGTCTACAGGTTTCATCCAACTTTCAGCCGTGGGCCAGTTAGGGAATGTGACTTTGGCTGCTGTAATACAGTTGCTGAGCAAAATCATTATGGGAGCTTTATGCCAATTGACAAACGTTTGCCTGACAGCAGAAAAGTCAAACAGTAGGTTTAACCAGAGGGACATTTATCATCTTCTTAACAAGAAGTCTGGAGGCAGGACGCCCAGGGTTGCTTTAGTGCTTCAACAGGGTCCTCAGGAACTCCATCCAGGGTCTTCCCATTTGTCTACCTTGATGCTTTTGTTCTTGTGTCTGGGGCCTCATTTGCCCAGGGTGGCTGATCCAAGTATCATGTACTTTCATGCCAACAGGCAGAGCAGGAAGTTGAGGGTGGAGGGAGGGCGACAGAACTATCTGTTTACCTCTCTCTTATCTGGGAGCAGAACATTTTGAATTTTTGTTGCAAGTGAAAGTGAAAGTTGCTCAGTCATGTCCGACTCTTTACGACCCCATGGACTGTCGCCTGCCAGGCTCCTCTGTCTATGGAATTCTCCAGGCAAGAATACTGGAGTGGGTTGCCATTCCCTTCTCCAGGGGATCTTCCCAACCCAGGGATCGAACCTGGATCTCCTGCATGGCAGGCAGATTCTTTACCATCTGAGCCACCAGGGAAGTGCTTTTTAGATGTGAAAACTGATATGGACCCAGTCATTTGGGTGACAGAGTGAGCCAAGACTCCATTTTCCCAGCGCACGTTTCCAACTCCGTTCCCAATTATTCTTTCTTAAAATCACTAGAAAAACTTTATTTCCTCTTAGTTTCTTCCAGCCCAGAATTCTTAGTTGGGCTTAATTTTAATCAACTGAGGAGCCAAAGCTCATCTGAGAGTATCTACGAGTTTTCATCTTAGAAACCAATAAATTCTGGCCCTTACAGTCTCTACCCAATCCCCCTTTTCTGAATGGTGCATCGTATCAACCTGGACCACTGGCAACATACTGTTCGCCTCATTTACCCAGTGGGAACTCTGAGCCAGAGTGTTCACGATTATTGTTGTTACACTGCCCTCTGGTTGGTAGTCTGTCTTTTGAAAAATCTGGGTCTTTAGCCCTCCCTTTGCCCTTTCTAGCACTGAATCTTGGGAAGTGATTTCTCTGCTAAAAGGACTTTGGTTTGTCCACACACACCAGCACATGCACGTACCCCAGCTCTGCAACTCCAGTGGGAAAGGGAGACTGTGGTTTCACGATAGCTGTCTTTTTGATGGATGTCCCCATGTCCACCCACAGAGGCCGTGACATTCCTGCCTTCCCCACTTGATAATCTGAAAATCTTCTGAGCCAGATGGCCTTGCTATAGGCCTGCTACTCTAGAATGCCACACAGGTTCTGGGTTTCAATCCCCAGGGCCCTCCCTGGCTCTTGTTTGTTTACGAGCCGGTGGGCTTGAAGCTGATAAGGCGGGGAGCTCCCTGAGGTCCGTTCCCAGAGTGCCAGGAAAGACACAGCGCTGGAGGCAGAGCAGCGGGGCGGCGAGAGCTGGGGTCAGGGTGCGCAGAGCTTGATGCAATGACATGGTCTTGTTTGAGCTTTCCCCTTTCGTCTGCTCCCAGATGCATTTTGCTTTTTATGGCTCCTCACTCTTGCCCTGCAGTATGTTCCCAAACATGCCCACCCCTTACCTCCATCTTCTGACCTCTGTTGGCAAAAGTGACAAAGGGGAGTGTAGACTTTACTCTGTGGTGAGTTGTTCCTGTGTTAGAAGTTTTCAGCCTCTCACCCAGTGGGAGATTTTTACACTAGAATCTGATAATTCGTTTACTTCCTTTAAAGTTGACAGCTTGGGAAGTTTACAGTTGACTTTATGGTCAGGAGGATTTGTCAGATATTCGGCCTGGATTTGGGGGACTCTTCTAGAAGAGCCACTGTCAGCATCCAGGGTCTAGTCTGTTTGGTGGTCCCCAGACTTTGAAAGTGAAATGCGGAGATCTCTGAGGGGAGAGTTCTGGATCTTAATTGCCTGCCTTGGGAACTTCCCAGGTGGTCCAGTGGTTAAGAACGTGCCTTGCAATGCAGGCAACGCAGATTCTATTTCTGGCCGGGGAACTGAGATCCCACATGCTGCGGAGCAGCTAAGTGCCTGCACCACAATCAATGATCCTGCATGGTGTGATGAAGCTCTCCCATGCTGCAGCTAAGACCTGATGCAGCCAAGTAAATAAGAAAATAAATACTGTAAAAACTTAAAAAACTTGTATGTCAAAATAATCCTCATAAAGAAAGAATGGCCTGCCTTTGGATCAGTTTCATCAGTTAACCTATTTGCTATGTGTCCTTTGGACAAAGTGTTTTAACTTCTCTGTACTTCAGTTTTTCCATCTGTAAAATGGGAATGGTAATAGTCATGCCACCTATGGTAGTTAGGAGGAGTCATGAGATAATATTTAAGTGCTTATATTACCTGGTAATTAGTAAGCTCCTTATGAGTGTTATAAGAAATGGCAACCCACTCCAGTATTCTTGCCTGGAGAATTCCATGGATAGTGGAGCTTGGCAGCCTGCAGTCCATGGGGTTGCAAAGAATCGGACATGACAAATATATTTAAAGTAAATATATTACTTTAAATAAGTAAATATTATTAGTTTGAGATATTCTTGTTAGCTTACTGCTTTGCTGCTATGATTATAAGTTTAGGTGCAGTTGTAAAAAATAATACAGACAGTTCTCATGTTCCATGTTCCATTTATCTAGCTTTCTCCATTCTGCAAAAGTGTAGTACAATATCACAACCAGGATATTAACACTGATGCAATCCACTTGCCTTATTCAGATTTCTCCATCGTTATGTGTACTCATTTGTATATGTGTATACATTTAGTTCTGTGCAATTTATCACATGTGTAGGTTTATGCTTGCACCACCACAGTTAGGATCCTGAACAGCTCCATCATCCAAGGACTCTTCACATTGCCCTTGTGTAAATACACCCACATCCCTCCTTTCCAAGCAACCTCTGGCAAAGACTAATCTGTTTTCCAGTTCTAATATTTTGTCATTTTAAGAATGTTAGAGACTTCCCTGGCAATCTGATTGGTAAGACTCCAGGCTTTCCCCCACTGGGGACATGGGTTTGATCCCTGGTCAGGGAACTAAGATTTTGTAAGCTGCGTGGCGCAGCCTTTAAAAACGATACTATATAAATGGGAATCTTACAGTTTGCAACCTTTTTGGATTAACTTTATTCACTCAATATTGATTTCCTGGCAACTGACCCAAGTTCTTGAGTCTATCAATAGTTCATTCCTTTTTCTTGCTTGATAATATACCATGATATAGATGTACCTCTTTGTTTAACCACTCACTCAATAAAGAATATCTAGGCTTTCCCCCATTTTTTGTTAATACAAGAAAAGCTGCTATGAACATTTGTGTACAGGTTAGTGTGTGAACTTAAGTGTTCATTTCTCTGGGAGGAGTGTCCAGGAGTGTGGTTGTTGGGTGGTTTGGCACATGTTTGGGTTTACTACTGTGAACATAACACTTCACTGTACCCCTCAACAGTAAATCTATGTTCAGTTCTTTGATTTATAGTAAGTACTTTGTATTTGTTAAATAAGTTAAAATGGGCCACTGACTTTTATAATGTGTGCAAGACTGTGTAAGAGATAGGCAAGGGAAAGAGATTCAAATGGTATGGTGATGGGTTTTGTCTTCAGAAATGTTTTACCTTGGGTGTGGGAATTGAGTGGTCGCAAATAAGAGCCTATATATAAAAATTGTGTGCTATCTGATTATAGATGGCTTGAAAAAGCCCAGTGGACAGGTGCAGAGGTGGGAGGTGCGGGATGGGGAGAGAGTGGAGATCTGGGGAAGGGTTTTCAATGTTCATGCCACCATTGCTTGAAATTGGGAATTTGCTGGTTTGTATTTGAGAAAAATTTGGAAACTGAATTTGAGGAAAAGCATCAATTTTGCATGAAAAGTATGTTTTGATCAAATACAGTGATCATTGTAGAATCAAATTCCTTCATAAGGGCATTCTGTACTTACAAGAGAGAGCAGAGCATGGCATTGCTGGAACACCAGCTGGATTTAACATTTCACCATTGTGGACAAAAGACTCACTCCTGGCCAGGTCACATGCTGGTTTTCCCAGGCTCTGGAAGGATGTTGGTTGTTCCTGTGAAGAGGGGTCAGTTTGGTGGAATGCAGTGAAAACTCACCTAGCACGTCTGACATCTGGAGCAGATAATTTTTCACATTCCTGTCTTCCAAATAACAAAATTATTTCCAGTAAAAACCATGTAACCAGTACTTATTATTTTCTTGATTGGTTTCTTTAGTTTGTAAACACCGAAGAATTGAAAAAGAATACATTTAAGGTTTAAAGATATTACTCAAATTTAGTATTTCACTAAACTAAATTCACTAAATTTAGTATTTCACTGAATTAAAATTTATACTTCCAAGCAAAATTATCACATCTTTTAGTTTGCTATTATACTGTTTTAAATTTTAAACAGGAATGAAGGCTCCAAGTGGTCTCATAGCGTGACTGGATTAAAGTAACTCAAGTTCTGTTTCTTCATTTTTACAATCACTGTGCTTATTGCTATTTATTTAAAGTTGGCTTAAACACAGGAATATATAGTACTGTAGGGATTGGAGACATGACTGTGTCTGAATTGAAATCAAGATTCTGATCTATTATAAATTTATTTTTGAGGTCTGGTTTGCATGGATGGGGCCAACTGAAAAGCTAGGGACGCTCTAAGTTACCTTTCCTGTAAATACAATGTTTATCAAAGGATAAATAATACAGATATGCTCATCTGAAGCTTACATACATGTTGTTGTTCAGTTTTTAAGTCGTGTCCAACCCTTTGCAACCCCATGAACTGCAGCACGCCAGGCTTCCCTGTCGTTTGCTATCTATCTCTCCAAGTTTGCTCAAACTCGTGTCCATTGAGTCGGTGATGCTGTCCAACCATCTCATCCTCTGTCGCCTCCTTCTCCCCCTGCCCTCAGTCTCTCCCAGCAGCAGGGTCTTTTCCTGTGAGTCGGCTCTTCACTTCAGGTAGCTCAACAGTAACTGCAGATATTTTAGAACTTAAGCCAACAAAATATGCTTTCCAAGAGGAATAGCTTCTTACTGACATTATTGCTGATGCTTGGTGATAAGAAAAAGAAGGTGGCTTTTCATGGTTTTTGTTTTAAGTTCTCTAGGGATAAAGCCTTGTCTCATTGCCTGCACTGGGCAAGCCCCACATTGGGCTTTAGCACTGATGAAAGGCAGGGGCAACGTCTGTGTGTCTCTGGGACTAGTCCTGGACTCTGAGAAGGGAGTTCAGTCTGGCTGGTCACAGACCTGCCTCCCTTGTCATCCTGTTCCTGCCATTCCCTCGGGAAAGGTCACAGTTCATTTAAATAGAGTTCACTGAAAGATTCTACTGAAGACTCCCAGGAGAAGCCCTCTCCCTGGGATTCCAAGATGCATCCATCAGAAGGCGATATTGGGTGTGGACAGTTATTCTGGTCTCTCCTGGGCTGAAAGGTTGGGAGTCTCAAGAAGATGTGTCTAGATTATCTATCGGAAGGGTGACCCTCAGGAACACAAGTGATTTTCCTTTGCTTGGGCAAGAAGAGCCCTGCAGCTGTTTCTCTTAAGTGAAGAGGCTGGGCTGTAGTCAAGGCCTTTTACAAACCACTTTCCCTTTTCTCTCTGCCGCCTCCTCACGCTGATAATTGCCAAAGAATGTGGTCCAGGCCTTTGGTTGGCTTTGGTGAGCCTTTTATAGACGTTTAGAAAGAATTCCTGGTATTCTTATCATGTATTAAAGATCAGGCTATTCTTATTCATGACCTAGCTCATGTTAAACATGGAAATACATTTAAATGACCCAGGGAGTTGCTAGGATGACTATTTTATGTAGTAGATTTTTTTTGTTGTTGTTGTTGTAAAATGAACCTGTTGTGCTTTGGAGAGACTAAAGAGAATTCTTAATTTTATACAGTATAATCTGGCAAGTGTTCAGGTTTTCTTTTCCCTTACTTTTAAAGGAAGTCTGTTTAGTCCTGGCTTACTGGAGTAGAAAGCAGTACATATTTTGTTGTTTTAAAAAAACTGAAAGCTTATTATAAAATTTATCCTAGAAAATTATCTCTTGTAAATAATCTTAACTGTAGATTTTTGAAAGTGAAATGGAATTCAAGATTTTATTTTTGCTACATTGATACTCCAGACTGTTTTGAGTGTCTCCAGTATTAGCTACATAATCAGTGCATTCTGACTGGAAAATATGTCAGAAAACATATAACATAATCAAAGTCAAGCTAAACATATACTGTTTGGGGGGCTTTGTTTTGCTTTTGGCTGAGCAGCATGTGGGACCTTAGGGCCCCATGAGGGATTGAACCTGTGCATTGGAAGAGTGAAGTCTCAACCACTTGTGTGCGTCTGCTCAATCACTCAGTTGTGTCCAACTCTGCGACTTCATGGGCTGTAGCCCGCTAGGCTCTGTTCATGGGATTCTCCAGGCAAGAATACTGGAGTAGGTTGCCATTTCTTCCTCCAGGGGATCTTCCCAACCCAGGGATCGAACCCAAGCCTTTTGCATCTCCTGCCTTGGCAGGTGGATTCTTTACCACTGCGCCACCTGGGAAGCCCTTAGCCAGTGGACCACTGGGAAATTTCCTGTGCTGTTTTTTTTTTTTTTTTTAACATTTTTTCCTGGCCTTAGTCTCACCTAATTCTCATTCATTCCTTCGAGAATGATAAACATTTTTAGGAAACAAAGTGAATGGTCTTGAAGGCAAACATGATAGATTTGAAGCCTTAAAAATACAAAGCTTTGGCAATCATATGGTTAAAGTAATGTGACTGGCAGGTGACACTGTAGTCACACAAGGCCCCATGCTTAGAAGGGTCCTGTGCTTGGTTTTTAATGCTCTTGTATCACTGTTTGAAAATTCTTAATAATTTTTGAACATGGGGCCCCACCATTTTATTTTGCTCTGGGCTCTGCAAATTAGGTAGCTGGTCCCATGAATCAGCCACCTGGTAATTCACCTTCAACTAGTTTTAGCCTTTTGAATTTCCAGCTTAATCCTAACCAAGTGTTTACCATTTCTCTCTTCCTAAATATGAATTGTGAGGACCAGGATCATACAGGACTTTCATTTAGATACATTTCTTTTCATCTATTTTCAAAGTTCACAGATAAGTCTATGTTTATGAACATTTTATTTTGTTGCATATGATATAAAACTAAAACCCTGTTTCTTTACTAATATCTATTAAAATATGTAGATTCCACATATTTTTGCTAGATAAGAATAAGTGAAACGAAACTGTCGTTTCTCAAATTATTACTGGTGGCTTTTGCTAGAGGCTGAGATTTCAGAGGATTTCCACTTTTTCTGTTTTATGTTATGGCTCTGAATTCGAGTTTCTACAACCAGTAGGAATTATTTTTGTAATAGGGGAAGCAGGGGTAGGAAGGAGAAACAATAAAGCTAAAAAACCCAAACTGACTTATTCATTTTAGCTTTAAAAGGAACATCTCCTTTTGGTTCTGGCAGGCAGCCTTACAGAGTTGGGATGCTAGGGTTCCCATTCCTGCAGGGCAGTCAGAGAAATGTTAGTAGGGGTCAAGAAATGGCTTGGAGCGTGTGTGGCCAAGAGCGGGTGGTACTATTTTGGCAGAAATATTCAGTGGGTGTTTATAAACTTGAGGATAATCTGGGCCTGGGATCCAGTTTTACAGGAGGCCCTGATGGCATCTTATTTCATTTTAAGTCCTTGGCTATCAAGTGTTATGTTCCTTTGTTTTTCTTGTGTGTGTATCATCTATAAGTCTTGTGTTTTTTTCTTGCTTTAAATGCTCCTCTCACCCTTCAACAACAAGATAGGAAATGTATTGCTTTTTGCCAAAGCTACAGTTGGCCTTTGAACCAGGTCAGGGCTGTCCTTCTTCTGATGTGGGGTCAGATCCAGTGTGAGATAAACAGGTTTGGCCTCAAAACTCTTGTTGACATCTCAGCCCACTGCTATACACAGTGGCACCACTAAAGCCTCCTGCTGGTTGTGGACTGGCCAGGAATTAAATACCGGGTTGGGAGTAAGAGAACTAGGGGGTGACCGGGGCATCCTACTGGATGCCTGCCTTGGAGAGGGCAACCCTGAGGGCATCCTGGGAACACTAGACCAGACACCAGGCCAGTCTGGGACAGCCCCCACTCCAGCCAGCCTCTGACCAGTCCCTCTGCTAAGGGGAATTTCTGCCCTGATGCCCGGGGGTCATCTTTTATTTTCTGTCTGTGGCCAGAAATGCCACAGATGTGGCAAATGTGGGCAAATGCACAAATGTGGGACTGCCATTACTTGAGGAACAAGGAGGCTGCGTGGACAGATTGTCCTGAGATGTCACTGCTGGAAGGGGGCACCCAGGTTTCCCAAGATTCCTCCAGAGGAGTGGCTTGCGAGGGAGGTTCTTGTCAGTGTCTCCAAGGCCAGAGACCACAGATGAGATTGTGTTTGTGTGTGTGTGTGTGTTTAGTAATTGTGAACAAAACTGAGTCCTTTTAAACTAATGACTACTGCACTTTAGTAAGGCTTCCCTAGTGGCTCAGATGATAAAGAATCCACCCGCAATCAGGAGACCGGGTTCGATCCCTAGGTTGGAAGGGTCCACTGGAGAAGGGAATGGCTACCCACTCTAGCATTCTTGCCTGGAGGATTCCATGGACAGAGGATCTTGGAGGGCTACAGTCCATGGGGTTTCAAGAGAGTCAGACACGATCGATCAACTAACAGACACGTGATGGTTCAATCATGACATGAAAAGACTTTCTAGAATTTTTCAGTCTTTATTTTGTTAAGGTTATTTTATTATTCATATTGCTATTTTTAATTTTTTTTTTTTTTTTTACTGTGCTGCACAGCATGTGGGATCTTATTTCCTTACAGGGATCAAATCCATGTCCCCTGCTTTGGAAACGTGGAGTCTTAACCACTGGACCACCAGGGAAATTTCTTTCAGTCTGTATTGATTGAGGCTAATAACCTGTTCTGGAGACCTCAGTAACTACTCTTCTGTCATATCATAGGTGTTACTTTATCCCCTAGACTCAAATATGTGTTTCTGTTTGGCAGAAACAGTTTTTGCCTTTTCTGTAATTCCCCAGCACAACCATGACTACATTTCTTATATTCTCTATACAGTGTGTAGAGAATTGGTGAATGTGATCACTCTTTCAAAACAGTATGCAAATTCTGGGTGGTACTAGTTCATTTATTCTTTTATTTGTAGCAAATACATATATTTAATTTTTAGAATTTCTTATCAATGTTGTTCAGTCGCTAAGACGTGTCCAACTCTTCGCTGCCCCATGGGTTACACCATGTCAGGCTTCCCTGTCCTCCAGTATTTCCCAGTTTGCTGAAATTCACAGCCATTGAGTTGGTGATGCTATCTAACCATTTTATCCTCTCTTGCCCCCTTTTCCTCTTGCCTTCAATGTTTGCCAGCATCAGGGTCTTTTCCAATGAGTCAGCTTTTCGCACCAGGTGGCTAAAGTATTGGAGCTTCAGCTTCCGCGTCAGTCCTTCCAATGAATATTCAGGGATGATTTTCTTCAGGATTGACTGGCTTGACTTCCTAGCAGTCCAAGGGACTCTCAAGAGTCTTCTCTAGTTCCACAATTCAAAAGCATCAGTTCTTCAGTGCTGAGCCTTTTTTGTGGTCCAATTTTCACATCTGTACATAATTACTAGATTTATATGTACGTGGGAATAGTCCTGGCCAAGCAGTCTGGACACTCACACTTGGGTTCCAGGCCTGGCTGGGCTCCAGTCCTGCTGGGCCATCCTAAGCAAGTCTCCAAACAGAGTAATACACAGTAGGTGTTAGGTAGCATTATAACTGCTGTTGATTATTAGTTAACCATTCTGGGCCTCAGATTCCCTCTATCTTATGTGGGGGACACAGCTGGGATGAGATTCTGAGTCCTCTCCACTCACATTTTAAATTATAGCCCTGATGAGGATAAGACACTAAGGAACAAGGACCGTACCTTAAACCTCTCTGGGTCTCTTGTGATACTTTGCACACTTAAGGGCCAGAGTAGTTAGTTAGTAATTTAGTATTGTAAGCTGAGTAATTATGACATTGATAAGAAATTCTAAAAATTAAATATATGTATTTGCTACAAATAAAAGAATAAATGAACTAGTACCACCCAGAATTTGCACACTGTTTTGAAAGAGTGATCACATTCACCAATTTAATGCCAGTCTCACAACCATTCCCTATGGTCTAAACTCAGTTTACAGGTGAAGAAACAGAGGTTTAGGCATATGGCTTTTTTTTTCAGGCTTCCCGGCTCCTGAGTGGCAAGTGTGGACCCAGAATCTAGAGCTCCTTATTTCTGTATCAGTGTATTTTCCAGAGCTGTCTTGTTACATGGGTTGTAAACAGTATAGAAATACTTGCTCATGAAGATCGATGATATTTTGATGTATTATTAATCCCTAGAAGATGCATGCCCAAGAGGATAAAAACCCAGGAATATTCCAAGGTTGATGCTCACCCATCTATGGTGGGAACCTGGGTTAAGCAGGTCTGTGCCTGAGGTTAGTCTCAGAGGCAATCCTGATCCTGCATCTGTGGTTCTGGAGGAAGAAGTCAGACTTCTGCAGACCCACTGAGTGGACACTGGAGCCTTGGCACACTTGGGATTGAGGGATAGTAGGAGATATCTACTCTTAAGGGAGATGGGGGTTCCCTGACCCAAGAGGCTCATGAGCTTGGGTCTTGCTCATGCTGGGCTGCTAGAAATGTTAACTATACCCGAAGTCCTTGGAGGGCAGTGAAAAGACTTTGTCAAGGAGGAGTTTGTTGGCAGATATCTTCAGTACCATTGTTGCAACAAAGAAGGCTGGCCTGGCACGGGCTTATCTGAAGTGATGCCTTGCATCAACCTGTGCTGGTAGGGCTGCTGGACTGTCTTCAAACTGCTGGTTGGGTAAGGCAGTGAGGACCCTAAGAGCAACCAATGTAAGGCAGCCCTGGAAGATCGCTTTGCCTGAGAGCAGGAGATTTTGCTACCAGGATAGTTGAAAGACCTGTTGATGAGAGCATCTGCTGGCCACAGTCAGAAAGAACCACTGTCCCTGGAGAGCAGGAATAGCCACTGGGAGCTGTGGGTGCCCTGTAACCAATGGGAGCCCCCAGTGGGAGCAGCAGATAGAGTTCCAGGCATTTAAGCATCCTCTGTATGACAGTATCTTTCCTGCTATTAATAACAGGGAGGAGGGTGGTTAGAGCAGGCCCAGATCCCTCCATCCAAGGCAAGGTGTGACCTCATTTCCTATGAGGCAACAAGGGTTGGGACACCACCCCCTGCCTGAACACCAGAGTGCTGGCTTCTCTTGCTCTCCAGGCCTGGGTGAAGGCAATCTTAATTAGGTGGCAGCCAACAGAATTTAAAAATGCATCATCTACCTTTATATACTCAACCACCATTGAAGGAGTGTGGTTTGGGATTGAGGTAGGCTGATTGATTCAGTAATGCAAAATGTAGATTATATCCTAATTTTGAATGAAGCCCAAGAGTGGTCAGGATTTCAGAAGGCAAAGGGTATTTGAGTAAGCATTTATTGAATAAATGGCTAGAGTATGGGAGTAAAAGGGTTAAACAATATGGAAAACTTGAATTTACAACTGTGCCTGTTATCCTTCCTGTTATTGTATTTTTCCTTTATCTGTTGGCTGAACTTTCTTCCTTATGCATTTGGATTCTGCATAAAGAAAAGTTGGTTCACTGTGTTGATGTCGTGTTTATCTTGTCTCTGTATCCCATGATGGTCACTTGCATCAGTGAGGTCATCTTCAATGCCGTCTTCTGGAGACAGCAGACACAGCAGTGGTATAACCTGCTCCATTCTCTTTACATAGTTCCTTCCCCAATGCAAAACACAAGGTTTAATAAATGATGAAGTTGGTGAGGGGGTCTCTAACAACAGTCTTTATGTTTAATTCACCACACCCTCCTAATTTCCTGTTCTTTCAGCGTATTTTGGGACCCATCTCATCCTTTCCCCTCATAATTCATAAATATTCTACTGCCCTCTCTCTCCCTTCACTGCTCTTTCTCCAGCAAAATTCTATCTGTGCAAATGTCATTTGGTTCTAAGGGTGACAATCTTGAAGGAACTTTAAGGAATGTGAAGGGTTTCTTTGAGTTATTGGATGACAGGCCCCCTTCACACACACAGGACTTCCTGAGATTGGCGTCCCCTGGCCATTGCCTAGCTGTGCGACATCGGGCAGTAATTTCAGATCTTGCTGATTTCCATTCTGTCATGGATCGTGTTGTCTGTTGCTTGATCTGCCTGTCACACTTTCCCGTCCCTCTTTGCCTGGTTTGGGTTCCTTTGAGATACTCTTTACCCATTCATTCCATGTGGTCCAAGGGGCTGTCAACCATGGGATGTGAAAGAGGGGCTTCCTCACTCAACTGCAGTGGGCAGGTGAGACCCAAGTACTCCATTCTCAAGTAACCCCCATCAGCATTTCCTCTGGGACTAATCAGTGGAGAGAAACAGTGCCTTTTGCGCTAGGCTGCTCTGCAGGGTGGATGTATCTGCCATGTGGTGATATCCTTTGAGAATGAGGAGACGCCAAGACAAGCAGTGTGAGAGCTGGGACAGAAGCCAGAGGCTTGGCCCCGCTGCCTCAGCCCCTGCCTGAAGCAGGCCTGGGCTCAGCCACCCCAGCTTCCCAAGTCCACCACCTCCTTCCTCTTTGTGTTTTAGTGACTTTGGGTTGGGTTTCTGTCGTGTGCAATTAAAGAGTTTGAGCAAGTATCATCAGCCTGTAGAGTTTAAAGATTTTGCAAGCAATCGTCTGTTGTGTTATGTTAGTCCCTCAGTCATGTCTGACTCTTGGCAACCCCACAGACTGTAGCCCACCAGGTTCCTCTGTCCCTGGGATTCTCCAGGCAAAAATACTGGACTGTGTAGCCATTCCTGTCTCTAGGGGATCTTCCCGACCCAGGGATCAAACATAGGTCTCCTGTGTTACAGGCAGATTCTTTACTGTCTGAGCCACCAGGGAAAGGAATATGAATTCATAATTAGAAACATTCCAATAGCTTAGTGTTTCCTTAGAAGCATTGAGTAGTAAGTGAGGGGCTCCTTCTTCCACACCCCTACCCAATAGAAATCCCTTCTCCCAAAGTCTAACTGCTTTTTTTCTTTGTGTTTACATCCTTATAGATGTATATACACATACTCAATTTATGTTTTATTTTTTAACATTTAGAGTAACATTATGCGTATTATTCTATAATGTTTTTTCAGTATTTTTTGAAATCTTTAAGGCCAATACATATAGTTCTACTTCATTCTTTTTAAAAGACTACATTGTGTTTGATAGCGTGGATAATTTGCTTAAGTAATCCCATGCTGACGGACGTTTAATTGTTACTGTCATGGCTTTTTCTTTCTGTAACAGCGCTGCTGCAGGGAATAATTTGGCGTGTTTTCTTGCACACATGTGGGCATATGTCTGTAGACAGAGCCTTCTAGCAGAATGGTTGTGTCGTAGGGAATACATGTGAAATGTTTTGACAGATTCTGCCGTGTCATCTTCCAAGAAGGCCGGACTGATGACTCAGAGTAATTTCCACTCCCTACCCTCCTAATCCCCAGAGTGAAAGCATGAGGTCCTTGTTCACATGAATTCCTCTGAATGCTGGGGAAGTGAGCACCCTTTCACAGCGGTTCTGAATTTCTTCTTTGTGCCAGTGGGTATCCATAATTTTTGCTTGTTAAAAATGTATTTCTTTGACTTTTTCTTACTGATTTGAATATATTCTTTGCACATGATAGATAACTGTTATTGATGTAAATATTTTCTTATATTGCTCTTAGTTTTATTCACAGATAAGTTTGTTTTTGTTTTTGTCTCTTGGGTGTGTGTGCATAGTTTTAAGTTTTGTCTTTTTATCTTTGATCAGGCAAACATTTTATATTCTTATGAATTCAAATTTGTTAATCTTTTTCTTTATGGCTTCTGAGTTTTGCGTCTTGTTTGAGAAGGCCTTTCCCATCCCAGATTATAAAGAGTTTCTCCTATGAGTATTTTTAAAACTTTAGATATTTCATCCAGCAATGTCATCTCCATCTATAAATGGAGACATGTGTACTTCCTGAGGACTGTATGAGATAATGTGAAAAGGGTCCTGCGTCCCTCTCCAGCCTGCTACATTTCCAAGCGCTGCACTGAAGCCTCCCTCCTTCATATTGGTGTTATCGGGGCTGTTTCTTTGATGCCAGGGAGTTTGGGCCCAACGTTCGGGAATCCTGTGTCCGTTCTGCCACCAGTGGGTGCCCAGCTCCTTCCCGGCAGTACCCAGGACTTCACTTGCTATCCTTGAAAAGCAAAGCTCTTCTCACGTCTACTGTCTTAGTGCACAGTTGGCACCATAACTTTGAGACTCAACATATTCTTAGATCCCAAACCTTAAAGTCATCTGGGACTTTCATCTTTCTCTGCCACATCCAATCCATCGGCAAATCCTATTAGCTTTACCTTAAAACACACTCAGAACCTACCACTTCTTACCACCTCCTCTGCCACCCCTGGGGCCAGGCTGCCATGGCCTCTCACCCAGATACTTCGGTGTCCTTCCCATTCCTCCAGCAGCAGCCAGAGGTGCCCTTTAAAATGCAAATCCAGTCACTTCCTTTCTCCTTCTGTTTGAAACCCTCCCAGGTGACTCAGAGCAGAATCCAGAGGTCTTGCCTGCAAGGCCCTCCATTTTACCTTCAGGTCCTCTTTTTTCACTCTTGGCCTTTCTCGGACACTCTCCCCAGGTATCTTGCTCTTTCTGTGGTGCCCCAGGGCCTTTGCACCTGCCGTCGGGAGTCCTCGTCTTTTGGATGCCTGCTGCATTCACTCCCTTGCTTCATGCGGCCACCTGCTCAACTGTCACCTTATCCAGAGGCCCCTTTCTCCATTTCCCATTTTTCTTTTAGCCCTTACCCACGCCAGACACATTATACATTTATCAGTTTTTCTCTTTGTGTACTGGAATGTAATTTCCTTGTGAAGAGAGATTTTGTTTCCTCTAGCACCCAGAGCAGTGCCTGGCATGTCCAAGTCCTTCATTTATTTGTTGAATGAACATAGAAAGGTCCAACCTGGACTCTTCCTGATGAGGGCCCAGCCTGCTGTTAGAACCTTGCCTGCCTTCTCATTGATCAGCTCCAGGACTTGGGCCGTGGGATTGCTTGCTCTTGGTAACACCGTTTCCCGGGGCGGTGGTGGGGGAGGGGCGCGGGGGAAGGGGGATCTCTGGACTGGGCTAGGCTCAGCCTGGACAGGCAGGGTCAGTGTTTGTGTGTGTCTGTCATACATTTGGGTCCAAGCAGGCAGAGTCCTTCCAGCGGTAAATCATCACTTCTGAGACCATGCCTGTGCATATGACCCAGGAACAAATCAGCAAGCTCTTCAGCAGCCTCCCTAATTGGTGTCATCTTCAAACACCCCCTGTGGCTTCCGACTCTGGCTTTGCTTATGAAAGCATCTTCCTGCTTCTCAGGAGACATCTTAATGTAGCCAGGTATTTGGATCTCTCCACACTTTCTCAGCTCACCAAGCTATAAAATGAAGGCCTAAAAATAAGTGTGATAAGCATCACAGCAATTATGCCAGAGCTCCCCAACCACCCCACCCCCCACCTACAGCTCAATTGTATGCAGAGACCTCAAATGTCGGCTAGAGGTGTGTGGGGGCAGAGTCTTGTCTACCCTCTTATTTGGGGAGGGGAGGGCTCCCCAGTGGGCACCTGCTTCTGCCCCTACCTCTGACCATGTCCTTTTCTCTGCCTTTGGTTAATCTTGGGTGGGGGAGGGCTGTCGTTAGTAGTTGGGAACAGTGAATTTAATTGTATTTCTATCGATGGCGATGTTTCCTTGGTAAAGCCTTCCTGGCTCTTGGTTGCTATTTGTGTTTAAATGACTGTTAGAATGGACGGTTTGAAATGATTCATTGTTGTGTTCAGTCACTCAGTTGTGTCCCAGTCTTTGTGACCCCATGGACTACAGCACGCCAAGCTTCCCTGTCCTTCACCATCTCTTGGAGCTTGCTCAAACTCATGTCTGTCGAGTTGGTGATGCCATCCAACTGTCTCATCCTCTGTCACCCCCTTCTCCTTCTGCCCTCAATCTTTCCCCTCATCAGGGGCTTTTCCAGTGAGTCAGCTCTTCCCATTAGGTGGCCAAAGAATCGGAGCTTCAGCTTCAGTCCTTCCAATGAATATTCAGGGTTGATTTCCTTTAGGGTTGACTGGTTTGATCTCCTTGCAGTCTAAGAGACTCTCAAGGGTTTTCTCCAGCACCACAGTTCGAAAGCATCATTTCTTTGGTGCGCAGCCTTTTTTATGGTCCAACTCTCACATTTGTACATGACTACTGGAAAAACCATAGTTTTGACTGTATGGACCTTTGTTGCCAAAGTGATGTCTCTGCTTTTTAACATGCTGTTTAGGTTGGTCATAGCTTTTCTTCCAAGGAGCAAGCGTCTTTTAACTTCATGGCTGCAGTCACTGTCCACAGTGATTTTGGTGCCCAAGAAAATAAAGTCTGTCACTGTTTCCATTTTTTTCCTATTTGCCATGAAATGATTAATAGTAAAAGGTATTTCTAGCATAGTAGTAGGCATTGACATTTTAATTTTAATTACTCAAGTAGTATGTGAATATGTTCTGCTTTAAAGTATTAAAGCATTGCATATAAAGCTAAAGTGTTTGTTTTTCTTTGCACCACCCAGAATCTCAGATCCTGCCCCCAAACCAATCTTCTTGTGCATCTGTGTCCTTCGTTTTGCTCCCCAGGAAGCCTGGAGCACAGGGTGATAGGACTAGTTCCATCTAGAGTGCTATTGACCGGAGCCCCAGGACTCAGGTTCAAGGGCGATGCAGCAACAGGCTGGGTGATTCTCCCAGCAGCTCTGGGAGGGAGAGGGTGAGTACCCACAGTTGGAAACAGCTCCACTGAAGTACATGTCACCCGCTGTAGAGTTCACTCTTTTAAAGTCTGCGGGCCAGTGTTGTTCTGTCTAGTCACCGAATTCTACATCCACTGCTAATACCTCATTCATACCCAGAAGGAGATTGTGGATCCACTGGAATGGCAGCCACTCCATGTCCCTGCATGTAAATTGTTCCCATGGATTGCAGGCTGCTCCAGCTGAATCGGCTCAAAGCAGGGGGCTTGCAGCACTGAGGTGGGTTTGTCAGAGGGTGTTTGAAGGTGTTTCCTTGCAGGAGAGCTTCTCCAGGGTGACCTCAGTCCTGTTTCTGGGGTTGAAGACAGTGGTTGGGTCATTGGGTCGTTGACTCACTTTACAGTTGTGAGAGGAGAGAAGGGTCAGTACTCAGACTGCCCAGCATCCTTCTACTGAACCTTAGACTTTTCCTCCCAAATAGCTGCTGTGATGCCCAGTGATGTCCCTGCTGCCACTGGTATGCTGGGTCATATTGTTGTCCTGAGGGCAGCCAGCCCTTCAAGACTGAGAGAGGGTACTTTTTTTTTTTTTTTTTTTTTAGCCAAAGCAGATTATTTTTGCTGCGTGTGAATCATCTGAGGAGTGAGAATAGCAGACCAGGCAAGACATGTCCATAAAAGGCATTTCCCGAGCACCCTCTGTGCATGTGTTTGGTTTGCTGTGGCTGTGCCGGGCATCTCCTATGCCAGGAATTTGACCTTCTGGACCTTCATTGCACACCTAGCACGTGCTGGGTGTTCAGTGACTAAGGCCCCATCTCTGTCTTTTTTTTTTTTTTTTTCGGGCTGCACCATATGGGATCCACACCCCCAGGCTTGGAAGCGTGGAGTCTTAACCACTGAACTGTGGGGGAAGTCCCTCGTCTCTGTCTTCAAGAAGTGTTGTCTTTGGTTTGGCGAAAACATCTGTGGACCACCACATTCCTGCAAGGTGGACTGTGATAAAGAAGTCCTGAGCCGCTGATCAAGTTGACAGGCACACCTCATGAACTTGGACTGTCCCTGCCCTTTCTCTCCTGCCCAGCAAGATGATCATTCATTCACTGTTTAACACTGGGATGTCTTGAGAGTAAACGAGACCGAGAATGTGCCAGCCCTGGATGTGCTGGTAGCTCTTAACATTTTAGGGTCAGAGATCCCTTTAAAGAGCTGATGAAAGCTTTGGACTTTCACCTCAGAAAAATTGCTCTGGGGCGCACACCCGTGTGACTCTGCAGACAATTTCAATTTCATGGTTTTTATGGACATCCTGAAACCCATCCATGGACCCCCGAGGGGCTGGAGGGTAATAACACCTGTTTTAGAGCTTATCTCATGCAGGGTGTTTTTAAAATCCCAGATGGTAATTCATATTACTGTTATTAAGAATACTGTTTCTCAGTTATTTCTATGTCAGAATCCTTTCTCATTAATAGTATCATTTTCCAAAGGTTCCTTGTGATGTGGTATTATTTAGATTCTTGAGCCTCAAGAATAAAGCAAAAGCAGGATAATCTGATAAACTAAATTTTTTTTTGTCCTGGTATACATGTATAAAATAAAGTAAACAGTGACCTAGGAGCAGACTTGATATATATACAATGCATCTGGGTTTTAGGAGTGACATCCTGCTTGGTTGTGTATTTGGGGGCTGCAGAGCCCACAGAATTGTTTTAGGGGAGGGCAGCATTAAATCCACTGCTCTTATAAAACGAATTTGATGGCGCAGGACTGGGGGTGGGGCGTGTGGGTAGGAGGCCGAGGGCACTGGCCATGCCAGGTTGCCCAAGACGCGGAGGCAGGATTGACAGGCACAGCTTGGTCTGGCGCGGGCGGGGAATCTGCTGCGTGTGCAGCCTCCTTCCTGCCCCTCCTCACACTGGCAGGCGGCAGTGCCACCGTTGGCCGCCCCGTCTGCCCCCTCCTGCCGGAGTCCCCCCTCTGAGCACCCCCCTCTCCGCTCCCCTGACGCAGCCCCTCCACCGGCCTCCTGGTGGAATGTCCTGTCCTGGGAGGTGTTGCATCACTCTATCCAGGCGCCCGCTCCCCAGGGCTGGTGTGACTCTTGACCATGAAAGGGCTGAGGTTTGGGTTTCAGGGCTGATGTGGTATCTGTGTCCTGGGTGGCGTGTCTCAAAGCTGAAATGGTAAGGTCACAATACCACCCAGCATCTATATACAGCATAGGATATTTTATTTATTTTTTCCTCCTGAAGCACTTTCTAAGATCTCCCCTTATCCTCCCATGTCATGGCCTGCTGTTCAAAGCGAGGCCCTCTTTTCACTGGTCCGCAGCTCTCGGAGTAGTCTGAGATGTGGTCCGGCAGGTGGCAGCAGGACCGCACGTGCCCAGGTGAGAGTTCCAATACTGATGCTGCGGCTTAGTGGTTAACGCCAGTCCCCCACCTGTCGGGTGTGGGATTGTGGGTCGGCAGTGACCTCTATCAACTACTCAGTCTCCCTAGCTCTGAGGTGAGAATGAAATACCTGTTTCCTTGGGTTTATGTGCGAATGAAACAACAATGCCTAGGGACTACGAAACTCGGAGGCCCCAGGGCCCTGCCTTTACGTTGACACCAGCTGCCAATTTTGGAGTCTCCAAGACCATCCTCTGGAGTGATCATTCATTTAAAAGACTTAGAGAACTTACTGCAAACTGTGCTAATTGCAGTTGTGGTGAAAGGATACAGATCAAAATAGGCCGTGGAAGAGATGCCAAGAGCAGAGTCTATAAGAATTCCATGCCCAGAACTTCTGATTGTCTTCTCCTGCTGTCTTCCCGCGAGGCTGACCTAGTCTCCAGCCTCTTAAAGGTTACGCTGATTCAGTATGGCTCAGAGCCACCATCATAAATCATATTGGTAGACTGGTGTGGCCCTAAGTTCCCAGTAACGGGCACTCTTACCAGGCAGGACAATCTGAGGGCTTAAGATCGCCTCCCAGAGCCAAGAGCAAGGCAAAGGTCAGCTGTCTGTTTGTGAAGCTTGACTCTACTACACGTCTGTAAAATGGGTACAGCATCCGGCCCATGGCTGGCCCTCAGGCCATGTCACCACATCCTCCTCTGCAAAGCTTGTCACAGTGGGGTGGAAGGCCCCCTCCCGTCTTTCTCAGATTCCTGAGCCAGGATAAAGAGCTCTCGGACCCTGCACTAAGTGCCTGCTTCCTCCTGTTCTCTCCTCTTCCTGTTTAACAACGATGCTAGGGCAAAATCACACATCAGAGGCTGGCAGGTAGGGAACCAGGTGGAAAGGAGCAGGGAGGCATCCTTTTTGGTTTCTCCCTGCCCACCCTCCCAACACACACACTCTGCTCAGGGTGGGCACAGAGGGTCAGTTGTGCCGTACTGTCCCAGGAAAGCAATGGGCTAGATCTGGCCTTTAATGTGTAACGTACATGCTTTGTGTTGAGTCATTGCTAAGTATCCCAATATTTCATTCAATGACTAAGGTAAGTTTTAGGCATGAAACTGTTTTGTCCTTTCTTGGTGTGAAAGGTCATCATCCCCGTAGTTACTCTGAGCGCGGTCAGCTCTCAGTATTCGGGAGCTGTTTATTATCCCTGCTGGAAAACAGCCAGGCTCCTTCCTGCTTTCTTCTCACTGTGCCTGTCCTCAAACTCAGACACAACACAGGCAAGCAAGCCAAGAAGCTGCTGGTATTCCTTTCCTTGAGAGAATGGAAGAAGAAAGAGGGGTATCTGTTTGGTTTCTTGGCTAACAATAAAAAGACGGGAGGGGTGAGGGGGAAAGTTGAAACTGTGTTTGGAATTTCAGTCAGAGCAGTGATATCCCCTCCATATTACCTTACATTTGTTCCCCAGGCTACAGACTTCCTGTCATACCCCATATATCTGAAAAATCCAGGAATCTGTGCTTTTTAGCGAAATTCATGAATCTGCTTTATTTCCAGTGCTGTCATTTTTCTATGTGCTGCCATCCTGATCCTTAAGATTATTTTTCAGCAGCTCTTTATCTTACATGTCTGTAGATACTATCTTTTTTATCCACTTTGTTTTGTTGTCTAGGCTGGCTTACCTGAGACTGCTGAGAATATGCTAAAGACAATGTACAGGCATCTCTTCCCCTAGTCTCCTTTCTCAGATTTCTTTGAAAAAATTGGAGGGAAGCTTTTCTTCTCATCAAGTATAAGCAATGTCACTTGCTCATTGATCCTGACTTCTGACAGCAGTAACACTGGGTTTTCAAGGGCAAGGCCAGTTCACTGCTTGTCCCTGAGAGTTGGGGCTCCTCCTTTGGTAGGTCCTGAAATCATTCTCTAAATTACTTTTCTTTCCCGAACACCTGTTGTTCCATCCTGGGGTCCTGGGGCCTTCTGGGCTGAGTGTGAATCCCTAACATTGAAGTTTGTCCTTGCTGGTCACTGACACCCCATTATTGGATTCTGGAGCAGAAATTCTGTGAGAGATGCTTTCTCTTTTTCTTGCCCCAAGAAGGCTGAGCTGGTGTTAAGTGTGAGAACCTGGTCTTCTGAGCCTGGGAGACTTGAGGACCTTGCTGAAAACCTCTGACCCCTGGAACCATCAGCAGTTCCTTCTCCCCAGTATTTAGTTTCCACGAACAGACCACAGAAGGCCCTGGTAAACCGCCCCTGGCAGCAGGATCTGGCCTGAAGTCAATCATGGCCTCTCTCAGTTACCTGTATTATCAGGCATATTAAGCAGGCTCAGAAAACCTCTTCTCTTAATCAGTACTTTCCTTATAGAATCACTCGTTATGGGTACCAGCATCCATGCCGGGTTATCTCAATCAAAATCCTCTGCTCCCTTCCTGTCTCTGTGTCAGCATCATGACTTAAAAATACAACAAGAAGGAAGCTGGCAAGGCTCAGAAATGAAGCACCCTGGACAGACAACGCCCTTTGGACAAATGGAGTTCTTTTGGAAGCCATTCTGGGAGCTCCTTTCTGGCCTTCTAGCTCCAGAGTTTGGTTCATGGTGACTCAGTTCCATCCAGCCCTGTCCCACCATGACTTTTCTTCTAGGGCAGAATCGGTGACCCCCTCTCCCTTGCTGAGATGCTTCTTGTGTGGGGATGAGCAGAACTGTCAGATGAAACCACGAAGCACAGAGCCGTGTGTATGGGTGAGAGGACTGTGCATGTTCCTTCCAAACGTCTACCCAGGGGGTGTCTTGTGGAGGACGCTGCCTCTGGACAGAATTCCGGATATGCTGAGGAGGCAAACATTGTGATTTATGGCAGCCTACTCCAGTATTCTTGCCTGGAAAATCCAGTGGACGGAGGAGCCTGGCAGGCTAAAGTCCACAGGATCACAGAGAGTCAGACACGACTGAGGCGACTTAGCACGCACGCATGCGAGTTGCCCACATATGGCAAGTTCTTTGGTGTGTGCACCTTGATTAACGTCACGGCAAATCAGGGGTGCAGCCCCTTGAATGATCCCTTGGGATCTTGTCTGGGGTGTCTGCTTAGTTCTGGAAATACTGGCTTGCCCTGGATACACTTTGCCCACTTTTGTGACTCAGCACTTCCTGGCCAGCTGGTGCTCGTGACTTTGCAGAATGACCAAGAGCTGCTCGCTCAGCTACATTCACTTTCACTTTTTTAAAGTTGATGGCCTCTAAACCAAGATAATGAACATATTTTTATACTCAGTAATTTGGTGTTCTCTTCTAGAGTGCTTTCTCAAGAGAGCAGTCTTACATGTGACTTTAGCTAAGCAGCTTGTGGGGGGTGTGCTGTTCAGCCATACCTATCTTCCTCATCTTTTCAGTATGCTTGAGACTGCCTGTTAAACCATGTTCAGTAGCTTCATTGCTTCCCTTTCTTCATGAAAATGAAACCAATTCCTTCCTTCCATTCGAAGAAGACATCGTTTTTACTGTTTACTAAAAGTCTTCCTTCTGTCTTGAATTATTGGTCTTTGAGGAAGAGCTAGAAAGAAGTGTGCTAACTCAGAAATCTCTTCTTGATTGATTTGGTTTTTATAATGTCATGAAGTGTGATAGAAGGTCTCATTTGTGTCCTTGGAGAAATTTATTTGTGCCTCCCTTGATGTTGCGAGCTACTCTTGAGGTATTGAGCAGAAGGATGGTGACACTGTGGGAGAAGATAAAGGAATGCAGAAGACACTGGAACAAGGACAGTTAGGCCCAGGAGTACTGTCTCATCAGTTCAGAAATGAACTCGAGACCTGACTCTGGGAGCTCATATGTATTGGTGATTTTTAAGTCATGAACTTTCAGGTATGGTTTTGAGTATTTTTAAAAAATTTTTGTTTCGCTGCACTGAGTCTTAGCTGCAGAATACAAACTCTTTAGTTGCAGCATGTGGGATCTAGTTCCCTGGCCAGTGATGGAACCCTGGCCCCCTGAATTGGGAGCATGGAGCCTTAGCTGCTGATCCACCAGGGAAGTGCCTGGTTTTGAGTATTTTCTGAATTTCGGGTGTCATTGGGAATGATTCTGTTCAGTCTTTTCCCCTCATGGATTTGTATCTGCATCAAATTTTATGTTTTAGCTTACCTTATTCAACCCTGTGGGTGAATTCATTTTACCCTGTAAGTCAAGATGTTAAAACTTTGGCATGGAGTCTACATAAAAATTCACTCATATTCCCATTTTAAGCAGATCCTGAATATACCTAGACCACAACCTACTATGATGAGTAGTGATCTTAATGGTCGATATTTCCTCATTTGTAAAATAGGGCTGCTCAGAGGGCAGGGTGAGGTTAGGCATGCGCCTGACACCCCTCTTAGGTGGCTCTCTCATGATCAGGTTCCCACTCAGCGGCCCTTATTGAGCCCAGCTCCGCTGCTGCAGTGAGGGACATTCTGACCAGGCTGTCTGCCCTGCGGCCTCAGGCAGCCCTTGAGGCACATCCATGGTGGAGAATAATTGTCCCTTCCTGCCTCTCTGAAATGAGAGGTGGCTTGGTGATAAAGAATCGGCCTTCCAATGCAGGAGACACAGCAGACCCAGCTTCGATCCCTGGGTCAGGAAGAGCCCCTGGAGGAGGGCATGGCTGCCCACTCCAGTATTCTGGCCTAGGAAATCCCATGGACAGAGGAGCCTGGTGGGCTCCAGTTCATGGGGTTGCCAAGAGTTGGATACAACTTAACAACTGAACGCAAGCCTTTCTGAAGCCTGAGTGTCAGGCCAGAACTGGCTGCCCAGCTGCCTCTGGGGCTCTTTGGTTAGGTTGGAGGCAGTGAGGCTCCTTACCTCTGCCCAGGCCCCTGGGGCAGCACCCAGACCCGTCTCGCCTACCCCACTGGAAAGCCAGATGGAAAAGTCTTAGAAGCCAGGCATGCTTTCCTGTTCACCACCACTGTCTCCGGAAGCAGCTGGTTGAGTGAGAGGCAAAATGGGGAAGTGTGATGGTGATCACTGCCTGCCATTCCCTGAGTGCTAACTTCATCTCACTGGTTAGGGCACTGGGATAAGCACGCTTGCCTCCAGGACTTCATTTAACCTTCACAGTGGACACTACCAGGAAGGGTTACTCTCTGTACTTTATAGATGAGGAAACAGAAAGCGTCATCTGCCTGATGACACATGCCGAGTAAGTGGCCAAGCCAAGATTTTAACCTGAGCCCATTTAGCTTGAAATGTGTGATCTTAACAAGACCCTAGAGAAGTGTATATTCAATGAATGTAATAATGCCAAGATGGGACTTCCCTGACTGTCCAGTAGTTAAGACTTGGCCTTCCAATGCCTGGGTTCGATCCCTGGTCAGGGAACTAGATCTCACATGCCTTGTGATCAAAAAACTAAAACATTAAAAAAAAAAAAAAGACAATATCATAACAAATTCAATTGACTTCTTTAAAAAGTACACTTAAAAAATAATAATAATACCAGAATAACTGAGGCCAAGAGGGAAAGTGGGTTGAACTTTCTCACAGACACACCAAAGATAGAAAACATTTCAGAGATTTATTTTATATATATCTGTCTGGGGGGGGGGTCTAATTGTGTCATATCCTTCTGGCCCTTGCTCAGAGCTGCTTGCGCTTGGAGTTGTTCCCAAATACCTTAAACAACACCACGTGCTTCAAGTGTCTGTTTTGATACCTCCTTGCAAGCTGTGTATCGAAGCTTCTATTTATCTCATATTCATTAGGGCAAAAATCAAGTTTCTGTCTTTGGTATGTATATTTCCCAGTGAATAAAATTAAACTAAATGTATTATTTGAAAAAATTGTGTTAAAAGTGTGTTAGTTGTTCAGTCATGCCCAACTCTGCAATCCCATGGACGGTAGTCTGGCAGGCTCCTCTGTCTGTGGAATTTCCCAGGTAAAAAATACTGGAGTGGGTTGCCATTCCTTCTCCGGGGGAATCTTTCCAACCCAGGGATTGAACCTGGGTCTCCTGCATTGCAGGCAGATGCTTTACCATCTGAGCCACTTTGAAAAAATTGTGTAAGTATGATAAACATGCAAATAGTGGAAAGTGACAGAAAATAATCAGTAAATCTCCCTTCTTCTGAGACATTCTTCACTTCTCTGTTTCCCCTGTTGGGTTTCTTGGATGTCTTTCTAGAGATATTCTTCCCTGCTTATATAAACATCTGTCTGCATGCATACCATTTTTATACAAAAAGTAATGTGTGTGTACTACTAAGCCACCGTATTTAACTTTGTTTTAACAATATGTCTCTGAAGAGATTGGTGCCTGTGAGCACATAGAAAACCACTTTGTGCTTCTGTTGATAAAGTAGTATTCCATTGTACGAATTAACCATAATTTATTTGCACAGTCCCTGTTGATCTACGTTGTTCCCAATATTGAATATGTTGCTGTCACTGACAGGGCTCCAGTGAGTATTCCAGCACATGCATCTTTGCATATATGTATGAGTCCACTGGGAGAATACATGTCTGTAAGTAGGATTGCTGGGTGGAAGGAATATGCTTCTTTATCTTGTTAAGGTATGAGAGTACCTGCCTGCCATTGTCTGTAGATTTTATGCCTTCTAAGAACCTGCTCACCACCCACAGAACCCAGGACACTGACCCACATGCAAAAGTTATGTAAGCAAAGTTGCTAATTACAATTCATCTTAATAGGCATTTGGAATGTTTCCTCAGGATTGCCAGTTTCATGGCTCAAGCATTCAGCCTGAGGAGTGAAAGGCTTAGGAATTTAACCACAAATTTAGGCTGTTAAAAGGTCTGCACAATAGGGGTGTGTGTGTGTGTGTGTATCTGGCACCAGCTGGGTGTTTTACAGTTTTAACTCGATTCTGACACTCTGTACCTGGAAGGAGTGTCAGATTCTCACAGGTGAAGAGCTTAGTCTCACGAGACTGTCCTCTCACTCTGTCCCTCATCTGTAGATACCAGGTGGCTATAGATTAGAGAGTCCAACAGTCCCCTCCTTAAGTTGGATTAATTTGCTCGAACGGCTCACAGAACTCAGAGAAACATTTTACTTCTAGATCACTGGGTTATTGTAAAACTATATAACTCAGGAACAGCCAGATAGAAGAGACACATAGAACAAGGTTTGGGGAAAGGGTGAGGAGCCCCCATGCCCTCTCCAGGCTGGCACTGCCCCTGAATCTCCACATGTCACCAACCTGGAAGCTCTCCAGTCCCTGTCCTTTCGGGTTTTTATGGAGGCTTCATTACATAGGCCCAATGAACCTGGGTGAAGACAGCATGTATATTTCTTACCCCAAATCGCAGTATCTCAGCTATGAAGTCCCACTATTCCCCACCCTTTGTTCGGACTATTAGCTGTGTGGTGGGCAGACCTGTCCCTTCCTCCTGCCAGCTGGTCTGCCTCAGAGCACAAATGCATTTGCACAAAACATTCACACTTTCAGACCCAGAGAGGATGAAACTCAATCTTTTGGCAGCAAATACTCAATAACATGCATTTAGGATTACAACTTCTTCGGAACCGTGGCATTTGGGAAGAAGTCACTTAAATCAAGAAATCCATAATGCGGTTTTTACAGAAATTAAAGAGGTTGAAGTCCACTTGCCCAAATGGCATTTTGTCACTTGCTCGCTGCTCTACAGGGTGATTTGCACAAAACAGACCCAGTTCGCACTGAATTCCATTTCTTGCTCCTTTCTGTATCACACACTATTTGTGTTTGTCAGCACATTTACAGCTGTATAGGAGAAAGTGGTGTGGGTTTTTTTTTTTTTTGGCATTAAATTTCATACATTTTGGGGTTAGGTCATTCAACAATAACCCTGTTTCTATTAGTGTTTCATGGGTGAGCAAAAGATTTATCCCCATCCTAAAAAAAAAAAAGTAGAAGAGGAAACCCCAATAACAGACAGAGAAGAACACGGTGGCTGCAAGTGCCCGCAAGTGCTGAGAGTATAGAGACACACAAATGTGTGCTCTGAGACCACTCAGACACTCTCCTGGCTTGTTGAGATCCAGCAACAACTAATGAAGGAGCTGTCCTTCCATTTTTTTCCAGCAAGCTTTTTATGGCAAGTATAACATACCTACAGAAATAATAAGTGAACATTCGATGGATCTCATGCAATGAACATATCCCTAAAAATTCACACACAGATCAAGAAACAATATTATCAACATCCCTGGAGCTCCTTTGCCCCCTGGCCTTCAAAGGTCATTACAATTTTGACCATTCTGACCATAATTTAGTTTGCCTGATTTTGATTTTGACATAATTGGAATTATATAGTATGTTCTCTCGTGTCTAACTTTCTTTTGCTCAGTGTTATGTTTGTGCCATTCATCATCTTGTAGCCAGTAATGGTACTTTCTTCATTTTCATTGCAGTATAGTATTCCATTAAATGAGCTTCCCTCAATCTATTTATTTGTTTTACTGTTCATGGATATTTATGTTGGTCTAGTTTCTGGCTGTTAAAATAGTGTGGTCATGAACATTTTTGTACATCCCTTTTGGAGAACATGTGCACACATTTCTGCCAGGATAGAATTTTGGGTCTTTGGGTGTCTTATTAGGTGCTGTTGCCTGTCACTAAACTCTTTGTGGTCATTTATTCATTCGGCAGGCCCTGTGCAAGACACTGGGATGTGGTAATGAGCAGAAACAGATGTGGTTTCTGTTCTTAGGCAGACATTAATCGAACACACTAAGCTGGGGTGGTGTGATTGCGACAGAGATGAGTGTTAAAGAGGAAAGAAGCAGCATTCCAAGAGAACGTCTGACTTGGGAAATAGATCTAGACCCAGAGAAGGAGTGGTATGTAAGGGAAGGCTTCCCTAAAGAGCTGACAAAGCTGGGATTTGAAGGATGAAGAGGAGTAAGCAGGGTGATGGGAAAGCTTGCCATGCGGTTGAGAGAGCCTGTGAGTCACATTCCTGGAGCTGAAGGAATGCCAGGATGGCCAGAGCACAGAGCAAGGATTAGGTGGTAGAGAGAGGGTAGTGAGGCTGAGATTGGGGTGGGGTGGGGGTTGCAGACCTCTGTGTTAGAGCAAAGGGAAGCCATTGAGGTGTTCATGAATGCAGTCATGTGATCCTGTAGGAACCACAAGGACCTCTCTCTTTATTTGTTCACCTTCCTCTGCAGCAAGATGAGGCTGGGCTGGCAGTGCTGAGTGTGGGAATGACAGCTCTTAGAAGGGACTATTGGCCAACGGGATGCTCTCTCTTGGACCAGTCTTATCTGGACCTGCTGGTGGCTCAGGACCCTTTCAGGTCTGTGTGTCACCCTGTGGACATAGTCAAGCATCTTTTGTCCGCCTTTCTCTTATGCCTCTCACTGGCTTTTGTCTGTGTGTTTTGTTCTGGCACCTTCCCCATAAAAAGGGCAGTTGAATCCCATCCTAAAACCCCAGCTGCAGCAGTGACATGAAAAGCTCTTTATAGATGTCACATTAATAAACCTCTTCAGCTTGACCTGGCTCCATACTCCGTCTGCAGCATTCCCGCCAAAGCGGGTCTCTTTCCTGGCCCCACATTCTCAGTCTGCTTTCTGCCTTCCATCATGATGTTCCCTTTGCATAGAACGTATGCCTGTTTACTCATGTAACCTGTTCTTCGAGTCCCAGGTGAGGCTGCTTCCATAGGAAGCCTTCCCTGGTTACTCCCACTCATGTTTATTTGCCCCTTTCCTATTTCTAGCAACTACTATTATAACTGGGGACAGAAGCACTGATGATATATTTCTTTGGATGGATGATTAGCTGAATTTCCTCATTTTGAGAAGATCTATTTGTATTTTCACATTATTCTGGTTAATGAAACAATGCCAGCCTTTTGTAACAGAGCCTGTAGGGGTTAAAACCTGGCAGATGTTCTTGTCTAGTGATCCTCAGTGAGGTGGATAGGTATTAGCACCTATGTGTGGGGCATAGGGGGATCTGGAGGTGGAGAGCATAGCGTATGAAAAGATGCTTCTAGGAAAATGCAGATTGCAACCATATGGGAGATACTGCTAAACATCAGAATGACTAAACTCTAGGAAGACTGAAAATAGGAACTGTTGGTGAACATGTGGAAAAGTTGGAACCATCATTCATTAGTGGTGAAATCATAAAAAATGGTGCAGCCACTTTGGAAAATAGTCTGGCAGTTGCTCACAGATTTACCAGCAAAGTCCATTCCTGGGTATATCCCAAGAGAAGTAAAAAAGTATGTCCACACAATGACTTGTACATGAATGTTCAGAGTAGCATTATTCATAGTAATAGTAGAAACGGCTCAATGTATATCAACTGATGAATGCATAAACACAGTGTAGTTTAGCCACAAGGTGGAATATTATATGGCCAGAAGAAAGAAATGAAGTACTCATATGTGCGACTAGAACTTGCATACCTGCTTGTGGGAAGGTAAAATGGTACAGCCACTAAGGGACACAGGCAGTGTCTACTGAAGTCAAATATGTGTCTACCCTATGACCATGTCAATCTGCTGCTAGATATGAAGTTCAAAATCAGGCAAACCCATATTTCACATTAGAAAAACAGTTGTTTTGTTGGGGATGTATGTAGACCAAAAGGGAGCTGTATCTTTTGAGGTACTGCAACTATTTCATATATCCTAACTTTCATGGTGGTTTAGGTTTCATGGTGTTTACATGCATGTTAACAAAATTAGTGCCTTTTATGTACTTTGTTGTGCATTTATTATTTCATAACAAAAAACGTCTTATTAAAAATTAATGTTATTTTAAAATAAATTTTTAAACTTTTAACAGTTGAAAATCAGTTTAAAAGTTGTCTTGATCTTCACACTAGCTGCAAGCTCTTTGAGACAGAGACCTTGGTTTATTCCCATGTGGGGGCCATTCCCAAGCTGACAGGGGTGCCCAGCATCTTAGGTATGGTTTTCTTTCAGGTCAGCAGAAATAGTATGGGGAAAGGGGAGCTTGCCCAGTTTCAGGAGGGTCAGAGCCATCAGTCTGTTCTTCTCTTAAAGGAAATGAGTGCAGTGGAAGGGCCTTCAGACACAGCACCCCCTACAGGGAGTCTGGCTGAGGGGCTCTGTGAGATGTGAGGAGGCCCATCTATCTGTCATTTCCTGGTGGGGCTCAGGAGCCCTGTGTTGGGAGCCCAGGCCAGCAGCACTGATGGGGTAAGAAGGGCTCGTTGGCTGCAGGCTTAGTGGGAAGTGTTTGAAATGTTCCACTGCTCACAGTCCTTCAGGAGCTGACACTGACTGAAAGGGGGTGAGGCTTATCAGTGTCCTCCCAGGATCCCACTGTTGCAGGGGACATTTCTGGCTGGACAGGGGAAGCAAGATGGATGTATTTCTGTTTGTTGAGTGAAGGTTGGTCCCATGAAGACTGATAGCCGCCCACATCTGAGTGAGGCTCTCACGTGGCTGCTTTAGCCCAGCCAAGGGCACTTGAAACCTTGCCTTGTCTTTATGAAAGAGACTGACCAGGAACTATGATATCTATGCAAGAATTTGCAGTCTAGGAGGGCGTTTTTTTCAATGAACGATTGATTGGATGTCTTCTCTGTGTGAGCACGTGCTGGGCACTGGCTTAGACACTGACATTCCAGAGTGAACAAAATAGACACAAATTCCCATCCTTGTGATGCTACAGTCATCCATGGTCTTCCCTTAAAATAGGGTTGTTTTGTCGAACTGCCTGTTTTCTTAACATCTCAGACAATTTTCCCTTAGGAAAAAGTGCTTATCATAAGTATAAGGAAGAAAGTAGGGAGGAAAATGGGCTTTCCCAGTGGCCCAGTGGTAAAGAATCTGCGGGCAATGCAGGAGACACAGGTTTGATCCCTGGGTCGGGAAGATCCCCTGTAGGAGGGCCTGGCAACCCACTTCCATATTCTTGCCTGGAGATTCGCATGGACAGAGGAGCCTGGCTGGCTATAGTTCATAGCGTTGCTAAGGACTAAGAGTCCTTCACGACCGAAACAACTTGGCACACACTCAAGGAGGAAATTAGCAAGGCTTCCAGATAGAACTCAGAGGACTGATCTGGTCAGGGAGGCAGAGTAGAGGAAAGACATCAACCTCAGTTTGGACCTCAGGGGGTGACTTCCTGGAGGTAGGGCTTTTGGCAACTTTGACGTGTAAAACGTAAAATAATCCCCACTGGCAAGATTGTTATGAAGATAAGCTGAAATTGTGGAGGTAGGTCAAGACCCTGGCCTGAGTACTGGTGGGCAGCTATCTTGGCCATCAAGGTGGGGGGCTTCCCAAATGCACACCGCACAACAAGAAAACCTCACCCACTCAACAGCCCCGCCTGTTCTGGATGTTCTCAGCCCTGGCTGGGCGGTCTTCCACTGCTCCCTGTTCCGGTTCCCAGACCTGCTCCAGCCTCCCTCTGATCCTCAGCAATGCAGACTTGTCTGGGAACTCGAGCTCTAAAGCAGCCTGGCATTTCCGGCCAACTGCTGAGCTGAGACGAGGTTCTTGGTCAATGCTGGGCCAAGGAAGGAAGTCTGGTCCGCGGCCCCCTGGGCTACTTGTCTCAGAGCTCTGGAAAGATGGCTGCTCAGGATTTTGTGAAAGTCTATTTCTTGGGTGTATGTATGATGGCCTTGGCATGGAGTAATGTTGATCTTGGAAGGGGCGATTGCTTTTGTCTCTGATGCAGTTGCTCAGTGTAGGTCACCAGGATTGTGTGCTGGAAAGAAAACAATTTTTTTTTTCTCTCCTGAGATTGGGTGTTTCTGAGCCAGCCATATCCATATGGGCTGGGCAGACCCGGGTCCCCTGAATTGGTACAGCTGATATGAGTGTTTTGTGGGTGAGAGCAGGGTCTAGGGAGTGAAGATTGGCTAAGGTCTGGCTGGAGAGGAAGGCAGCAGGGGAGCTGGTGGGAACCCCGGGGTGGGGGCTGCCTTCTGCAGAGCCAAGCTAAGCATCTGCCAGAGAGATGGAGCCCTCCCTTTTCTCCCCTCCACAGCTTCCTCTCTCACGAGACTTGGTGGGGAACATTGTTGGTGGTGGGGGGCAACTTGTGGCCAACCTGACCTCCTGTGGGGGCTTCTTCCGGGGCTGAGGTGACTTGGTTTCTTCCCCTTACTCAGGAGAATGGCAGCAGATGTGGTATCCTTATTTGTGTGAAAACATGTAACGCATTCTCCACAGGAGACAGGGCTCCGCAGGCGCACAGGTCATCCACCATAGCTCTCGTGGGTTCAGAGAGGGGGTCCAGAGGCCAGCTGGACCCTCAGCGATCCTTGGTGTTGGGAGTTTCTGTCTCGGGTAATGTGGCTCTCATATCTGGAGTCCGGGTCCTTCTCTACCTTGTTATTTTATCTTTTCCTTTGGTTCTGTGGTGTTCAGCTGGGCTTTCCTCAACTTCTTGACATTCAGGATGGCAGCCCTGTGGGCGGGCTCTGTCTCCCTCAATGGGTCCCCAACACGTCCTCCAGCTTGTCTTGCATCTCCAGTGTCCCCCACCCACCTCAGTACCTTCTTTGTCTTTGCCTTCTGTGCCGTTTTCCATCTGGGGCCTCTTCTACCCCTCCGCATGCTGGAGGCTCTGGTGGATAAGCTGAAGGCACGCATGAAGACGTGTTAGGCTGTCGTGTGAGTCGCTGGACACTGCCTGCGGATACAGCCGTTCCTCCCCGAGCGGCTCAGACTTGGGGGGTTCTGAGAACCTCATGGTTTAACCGCTGCTCTTTTGGGGGAGCTAAGACAAACTAAATTCTAAGAACTATTTTTAAAAGGTTTATGATAACATGGTGAATTTTCTGTTTTGTGTATTTTACAGAAAAAAATTGTAATGGCTTATGAGCTAAATCGAAGCTTTCACATATTGATACATTATCTCACTTCATTCTCTTAACCTCCAATGGGGAAAAAAGTCTCATTTTACCTGTTACTAAACCAAGGCACCGGAGAAGGCAATGGCACCCCACTCCAGTACTCTTGCTTGGAAAATCCCATGGACGGAGGAGTTTAGTGGGCTGCAGTCCATAGGATCGCGAAGTCAGACACGACTGAGCAACTTCACTTTCACTTTTCACTCTCATGCATTGGAGAAGGAAATGGCAACCACTCCAGTGTTCTTGCCTGGAGAATCCCGGGGATAGAGGAGCCTGATAGGCTGCCGTTTCTGGGGTCGCACAGAGTCGGACACGACTGAAGCGACTTGGCAGCAGCAAACCAAGGCACAGCGAGGTTAGGTGGCTTGCCCAAAGGTATGAACTAACTGGGTTTCAAACTCCGGTCAGCATTACTTGGAAGCTTGTCCCTCTTCCCACTTTCTCACCGCTGGCTGACCCAGCATTCAGAGACATATAAACTCCAGTCAGCTATACTTTGAAGCTTGTCCCTCTTCCCACCTTCTCACTTGCTGTGTGAACCCAGAGTTCAAACACACACACACACCCCTTCAGTCCCTGCACTGTCCCTTTGTTATATATATTTTTTAGGTGTTTCTTATTGGAAGAAATCAGCTTCTTTTCCCCAGAGACATTTGTCAGTCATCCACATCTTAGACAGTGGGGGCTCCAGGCCCCTTTTAATGTGGAGGAAGTAGAGCAGAATGATCAAGATCACAGAACCTGAGTTTGAACCCCAGCTTCTCCACTTGCCAGCTGTGTGACTTTGGGCAAGTTACTTCACCTTTCTGAGTCTCAGATACCTCACCCCTTAACCCGAAATGCAAGTATAGCCTGCTAGGCTCCCCTGTCCATAGGGGTCTCCAGGCAAGAATACTGGAGTGGGTTGCCATGCCCTCCTCCAGGGGGTCTTCCCCACCCAGGATCGAACCTGGCTTATCTCCTGCATTGGCAGGTGGGTTCTTTACCACAAGTGCCTCCTGGGAAGCCCAAGTAGAAATACAAAGAGAATTAAATGAATTTGCGCCTGTCAGTCCGTTAGCGAGTGCCTGGCACCCGACAGGCTTGCAGGATGCCAGTGGTTCCTGTGATCCTGATGCACTTCACCAGGAGCCTGTGAGGAGAGCAGCCCAGACTCTCAGATCTTCTTGTGGGGAGGAAGTGGCGGGGAAAGTGTAGTTTCACAAGCAGCCAGCTGATGCTTATTGGGACAGCTGAGTGGCCACCAATGTGACAAGACTATAAAGGTGTTGTTCAGTCGCTCAGTCATGTCTGACTCTTTGTGACCCCATGAACTGCAGCATACCAGGTTTCCCTGTCCTTCACTATCTCCCAGAGTTTGTTCAAACTCATATCCATTGCATTGGTATTGCTATCTAACCATCTCATCCTCTGTCACCCCCTTCTTCTGCCCTCAGTCTTTACCAGCATCAGGGTCTTTTCCAGTGATTTGGCTCTTTGCATCAGGTGGCCAAAGTATTGGAGATTCAGCCTCAATCCTTCCAGTGTAGAGGTGATTTGATATAGAAAGTAAAAGGACTTGGGGGTAAGTTAGAACATTCTTTTTCCAAGCGTGGTCCTGGACCAGCAGCTTCATGTCTGGGAGCTTCATAGAATGCATATCCTCGGACCTTAGTCTCGATTTAGGGACTCACAAACTCTGGAGGTGGATGCTAGCAATACTGTGCTTTAACACATCCTCCAGGTGATTCTGATGCCTGCTGAAATTTGTCAGCCGTGTCTTAGAATTAAAGAGCCACCCCATTATTTCATTTCAAATACATTTAGGTGTACATGTAGCAACTGAGGGAAAAATTGTAAAGATGCATTCACTTGTACCAAGAAGAGAGAAGAATTTATGGATATGGGGACTCCGCTCTGTTTCTGGCAAAGGCAGTGAGTCTATCCTGGTCTTTGGCTTGTCTCGTGGTGAAACACTGCGACTGGTGTGTGGACCAGAGAAACTGAGCCTCTTCTAGTGCCGACAAGGGCCTGGTGCCAGAAGTTCTTTCCACTGCTTGGGTGTACCAGCATCCTTCTGTACCCTCTCTGTCACTGCAGTTGGTAGTCAGTGTTGAAAGCAGTCTCTCAGTTACAAACCCTCTGCCTCCTCATCCTTGTTCCTCCTGGACAAGCCCAAGTGGTGAAGATCTCTGAATAGTCACATTTTTCTCAGTGTCTCCCACCCAGTTCAGCAAAATACCCCCCTCTAGTGGCAGCGGAGCCGTCTGTGTACCCATGAGTGTAGCTTGTAGTTGGTGGAATCAGGCTGTACCCGTGACAGAACAAATATCACAGTCCTCCCCATGGAAGATAAGACCCTCCTGATACAAGATCTGCAAGGAAGGGGCGATAAAGGAATGGGATGTTATTGCCTTTAACTCCTTATATGTTGTCTCTGTTGCTTCCTGCTCCTCTGAAGCCATCACATCACCCTTCTGTACTTTCTGTGGGTATCACAAATCTCTTAGGCAAAGTGTTCCCATTTTCTTCTTCCTCTTCGACCGTTTTTACCGCCCCCTAGCCAAATCTCTGGGCTGAGATTTTTCTCTGCTCAGACTTTCTCCTGTTTTATTAAGACTGGATATTTCTTTTCTTTTGTATCTTCTCCCTCCCTTGGAAAGCCTCTGTCCCTTTCCTCATCACTCCATTTGAGATATTCCCAGACTCCTCTGGGATGTGGAAGAACATGTCATCTCTAGCAGGTAGGATCAGTAATAGTCCTGGGAAGGCCTGTTATAGCTGGGACCTGGGAGGGCTGGCCCTGAGGTTATCTGGGCAGTGGGGCTGGTCTGTGGGGTAGCAGGGGGATGCTCCATACTATTCACAGTTGGTGTTGAAGCTTACAGACTTGGATGTCCTCACATTCCAGTTCCTCCCAAATGATTCCAGCAGTTGGTGATACATAAACATGTTCCTTTTCCAAAATCATCCCTTAAAGCTTTGAAATAGCAGTAACAGCTACTATTTATTGATGGTCCACTGTGTTCTAGCTGCATGATTGGTTCTCAAACTTTAACAGGCACCAGAATCCCTAGAGGGTGTATATTCAAACCCAAATTGCTGGGCTTACCCCTGAGTTTCTGACTTAGTATGTCTGGGGTGGAGCCCCAGAAACTTCAGTTGTAACAAGTTCCAGGTAGTGCTGATGCTCCTGGTGCAGGGACCCCACTCTGAAAACCATAGTCCTGGATCATCTGACAGGTACTCAGGTGGTCAGCTTCATCCTCCTCACACCCTGTAAGTTTAGGAATGATTGTCCCCACTTTACAGACAAGAAAACAAAGGGAGAGAACAACTTGCTGCAGGTCTTGGATAGCCAGCAGCAGAGCTCGGATTTGAACCCACAGCCCTGGTAGCGGCTGTCCACCAAGTCACACTGTCTCCCAGACCTGCCCCGTTGCACGGGCTGTAGAGGTGCTCGAGGCTCTCTTCCAGGTTTGTCTAAGGACATGAGACCCAGAAGAGCCTTAGCACATCTTAGCCCAGCCCCATACCATTCAAGGAGCAGCCCAAGTTTCCCCAGGGTTTCTCCTCTGGCTGAAATCTTGACTCAACCAGATGCTCAGTCCTTTATCCCACGTAGTTTAGTGCTTCTTATTTAAATGTTCCTCGAGACTCTCCTTTGAGAAAGGCCCATGGAGGCACAAAAGGAATCATGTCACCTCTACTGTGGTGGCCTTTGACCCTCTTTCATGGCAGAGTTAGAACTGCACCAGGATGAAAGCACCCTGATTCTGCTCCCCGCAAGGTGGGGGAGAGGCAGGTAGAGAAATGGGTGAGTGGCATGAAATAACCTGATCATCCCATCAGTTGTAAAGCCTTCTAGCCCACAGCACCCCACATGGCAGCTCCTAAGCCTGGTTGCTGGCACTCTTTCCTGTTCTTCCCATGTGGTGCTCCACCTCCAGAGTGCTCATCCCCACGGGCAGCATCTCCTTGGCTCCTGCTAGGTTTGACCAGTGCCAGGCACTGGAGGGAGACTGGGGGCTGCAGGAAGGGAGAGGCCCACGTACTCCTGCCCCTCCTGCAGTAAGTATGGCTGGTGGTATCTTTCGCAGGGACTATCTTCCAGGGCTCTACCCACCCCTTCCTGTCCTACCATCTTTTGTTTGCTTTCTCACTTGTATAACAAAGTTCCTGGATTAAATTTTCTTTGTTCTAAATATGTGGAGTGGTTTCTCTTTTTCTAATTGGATTTTGACTGATATATCCATCCTACCACCCCCTCACTGCCCCCGTCCAGGTAGTTGCTCCTGTGTTCCAAACTAACACATACCCAGTGTTACGATGCATTTGCATATGTGTCTTCTCCAATACCATGACCTTCTTAAGGGTTGGCATCGTACCTAATTCAGTGCCAAATCTTTTAGTGCCTCTTCAGTCACTATTGTGACATGCTTGGTTCATTAATGGAGCGAATGAATGAAAACATGAAGCAGGGTCCGAAAATGCATAAGGTGGAAATATGCAACATTCAAAAGTTGTGCATTAGTCAAAATTCATCATGTGGAAATATTGATTTCTCCCCCCTACACGTTTAAAATAGTAATAATAAACCTTAACGTTCAGAATTGCTTAGTTGCTAAGTTGTGCCCGACTCTTTTGCAACCGCATGGACTGTAGCCCACCAGGCCCCTCTAGTCCATGGGATTTTCCAGGCAAGAATACTGGAGTGGGTTGTGCTTTCCTTTTCCAGGGGATCTTCCCGAGCCACAGACTGAACCTGTGTCTCCTGCATTGGTAGGTGGATTCCCTACCACCGAGCCACCAGGGAAAGCCCATACGTTAGTTATTTACTGCTATTTTACAAGCCACCCCAGAATTTAGTGGCTTAGAACAACAGTTTAGTGTTTCTGATGATCGAGTTGGCTTCCACTGGTCTTGCCTCGGCTCATTTGTCCCTGCGCTTGGTAGTCATTGGGCTGGGACTGCTGGTCTTGCATGGCCTCACTCACACTTCTGGGGCCTTAGAAGAACTGAGGTGGCTGGTTCTCTCTGCCTCTGCGTGGAGTTCCATCCTCACAGAGGCTAGCCTGGGCTTGTTCTAAAGGCGGCAGGCAGTGTTCCAGGAGGGGGAGGTGGAAGCTCTGAAGCCTCTTGAAGCAGCGGCTTGGAAGTTAAGCAGCATCACTTCCTGTGCATCCTGTTCCAAAGCTAGTCACCAGCCCAGCCCAGATTCCAGAGATAGACCCCACCTCTTCATGGAAAGGGCTTCATGGAAAGGGCTTCAGAGAATATGTGGCCATATTTAATTTACAGCAGAGTAGTTATTTCTCATTACAAAACATTTCTGATTAGAATATTCGGTGCCTTAAGTACACCTTTTCCTGGGGTAGATTTATAGAGAGAGTAGGTATCTCAACATCCACAAAGAGCTACCCATTATCACCGATTTTCTTAGTTCTTTGTCTGACCACCAGATGGCGTCATTGCTTAGTCAAGCTGGAGTTTTGAAGGTCAGCACCAAATTCCACCTGGATGTGCCCTTAAAGCTGAGGACTCCTGTAATTTGGCTGGGTGGATCAAGGGCTGGGTGGTGATGATCACACAGGGGGCCTGGGCTGAGGACCATCATGGGCGTTGGCGGGGAAACACCAACTCTTCCTTATTCTTATAGAACTGTTGCTGCTGCTGCTGCTAAGTCGCTTCAGTCGTGTCCAACTCTGTGGGACCCCAGAGATGGCAGCCCACCAGGCTCCCTCATCCCTGGGATTCTCCAGGCAAGAACACTGGAGTGGGTTGCCATTTCCTTCTCCAGTGCATGAAAGTGAAAAGTGAAAGTGAAGTCGCTCAGTCGTGTCTGACCCTCAGCAACCCCATGGACTGCAGCCTTCCAGGCTATTCCGTCCATGGGATTTTCCAGGCAAGAGTACTGGAGTGGGGTGCCATTGCAACTGTTACAGGAACAGATACTTGTGAAGCCTCTTCACCTCTGGGATGGGAGATTCTGCAAATATAAACAAATAAGATGCTTCAAATATCATCCCATGACAATGGGTACAACACACAAAAACACTGTTTGTAACACTGTTTGTAACTGCACACTCAGGTGCGACCTGAGTGTTGATTTCACTGCAATGTTGTAAATTCTTCTACACCGATGCTTTCTTTATCCTCTGCCAGTATAGCTGTTTGTAAACTTAAAAGTATATGCAAACACTGGTGACATCTGATTGAGATCTGTGGTCTAGCTCATCCTATCGATCTCCTGTCAGGTTCTGGTTTCGATAATGGAATATAGTTACATAAGATGTTGCCACTGGGAGAAGCTGAGTAATAGGGACAGAGACCTCTCTGTGCTATTTTTGCAACTTCTTGTGACTCTATAATTATTTCAGAATAGAAAGTGAAAAAAATCCTCTCTATAAATAACCCCCACCTGCTTGTGTATTACTCATATTTGCATTATTGTTTGGGAGGAGTTGAGCCTCAATTTAAAAACCTTTTTTTGTTGTTGTTGTTGTTCTGCCAGAATAGCATCCTCTCCCACTTCAGATCCACTGGCCGTTTCCACAGAGCACCTGATAGACCAGCTGACTAGCTGTGCAGAGGGGCTGGAACCAAAGACCTGGGGGTGCTTGCCTCCCTTCCTCCGCTCTGGGCTCAGGTCTCCTTCCAAGTGCCTCCTCCACTCAGGGCTCTGCCTTTTACTAAGCACTTTCCCTTTTGGAGTATTAATGATGTCTTACAGCACTCCTCCAAGGCTCATAGGAAGACACTTTCAGTCCCATTTTGTGGATAGGAATACTAACTCTGAAGGGTGAAGGACTTGCCCAAGGTGATGAGTAAGAGCTGGACCCAAGGCTAGCATTTGGACCTTGACCTTTAACCTAGGTTTTCCTTGCCAATTCCTAAATAGAGAAAGAAGGGAGAAAAGTTTTTCAAGTGTAGTAATAAAACTTGTTTTGAAGTCTCCATGTTTAAACACGAGGTCATTATTTCATGTGTTTTTATTTATTGGCTTGCTCTATAAAAAGGCAACCTGTGATGTTCACAGTTTTTGAAGTAGAGAAATGAAACTTTCTCTTATGAATAAGTGGAGAAAGTGGTGTTAACTTTTGTTTTTCCCACCCATTAGAAAACAATAGGTGGCAATTGGCTTAGTAGTTCTCTGGCCAAAAGGTATTTCCTGAGATTGAATCTCTGACAGAAGCAGACTGTGGTGTTTTGCTGACCAAAGAGTGTGGGAGCTTTTCTGTTAAAATGCAAGTCACAACGTTGAAAAACACAATGGTGCCCAGGGCGCTTGTCAGTGCCCGCCACACCGGTGAGGCCAGTAGGGCTGGGGGTCGGCTGTACCGAGGATTCTGCCCTCAAAGACCTTATGGTCTGGCCATGGAGACCCAGACCAGTGTGCCTGAAGCCGCCAGAGAGAAGCGGAGCTGTGGAGCTTTTGTGCCACACTGTGTAGCGCTTTCACGGGTGATTCTGAAAACGAGGGTTCCTGAGGCCTGGATCACTCAGAGAGCATGCCTGGACTTGGGCTGGACGTGGCAATGTTGGGGGATAGCTCGTGACTCTTAAAATTGCAGTGAAAAGCTGGACTCTTAAACTCAACTCTTGTAGTCATACTCACTAGCTATGTGCCCCTGGAAGAATTATATCCTTTCAGTCTCAGTTTTTTAAAAGTGAGGTATAGTTGATGTATAGTATTGTGTTAGTTTCGGGTGTACAGCAAAGTGATTCATTTATATATTTTTTTATATAATTCAGATTCTATTCCATTGTAGGTGATTACAAGATATTGAATATTGTTCCATGTGTTATGCAGTAAATCCTTGTTGTTTATCTGTTTTATAGATAATAGTGTATATCTGTTAATTCCGTACTCCTAATTTACACCCCCGCCTGCTTTCCCCTTGGTAACCATAAATTTGTTTTCAATCTGGGAGTCTTGTTTCTGTTTTGTAAATAAGTTCATTTGAATTATTTTTTTAGATTCCACATACAAGCAATATTGTATAATATTTTCTTTACTTCATTCAATATGATATCCAGGTCCATCCATGTTGTTGCAAATGGCAACATTTTGTTCTTTTTTATGGCTGAGCAATGTTCCTTTGTATATATGTACAACATCTTCTTTACCCGTTTTCTGTTGATAGGCACTTAGGTTGTTCCATGTCTTGGTTATTGTAAATACTGTTGTTATGAACACTGGAGTGCATGTATCATGAAAGTTTTCATGTTTCAGCTTCAGTTTTGTTTGTGTGGTAAAGTACCCATAGCATAACATTTACCATTTTAACCATTTAAAGGTATACTGCTGCTGCTAAGTCGCTTCAGTCATGTCTGACTCTGTGCGACCCCATAGATGGCAGCCCACCAGGCCCCGCCGTCCCTGGGATTCTCCAGGCAAGAACACTGGAGTGGGCTTAAAGGTATATAGTTCAGTGTAATAATGTTGTATAACATTACCACTGTCCGTCAGTAGTTCTAGGACTTTCTCATCATCCACAAAAGAGACCTTATACCCATTTAACAGTCACTTCCTTCTGCTCCCAAAAACCACTGATCTATTTTCTGTCCCTGTGGATTTGCCTATTGTGGGTATTTCCCATAAATGGAATTATGCTATCTGTGGCTTTTTGTGTCTGGCTTTTTTCACTCTGCATGGTGTGTTCAAGGGTCTTCCATGTTATTTAGGCTTAGTTTTACATCCTAAAAAATCACTACGTAAGGGACACGGTGGGAGCACAACTGGAAAAATGAAACTTAGTTCATGCCCCTAAGGGTGCTTATCTGCTGGAGAAGAGAGGCGTGTATCTGGTTCATTCTGTCCACAAAGTAGGGACACTCGTGACACTGGAAAGAGCACCCAGGTTCAGGGGTGACAGATGTAGATGTGTTTCGGTAAATGCCATTAGTCCAGGTGGCTCGTGCATAAGACCCGTAGAGAAACAAGGTGGGGGATCAATCCAGCTGGGAGCTGAATGTCTTTCTGGAATGTCTGGATTCGTTCGGTGTCAAGTAGGAGCCGTTGTCGGTTTTGAGCAGAGCAGTGGCTGCTCCAGGATAAGCACCGTGGTTACGGTAGCATCGTGGAGCTCCATTAGGGCCTGGGAGTGATGGGAAACGGTATTAAATCATTCAGGTGCGAATGTTGACTAGTGAACTGCCAGTAAGAACAGCAAGAAGTGATGAGTTTGCCATTCGTAGTTTAGGGTGACTCAAAAGGATTTGGCCTCTGTGGTGACTGTGAGGTCTGAGGGAGGTGGGGAGGCGCGGATAGGCCCAAGGGGATCCTGTAGGAGGCCCGGCAGTCCAGCCAGCCTGTTCAGCCTCTCTCATTTCTGCTTTGTTCCACATTGAGCTGGCTGTGTGCTGAGCCTGGTTGCTAAGTAACAGAGGAGTTCTCATGGCACCGTGAGGGAAGGCTTTATGAGTCTTCCTGGTGGCACCCAGGTAATAACTTATTCCCAGTTATCTCAGTTTGCCCTGGTCCTTCAAGCCAACCATTCAGGAACTTTCAGTCTCTAGTTTCAGCAAAAAATTTCCTTTAGGGGCTTTGGATGTTTCAGGGACTAAGCAGACTGTCCTTCGTCCCTGGCCCATGCTGTAGCTGAACTTGGGACCTTGGTGCCTGTCCCCATTTTACAGATGAGGTACTTAGACACTGAAAGTTTGCCTGTGGTGATAAGACAAGTAAGTGGTGGGGCTGAGACCTGAACCCAGGCCCCCTGTCTCCAGCAGAGTGTGAGCCTCTCACCACTGCCCGAGCCTGCTTCCCCGTTTGCACCCTGCTGCCCAGGAGCAGGTCACTGCCAACAGTCTTTCTGACATCACCCTGCATGTACACCATTATCCAGTTTCCCTTTCCAGCTGCTGGCTTGGACGAGGCTAAGGAGAGTTTGGGGTGGGGGTCACAATCATCCTATCTCCTGACATTCTCATTCCTCCATATACCTCAGGCAAGTGAGCTGATCGCTGGGGAAAATCACTTGGGGAGGCAGCTGAGGAGGGCAAGGAGCAGGAACTTGAGCATGAGAGAGAAGCGTGGACTGTGGTTGTTTCTCTCTTCCTCACCACAGGCATGTTCTCGTCAGCATGAATGGAGTTCCTGGTGGTTTTGTGTGCACAGCCTCAGGGGGACTATGCTGGCCAGACTCCCAGGAATTGCTGAGAAGCCAGAGGTGTGTGGCCTCACTCCAGCTGAACCGTGAGGGCAGTGTTCTCCTCCCTGTGGAGCTGCTGCTCCCACAAAGGAATAGATCCTTGTGGATCTGAAAAAGTCAGTGACCCATTCAGGGGCCGATTAGTCTCTCCAGTTAATCCTCGCTTATATGGGATGAATGAGGAATGAGCAGATAAACAGTCTCCAGAGGGTAATCGAATCTCAAATATTTACAAGAATTCGCTTTTTGAAAACCTGAATTCTTTGTTTTCTTTATGAACCTTCATAGCCTCACTGCTTAGGCTGCCATCTCCGTGAAGTTAAGTATGAACACACACACACTTGAGGAACACCCATCTTACAACCATCTAGCCAAGGGTTGCTGAAGTGCCTACCATATTTATGCAGGTTAGAGAAGCAAAAAATGTTAAAGTAAACCTAAGTAGAAGAGTTTAAAAGTATATGAACAATATCAACCATCTGTTGTGCACTAATTATGTGACCAGCCCTGTACTATAATGAGTGGAAAGATGTATGGGATTTAGCCCTGAAGGAGCTTGGGGCTTCCCTGGTGGCTCAGTGGTAAAGAATCGCCTGCAATTCCTGAGACACGGGAGATGCAGGTTTGATCTCTGGGTTGGGAAGATCCCTTTGGAGAAGGGCATGGTAACCCACTCCAGTATTCTTGCTGGGAAAAATCCCATGGACAGAGGAGCCTGGTGGGCAATGGTCCATGGAGTTGCAAAGAGTCAGATACAACTGAAGCAACTGAAGGAGCTTCCTAGGTGTGAAGATGCCATCTGAGGACATAAAAATGGCAGCTGCCATCCTGCGGCCAACATCATGCTTACTAGGGTAACCTTAGAAACACTTACAGCTAGAGTAAGCAATGAGATAAGGATACTCGATATCACTGCTATTCAACATTGTGCTGGAGGATCTAGCCAATGCAACAAGACAAGAAAAAGAAATGAAGCTTCAGGACAGAAAGTAAGAGGCTAAAGTTTTTCTTACGTGAACATCGTATGATTGTATACCTTCAAAATTCAAGAATTTAGAAAACATTATATATAATAAAAAAGAGAAACATGGTACAGAGTACAGTATCTACATACAAACAGCAGTAGCACTTCAGTGTAGCAATAACCTATAGGAAATGCGCTAGGAAAAGAGATATTTTAATAGCAACTAATCTGTATGGTACCTAGGAATCAAATACAACATATATAAGGCTCTAATGGAGAGGTCATAAAACATTATTAGGAAATAGGAAGGACCAAGGGAGAAGGCTATACATATATGTGTGGCTGGTTCACTTTGCTGTACAGCAGAAACCAACACAACATTGTAAAGCAACTGCACTCCAGTAAAAAGTATTAAAGTTTAAAATAAATGGACAATGATACATTCATAGACAGGGCAACTTACTGCTGCTGTTGCTGCTGCTGCTGCTAAGTCACTTCAGTCATGTCCAACTCTGTGCAACCCCATAGACGGCAGCCCACCAGGCTCCACCATCCCTGGGATTCTCCAGGCAAGGACACTGGAGTGGGTTGCCATTTCCTTCTCCAGGACAACTTACTAGCATATCATTATTTATTAGTGAATAGTAGAAGGATCTGACTTAGAAGTATTCACATAGATGTTGTCTCTGGACAGCGAGAGAGGGGAGAGGCTGAGACAGGGGACTCAACTTTATCCATAATGTTAAAAATGAAGAAATGTTAACATTGGTTGATTCTGGATGGTGGGAACATAAAGTTTGTTACATTTAGGAATATTTTTTACATTTTTAAAATTTTGGTTTTTTTTTTCTCCAAGTTTTATTGAGATATAATTTTTTTAATTATATGTTTTTTTGTTTTCGGTTGTACTCAGTCTTTGTTGCTGCACACCAGCTTCCTCTAGTTGGGGCCAGTGGGGACTATGCTTTGTTGTGGTGCGTGGGCTTCACATTGCAGGGGCTTCCTTGTTGCAGAGCCCAGGCGCTAGGTGCGTGGGCTTCAGTGGTTGCAGCACACGGGCTCAGTAGCTGTGGCCCACAGGCCTAGTTGCTCCAGGGCATGTAGAACCTTCCTGGACCAGGGATTGAATCCATGTCCCCTGCACTGGCAGGTGGATTCTTATCCACTGAACCACCAGGGAAATCCTTGAGCTATAATTGGCGTACAGCACAGTATAAGTTTAAGGTGCACAGCATAGTTCTTTGAGTTACATTATGAAATGATTATCACAGTGAAGTTTAATAAATATCCATCATCTCAAATAGGTGCAAAATTAAAGAAATAGAAAAAAGGTTTTTCTTTGCGATTTACATCATCTCAAATAGGTGCAGAATTAAAGAAATAGAAAAAAGGTTTTTCTTTGTGATTTACATCATCTCAAATAGGTGCAGAATTAAAGAAATAGAAAAAAGGTTTTTCTTTGTGATTTACATCATCTCAAATAGGTGCAAAATTAAAGAAATAGAAAAAAGGTTTTTCTTTGTGATTTACATCATCTCAAATAGGTGCAGAATTAAAGAAATAGAAAAAAGGTTTTCTTTGTGATTTACTCTCTTAACTTTCATATATAACATACAGCAGTGTTGTGCATGATATCCTTAGTGCTTATTACCTTATAACTGAAAGTTTGTTACTTGTCACTGCCATCTTCCAGTTCACCCACGCCCCCATTTATAAATATTTTTGTATTTAAAATTGTTTGTAAGAAAACACAAAGCAACTCTCAACCCAAATCAGCAAGCAGTGCGAAAGCTGTAGCTTGTATAAGGGAAATTGCCTGGACCCCAAAGGTCTGATTCTCACCCTAGCACTGCCATCAGCAAGCTGGGTCCCTGGGTAAGACCCTCCTTCTCAAGGGCTTTTCACTCTGGAAAGCCAAAGTCTGCTAATGTCCTCTCCCTTGCCAGCTTTCACATTCTCTCTGCTTTCCGTGGGAGAGGTTAACAACTGCTGGAGGAGCAGAAAAAGAAGAATGCACAGGCAAGAGCATTGTCACAGCCTAAGTTCTGTACGAGCGCAGGGAGGTGATTATCACTGCAGTCAGTTCCTGTTTGCCTGACCTCTTAATTCATGGGCCCCGCCTGACTTCTGTTAAACCTTTGACCTTGCTGTTTTCCTCAACAGGGTGGATCTGGGTGCCCTGTAGTGACAAGTGTGCTCCCTACCAAGTGGCAGAGGCTCTTAATTAGCTGCCGCTGAGCAGGACTGGCATGCTACTGACATTGAAGCCCCGGCTTAATTGGTCTCCATTATTATTGCTCTGGAGTCAGAGCCTGAAAGAGAGCCAGGCAGTTCACTCGGGTATGGTGGGGTAGGGTGGGTGAGAATGTCAGGGTCGCCAGGGAGGTATGATGTTTGGATCAAGGTGGTTTCTGTGGGCTGTTCATTTAGAAACAAGAGTCTTGGAATCCTACCAGTCATCTGTGGATCTGCTGGTCTGTCCTGCCTTAGTTTTCTCATCTGTGAAATGGAACTCACCAGATGAGACCAGAGTGGTGTAGAGGATCATTTCTCTTTTACCTGCAGAGAGGGAGAAAGAGGACTTTGAAATCAGGAAGGGGGTGGTGAACAGGTTTCCAGTGGCTGAGTATTTATAATTACAATTATCACTGCTCTCAACCTCAGCAGGGCGTGTGACCAAGGCCTCCGTCATCTTTAATGATTTGTGTGCGTGGACACATTCTTCAGACCTTACACGATGTCCTTGTGAAACTGGTCGGGTGCTCAATGAAAACACAATCAGAGTAGAGAGGCAAGGCATCCTCTAATGGCCCTTCTTTGCCACAGGAATGAATTTTACGAGACTCGGTTGAGGATTTAAATGGAGTGCTAGCTGTAGCAGGATCAGGTTGGGAGTGTAGGCACGCACTCCTTACATTCATCTCCATCTTTCTGCTGCAGGTACTAAAGAAATTCATTTTCTACCACCGCCTGACTCCAATCTTTTCCTCCCTTCTCTGTCTCTTCCACTCTTCACTTAGCCGTCTCCTGAAAGAAATGGCTACCCACTCCAGTATTCTTGCCTGGAGAATCCTATGGACAGAGGAGCCTGGCGGGCCACAGTCCATGGGGCCACAGAGAGACTGACCCGACTGAGCGACTAAACAACACGTGCATCTTCTAGGTTCTTTCCCTGCAAGGTCATTTGGGAAATCCTTCAGAGGCTTCATTCTGTCGTCACAACGGTGGGGTAGGCTCCAGAGATGGGATGTGCATGCTCAGTGGTGTCCAAACCTTTGGGACCTTATAGACTGTAGTCCTCTGTCCATGGGATTCTCCAGGCAAGGATACTGGAGTGGGTTGTTACTTCCTCCTCCAGGGGATCTTCCAGATTCAGGGACCGAACCCACGTCTCCTGTGTCTCCTGCATTGGCAGGCAGATTTTTTACCGCTGAGCCACCTGGGAAGCCTGAGGCTCTAGAGATGCCCTAAAAAAAAATCCACTGTGGCTTTCTGTGACCTGAAGGATTGCAATGAAAATAGCCACCCTTTTTGAAACACAAAAGTACTGGCTGTGATTTAACTTGGCAACTTTTAAACTTCATCCCTAGCTCCTTGACATCCATGAAGAGTGTCCTCATTTGAGTGCGTTTACTGAAGGGATAGTGTTTGCATAGCAGAGGCTGAAGCTGAGAGGGACCTGGGAAAGTGGACCTTGCTCAGAGGCAAATGTGAAGTTGCTGTGTTTTCAGTGACCAGTGTTGAAAGTCTTGTGCTTTATGGCAGTTGTTTTGATTTGTTCAGTTTAGTTCAATCACTTTGATCTGTTGCTGCTGCTGCTAAGTCACTTCAGTCGTGTCCGACTCTGTGTGACCCCATAGACGGCAGCCCACCAGACTCCCCCATCCCTGGGACTCTCCAGGCAAGAACACTGGAGTGGCTTGCCATTTCCTTCTTCAATGCATGAAAGTGAAAAGTGAAAGTGAAGTCGTTCAGTCATGTCCGACCCTCAGCAACCCCATGGACTGCAGCCTTCCAGGTTCCTCCATCAATGGGATTTTCCAGGCAAGAGTACTGGAGTGGGGTGCCATTGCTTTGATCTGTTAGGAGGTTGTAATTAAAAATTAGCAATAAATTAAATTGCTCTCTAAGCAGTTACTTGAATCAAGACGAATATCAAGATGAAATTGATTTCTTTAAAACTGCTGCTACTGCTGCTAAGCTGCTTCAGTCGTCTTCAACTCTGTGCGACCCCATAGACGGCAGCCCACCAGGCTCCCCGGTCCCTGGGATTCTCCAGGCAAGAACACTGGAGTGGGTTGCCATTTCCTTCTCCGATGCATGAAAGTGAAAAGTGAAAGTGAAGTCGCTCAGTCGTGTCCTACTGTTAGCGACCCCATGGACTGCAGCCCACCAGGCTCCTCCGCCCATGGGATTTTCCAGGCAAGAGTACTGGAGTCTGTGCAGGTTTATTTCTTAAGCACTGTGACTATTTGCACTTCTCCTTCTCCACCCTCCCTGCTCCTCTCCCCCGACCCCCTCTGCGGGACTGTGTGAGGCTTCCTCCCTGAATGAGTCCTTGGTCTCCTTCCTGGTATGGTGCTGTTTGCCTTTGGTTTGATGCATGACTTGTGGTTTTAGCAGTGTTGTTTTTGGTGAGCATCTCACTGGGAAGCCACGTCAAGTCCGGGCTTGATTATGTGCCCTCCCCCCTTTTTTTAAAATCCCTGTTCTTGTATTGTTGCATCAATATTAAGGGGGAGTCTAGCGAAAGCACTGTTAATTACAAGCAGTCACACGTTTCTGGCCACTAGCACGTCATACTTAAATATGCAATAGTTAGAGGCAAGAGGATGCAAGCTCAGTTCTGGGGCTCTCTCAGTGTGACAGATACCACCCTGGGAAATCTTCAGATGTGTTTGTGAAAAATAGAATTTGCTTTATTTTTGAAAAGCAGAAGTAAAAATTATTCTCAGGTAACTATCTGGATGAAATCACTGTGGCCTTGGATAAATCATTCCACTTTGTTAGACTTCAGTTGCATCACCTATAAACGAGGCAAAACAAGAATTTGCTTGTCTGTAAACACGAGGCTAGATGAATGTCCTCTGGAGAACTCATTATGGATATTTGATTTGCTAAATATTGAGCTGAGATGAAAGAGTCTGGACATAGTATAGTTGAAAGGGGTACATATGTGATTGTTGTTTTCAGCTATTTTCCATTGCAAAAAAAATTGTGTATACACCAAAAAATACTTAAAACTTATATGCAGAGTTCAACAAATAAACACCTATGTAACTATCACCAGGTGGATGAATAGGATGCTACTGGCTCCCAGAACCTCTGAGAGTGCCTGATCCATCCCAGCCTCTTTCCTCACTTCTGTTTTACAGTAACTTCCTGCTTTATCTCTAGTTTTACCATCTGTGTTTCCTTCTGCTCCTTTGAAAGTTACGCACTCTTTGTATTCTAAAAATTACAATATTTGTACTTGGAATTTAAGGTTGATGAAAGCTTTCATTTCCCATTGGGTAACACCAGGTCCTTGGAACACCCCCAAAACATTTACCCCCTCCTCACTTATTTTCTCTCATTGCCGTGTCTTTTAATTCTGTATATTTTGAAGAACACCACAAAATAAATTGTGCTACACAGTCAGCGTTCAGTTAGATTTATTCACGCATTTGTCACTGTCTTGTGCTCTTCCCTCCTTTTTGTGTTTCCAGTCTTCCGTCTAGAATCCCTTTCCTCCTGCCTGATGGATAGCCTTTAGAATTTCCTTTGCTGATAAGGAGCTCTCTCAGGCCTTGCATGCCTGAAAACGCCTGAATTTCACCTTCTTTGTGGAAGGATAGTCTTGACAGTTGTATTAGTTTCCTGGGGCTGCTGTACAAATGTGGTGACTTAAATCAACAGGATGTTTATCCTTGGAGAGTTTCGGAGGCTGGATACCCAAACCCCATGTCACTGGGCTTGTCTAGATGTCAGCAGAGCTGTGCTCCTTCCAGAAGCTCCAGGGCAGAAACGGTTTCCTTGCCTTTTCCAGCTTCTAGAGCTGCATTCCTTGTATCCTGTGGTTCGTGACTGCTTCCCCAATCTTCAGAGCCAGCATTGAAGCATCTTCAAATCTCCATCTCCTCCCACATGCCTTTCTCCTCTGTGTGGAGTTTCCCTCCGCCTCTCTCTTGTAGTAACATTCGTGATTGTACTGAGGACCTACAAATAATCCAGGATAATCCACCCATCTGAAGGTGCTTAACTTAATCATATCTGCAAAGTCTTTTTTTACCTTATAAGGTAATATTTCAGGTTCCAGGGACTGTGACCTGGTTATCGTTGGAGACCATTATTAATCTTTGCACAGGACTGTATAAAACTATGTGTTGATTTTTATTTTCTTTCAGCATATTAAAGATATGATTCTACTGTCTTCTGGCTTCCCGTTTTAAACCATTTTTTAAAGTTGAAATGTAGTTAATATACAATGTTAGTTTCAGGTGTATAGCAAAGTGATTCAGTTCTTTTTCAGAGTCTTTTCCATTATAGGTTATTATAAGATTGTGAATATAGTTCCCTGTGCTATACCTAGGCCCTTGCTGTTTATCTGTTTTATATCATCTGTGCTGTGCTGTGCTTAGTCACTCAGTCATGTCTGACTCTTCGCGACCCCATGGACTGTAGCCTGCCAGGCTCCTCTGCCCATGTGGATCTCTAGGCAGGAATACTGGAGTGACTTGCCATGCCCTCCTCCAGGGGATCTTCCCAACCCAGGGAACCCAAGTCTCCCACAGTGCAGGCAGATTCTTTACCATCTGAGCCACCAGGGAAGCCCATATCAATGTATAGTTGTGTGTCTGTGTTAATCCCAAACTCCTAATCTACCTCCCCGTTCTTTCCCCTTTCGTAACCAGAAGTTGGTTTTCTATGCCTGTTAGTCTATTTCAGTTTTGTAAATAAGTTTATTTGTGTCATTTTTTAAGATCCCACATATAAGTGATATCATATGATATTTGTCTTTCTCTGGCTGACTTACTTCACTAAATATGACAATTTCTAGGTCTATCCATGTTGCTGCAAATGGCGTTATTTCATTCTCTTTGCGGCTGAGTAATATTTCGTTATGTATATATACCAAATCTTCTTTATCTGTTCATCTGCTGGTGAACAGTTAGGTTGCTTCCCTGTTTGACTATTGTAAATAGTGCTGCTGTGATCACTGGGGTGTGTGTCTTTTTGAACTAGAGTTTTCCCTGGTGGCTCAGAGGTTAAAGCGTCTGCCTCCAATGCGGGAAACCCGGGTTCGATCCCTGGGTTGGGAAGATCCCCTGGAGAAGGAAATGGCAACCCACTCCAGTATTGTTGCCTGGAGAATCCTATGGATGGAGGAGCTTGGTGGGCTACAGTCCACGGGGTCGCAAAGAGTCGGACACGACTGAGTGACTTCACTTTCACTTTTCTCCAAACATATGCCCAGATGTGGGCTTCCCTGGTGACTCAAACTGTAAAGAATCTGCCCGTAATGCAGAAGACCTGGGTTCGATCCCTGGGTTGGGAAGATCCCCTGGAGAAGGGAATGGCAGCCCACTCCAGTATTCTTACCTGGAGAATCCCATGGACAGAGGAGCCTGGAGGGCTACAGTCGTCCATGGGGTCACAAAGAGTCAGATACTATTGAGCAACTAATATACACACACATGCCCAGGTGTGGGATTGCTAGATCCCAGGCTAGCTCTATTTATAGTTCCTTAAGAAACCTCCATACTATTCTCCATAGCGGCTGCACCAATATAGGAGTGTTCCCTTTTTTCTCCTCACCCTCTCCAGCATTTATTTATAGACGTTTTGATGATGGCCATTCTGGCCAGTGTTAGGTGATACCTCATTGTAGTTTTGATGTGCTTTTCTCTTATAATTAGTGATGTTGAGCATCTTTTCATGTGCCTGTTGGCCATCTGCATGTCTTCTTTGGAGAAGTGTCTGTTTAGATCTTTTCCCCAGTTTTTGATTGGGTTATTTGTTTTATTTTTTATATTAAGCAGTATGAGCTGTTTGTATATTTTGGAAATTAAGCCCTAGTTGGTAGCATCCCTTGAAAATATTTTCTCCCAAATAGATTGTCTTTTCATTTTGTTTATGGTTTCATTTGCTGTGCAAAAGCTTTTAAGTTTAACTGGGTCCCATTTGTTTGTTTTTGGTTTTATTTCCTTTAGGAGACAGGTAAAAAAAAAAAAAGTGTTGCTTCAATTTATGTTAAAGACTGTTCTCTGTTTTCCTCCAGGAGTTTTATAGTACATGGGCTTACATTTAGGCAGTTAATCCATCCTGAGTTTATTTTTGTGTAGTTTGTAAGAGAATGGTCTGGTTTCATTCTCTTACATGTTGCTGTACTGTTTTCCCAGCACCATTTATTAAGGAGACTGTCTTTTCATCATTTTATTTTCTTGCTGGTTTCCATTTTTGATGTTGAGATATTATCTCTCAATCTGCTCATCCTTTGTTTTAAGGCAATCTATACTTTCTCTTTAAGATTTTTAATCTTTGTTTTGATGACTATGATGTGTCTAGGTGTATGTTTCTTTATATTTATTCTGTCTGGTAGTCTCTGGGTCTTTTGAATTTATGGTATCTTTCAATAGTTCAGGAAAATCCTTAGCTGTTTTCTCCTCAAAATGATCTCAACCCCACACCCCCTTTCCTCCTCTTCCAGGACTCCAGTGAAATGTATGTTAGAATTTTTTACTATATTCTCCTTGTTGTAAACTCACTCTTCTGTGCTTTCCCTGTTTTTACTTTTCTGCACTATATTCTGGATATTTTCCTCTGATCTTACCTCTGGTTTATAATTCTCTCTTCCGTTGTTTTTAATCTGTTGCCAGACACTTCTATTGGAATTTTAACGTGTTACTATATTTTTTCTTTCCAGAAGTTCTATTTGATCCTCTTCCAGATCTGCTTAGTCATGTTTTATATATAGTCTTAGTTATTTGTGAACTTGTTGTCTCATTTTTTCGTGTGGTAGACATATATAAACTTAATAAGTCTATATCTGAAATCTGTCCAGGTCTGATTCTGCTCTCAATTGTTTATACTGGGTCTCACTCATGTTGCCTTATTTCTCTATGCGTCTACTTATCTTTTAACTGTTTCGCTGGGTATTGCCCTTAAAACATTCTTTGTGACTCCCGGAGGCTTGAAATAAGTGTGCTGTCCTCCTTCTGACCCTCTTTTCAGGGCACTACAAGTTGGGGATCACATCAGACCAAATTCATTGCCTATCTGTGCTGTACATTCTTGGGGTGAAATGTGCATGAGGGTGGGCCTGTGGCCACGTGTTCTCCAAATTATTTTCTCCACCTTCCTTTTCCTCCTCCTGCTCTGCTTCAGTACAAAGTAACCTCCCTTAGCCTGTGGAGCTGGGGAGAAGTAGAAGGGACAAATCATTTCAGAGTCCTCATTCTGAGAGTCTACTCTGGGACCCTGCTTCAATGCAGGGAGAAGTGTCCAGTAAGGCTTTACATTGAATGTCTTCTTTGACTGGATATCTGTTACCCTTACCCCTCCAGTGTCTTTAAGGTGAAAGCAACTTGGGTACTCAAATAGTTCTCTAGTCTCTTTGAATTCAAGCTTTCCCTCAAAATTGGCCTGGCAGGGCTGTACTATCTTTTCAGCTTCTAAGTGCTTAAAGGTGATTTATCCAGAGTGTTTTCTTTCAGGGAGAGGATTTATCTGAATAACCTATTACCTAACCTGCCCTTATGGGAAACAGCTATTCCATTTTTATTGTATGAAATTAAGCATTTGTGTTTAACAACTATATTTACCTTTAGGAAATTTGTAGTGCAAGAAGATCAAAGGAATGTAAGCCCATAAGTTCTTTTGTGTGTGTTAACAGATTTAGTCTTAACCAGTCAATCCTAAAGGAAGTCAACCCTGAATATTCATTGGAAGGACTGATGCTGAAGTTCCAATACTTTGGCCACCTGATGAGAAGAGCCAACACATTGTTAAAAAAAATCTGACGCAGGGAAAGACTGAGGGCAGGAAGAGAAGGGGACAGTAGATCACGAGATGGTTGGATGGCATCACCGATTCAATGGACATGAGTTTGAGCAAGCTCCAGGAGATGGTGAAGGACAGGAAGCCCGATGTGCTGTAGTCCATGGGATCACAAAGAGTCAGGCACAACTGAGCGATTGAACAACAAGAGATTGAGCAGTCGTCCTTTGGAAGACTGATCTGGAGTAGAATTTGAGGAGTGAAAGGTGTGAGTCTTGGATGGATTGTCCCAGTGACATTACAAACTTGAAGAGCCCATCTTGCTTGATACCACTTGTTCTTTCCTTAAGGTGTATCTTCAGTTGGTTAGCTAATAAGTTGCATCTTTGCCTTGAAAAAAATAACCACCAAAGGAAAAGCTCTCTTAGCCGGTTTCCCTGCCACCTCAGCCTGGTCCTGAACTGCCCTATAGTGGTGGAGGTCCAGCTTTTTCGAATTCGAGGCAGCGGTGAGGGCAGCTGATTTTGGTAGAGACAGCGCTCGTCAGCAGCTGCCTGTCTCATGGCCTGACGCCTGAGCACTGCGACGTGAGTCTGTGACAGTGAAGGTGGGTTGCTGACTCCGGCGGTGGATAAGTGCACGTGCTTGGGCCGGGTTTATGAGTCCAGTCTTTGGCCTACCCTCAGCATCACGCTTTGACCAGTTGGTCTTGGATCAAGTCTTCAAAACTTTAAATCTCACATGTCAGGAATGAATTTTTGACCCCTTGGTCTTCCAATCCCGAATTTGGATGGAAGCCTCTGAAATGACAGTCAACATGAGGAAAAGCTTGTAAATCATTTGTTGATGCAGAAAACACTTAATGGACTTCTGCCACCTGGAAAGCATCACGCTGGCTATTGCAGTATCCTTGCCTCCAGAATGCTTATAATCTTGCAAAGTATTAAGGCTGATCACCTAAGAGAGAAGCTGAGATTGAGGAGGGACCTGAAGCTGGTTGTGAGGCTGATCTGTGATGTTTGTCATCCCATTGCTCGTGAGGGTTGATTTGATGGGCCTGGCTGGCTGGAGTTCGCTTTCTTCCCCACATTTCAGGGAGCATCCCTCCCAAATTGGGTCATCTCTGAAAGTATGACACTTTCACTGAGAGGCAGCTGTCCTTTGGTCAAATGTAAAGGTAGCCACGCTTTTCTTTTTAAGACCTCAGTTCAGTTCAGTTCACTTGCTCAGTTGTGTCTGACTCCGCGACTCCATGAACTGCAGCACTCCAGGCCTCCCTGTCCATCACCAACTTCCAGAGCCTACTCAAACTCATGTCCATTGAGTCAGTAATGCCATCCAACAGTCTCATCCTCTGTTGTCCCCTTCTCCTCCTGCCTTCAATCTTTCCCAGCATCAGGATCTTTTTAAATGAGTCAGTTCTTCACATCAGGTGGCCCAAGTATTGGAGTTTCAGCTTCAGCATCAGTCCTTCCAATGAATATTCAAGACTGATTTCCTTTTGGATTGACTGGTTTGACCTCCTTGCAGTCCAAGGGACTCTCAAGAGTCTTCTCCAACACCACAGTTCAAAGCATCAATTCTTCAGCGCTCAGCTTTGTTTATAGTCCAACTCTCACATCCATACATGACTATTGGAAAAACCATAGCTTTGACTAGATGGACCTTTGTTTGCAAAGTAATGTCTCTGCTTTTTAATATGCTATCTAGGTTGGTCATTGGAGAAGGTAATGGCACCCCACTCCAGTACTTTTGCCTGGAGAATCCCATGGATGGAGGAGCCTGGTAGGCTGCAGTCCATGGGGTCACGAAGAGTCGGACACGACTGAGCGACTTCACTTTCACTTTTCACTTTCCTGCATTGGAGAAGGAAATGGCAACCCACTCCAGTGTTCTTGCCTGGAGAATCCCAGGGACCGGGGAGCCTGGTAGGCTGCCATCTATGGGGTCACACAGAGTCAAACATGACTGAAGTGACTTAGCAGCAGCAGCAGCAGCAGGTTGGTCATAGCTTTTCTTCCAAGGAGCAAGAGTCTTTTAATTTCATGGCTGCAGTTACCATCTGCAGTGATTTTGGAGAAGAAATAAAGTCTCTCACTGTTTCCATTGTTTCCCCATCTATTTGCCATGAAGTGATGGGACCGGATGCCCTGATCTTAGTTTTCTGAATGTAGAGTTGTAAGCCAACTTTTTTTTTAAGACCTAGTGAAAGACAAAGTGGAGAAAGATGGTAACCAATCTTGCTGCTTATCTTGGACAAAGCTTCATGCAGTCTTGGACAAAGAAACAAGAATTAATGAGTGATTTATGCGTCAGAATAAACTCAATTTTCTGGAAATCATCTTAGAATGGATATTGGAATTTGATTAATAAAACATGGCTGGAGTGGAAGATGTGTTCTCTTTGCCAGTTCACTCAGAAGTCACTGCTGGGACTTCCCTGGCATTCCAGTGGTGAAGACTTTGCCTTCTGATGAAGGGGGTGCAGGTTCAGTCCCTGGGTAGGGAGCTAAGATCCCACATGCCTCCTGGCCAAAAAAAAAAAAAAAAAAAAATCCCAAACATAAAGCAGAAGCAATATTGTAACAAGTAATAAAGACTTTAAAAATGGTCCACATCAAAAAAATCTTTTAAAAATCACTGTTGTACATTGTTCTACACAAATGAGTTTGATGAACTTTTTAATTAATGCACTAAATAGTGCAGGTAGAGCTCCGTAGACAGTTGCCAGTGTGTGCCTTTTAGGGGAAACCAATGGCGCCCCACTGCAGTGCTCTCGCCTGGAAAATCCCATGGATGGAGGAGCCTGGTGGGCTGCAGTCCATGGGGTCGCTAGGAGTCGGACAGGACTGAGCGGCTTCACTTTCATGCATTGGAGAAGGAAATGGCACCCCACTGCAGTACTCTCGCCTGGAAAATCCCATGGATGGAGGAGCCTAGTAGGCTGCAGTCCATGGGGTCGCTAGGAGTCGGACAGGACTGAGCGGCTTCACTTTCATGCATTGGAGAAGGAAATGGCACCCCACTCCAGTATTCTTGCCTGGAGAATCCCAGGGACGGGGGAGCCTGGTGGGCTACTGTCTATGGTGTTGCACAGAGTCAGACACAACCGAAGCGACTTAGCAGCAGCAGCAGCAGCAGCAGCAGCAGCAGCAGCAGCAGCAGCTTAAAATCAGATTTGTTTCTTCATCAAGAATTAGAGGATACACTAGAAAGATTCTCCAAGCCGCCCCTCTCTTTCTTGGCAAGTGGTCAGGCTGTTAGCTTCTAGCTCCCCAGCTTCCTTGACTATGGGAATTCCTTCCTAGTTTGACTCTGAGCGCAGATTCCTCCTGCTTTTTTGTTTTCTGTTTGCCTGTTGCTCTTCTTTCATTGCACATGCTCTTTCTCTATGTCCTGCTCCTCTGTCTTGCTGAGTTTTTTTTGATCCCAAACAAGGATGACTTTGTATTCAGCTTGTTATGAAAATTCAATAACATGTGACACGTGGTATGTTTTCCAACTTTTATATCTTAATACTCTTCTAGCATTTAGCCATGGGGTCATGTTTTGCTGAATGTAATACTCTTCCAGTCCAATTTTAATTGAAGTAAATTGTGTAAAACACAATTGTAGTAGGCCGTCCCTGTGCCTCCCCTCCCCCTCCCCACCTTCTCCTCCTGCTCCTCCTCCCTTTCTTCTTCCTCTTCTCCCAGAGGAGGTGTCAGAAAGCACAAGAGACTGCAAGTAGCAAAATACCAACTCCTTTTTAAAATTTTACCATTTTTTAAATATAAATTTATTGATTTTAATTGGAGGCTAATTACTTTACAGTACTGTAGTGGTTTTGCCATACATTGACATGGATCCACCACAGGTGTACATGTGTTCCCCATCCTGAACCCCCCTCCCACCGCCCTCCCCATCCCATCCCTCAGGGTCATCCCAGTGCACCAGCCCCGAGCCCCCTGTCTCATGCGTGTCTCGAACCTGGACTGGCGATCTATTTCACATATGATAACATACATGTTTCAATGCCATTCTCCTAAATCATCCCACCCTCGCCCTCTCCCACAGAGTCCAAAAGACTGTTCTATACATCTGTGTCTCTTTTGCTGTCTCACATATAGGGTTATCGTTACCATCTTTCTAAATTCCATATATATACATTAGTATACTATATTGGTGTTTTTCTTTCTGGCTTACTTCACTCTGTATAAATGGCTTCATTTTCATCCACCTCATTAGAACTGATTCAAATGTATTCTTTTTAATGGCTGAGTAATATTCCATTGTGCATATGTACCACAGCTTTCTTATCCATTCATTTGCTGATGGACATCTAGGTTGCTTCCATTATTATAAAGAGCACTATTATAAAGAGTGCTGCGATGAACATTGGGGTACACGTGTCTCTTTCAATTCGGTTTTCCTCTGTGTGTATGCCCAGCAGTGGGATTGCTGGGTCAAATGGTAGTTCTATTTCCAGTTTTTAAAGGAATCTCCACACTGTTCTCCATAGTGGCTGTACTAGTTTGCATTCCCACCAACAGTATAAGAGGGTTCCCTTTTCTCCACACCCTCTCCAGCATTATTGCTTGTAGACTTTTAGATAGCAGCCATTCTGACTGGTGTGAAATGGTATCTCATTGTGGTTTTGATTTGTATTTCTCTGATGATGAGTGATGTTGAGCATCTTTTCATGTGTTTGTTAGCCATCTGTATGTCTTCTTTGGAGAAATGTCTGTTTAGTTCTTTGGCCCATTTTTTGATTGGGTTTATTTTTCTGGAATTGAGCAGCAGGAGTTGCTTGTATATTTTTGAGATTATTTCTTTGTCACCAACTCCTTAAACTTAGGATAAATCTCATTCTGTTACTTGCTTTTGTATATACACATGGAGGAAAAGTGATCCCCTGTTGAAAAGTATCTAATACTGTGTTAGAGGTTACTTTGATCTTGCAAAAGCAGAGAAGGAAGACAATGCAGGTGTTGGGCACAGCACTGTTGACTCACTGCAGCAGTGATGAAAGGTAACCAGTGTTCTTGGAGGAGAATCAGGTCAAGGTTGGGTGTTGGCTACTCTGCTATTACGTGGGCATGCCCACAACCCTCAGTCTCCCTAGGTGATCTCATGGGCCCATGCTTGGATGTTATCTTGGCCTGTGGGGAAATAAGATGCAGCTGTTTGGCTGGCTAGTGTCCTCTGATCCCAGAATGTTGGGGTAGACCCTACTGCGAGTCATTTATGCAATAGTGTTTACCAAGCTTCTGCTTGTGCCAGGTATGGTCGTTGGGAAGAGAGCAATAAAAGAGACCTGTTCTCATGGAGCTTATATTCCAGGGGAGTGACAGGCAATAAAGCACAAAATAAACAAGATAACTTCAGATATCGACAAAGGTAGGATAAAGGGACAGAGAGTGACTGTACTTCCTTTAGGTTCCTGGGTCTGAAGTGGGCCTCTTTGGGAAGCGGACAGTAGCGCAGGAAGCTGAGGTTGAGAAGGGGCTGGTCATATGAGGACCTGAAGCAATGATGTCCTGTAGAACTTGCTGCATGCTGAAGATGTTACATATGCTATCCAGTATGTGTGGCCTTGAGTCTCATGGCTACTGTGGCTGGTACAGCCAAGGAACTGAGTTTTAAGTTGTATTTAATATTAATAACTTAACTGCATGTGTTAATACCTACTCTCTTGGACAGTGCAAGATCTAGAGAAAGGCCTTGCAAGGAGAGGCCTTGCAAAGGTCCTGAGGACATGGGGCCCCTGAAAACCCAGCATAGGATCTGGTCTGGAAGCTGGGCCCAGTCTTCAAAGAGCAAATTTGGAAAACTTACAATTGCTTCCTGCCTCTGTTTTGTGAGCCCCTGGAGAACCTACAGAGGAACAGTGAACCAGATGAGAACGAAAAGCCTCTGCCCAACAAAGAACCTGCTTCCTTTTCTAGGAAGGGCTCATTCCCACATCGTCTGACTCACAACTCTTGACTGGTTTCCTCTGCTCACAGGCAGGGCTGGCCTTTGTCTTGCAGGATGTAGCCGTTACATAGATCTTGCTTGTTCATTCTGGGAACGAATCCTGTGTTTGTTCTTTCCTTGAACCTTTTTGTAATGAGAGGCTGGAACCTCTACAAATTTTCTTTTAAGGGGGTCTCTAAAGAGCCTCTTTAGAGAGGTGATGAGGTGAAAGAGGAGCGTGAAAAAGCTGACTTAAAACTCAACATTCAAAATACTAAGATCATACATCCGGTCCCATCACTTTATGGCAAACAGCAAGGGAAAAAGTGAAAATAGTGACAGATTTTTGTTTTCTTGGGTTCTAAAATCACTGTAGACAGTGACTACAGCCATAAAATTAAGACACTTGCTCCTTGGAAGGAAAGCTATGACAAACCTAGACAGCATATTAAAAAACAGAGACATTTTGCCAACAAAGGTCCGAATAGTCAAAGCTGTGTCTTTTCCAGTAGTCATGTATGGATGTGAGAGTTGTACCATAAAGAAGGCTGAGTACTGAAGAATGGATGCTTTAGAATTGTGGTGTTGGAGAAGACTCTTGAGAGTCCCTTGGACTGCAAGGAGATCAAACCAATCAATCCTAAAGGATATCAACCCTGAATATTGATTAGAAACACTGATGCTGAAGTCAGAGCTCCAATACTTTGGCCATCTGATTTGAAGAGCCAACTCATTTAAAAAGACCCTGATGCTGGGAAAGGTTGAGAGCAGAAGGAGAAGGGGGCCACAGAGGATGAGATGGTTGGATGGCATCACTGACTCAATGGACATGAATTTGAGCAAACTCCGGGAGATAGAGAAGGACAGGGAAGGATGTTGTTCTGCAGTCCATGGGGTCGCAGTTTCAGACATGGCTTAGAGACTGAACAACGACAATTCTGCGTTCTTACTTCCCTCCAGTTATCTCAGGGGCCAAGGCTCCAACTTTTCTGGCTTAGCTATTCCCTCCAACCCCCTGTCCCAAGCTAGGATGACATAATCAGTCCTGGTTATAAAGAGAAACTGGTCTTTGGAAATAGTTTCACCATGAATTGCCACTTCTGTTGAAAAGGTTACAAAGGAAAATAGGAAAGGAAAGGAGTGGGAGAAAAAGACCAGGAATGTTTGCAGTGGTTTTCTCACATGCCCTGGTGTGCTGGGATCTCTTAGGCTGTGGAAACCTCTGTACCTCTTGGCCAAGAATTGGGCTATTCCAAGCAGCTTCTGGCTTATCCCGGCAGAGTGGGGGAGGGAGTGGAAGCCACAGGGACCAGCCCTGCCTCTCCAGTGCATGTGGGGATTCAGCTCCAGCAAGATTCTCAGCTAAACACAGAGATGAAGTAGCCTGTCCATGGTCAGTGTGCTGCAGATTAGAGGAGGCCCAGCTGTAGTCTCTAGTCCAGGCCTGGCGCAGATTAGTCGCTGTGCTTGCACACCCCATGGAAGGTGCAGTTACTTAGTCCCTCTCTGAAGGGTGCGAGAGACTGAGTCTGTGGGCCCAAGCCTGCTTCTGGGGGTTGAGCTGTGACTCTGTTGTTCCCCTTCAGCCTTGCCTAGCCATCTGCAGTTAACTGAGAGTTCCTCCTCCCCACCCCCAGACCTGCATGGGAAAGGGAAAGAGGCTGCTGCGGACTTCGGCTTTGTTGTTGTTGTTAATTGGAGGATAATTGCTTTACAGTGTTCTCTGTGTCTGCGTTTCTATTCCTGCCCTGCAGATAGGTTCATCAGTTCTGTTTTTCTTGCTTGATTCCATGTATTTGGATTCATGTATGATATTCGTTTTTCTCTTCCTGACTTACTTCACTGTGGCATGACAGACTCTAGATTCTTCTACTTCTCTGCTAATGACCCAATTTCATTCCTTTTTATGGCTGAGTAATATTCCATTATATATACATAAAACATTGTGTACGTGTACCACACGAGAAGCGGTCTCATGCCGATGACCTTGATCTCTCTGGTCAGAAGTCTGAGGTCCTAAAATGGGCCTTTGTTGACCCCTAAACAGTGTGCTGGCTCCTCCACCTACTTTGTACAAGTGCCTTCCTGGCGTATAAGTGTGAAGACACACCTGAATCTTGCACTTGGGCCTCCACAAGAGAACATGGATGCCTGTCTCCTCCAGGTGCCTTGCCCTTATATTCTGGCATAATGGTTCTCCAGAGGAGAAGTGCCTGCTATGGCAAGGAGCCTTGATGGACGATTTAATATAAGGGAGTTCATTGAAAAGTCCTTATATGCTAGATGGTGCAGTATGCTTGTCCAGCTGAATTCATTTGTCCCTGAAAAAATTAAGTTTTTTTCCCCTGAAAAATAAATGTGCTTATAAAAGAAAAATTGGAGCATTTACCCAAGGAGAAAGGAGAAAGCAATGACCTAAGAATCCACCATCTAAACTCAGCTGCCTTGTTAATATTTTGGTGTGGTCTCTGATAGTATTTTTTCTTTCCACCTAAGGGTGGCCTGGCGTGCTGCAATTAATTCATGGGGTCGCAAAGAGTCGGGCACGACTGAGCGACTGGACTGAACTGAACTGAAGGGTTGTTTTGCCTTTTACATGTCTATGACCAAAACGTATATACAGTTCTGTGCACTTTTTTTTTTAATGAAAAAACTTTTAATTGAATTTTAGTTTATTTACAATGTTGTGTTTCTGTTATACAGCAAAGGGATTCAGTTATATATATATACATACTTTTATATGTCTTTCCGTTATAGCTTATTACAAGATATTGAATATAGTTCCCTGTGCTGTACAGTAGGAGCTTGTTTATTTTTTCGTAAAGCAGTGTATATCTGCTAATTCCAAACTCCTCATTTATCCTTCCCACCCCTTTCTCCTTTGGTTACCCTAAATTTGTTTTCTATATCTGTGACTCTGTTTTATAAATAAGTTCATTTGTATCATTTTTTTTTTAGATTCCACTAATTGGTATCATATTTTTTGTCTTTGTTTGACTTACTTCACTCAGTATGATAATCTCTGGGTTCATCCATGTTGCCACAAATGGCAGTATCTCATTCTTTTTATGGCTGAGTAGTATTCCATTCCGCACACACTCCCCCCTCCCCCATCTTTTTCATCCATTCATCTGTCAATGGATATATAGGTTGCTTCCATGTCTTGGCTACTGTAAATAGTGCTTCTGTGAAAATTGGAGTGCCTGTATCTTTTCAAATTAGAGTTTTTGTCTTTTGTGGGTATATGCCCAGGAGCGAGATTGCTGGATCATATGATAATTCTATTTTTAGTTTTTTACAGAACCTGGTTTTTAAATTAACATTCAACAGTAAGTAGATTATAGACTGCACTTTGCATGGCCACATGTTATGCCCTTAAGTTCCTGTGTGCTTAGCACTTGGATGTTTTGAGCTCTGAGGACTCTGCAGGGGCTGGCGGCCACACGCTGAGTCAGTGATGAAACTGGGGCCGTGAACCAATGCTCCCACCTCCCTATTCCTAATCTTCCGCTGCCTTCACCATTCACCCTTGGGCTGTATATGCCTGCCGAGTGTGTCATACTGTGAATAGCCCCCTCCCCCACCTCCACTGAGGGTAACTACACCGCCTGCTTTGGGATGTCGCTCCTGGAGCAGAGGCCAAATGATCCCCTTCCATCGTGTTACCTCAAGGAGCTCATAGTCTCAGAATAAACAGCAGCATTTCATCTGGGACAGAATTGCCTCCTGCTTCTTCCAGCCCAGAGCCCCTGAGCCCTTCCCATCCACTCGTCAGTGCTGGCTTGGTGGCAGGAGAAAGGCAGAGCCTTAGATCTGTGTGTGGTGGAGCACTCTGTAGTAACCCTTATCCTAAGCAAGTCCCGAGTGTAATAAGATGAGACAAGAGACAGAGGAAGGGCAAAATGTGGCGTCACCTCGCGCCTTGAGGAGGACTAGTTGATCGTGGGAGGGGCCCAGGCCTGAGCAGAAATGTGGCTGCAGCCAGGCTGGCCGGATCCTGTGCGTCAGGATCTGGGACTGGCGCCTTTAGGTGTCTGTGACTGAGTGGGCGGCAGAGAGCCAGGGCGCCTGGGGCAGCCTGTGGACTATGACTAAATTAGGAAGAAGGAGCCCTCGGGCTCAGGGAGCTCAGTGGGCAAGTGGGCGGTGGACCGGCCTCTGGTGGGCACCTGTTCAGGCAGGCAAGAGTGGCCTTCACTTCGACTTGCCAGTGGCTGCAGGAACGTCACACCCTGAGTGTGTGGAGAAGAGCCTCCCCGAAGCTGGTGACCATCGCCCCCCGCTCCCGATCCCCACCTAGGAGTCTCAGGCAAATAGAACGCCATGAGCTTTCATACCTCAGCCTTTCTAAGCTCTTTTGGGAAGGGTTTACCTTGTAAAACGCCTACCCTCCTGAATAGTTTTGAGCAGGGATTATATAGGATTCTGGGCATCGCAGATGAACATCAGATGGTCCAGACAGGACAAAGGGGCGATGGCAGCTCTGTTTAACCTGGCAACGAGGCATCTGCACACAGCAGCATTTGACTTCAAAAGTCATGAGGTTTACTTAGTTTGATTAAGTATTATAAAGAGAAGAGGAGGAAAAGTGGCAGGAGAATGGTGACTCCTGGGGAGACAAGTGAGCAACTTCCTAAGTAATTAAACTGTAAATCAGGCCAGGTCCATCAGGGGACGTGGTCTCCGGTCAGTGCCTCACAGAGAGGGGCTTCTTGCCTTTGTTCTCTTTTCTTCCTTCCTTCCTTCGCCACCCCTCCCCCCCTGCCCCCCCCGCCCCCCCGCCCCGCTTTTGGTGTCATTTTTGCAAGACTTTTAGAGGTACTTAGCTGTGGGATATTTTCTCAGCTGCCAGCACTATTGCCATCTTGGACTGGTAGTCTTTTTTTGGGGGGTCTGTCCTGAGCATTGTAGGATTTTAGCAGCATCACTGGCCTCTGCCCAGTAGATCCCAGTAGTGCTCCCAATTCTGAAACAAAATGTCTACAGTGTACCCTGGGGGACATTCACCTCCAGTTACGGGCCCTTGCTTATAGCAGAAGACAGCCGGTTCTTCCTGCTGAAAAATGTTGCAGTTACAACTTGGGATGGTGAAATGATGAGTCACTTCACTCCATCTCCTGTTGCTTCACAAAAGTTTTAAAAAGAGAGGCCAGCCAATCAGGAGGTTTGTGGGTTGGAAGTCAGTGTGACCACGCTGTCTGAGGCGGCTGCATTGCTAAGCGTCATTATGGGGTCCTTTTGGGGTTCTTCAGGACCAGACCCAGAGTCAAAAACAAGCAAATAAACAGAGCACTCTCATCACCACCACCCACAAAAAATAGGAAAGTAAACCAGAACTGAAGGCTTCGGAATTTTATTAAAAATGGCCTCATGATTAGCACCAGACTCCCTCCTTCAGAAGTGGTCTTAGGCGTCCTGTCTGCGTAGAGCTGGCCTGGGCATTGATATGTGAAGAGGCTGAGAACATGTGGTATAAACATCGACTGATATTGTTTGCCATTTACACTCAGCATGTGTAATGCCACAGGAATGGCTCCTGGCGGCATGTGACTCTGCTTCCAGCCGGGTGTGCGGTGCCCGGGGTGCTCCTTCTCTTTCGCTGGCTCCTTTGCTCACGTCCCCCCTCCTCTGCCCCCTTCCCAGACTCGGGAGAGTCTAAGCGGACGCTTGTCATGATTGGCATGCGGAAAGCTGGTAGAATGTCATTGGAATTTTCTAGGGAGGCACACGCGCGACACCCAAAATGACTCCCGGCTTCGGTGGCCTCAGGTGAGCCTTCCATGCCAGGAGCCCTGGTCTTTTTCAGAAAGGTAAGGTTGCATGACGTCATCCTACCTTTCCCCAGCCCAAGCGGGAAATCAAGGGTTTGGTTTTTTTTTTTTTTAATTCTCTAGTCCGGGCAGCACTTCTGACCATGTTCTTGGCGCTAAGCATTTGTGCATGAGTATGCGATTTGTGTGGATCCCCACCCCCTTCTGTTTAAAAAAGTTGTAATAAATGATTCATAACGGCAGGGGTAACATGTGACCTAAAACAGCTCCTCATGACCCCAGTGAAATCAGCGATCCCAACGTCAAGGAAGTCTAGATGCTCTTTTTACGCTGGTTACTAAACTCTTTTATTGAGAAAAGTCGCGTGGCTACGGGAAAACAGATTGCGTTGTCACCAGATCGGAGGGAATGGAAGGGGACATTTTCGAAATCCCGAAACCTTATGAATTATGAGGGTCTCCGACGGTGGAGGTTTGTTGTGTTCATTGCTGGAACTTGTCGATGATGGAAAATGAACTTTAAGGCATTTGAAATGTCCCGTGTCTGTTGAGTGCAGAGTCAGACTCATGAACCGGAGGGGAGTGCGGTGTTAGGATTCCCGAGCAGGGGTGTTTTGCCAGAAAAGCATGCTCACAAGTCGCTTCTGAGCACCTCTGCAGGAGCTGTGATAAGCATTTCAGCAACTTTAGATATCTTTAAATTACAAAGCAAAACTATATTAACAGTCCCCAAGCAAGTACATAAACTTATGTCCTGAGGTTCAAGGGACATAGTGGGACATGGATGTGATGATCTGTTGGCAGGCTCAAGCACAGCCAAACATGACTCACCTCATTTCTTCATCTGATGCAATTAAAAGTCCCTTAGACACATTTGAGAGAGGAATACTGGTCCTCTGCTTGTGTGTCAGAGCAAATCCACACTCTGGTTAAATGGTGTGTATGATGTGTCTTACATCGTGGGAATTTTTTTAACCTTAAAAAAATCCAGATGTTAGCTTTACTATTGGCTTCTGCCTTACATGCATTGGAATCTTTTTTTTTTTTTCCTCCTTTCTTTTTGTGCACTTTTTTGTCAAGATGTCAGAAAACTGAAGGGGAGAGGGTTAATATTTTCACACACTCACCCCTCCCCCACACACATACACTAACAGCTGCCACGTATGATTTTGTGGAATTTGATATTTTGAACAAAATGACTTCCTTATTTTCCAGAGTAATATAATAATCAATTTTACCATAGAGGACTGTGTACATGTCAAGCCTTGGCTTCCCCTAATTAGCAATGGATGGGGTGGCAGGGAGAAGGGCTGGAGAACAGTTTTGAGTGAAAAGCCAGCCATTGGGTTTTAACCATTCTTACTTGCCTCAGCCAAGGCAGTTCTCAGTCTTGCTTGGATCTGAACCACAGGTTTAATTTGTGGTGATCTGAGAAAATGGCTACAAGGGCACGCACACATGTAACCGAGATGGACCTGTCTCTCTGCTGTTGCTTTTTGTCTTTCGCAACTTTCATAGGACCACAGCTTTGTAAAACAGAGTCAAAACTCAGAAGTCACCTACATAGAATATTCTCTGCCTTGGGTGGTACCTGTGTTTTGTCGGCTGTAGTCAGAAAGGTTTTTTAAGGCACCAGAAACTTCCCTCCATTTTTTCAAACAAATAGTTATATGGTGTATTTATAAAGTCCCATCCATAATACTCTCATTTACTCTAAGGAATTTAGAAGAATTAAATTCCCAGAGCACAAGGAAATATATATCTCATACTCCACAATGAATCACTTAGCATATTCTGCTAAGGTCTCCGTTCCCATGGGCTTAGAGACAATCGTAAATCCAAGTGAGTTGAATAAGTGTTTGTTCACCGCCTCTAATTTGCCCGGCACCGAGCCAGACAGACACTCAGGAATTTGAAAGATTTTAGGATGTGGATGATATCTTCAAGGTGCTTATCATTTAAAAAGCAAGAGTCGTACGCCAGCAAACCTCACCCAGCTTCCTACAGCAAACATTATTTATATACTTTGGGACAAGTCTTGCCACAAAAATATTTTTTTAATTGTGTGAAAGATACTTCAGTCTAGCTACGAAATATTGATCGATTGCCCACTGTGTTTGTGACCCTTTGTGAGCTTATAAAAACTTCAGTGTTTATTCATAAGTGCAATTTAAGACACATGGTCACGTTGTTTGTAGTGACAAAAATGGCCTGTGGGGATCAAGGTAAAGAAGAACAGATTGATACTATTCCTTTAGACATTGGTGAATCTCAAACTTTGTTTCCGATTCCTCTGAAACCTCCCCGGGTAGCTATTAAAAATCCCAATGCCTAGGGTGAAAAGGAATCTCTGGAAATGGGGCCCAAGTATCAGTATTCTAAAAAACACCCCGTGTTATTGCTATACCATTGAAATCTAGTGATACAGATGATTTTATCAAAAACTTTAAGTCTAGGGTGAGTTTGGAAGGTAGGCTTTCTCATAATGATGATGTTGCTTGACTAAAGAACTTTTGACATACTGGAGTCTGACTCCTCTGTCCTCTGCATCATTGAACTCAGTGTAAATGGAGGTATGCTTTCTTCCTAGTCAACAAAGATAACATAACACTGAGCCAGTCAATCTACTAAATTACCTGAGGTTTGTGAACCTTGAACATTTTGATTCCAGGAGGTCAAATGTTGTTGAACATACCGACTGAATCTCTTAAAGGAAGTTAGATATAAGAATAACCACATTTTTGCAATGTCTAAAACCCCATGGAAAAGGAAGCCCCTTCCTGGGATACTGCACAATTAGTAGATAGAAGTGGCTCCTAAAAAAATACAACTGTTACTAAATTCTTTATAACCCACCACCATAGATTCTTAGAGTTGAAAGGTCAATTCAAGCTTGTCTAGTTCAGTGGTTCTGAAAGTGCAGCATCAGTTACCACCCGGACTTGTTAGAAACACAAATTCTCAGGTCCCAACTCAGACCTCCTAAGATAGAAACTGGGGCTGAGCCCAGCATTTGTGTTTTGAAGCTTTCCTGATGCCCCTTCCCCCAACACCTGAAAATCACTGCTCTGGTTTCACTTTGCCATTTTACAGACATATCTGTTAAACAGAGGTTAAGTGCCCCTGAAGTTACCCAGGACTAGAGAAGCATAGAGGCTAGAAACTCAGATTTCTCTGGGCCAAAATCTGTCTACACCGTGGCCAGATCATCCTCACTTTTCTGTGTATCATGAGTAACAGCTTTAGGAAAATACCCACCATCCTAAAATCACAAAACATAAAGGAGCTTTAAATGTTGTCTCATTTGACCCTCCCATTTCACAGATGAGAAAACTGAGGTCTGCAGGGCGAATTGATTGCAATAAGATGTACAATTATTCATGGCAGAGCCTGTCCAAGAAGTCGCTTGACTTACCAACAAAAACTGTCTCTCTTGGCCTCCTCCCTAAATACCCCACAACACCTCTTCGGTTTCATAGGGACTCCTAGTATTTAGCTTAAATTACACTGATTAAAATGTCCAGGGTAACAGTCAGGCAATTCTAGGAAAGGACCAGCTTTATTGAGTGAGAATTTAAATTCTTTAAAATTAAACTTTTATTGTGATTTAATATTAACTTGAATTTTATAATCCTCTTTGTACAAGAAAAAATCAGTGATATAAACTGAAAGTAAAATTTAGCAAACATAGGGACCATTCCTGGAGCATGTGTTTCATCTCAGAATCGTCTAGATTAGACACATAGCTTCTCAGATGGCACACTGAAATTGCATTTTCTTCAGATTTAGTTAAAAGGAAAAATGTGGCAACAAGTCTGTTTGTTGAATATTTTAGAATTCTATCCTTGATGTGGATGGTGGTTATTTGCATAATTTTGACAGTGTTCAAAGACTGAGTCTAATCCACATTCTCCACGGAGCTTCATCTTCAAAGCCTTGTAGCAGCGTACATGGAACACTTAGCCAGGAAACAAATTGAGAATGTGATACACAGCTATTATGTCTGCACGCATACACACGGAGCAGGTGTGTACAAGTATGGATGTGCTTATTGGTTCCACACACCTACTGTGTGCCAGGCTCTATGGCATGAAATGGATGCATAATTACTGCTTTCAAAATGACCGTGGGGTATTAGATGAGGACATTAGATGAGTGATTGAGTGGATAATTATTAGTGAGGGTGGTAGGAGTTAGAACGGAGTGTAATTGAGGCTTAATAGAACTGCAGGGCATTATGGGGGATGACAGAGGAAACACCAGTACACACTGGATGGGGGCAGAAGTCAGAGAGGGCTGCCTGGAGGAGGTGCCATGTGAGCTGCATGTTGAAGGATGGTGGTTATCCAGGTGAGGGGGAGTAGGGAGGAGGTGGTCCAGGAGAAAGCGGTATATGCAAAGGCGTTCATGTTTATGTGCACACTGTTCTTCACTGGGGCTAGTGACCTATAAACCCCTAAACATTTCATTTGCATGTAGAAACATTATAATTTGGCTGCTTAGAGAACTTGTTTAACAGTTTTTAAAAATGCATTTCAATTTTTTTTTTTTCTTTTTTTGGACGTGCCCTGGCTTTGCAGAATCTTAGTTCCTTGATCAGGGATTGAACCTGGGTCATGGCAGTGAAAGCCCAGAGTCCTAAAACTGGATTGCCAGGGAATTCCTTTAAATATACATTTCAAACAGCTTGTTTTTCCATCTCAAAGACCCTGATGTTCCGCAGAAGAGTTAGTGGGTTGAGAGGTCACCATATCTTATGTCACTGAGAAAACAGAAAGATCTCTCCTAACCCCTATAAGTCAAATTACCCCCTCAATTTCATCCTTCACAAAATGAGTGAAATTCTGCATGCATTTCCTGAAGAATTATGTCTCGGGCAAACCAACTCCAGACCCAAACTACTTTGAGCTTCATTTTACTGTGGAAGCCTGGTGCTGTCTATGGAATGCTTTGTAGAAGACAGCATCTTATGGCAAGGCACTTTTGATATTTCATTTACTCAGTCTTCAGGGTAGAGTTGAGAGCTTGTCCTTGTGCAGAACTGCCTGCCCAAGAAAGCAGTTAGAAGAAATTAAATTATTTCATGCTGCCTGGACTGCAACATGTCAGTCTAAACCAAGTTATATGTAACAACAGTAGTGTATCAATAGTTTCTCAAAAATATTCTCAGAAGCTAAAAAATAGCTTAATTTTAGTGTGTAGTATTAGTGATAATTATTATTCATTATTATTCAACTAATATTATTATTATCATCACTGCTTTGCGGAACACCTGCACATGATGTTTGATCTTTATAAGTTAGTAAGGCAGACGTTGTTATCCCCATTTGACAGATGAGGAGATTAAACCTTAGAGTCATCAGATTTCAAAGGTGGAAGAGACCTTGGAGATCCTTTCATCCAGCTTTCTCATTTTACCAAAAAAAAAAAAAAGAGGACATTGATTGATACATAATCCCACCGGAAGTAAATAGTAACTGCAGGTCCAGGCCTGGATCTTCTGATTTCTAGCTCACCAAGTTTTTCACTGTATCATGCTGCTTTCAATTTTCAGTGTGTAAAAAGAAACTTGAAGGAATACATATTTGTTTCTTTAAGAGAAATATTGTTGAAACCAGTCTTATGTGCTGTTCTGTAAGCTCATGCAGATATAGAAAAAGTCTCTTCTATAATTTTTCTAGATATAGATAGGTAAACAAACATATATATAGGTAAATAGATACACAAATCACATGTGGACGTTATTGGGGGAGATAAAGGTGGAATTAGACTGGGCAGTCTCAAAGGGATGTCAGTTTTGTCTGTATAATTTTATTTTTTTGATAAAAATACTTGGGCTTAAAATGACTGTAATGGTAGTATTTGTTAATTTTGATTGATGAGCAATGAACTAATAAGTATTTGTTATGTTCTTTAGATTTTTGTGGTTTTAAAATTCAAAACAAATACTAATGTGAAAAATAAATTACCACCTACAATACCATCATTTCATAAAAGAAAGGATATTTTAAAGAAGAAAGAAATTTGGTACAAAGGAAAGAAAAGACAAAACAAAGCTAGTATCTAGTTCTTGGTGGTTCAGTTGACATTCATTCTCTCTTTGCTTGAAGTCTTTTCCTGTTATGACTCTAGCAGGATGTGTATTCATTTCTCTGCTTCTGCTGCATTATCAGTTCTCTTTTTCACAGTTCAAGCACTTCTAATAACTCTGGCAGGACAGGCAGGCCCTCTCTTGTCAGTTACAAAATCGCTAGCTGCACCTTTGAGACTACATGTCCCCCAGGTTCCGAGAATTTTAATCTGACTGATTAAAGTGGTACTGAGTACAGTGGACCAAAAGGCTGGTGATTTGCTATCAAATGTGTTATTTAAAATCACATCCTGACTGTGTTAGCTAAACTTATTGTGATGATCACTTCATGTCATATACATATATCGGATCATTACATGTGCACCTAAACTTGTAGAACGTTGTATGTTAATTTGAACCTGGGTCTTCTGCATTGCCGGCAGATTCTTTACCATCTGAGCCACCAGGGAAGCCCCGTATGTTAGTTATATACCTTTAAAGCTGGAAAAAATAAAATGAAACACTATGAGAATTTGGGGGGAAAAGCACAAAATAAAGGAAATAGCTTTATATTTTAGTAACTTTAAACAAACAACACCCCCCCCCCAAAAAAAAATGGACTCAAGGAAATAGATACAGGAATGTGGTTTTATAAGCTCCCTTTAATGAATGTGTAAACCGGGGATAGGGTACTGGTTGTACGTAAAAAGACCCTCATTCAAGTCCCAGCTAAGTCCCTTATTTGCTGGATGCCCTCATATGATTTCATCTGACCTTTTTTGGTCTCAGTCAAGTCTTCTTACTATAAACTAGAAATGGTCCTACTGCGTTTACCTAATCATGTAACTGTCCTGGAGGTCAGGTAGCTAATGAGGTGAAAACATCTATTAACACTCCAACTGAAAATCACAAAACAAAAGAGAGATAATAGGATTATGATTGCTATTTGAATGTGTCATGGTGATATGAATCATCACACGATAATGTCATGGCTAAAACCCAAACACAGGATAATGCCAGCATGGACCCAGTCATCTCAGAATTAGTCACAGAGGCCTCTCGAGTGATAATCCAGGAGCCCTATTGTTACCAGGAAGGCAGCACTATCAAAAAAGTGTGTGATCTCACTCTTCTCCCACAAAGAAGACTCCCCTGATGCATGTTGATGGGGATGCATCCACCACAGTGTGCATCAGCCCCAAAGAGTGAGGATGAAGACTGGGTTCCAGCCTCAGCTCTCCTCTCTCTAGCTGTGTTATTGGGTTAACTTACATATATACCAACTACTTTAGGCTTCACTTTTTTCCTCTGTAGAATGAGTGGGTTAAACTCAATGACCTCTGAGATCTCTTGCTCTTACGTTTGTGATAATTAGTTGCAGTTTGGAATTCCGCCCCAATATTACTGTGGTCCCATCATCATTGTCATCTTTGTAACCTGACATTTAGGGGCTGTTCCCAAGGGTCACATCCTGACCTAGCTTCTAAGAATGTTATAGCAGAGTTGAGAGCTTGTGATTTGAGGTTCCACTCCCAGGAAGCCTGTCCCTGACCCTGACCACTGCTCTTGATTTGATTTGGTTGCTCTGTAAGCTGTGAGCAAACCTGGGAAAACATTCTCTTGTCGTGAACTCTCTCGTCTGGATTATATTTTGTATCTTAGCACTTAAGAAGAAATGGCATATTCATTGTGGCCTGGAAAGGGAGATGAGTTGAACTGGAAGTGAATTTAAATTCCTGATTGTTTATTGTGCAAGGTATGGTGCTGACTGAAAATGTGACTGGTCTGGTTGACAAAGGTACTGCTGTCCTCTGGACTTCAGTTCTTGGCTTCTACTTCTGGATGGACGAACATTACCAGGGAAAAACTTGGTGTGAGTTCACACACATTTGTACCACTACACTTCAGCTGCGTCCTTGTGTTGTTTTACGGCTTTTAAATCTATTGTTGACTACTTATCCAGTTCACCAAGCAGCTGTGATTAACTCTCTGTGTTTTCTCCAGGTCTCAGTCCCCCCGCCTGCTATTCCTCTCTCAGCACACGTCTGCATTTACTTTGTAAATTCTTTTTTTTCCTCAGTGTTTACATCTCTGTATGTTTTATCTATCTCTATCTGTCTCTAAGGAAGATTCGTCCTCTCTGCCTTGGCAGAGCTCACCTGGCATTTGCCCTGATGATGACTATCGTGCTGGTGATGATAGTAACATGAGTTATGGTAACAACAGTGGTAAGAAGATTAGTAGTGGTGCTGGTCTCTGCTGTGTTGGTTTAGTGGCTGCTCACTGTATGTAGGAGCTGTGGAGAACAGTTTATGTCTACCCTGTCATTTAACTCTCAGAACAAACCTATAGCTTAGACATAACCATCTTTACTTTAACAATGAGAACTGAGGCTGAGAGAGAATAAATATTTGCCCACAGTCACTAGCTGATATGTGGCAAACTGAAATTCATATCCAAGTTGTTACAAACTCTGAAACCTGTGCCCTTAGCCTCTGGGCAATGCTCTTTACATCCCTACCCGCCATATGCGATGCAGAGCGCAATCACATTGGTATGGTTGAAAGTGAAAGTCGCTCAGTCGTGTCCAGCTGTTTGTGACCCCATGGATTATACAGTTCATGGAATTCTCCAGGCCAGAGTACTAGAGTGGATAGCCTTTCCCTTCTCCAGATGATCTTCCCGACCCAGGGACTGAACCCAGGTCTCCTGCGTTGCAGGCGGATTCTTTACCAGCTGAGCCACCAGGGAAGCCCAGGAATACTGGAGTGGGTAGCCTATCCCTTTTCCAGACGATCTTCCCGACCCAGGAATCGAATCGGTGTCTCCTGCACTGCAAGTGAATTCTTTACCAACTGAGCTATCAGGGAAGCCCCTGGTATGGTTCAGCCCTTGGTACACCCCAACATGCACTCCATTAATATGGCTGAATCAGTTTTACCTCTTTCTACCCTGAATCCTAGTGGCAACGAGGTTATCTCCGTGGATATGAGTGACAAATATCACTTCCTCTATAAAGGAACATTTTCTGAAAAGGAATATGTTGTGATCACACAAAAGATGTTCTCTTTCCAATAATCTCTGGCCAGTGCCATGCCTTTACATCTGTAAGTGCCAAATAATTTACAGAGCATTCTGACAACTCCTTACTGAACCCCAAATCAGCCCTCATGATGTAAATGAGGAAAGAATGTAACTTCTTTTTTCATGGTTGAGGACTCTGAGGCTCAGAGAGTCTGTTGCTCACTGTGACGCAGCTGATAAGCGCTGAGTTAGGGCTGGATCCCTTGGTTCCTACCCCAGTTCGTAAAGGGCAGCCCACAGCCCAATATGTACTCATTGTACACTCCCCTCCCCTCCAAGTGAAAGGAGACCAGAGAACTGTATCTGTAATAAAGAACTTTTTCTCCTGGGGGATAATGAGTGTCTGGCATAATAAAGCCAGTTCTCAGTACAGCAAAATTGGCTTGTTAGGTGCTGAGAATTGAAAGGCGTTGCTTAGAAACTCTCCCAGGTGAGGGCCAAGACATTCTGTCCCCTCTCACAGGAGCACCTGCGTGGTCAGCATTGGATCTCCAAACCTGTAGGAAGTTGGGTCCCTCCTCTTGTGGGGACTCTCTCCTGGTACTCTATTCACACTTCGTGATCACAGTGCAGGGCTCCCCCAGGACGGGGGAGCATTCTGCTTCCTGAATCTCCAGGAAACAGGTCTCTTTGGTCAACAGATACTCACACCAAAGTGACCGCCCGAACCTTCCTTGAGTGACCCCTCGCCTCCAGCTGAGGAAGCTGGGGAGTGACAGGGGACTCTTGATTTGATGTGGGACCATGGAGGGAACCAGCCAGATTCCTTGCAGATGGTTCTAGTAGGCTGCTTTTCTTTTTACCTTATTATTTTTATTAAGCACCTAAAGGAAATGCATTGGTTCATGGAAAGAAAAGTCCAAGCAGGTTCAGGGGAAGCCGGCTCACGGTGACTCCCAGAGTGGACTGGCCCATCTCCAGGCCAGTGTCTGTGGGTTAGCTTTATTCTCAGGCAGCCTCTCCTTAAGCGGTAGCTTAAATTCAGCCAGTTTAGCAACCCAGGCATGGCCTGACAAGGTGACGAGGGCCTGTCTCTTAATGGCTCCAGTAGCATCTGGGAGTGTCCGTTCCTGAGTCAGTCACGGTGGCTGGGGGCTCTGACTGGCTGGATCATATTAGGTAGACATTACGATTCCCATTTTATAAATGAGAAAATTCTGAGGGTTGGAAAAAATTAAGCGATTTCCCCCCATCATATGTCTCTGTGGCATAATTGATTAGCGCATACATTCAGCTGTTAACCAAAAGGTTGGTGGTTCGAGCCCACCCAGGGCTTGTTTTCCTCTACAGCAATTCACTTGTGGCTTCCCTGAGGGCTCAGACAGTAAAGAGTCTGCTTGCAATGCAGGAGACCGGATTTGATCCTTGAGTCGGGAAGATCCCTTGGAGAAGGGCATGGCAACCCACTCTAGTATTCTTGCCGGTAGAATTCCATGGACAGAGGAGCCTGGTGGGCTACAGTCCAGGGGGTCGCAGAGTCGGACACGACTGAGCCACCAACCCTTCACTTCACTTCTCCCATCACACCACCAGTAACAGGTACTTGGAAGCTGGTCTCTGACTATAACTCACCCTACAACTGCCTTTCACCAACAGCTGATGCGCCTTTGCACATGTGGGTGGATTAATAAAGCCAGACTGTTTCAAAGGTTTTGTTCAGAGTTCAGGGACAGCCCTTGAGTTGGTCTTTTGTTTCATTTGTTACATTGCTCTGAGACATCTGAGGCTTGAACCACTTCCTTGCCTGCCTTGCTGTTTTGTGCTTACCTCCGTGGGAATATTCACTGATCTGTCTCCCCTGTGGTCTCAAGACGTTTGTCTTTTTCCATCTCTAGCAACTTTGCCTGGCACATAATAGGTGCTCAATCCATTCTGGTTGAATAGAGCTCGTCCATATCCTGTTGACCCCTCTGCTGGAATTTGTTTCAGAGCAGAGGCTCTGCAGCCCCTGTGTCCTGAACACTATCCTTTCCTTTCAGAACAGAATGGATTATGTCACAAAATTTACTGAAATTTTGCTGAATTTCCAGCACCCCGACCTGAACTGAGGAAAGAGTGCCTCAGTTATTGTGCTCAAATGTTAATCCATCATCACATCCTGTGGGTACTCAGCATAAAATGTGGAAGAGCTTTGGGGCAAAGAGTGAGTGTTGGAGACAGCTGTTGGCTGCCTTGGGAGATGCAATATGTTGCACATCCTTTCGGCAGTATGGAATTAAATCATCAGAAACAGTTTTCATCTGGAGCTCCTAAATCTCCAAGCTTATAAAGGAAACTTTTCTCCTTTACATTGTATTTTATTTTTTAAATTAATGAGAGAAATGCTGCTTTCATTGGGAGAAACAACCAACCTTCCAAGTGAGTAGGGAGCCAAAGTTTTGGATGTTAATTGTGCACTGTGAGTTCTTTGTTACAATGAATGGCTCTGGAAAGGAAAGGAAACCTCAGCTCTGGGGACAGTGAGCCTTGTCGAGGCCTGAATGAACCCGAGTGGCTGTGCCGAGAGTGGACCGGCCCTCCGTGGGGCTGTGTGGTAGGCGTTCTAGCTCTGTGCCAGGTGCCCAGGTTCTGTGCCTGACTGCGCTGCTCTCCCTCCCTCCCCGGATCTCGGGTTTGACCATGTGACTATACACAGAGCTGCTGCACAACACTGAAGAGAGGGTGTGGCAGAGGCATAGAACCGCTCTCCCCACCCACCCCCCAGACAAGAGGGCGTCCTTGCTGCCATCACTGGAGCTGACGGGTTCCAGAAAGGCCTGCACCTCCACCTCTCTCCAGGGCTCAGCAAGTGCCTTGCCTATGGGAGGGAGTCAGCATCTCACTGAACAAAGAGGAGGACCACAGAGAAATATGGATGGAGATGATGATTTGGTGATGAAATAGTTCTGAAACTTCAGACTTTTGGAGGCAAGGCTGTTCTGTCAGCCTCTAGAAGCTGGCTTGAAAGCTCTGGGTTCTGATTAGATGGGTTTTGTGTGGCTTTGGGCAAGTCACTTTCTTTGTTGACAAGAGGGGTAGATGAGTCTCCCTAAGGGTCTGCAGTTCTAAGCTTTCCCAGGGTGCCATTGCTCCAGCTGTTTAGAGAAATCTGACTTGGAAAAGGAAGAGACCTCTGTGTTGTTTTGGCTCCTGGCTAAGTTCCCAGAGGGTCTTCAGATCCTGGGTCAGATGGCTGTACTCCCCAGGACTGCTGTGGCAAGCGTTCATACCAACAAATCCAGCCAATGTCCCCATCCCCACCCCCGCCTCTCTGTGTGGAAGCCTCTTTTGCAGCTCACTTTCTTGGTGGATTGTTTTAATTTCCTATTGTGTCTGTAACGTGTTACCACAAATTTGTAGCTTCCAACAATACAAATTGCTTACACTTCTGAGAGTCGGAGGTCCAAAGTCAGTCTCACGGGACCAAAGTCAAGGTGTCAGCAGGGCTGGTTTCTACTGGAGCCTCTAGGGGAAGTTTTATTTCCTTGCCCTTTCCAATTTCTAGAGACCACTTGGCACTTCATTGGCTCATGGCCCCTTCCTCTGTCTTCGAAGCCAGCAGCATAGCATCTCCTCTCTCTGACTCTGCTTCCATCCTTATATCTTCTCTCTCTGGCTCTAGCCCTCCTGCCTCTGTTTTATAAGGACTGCTGTGATTACATTGGGCCAGCTCAGATAATCCAGGATAACCTCTCATCTCAAGACTCTTAATTTAATCACACCTGCAGAGTCCCCTTTACTATGTTAGGTAAGATTCACAGCTTCTGGGGATTAGGGTGTAGAGATATTTGGGATGGTTCGTTATTCAGCCTACCACAGGGATTGTCCATTTGACTTCAAAATGTAGATTCGGGGACTTCCCTGCTGGCCCAGTGGTTGAGACAACACATTTCCGCTCCAGAGGGCATGGGTTTGATCCCTGGTCAGGGAACTAAGATTCTGCATGCCACATAGCACAGCCAAATAAATAAAAATAAAAAAACACTTCATTTGAAAAAAACAAGCACACAAACCTAGATTTGGACAGGGAGAGAGTGTATTGGAACTCCTGCTCTGGTGACTCTGTACCTGAGTGAAGTTCAAGCTGTATACAACAGCAAAATCCATTTGCTTTCTGCCTATATTTAGATTCTCCTTCCTTTAATTCATCCATTATCTTCCTTCTTCATTCTGTTCATGGCCGTCACCAAGTGGCCACCAAGTTTAAGCAAGTGTGCCTAGAAAATGCGAGAATCTCTGAGAAATGCTCCCTTCCCTGGTGGAGCTTATGTCTAATGGAGGGTGAAAGGCACACAAGCAGTTACTTTCAATACAGGGCAGTGATGCGATAGTGACAAACTGAGGTGGGAGGAAGACAGGAGGGTGACATCAGTTCTGTCCTTCAGGGTTTCAGACCACGTGCCCCAATTTTTGGCTCAGAAGTTTGATTGTCATACACACCCGAATTTTATTTTTTAATTTATTTTTATTTGCAGTTTGTTTTGGCTACACCTCGTGGCCTGCAGGATCTTAGTCCCCAACCAGGGATCGAACCTGTGTCCCCTGCAGTAGGAACACAGAGTCTTAACCACTGGATCACCAGAGAAGGCCCTGCACCTGAATTCTGAGTTACTAACTCTGATAGGCTGAGAACTTTAAGACTTTTTAAAAGTAGGATGGTGTGTCATTTCTTTTTCATCCAAGGGTCTTTGGTTCAAAAGGGTATCTGATTCTGATGATACTTATGAAACCACTTCTACTCAAGGTTGATTCAAGTTGGGGACCAATTTACCAGGCAAAGCGGAAGTCGAGAAGAAAATCTAGTCGGTCTTCTTAATTTCTGCTGCATGTGAATAGGTAGACTTCTGTAACCTGGGCCATCCTCAGGAAAGCACTCGTTTCCCATGGCTGACCTACAAATACCCAGCGAGGTTGGCTCTCCCTGTTGGAAAGACAGCTCTTCCCCACATGTCCTTTCAGAGGCAAAGGGGAATCTCCAGCGAGAGCTCCCTCCAGCCCAGAACACAGTTTTAGAAAATACAGCTGACTTCTCTGGGAAAAACAAAACCAACCTTGTCTTACTCTCGTCATGGAAACCAAGTTGGCACCTCATTATCGCCTTGTTAGCAAAGACAGGCTGCATCGGGTACAGACCTGGTAGGAAGGGTTGGCCCTGTGTGGGCAGGGTTTTGAGTTAAGCTTAATTGCTCCTCTAAAGCTCAGCTGCTTAATACTACACAAGTAGAAATCTATCACCAGCCTCTACCCCATCCTCCTGTGCCTTTCACATTCTCGCCTGCGTAGACAGTACCTCCCCAACTCTGCTGCTGTCATGATGTGTGCCTGAGCCACAGTGGGGCCACCAAGGCTTGGCTGCAACCAGCACAACTACCCACAGGAGAAGAGGTCTGTCACCGATTTTAACCTCGACCTCTCGCCGCAACCCTGCAGTGTCTTAACATGCAACCAGCCTGTTCTGTCCTTAGAGCACAGCAAGGCTGCTGGCTGGGGGAACATCCTGTCTCTTTAATGACTTACAGCAAATACTTGATTTCTCATAGAATGAGAAAGAGTAAGCCAGATCTGTTTTCGTCTGGCTCTGAGATGTGTTTTGTGCTTGAATTTGAGTGTGGGGGTGCCTAATGTTCTGAGAACCCTGGACAAAACAGTGAAGCAGCCCATGAAGAGAGCTGTGCCCTTTCTCTTCTTTGGAAAGCCTGACTCCTTGGTTTGTACTCACCAACAATGGGCATTTGTTAAGTAGGTCACCTAGTCTCTCTGAGCTATAGGTTCTTGCCCTGCAAAATTGGGATGAAGTTACCTACCCCCCGGCTCCCCAAGTGGTGCTAGTGGTAAAAAAAAAAAAAGCCTGCCAGCGCAGGAGACCTAAGAGATGTGGGTTCAATCCCTGGATCGGGAAGATCCCCTGGAGAAGGAAATGGCAACCCATTCTAGTATTCTTGGGCTTCCCTGATGACTCAGATGGTAAAGAATCTGCCTGCAATGTGGGAGACCTGAGTTCGATCCCTGGGTTGGGAAGATTCCCCTGGAGGAGGGCATGGCAACCCAGTATTCTTGCCTGGAGAATCTCATGGACAGAGGAGCCTGGCGGGCTACAGTCCATAGGATCGCAAAGCCTAGAACACAGCTGCAGTGACTTAGCACAGCACATAACACCACCCACCCCATAGGACTCATGGAGAGGTCCAGGGAGACAGCACAGACAAGCGCCGGGCACATGGCGTCGCAGTAAATGTGAAGAACCTCTCCCCCTCACCTGCCTCCCCAGCCTGCCTGTGCTCATTCTCTCAGACCAGTACAGAGCACCAATCCAAAGTGGGAGAGGTGTGACATGCCAACCACCTCTCTCTCTCCTTGCCTATGCCTACCCTCTGGCCCTTCCCCTTTGTTTCACTGTCATCAGACTTGCGCTGTACAAAGCCTTGTTAAACAGTGGACACCTTGTTAAACGGTCCCAACTTTTCAGTTTTGCCTCCACACTTCCGTAGGCATGCTGAATGTATAGCCAGGTCTGTCCACGACAACCCCACTCTCAATTGCACAGTTCCATTCTTCCCATTAAGAGGTCCTGAGAATTCCAGTTTATCAACATCCCGAACACATTTCCTGATCGCACTCACTCCCCAGAAGGGGAGTTTAAGACCAGGAAATATAGGGTCTTATAAAACGGCCCTGACAACGGTAACCACATATACCATGAAAGGGAATGTCTGTTCCCTTTCCAGTTCACAGGTCCTGACTTTTGGTCTAGAAAATACCATAACCAACCAATAGAAGTCAGTGAAAGGCACGTGTCAGACAGATACCCCCGCAATAAGATTCTGTGAGAGTCCACCACCGCCTATAATCGAAAATTCAGGTTCTTCCCTTGTAATTTTTTTAAATTTCTTTTGCTAGTTGGGTTTGAGAATGGACTGAAGGGCACATGAGTCTTGTTGCTTTTGGATGTGAAATGAGGACAAGGATAAAAATGTGTTTGGCACAAATATATACACACACAGTTCATTCTATGTGTAATTTTGAAGACTCCTTTTTCACTTAACATTAGAGTAGATGGATTTTCTCTTGTCACCATTTTTTTTCTTTGTAAAGTATGACCTGACCAAATTCAAGATGATGTCTGTCACTGGCAATGATGAAGATGGGGTGAGGATGGAGAGAGCAGATGCCCAAGGAGGACTTAGTGTGGTGGAATATCTTCTATCTTAAACTTGATGATGGGAAGACTTCTTTGAATGTCTTAAATATTGCATAACACAATGGAAATTCTTGCACCAGTAGTGAATGCTTACTGAACATTTCATTCTGCCAATGTATTATAATTTACTTGCTTTAAAACTCACCTCCCTGCTGTTATCGGATATTTGTAACTTTCAACACTGGACTCTTAAATAATGTAGTTTTTTTAAACATCTTTGCGTATCAAGTTTTGTCTGCATTTTAGCTTGTTTTCTTAGGGCATATTTATAGGATTGAATTATTGGGTCGAAGAATATGGCTGTAATGAGCGCCTGTTGCCAGACTACCTTTGGGCAAAGTTGCACGAGTTTAAATTATCTTGTGTCCATTCCACTATATTTCACCGGCACTGAGTGCTGTCATTTCTGTGTGTGTGTATTTGCTACTTTGGTCAGCAAATACTTGTTTCTAATGGTTTAACTTTATCTCTTTGATTACCAGTGAGTTTGAAGATTATACCTTATAAGAATTTTTCTGTGTGTATTAGTCGCTCAGTCGTGTCTTTGCCACCCTGTGGACTATAACCCACCAGGCTCCTCTGCCAGGGCTTTTCCCAGGCGAGAATAATGGAGTGGGTAGCCATTCCCTTCTCCAGGGGATCTTCCTGACCCAGGGATTGAACCTGGGTCTCCTGTACTGCAGGCAGATTCTTTACCAGCTGAGCCACCTATTGGAATTTAAAAGGTTATTTCACTGATGTGTATGAGCACAGGTTTTTGCAGACTGGAGCATATGTGGGGCCTGTGTGGGAGGTCTTGTTTGTATGGGAGGGGGGACCACAGACAGCAAACAAGCAGCCCGTCGCCTACCAGGTGGAAAGCAGCCGTGCATCTAGCCCTTTGTCTCCTCGCAGTGCCGCCAAGCTCCTGGACAAGACCCCGTTCTCGGTCAGTAACCCGAACCCGCTGCTTCCTTCGCCTGCCAGCCTCCAGCTGGCCCAGCTGCAGGCTCAGCTCACCCTCCACCGGTTGAAGCTGGCACAGACAGCCGTCACCAACAACACCGCGGCCGCCACGGTCCTCAACCAAGTCCTCTCCAAAGTGGCCATGTCCCAGCCTCTCTTCAACCAGCTGCGGCATCCATCCATGATCAGCGGCCCCCACGGCCACACCGGGGTGCCCCAACACACAGCCACCGTGCCCAGCACCCGCTTTCCCTCTAATGCACTTGCCTTCTCACCCCCTGGCCAGACGCGAGGCCCAGGGCCCACGGTGAGCCTTCCCAGCCAGCCCCCCAATGCCATGGTGATGCACCCCTTCATGCCTCAGACCCCCGCCCAGCCAGCGGTCATCCTGGGCCTTGGAAAGACTGGGCCCGCACCCACTGCTGCAGGGTTCTACGAATATGGCAAAGCCAACTCTGGCCAGGCATATGGCTCTGAAACCGACGGTCAGCCTGGCTTCCTGCCAGCCTCGGCTGCTACCTCGGGCAGCGTGACCTACGAAGGGCGCTATAGCCACTCAGGGCAAGATGGCCAGGCTGCCTTTCCCAAGGACTTCTACGGACCCAGTGCCCAAGGGTCGCAGGTGGCAGGTGGATTTGTGTCTGAGCCAGCCGGGGCCTTGAAAGGCGAGGTGGGTCCCCTGCTGCAGGGTCCAAACAGCCAGTGGGAGAGCGCCCATGGGTTCTCTGGCCAGAGCAAGCCTGATCTTGCGGCGGCCCCCAGCCTATGGCCCCCACCTCCCGGCCAGCCCTATGAGCTGTATGACCCCGAGGAGCCCACACCAGACAGGACCCCTCCTTCCTTTGGGGGTCGGCTCAACAACAGCAAACAGGGCTTCAGCGGAGCCCGGAGGCGGGCCAAGGAGGAGCAGGCAGTGCTGTCCCTGCGGCCCCTGCAAGCGCATGAGCTGAATGACTTTCATGGTGTGGCCCCCCTCCACCTGCCGCACGTCTGTAGCATCTGTGATAAGAAGGTGTTTGATCTGAAGGTGAGTCATCTGAGACCTGCTTGGAGCTCCAGCTGGAGCCTGGGGGAGCCGGCCACCACAACCCAACCCTTGCTGTTCATAGGCCAGGAACTGTGACACTTGGGGGATGGGTGACAGGACCTTGCCATAGCTACCCTTGATTAAAATCCTTGGTATTAGAACCAGCAGGAATTTCAGAAATGTATCAGGGCCAATCTCTTGCTTTAAGGCAAGTAAGAGAGTCTTGTATTTACAGATGAGAGAGTCAAGGTGAGAGGGGATCAAGGGACCCAGCCTGGGTTATGGAAAAGGGACTCAAGAATTAGAGCCTCTGCCTCCTTGAAAAGGGCTTTTCTCTGTAGAGCACCAGGATGCCTGAGAGTCTATGTTCCTTGACAACATACATTGTACAGAGTACAAATGGAGAAAAACTTAGCAGAATTTTGAGTCAGACAAGAAAGTCATTCTCAGATGGGACCTAGACAGATTATTATAGAAGGGCCTCAGCTTCTCCGTCTGCAGAACGGAGGTAGAGCCTCATGACACTTTTCCAGCGGTTGGAAAGTGCTTTGAGCCCCTGCAAACAAAAGCCCATGGTAGTATAAATTTCCCCCTAAAATGTGTTGCTGATGTAGTAAAATAGTCCAAAGCAATAATAATTACAGTTAGCATATTCTTTGTCTGTGTCAGCAATAACTCTCCAAGAGAGACACTATTATTATACCCATTTTTCAGATGCAAAGACTGAGGCCCAGAGAGATGAAATGATTTGTCCAGGACCCCATAGTCAGAAAGTGGTGGAGTGGAGATTCAGACATGGGTCTGACCCTCCCAGAGCCTGTGCCTCTTAAGCACTGAGCTGTACAGCCTCTTGTCTCTTGTCCTGTCTGCAGAGCACAATAATCCCTGTTTAGCAGGCGTTCCACCACAGTGTGTCTTTCACCTCTGCTGGGTCATGTCATCCAGATGCATCCTAGTCACTCCAGTGGGACATACCTTCTCACCTCCCTTTTCTGGAGGGGGTCTGGCTAATATGGGAGGTGATGGAGGATTGAGCCTTTTCTAGGGTTTTCCACCTGCCAGCTTCTCCTATAGAAATGCATCGGTGGGACCAAGGGCCCACTGACAGGGGAAGAGGGAATCAGACTCTAGGCTCCTGTCTGAGATAGACTTGGGACATGCAGGTGGATGCTGGTGGGGTGAGGGCTGAGTAGGGCGGCTGGAGCGGGGAGGGAGGAGCCTGGATGGTGGGGGAGGAAGGGCGGGAGATGCACGTGCGGGGTTTGTCCAGCAACTGGGTGCTCTGTGCTCCCTGTGTTTAGGACGAAGCCCGCACTCATCCATTGCCTTCCCGTGGAGTCAGTTCTACTTCGGTCATTTTTCTCTCCTTCTGGCCTAGGACTGGGAGCTGCATGTAAAAGGGAAACTACATGCTCAGAAATGCCTGCTCTTCTCTGAAAAGTAAGTGCTGTCCAGGAGGACAGGTCCTTGCATGTGCTCAGCAAGCCTTCATCGAGCTCATACTATGTGCTTTGTACCATTCTTGCTGGGAAAACAGAGGACAAAACAAGCCAACCCTGTGCTCAAGGAGCTTATACTTAATGATGAGGGGTGACAGATGACACGCTAGTGAGGTATGTGTTGGGGTGGCGAAAAAGTTCTTTCGAGTTTTTCCATGACATCATACAGAAGAACCCAAATGAACTTTTTGGCCAACCCAGTAGCATCTTTGGTGGTAAATGCTAAAGAGAAAACAGAAAACAGCATCAGGGCAGAGAGAGAGAGAGAGAGTGAGAGTGAGTGTGTGTGTGTGTGTGTGTACGTATGTGTGTGTGCGTTCACTCATAGGGGCTGGTGGCAGGGAGACCTCACTGAAGACATACCAGGAGGGTGTGGAATGAGCCATGACTGCCTGCGGGACCAGCACTGCCAACAGAAGGAATAGCAACTTTGAAGACCCTGGTGTGGTCCAGGGACGCTCAGCAGCATCAGTGTGAGTAGCGCAGACTACCTGGGGGGAAGAGCCAGTGAAGTCGTGGGCCCCCATCCTGAGCACTTTGGCTCCTCGAGAAGACTTTTACTTTTGATCTGAGTGCAGTTGGAGCCCTGGAGGGCTGAGCAGATGAGGGGTGTGCTCTGGCTTCATTGATTGGGACCCCAGCCGCCGTGCTGAGAATTCAGGTGGTAGGGGGCAAAGGCAGACACCTGGAGACCGATGTTGAGGGTGTTGTAAACACCCACACAGAAGAGAGGAGCTCTGGCCCGGGGAAGTAGAATAGAAGATAGGGTTAAGCATTTAGAGATGAGCTCATTCAAAAGGCCTCTCTTATTCACAATAACCAAAAGGTAGGAAGCAACCTAAATGTCCAGGCTAGATGAATAGATGAACACATGTGGTCTAGGTTTACGGTGGAATATCGTTCAGCCTTCAAAAGGAAGGGATTTCTTACATGTGCAACAACATGGGTGGAGGTTATGCTAAGTGAGATAAGCCAGTCACAAAAGGACAAACACTGTATGATTCCACTTACAAGGAGAGAACTCAGATTCATGGAGACATAAAATAGAATGGAGGCTGCCAGGGCTGGAAGAGGGATTTGGGGGGTTAGTAGTGAATGGGTAGAGAATTTCAGTTTTATAAGATAGAGTTCTGGAGCTGAATGGTGGTAATGGTGGCCAAACAATGTGAATGTAGTTAATGTTACTGAACTGTACACTTAAAAATGGTTAAGACAGTAAGTTTTAGGTTCAGTTCAGTTCAATTCAGTGGCTCAGTCGTGTCTGGCTCTTTGCAACTCCATGAACCACAGCACACCAGGGCTCCCTGTCCATCACCAACTCCCAGAATTTACCCAAACTCATGTCAATTGAGTCAGTGATGCCATCCAACCATTTCATCCTCTGTTGTTCCCTTCTCCTCCTGCCTTCAATCCTTCCTAGCATCAGGGTCTTTTCCAGTGAGTCAACTCTTCGCATTAGGTGGCCAAAGTATTGAAGTTTCAGCTTAAACATCAGTCCTTCCAATGAACACCCAGGACTGATCTCCTTTAGGATGGACTGGTTGGATCTCCTTGCAGTCCAAGGGACTCTCAAGAGTCTTCTCCAACACCACAGTTCAAAAGCATCAATTCTTCTGCACTCAGCTTTCTGTATGGTCCAACTCTCACATCCATACATGACTACTGGAAACACCATAGTCTTGACTAGACGGACCTTTGTTGCAAAGTAATGTCTCTGCTTTTTAATATGCTGTCTAGGTTGGTCATAACTTTCCTTCCAAGGAGTAAGCGTCTTTTAATTTCATGGCTGCATTCAGCATCTGCAGTGATTTTGGAGCCTAAAAACATAAAGTCAGCCACTGTTTTCACTGTTTCTCCATCTATTTCCCATGAAGTGATGGGACCGGATGCCATGATCTTAGTTTTAGGTTATTTAACACAATTTTAAAAATTGATTTTAAAAAATCATTTCTTTTCTGGTTCCCCATCATTTTATTATGGTAAAATTCACATAAGATTCACCATAGTAACCATGTTAAAGTATACAGTTCAGTGGTACTTAACACATTCACAAAGTTGTGTAAATAGGATGACTCTCTAGTTCCACATTTTCATCACTCCCAGGGAAACCCATACCCATTAGGTAGTCACTGCACATCCCCTTCCCCACCCCCAGCCCCTGGGGACCACTAATCTGCTTTCTATCTCCATGGATATGGTTCTTCTAGACATTTTATATAATTAGACTCATAATATGTGACCTTTTGTGGCTTTTTTCACTTCACCTAATATTTTCAGTGCAACCCACATTGTAGCATATGCAGCCTTTATATGGTTGAATAATATTCACATATATAAAAACATTCAACTTCTGATCTACCTTTGGGCTGTTATGAATAGGGCTGCTGTGAACATTTGTGTACAGGTTTTGGTTTGAACATTTATTTTCTCCTCTTTGGGGTCTGAGTGTCTTAGTGAAATTTCTGAGTCACATTCTTTGTCTAGCCTATTGAGTAACCGGTTCCCCCTTCTCACCCCCTCCAGCGCTGGTGTGCGGTGTGTCCTCGGTCCAGCAGAGGGAACTCTGTGTGCCTCTCCCAACAGCGCAGCTGTTTACAACCCCGCTGGGACAGAAGGTGAGGAGGGGCCCATGGGTCAGCAGCTTGAAGCAGAAAGCAGTTTCCCAAAGGCTTCTTTTCTTTCTTTTTTTTAAGATTTTTTTTTTTTTGATGTGGACCATTTTTAAAGTCTTCGTTAAATTTGTTACAATACTGCTTCTTCTTATGTTTCGGTTTTTTGGGATGTTAGCTCCTCAACCAGGGCTTGAACCCAAACCCCCCTGCATTGGAAGGCGAAGCCTTAACAGCCGGACTGCCAGGGAACCCCCTCCCAAAGGCTTCTTGTGCCTCATCTTTACTAACCAAGTGTCCCCGATGAGCCCTCCTTGGACATCTGTAAAGCAAACGGATTCCAAGATGCTAAGAGGCGTTGGACTTGCTCTCTGGGCTCTTTGATGTTTTCTACATGTTTTAGACCTAAAGCTTTGCTGGTTATCAGCACACTCAGAAGTGTAATCATGCTAATCACTAATCACTATATTAAAAGGGAATTTTCACTTTTTCCCTTCCCGCTTCTGTCCTGATAATGACATTTGGGGGATAGGGGTTAACCCAGTTATTTATTATTATGTTTGCCTTACAACTTTTAAAAATTTCTTTTTAATGATTTATTTCAAGAAAGAAAAGCTAACTATAATTATTTTTAAAAAGAACATTTGGCCAAAAAGTCATTTTTATTTTTAAATGGGGGGGAGGCAATGACTCTTGCACATATCTATAAACAAGGACTTCTGAAGGTCAAGGAAATGACTGGGTTTTCACTCGATTTTGTGTAATTTACCATTTAGATTACACCTCAAATCTTGGAACGTCATACGCGACCATTCCTGCGAGGTCGTTTACTCAGTCGAGTCCCGCATTCCCTTCAGCTTCCCCAGGGACAAATGTGAGTACAGAAGCGTTTTCTCCGTTGTCACTTGTCATCATCGAAGCATTTTTACCACCTTCTCTGCCTGGGTGTAGAGGTGCAGAGAAGGCTGGGTGAAGCAGGTACAGATGGCGCTTAGTGACGGGCAGGAAAGCAGAGGTCAACGTTGTTTAATTCAGTCCAACTGGGGTTGACACACACAGATTAAAAATCTGACTTAATTTCTTCCAATTGAAAGCACTCAAAGACTTTCTAGCATTCGGTCCTGGTTTAGAAAAAAAACAAGTTTGAGGGTGTGTGTGTGTGTGTGTGTGTGTGTGTGTGTGCGCGTGTGCGTGTGTGTGTGTGTTGTGTGTTTTCTAGCACTTTGACATTTAATGAAGTGGACCGTTTCCTTCAAGTTTCAATTCTGAAACTTGAACAGAAAGAGAAGATGTGCTTGAAAAGTAAGGGGTTATTTTTGGCTCCTTGGGGAAACGGTGACATCTGCATCACGCCTTTTTTAGTCGTGTTTGTGTTCCTTCTTCTCTACAGTGTGCACTTTGGTCCCGAAGCTCTAAGGGCTCATCCCTCTTTTTCCCACCAATTGTGACAACTTGCTCTCCCCACTTGCTTCTCCCACTCCATGTAGCCTGGTCTCCCAGGAACTACCCAGCTTCCTTTCCTCCCTGGGAAATGCGTGGAAGGGGTTGAGCCACAGAGGCCCCCATAAAGCGAATTTGTTGTTGTTCAGTCGCTAGGTCGTGTCTGGCTCTTTGTGACTCTGTGAACTATAATACACCAGCCTCCTCTGTCCTCCAGTGTCTCCCAGAATTTACTCAAATTCATGTCTATTGAGTCAGTGATGCTATCTAACCACCTCATCCTCTGCATTTGACCGAACCCTGCTTGAGGGCAAGTGTCTGTGTGGTTTTGCCTGAATCTGTGGGTTTGTTTTTGTTTTTTTTTTCCAGTTTGTCATGTGAGAGCTGCAGGCTCTTTCTTCTCCAGCTCAGAAGAGCCAGTCTCCCCACATGCCATCCTCTCCATGCATCAGGGCATCAGAGCAAAGCTTGGGAAGAGCAAGCTGAGATGTTTAGGTTTAGACCCTGGGTGCTGAATGAGTGGGGAGGTGAGGAAGTTCATGATGAGAAGCGAGGCCTGCTTGGACCGCAATTTCTGTTTGTTTGTGTTTCGGGGAGAAGTGCTTCAAGGGGGCGCCCCTGTCTGCAGCCCATGTTTTGGTGAGAGAGAACGTTGTGGTTTCTCTGTGCAGTCTTCAGATGGAAAGCCACGCCTGGTCAGCAGCAGCTTTGGGTCAGTCCCAGGAGAGAGGGTGAATTCAGTGAACCTGTCATTTGTCTTTGAGTCAGACCCTGGATTCCATGACCTCGTGTCCGATGCAGGCGCTGGCAACTCTGGCCCGGCTCCCACCCCAGGGCCTGTTGCCCACACTGTGGACCATGGAGCCAGCTCTCTGCCCACTCTGAGACCCCAGCACTGAGCAGAAAGGGCTGTGACCCAGATGGGGGAGGCAGGACTGGGGGGCAGGTGGGCCAGGGATCTGGACACAGGAAAGAGAGACTGTGTCAGATGAGCCCTTTATAAAGGGGCGGGGGCTGAGTGGGGCGAGGAGAGAAGGGCAGAACACTTATGTGTCGGCCTGTGCCTTAGCCACGTCCTCCGGCCCCGACCAGTGAACCGCAGGGCCAGAGCCCAAGTTCAAGTCCCAGGTCTGGAGCCCGCTGCTGTGTGGCCTCAGACAAGTCACTGTATTTCTGGGAGACTCCTTTTCCTCAAGTGGGGCAAATACTCCCCTGATAATGACTTTTGGAGTTGGGTTTCCATTTCAGCTTGTGAGCCTTCTGATGATGCCACTGACTTCGGAGCATCTTTGTGGCCATTTGAGCACTGTCTTCTGATTCGGTGGTCTGAGTGGTAAGATGGGCGTGAGGCTCAGGGCAGACCAGTGTTGTGCTGCCCTTGTGAAGGTCAGAGACCATGTCGGTGACAAGGATTAGTGAACCGTGCAGCATGTGAGCAGTAATAATGGCTGGCATTGAGCACAAGTCCATTTAACCTGCTGTGGGGAAACCCGTGCTATGGCCAGATAAACCTGCACTCTGTCTCCTGGCCGCGTGACCAGGGCCTGGTCTCAGGGTCAGCATTCCTTCTGTCTGGGAATCCCTCTAGTCCCGTCTACTCCCCCTGAGAAGCTGAGAGTTCCCACGGAAGGGCTTTACCCAGGCAGGGGGCAGACACCAGCAATGTGCTGACTCGTGATCATTTGTAAGTACAGCTTCCTCTGGACGCCTAGAGATGGGGCGTTCATCTGGCTTGAGCCTGAGAAGCAACACAAGAAACATTTTGCTTTCTGTGCTGTGGCAGCAAAAAGGTGATGAAAAGTCCAGACATAGTCAGATGATAATCACAATAGCTGTTATTATATGGTGCTCAATACTTTCTTAGCATTTTTGTATGTATTAACTCATTTAATCCCCTAGACAACCCTATGAGGTGAGGAACCGAGGCACAGAGAGACTAAATTCCCTGCCTAAGGTCACCCAGCTGGTAAAGGGCAGCTGTGGGATTTGAACTCAGGGGACCTGGCTCTAGAAGCCTCACTTTTAACCGCTAAGCCCTCCTGCTCATTTCTGAGGTCTCTCCATCATGATGATTCTGTCCTTAGTACGTTCTCCCCTGCCCCTCCCCAGCTTCCACTCCACAAGTTGCTTAGCAGGCTCTCAGGCTGTCTTGGGGGTGATGAGGTCTCCTTGGGCCTCAGTCAGCAGCTGCCGTGGAGCAAAAGGTGAAGAGGCTGTCAGACCTGGCAGCCGAATTCTTCGGCACCGTGACAGGGTTTCCCAAGATGAACCCAGACGTTTGGAGGCATTTGTACATGCTCAGTGGAGGCAAAGAGGTGTCATCTGACTGATTTTGTCGTTGTAAGTTGTAAAGTCTCTTTGGTCACGTGAGGTTCCCAAGGATATTCGGGGGACAAGGACAGAGTTTGCTCCAGCTGGTCCCTGCAGCGTCAGTGCCGGTTCATCCTGTTGGTCCTCTTGTTGCTGTTTCTGACAAATGCAGTCAAATGTAGGTGTGTTTCTTTAGAAAAACCTAAAATCCAAAAATACTGACTTGTGAAGACAAGCCGAGAAATGAGTTGATGAATCCACTACTGAAAAATACTCTGCGAGGCTCCTTTAAGTAGTCCTAGAGTCTCTCAGAGGAATTATTGATTCTTTTTCTGTCTGCAGTTGCTGGTCTCCAAAGATAAGCAGATACACCAAGGGGTGGTTAATCTGTTACCCAAGGGTGCTTTTTTCAGGCTCCGTGAATGCCTAGAGAGCTCCTTTTGCATATACACTTCTACCGTGTTTCCTGCTTACATAATGTATGCTTTTTGTGAAAACTCAAGCAGAAAAGAAATATTTAAAGAGGACACTGAAATTCCTCCCACTTTCCCCGCTTCCTGCCCCCATAGAGACCCATGAAGGCTTTCGTGCCTTTTCCTCCAGAAGTGTTTTCCAGTTGAGTGCCGGGCTGTTTCTGCCTGATTCCGCTTAACATACATCTTTTCAGAAACACGTTTTGAGTAAAAGCGGGAACCACCAGGACTTGGCCACTGTCACGTCACTATTGTTTGTGGAGCAGAGAACAGTTCTTCTTCTAAAAAGTGTGTGTTTTAATCACTCAGTCATGTCCAACTCTTTGCGACACCATGGGCTATAGCCCACCAGGCTTCACTGTCCTTGGAATTCTCCAGGCAAGAGCACTGGAGTGGGTAGCCATTCGCTTCTTTGAGGGATCTTCCTGACCCAGGCAAAGAACCTGGGTCTCGTGCACTGCCGGCAGATTCTTTACCATTTGAGCCACCAGGGAAGCCCTCTTCCTTCTAAAGCCCCCTGTTTTTAAGCAGGGAACAGCCACACGGGGTTCCATGGCGTGACGGAGGCTTCAGGGGGTATCTGAACTGCCACAAAATCTAAAATGACCACACAACCTGTCTACTGGCTGAATTTGCACTTATCTCAATTTGGTAGAAATGCAAGCCTTTCCGTGTTTATTTCTGACAGAGATGGGGCACTGAAGTGACAGTTGTGTGCTCTGCTGAGGGTGGGTGATTTGTGCCTGGCCCTGGCCCCTCCCCTCCAACTCCAGGATCCCTCCCGGGAGAAGGGTATTCACTTTCACTTAAGCTCCTGCCGTGTGAGGGAGCAGAGGCGCTTTATCCTTGGCTGCCTGAGTCGTCATAAACAGAGTAATCAGGTTTCTGCAGGGGGCCAGAGGGGCCTTCTCAGCCTGTAAATAGTCTTCTTGTGCCTGCCTGAGATGCACTTTGCCTGCTGACTGTCCCCATAAAGTCACTTTGCAGTTTTCAGAGACACCTTAGAGTTTATTTAGTGCTAGTGCCTCAGATGGGGCTTCCCTGGCTGGGGACGATATGCATTGTTTTTATGGTTTCTTTCCCACTAGAACCTTGCTCACCAGAAAGCGCGTGTAAATAAAGAAACTGAGGCACAGGGAAATAGAAATGTTGTGAGAAGCCAGAGGTTTAAGCCATAGGTTGCCCCTCAGATTGCTGGCTGTTTCTAGAACAACTGTCTCTCCACCCTGGCCTCTTAGGTCCTTGGCTCAGAGCACCCTGGTCTCCTGACCCCCCATAGACCATGAAGAGTAGTAACCGATGTGGCAAATACCCTTCCCCTCCTCCACCATTCCAGCTCTATCCTTGCTCTTGTCCCCTTGGCAAGGCTCACCTTGTGCGTTTTCGAAGAGAGCAAAGAATGAAGACGCAGAAGGCTCGCATGAGCCTTTTTTTTTTCTTTTTTGCTTATAAATCTGAATTTTTTTGTTGCTGCAAAAATAGTAAAATGATGTAAATGTTAAACAGTAACAGAAGTATACAAAATAGAAAATCCAACCCTGTAGCGAAAACTAAAGGTAAATGTCTTCAGCTCTCACTGTCTGTCTCTAGCTAGTGTACCTGTGCAAATTAACTTACTGTAAGTGTATACTTGGGGGAAAATCAGATCATGTTGTATTGTCTATAGAGGGACTTGGCTTTTTCACTATCTGCATGGTATGTTCAAATCAACCCCACGAGAAATAAACATTTTCCCTGTGTCTGTCCTCAGTTATGTTTAGCACAAACCCAGCAGAGGCCTATAAACTGTGTGCCAGGTGAAATTAGGTCACACCTAGAGGAGATGAGGCTGGAGCAGAGAAAATGGTTTATTGAAGAGCGACTCTAGACTGTAACTCTTTAAAGCAGATTGAGAGACTTCTCTCACCCTGGGGGCCTCTTGCCCAGAGCCACATTTTTATGACAGCTCTGTGAATTATTGAAACTGGGTCTGTTCTTTGAACTCATCTTCGAAGTCTGTTCCCTCTTGCATCAGAGGGCATTGAAAGGTCTCAGACTCTTCCTACACAAGTCTGCTCACATTTCCACCCATCCATAAAAGATCTGCGAGGAACTGGAGAGGCCTTAGACCCGGTCGCATGAACCATTAGAAGCAGTGTCTGGTCTTGCTTTATTTATTTATGGCTGTGCTAGGTCTTCCTTTCTGTGCATGGGCTTTCCCTAGCTGCTGTGAGTGGGGGCTACTCTACTATTGTTGTGATGTGCGGGGCTCTTATTGCGGTGGCTTCTCTTGTGGCAGAGCACAGACTTCAGTAGTTGCAGCATGTGGGGCTCAGTGGTTGAGGCTCGTGGGCTCTAGAGCGCAGGCTCGGCGGTTGAGGCTCGTGGGCTCTAGAGCGCAGGTTCGGCGGTTGAGGCTCGTGTGCTCTAGAGCGCAGGCTTGGCGGTTGAGTCTCGTGGACTCAAGAGCGCAAGCTCAGTAGTTGCTGCACATGGGTTTAGTTGCCCTGAGGCACATGGAATCTTCCCCCACCAGGGATCGAACCCATGTCCCCTGCATTGGCAGGTGGATTCTTAAACACTGAACCACCGGGGAAATCCAGAAGCAGCATCCGGTTTTAAATGAGTGGCTCCAACGGATGAAAATGTACCCAGGGCCCTGATTACAGGTGGGGGCGTGCCATCTCATGCTAGCTTGTGAACTGATTGAAGCATCTCCTGGGCTGGTGATAGATGATTGTCCCCCCAGCTTAGTAATGCAGACTTCAGTTACCACCCAGACACCTTAGCTCTCTTAGAGACTTGACCTTGGACCAGAAAGTTTCAAATGCACCTGTCGCCTGTGTGCCTCCCGGGAGAGCATTTGTGGGTGGGACGTTAGCAGAGCCCATCAACACCAGGCTCACGATTCTAAGTCTAGCTGCTGCTCTGCCCCACAGCATATCTTTTTAAATTTATTTTTGTAATTTCAAATTTTAATTTAATTTAGACTTATGGAAAAGTTGCAAGAACGATATAAGAACCCCCATATACCTTTTACTTAGATTTTTTTTACTACATTTTTACATTTTGGCTGATTTACTCTATCGTTCTTTCTTTGTGCCTCTCTGTCTCTCTGTATCATCTGTCCTTCCATCCATCTGTCCGTCCATCCATTCAATGATCCGTATGCATGTTTCTCCTGAACTATTGGTGTCACTGTACCTCTTCACCCATGACTACATCAGCATGAATTTCCTAAGAGCACAGACATTCTCTTACATCATCATAGTACAGTTACATTTTTTTTCCCCTGTCCAGTAGCATCACGTGTGTGCATAATAAGTTGCTTCAGTCGTGTCCAGCTCTTTGCAATCCAATGGACTGTAGCTTGCCAGGCTCCTCTGTCCATGGGATTTCCTAGGCAAGAATCCTAGAGTGGGTTGCCATGCTCTCCTCCAGGAGATCTTCCTGACCCAGGATCGAACCCGCATCTGTCTCTCATGTCTGTTTCATTTGCAGGTAGATTGTTTACCACTAGCGCCACCCGGGAAGCCCAGCACATTCTTGAACTGTCACAGGAAAGAAAGGAGCAAGTATTTATTTACAGAAGCTTGCTGACACCAGGCTTTGCATGAAGACACTTTATATAGTAATACATAGTGGCATTTTTGTCCTATGGAGTCAGTTTTTATTTTCCCTGTTTTATAGAGAAGCAAAATCAGCTTGGAGAAGGTCAGTCCCTTGCTCGTGGTCGTCACTGGAGAGCAGGAACACTGGAGAGCAGACCCAGGTCTGTCTTGATGCTCCTACTGCCCTGGCCCTAGTGCCTGGAGGTCAGAGGCCCATAGCTGATGTGTCTGTCCTCAGGGTGGTAGCAGGCCCCTGTGTGTGTGTTTAGTTATCTCAGTGTATGAGCTCAACTCCTCTCGTTCCTTCAGAGGGCACAGTCATTCAGGGGGGCAGACACCTTGGCAAGGTGCTCCCTGCTTGGAGCTTACCTTCAGTTCTGTAAAGAGGAGACCAAGACCAACACAGACAGGACTGTCTGAATGATGACTGTCCTTGTGCATGTGAAATGGCGTGCTGAAATGGCTGATCACACAGAGTAGAAAGACAGGCATTACATTCACTGGGTCAGGGGGTGGAGAGATGCAGGTTTCCTGTGTTTGCCCAGCACAGTTCGGGAAACTTATCATTATCCTGGATCTTAGGGTTTAGCTTGGCAAGGGTTCTGAGACGAGTGGAATTTTAGAACGCTGAGCCACATAAGCATGGCTATTTTACATCTGACTTGAGACATATAGACTAACTCCCTCATACCAGACACTGGGGAACTCAGGCCCCAAAAGGAAAGCCAGTTTGTCCTTGTCATGCCCCTAATCGGTAGCTGAGCTGGGTCTGAAATCCAGTCCTCTGTCTTCCAAGTTCAGGGTTCTTTTTTTTTTGACTACATCAGAAAGTCTTGCAGTTTTTACAGCCCAGACCCTTTTAAATTATTCACTCCTACCTCAAGCAGCCCCTGTCCTGCATTTTATGTTTGGCAAAGTACTATTTGCCAAAGTACTTATATTGGTGAGTTTAGTGAGTAATTAACTAGTTACCTGTTTTTATTAATTTAAAGCAGATACAGGAGTCACCCTTTCTCATCAGCCTAGAGATCTAATCAAAGGTTTCCTTATTAGTAAAGAAACTCAAAGTATGATTTCAACTTGGGTTTTTTTAAATGTCAAAAGTAACCATCCTTTCAAAGACCCTTCAGGACTTGGGCTTCTTAGAGAACCCAGGTAGGGAATAAATGTAGAACATTGTGCTGCCTGCTCCAGGGCACTCAGGGTTGTCTGTGATCCTGGTGAGCAGACTTTAGAAGTACCACCTGGACCATATCCTCCCTTCCTTCCTCATCATTTAGATCTCCTATGGGACATAAGGCAAATAATAGCCATGTTTTATATGAACTGTTTAAGGATGGACTAGAGTGATTATACATATAACTCTATGCCCTTTATGAATCAAATATGATTTTGAACCTAAGATATTTTAGATCACTCACAGACTGTAGGCTGAGCTATCTTAAATTGAATATTTGCAAAAGAGCACAACACGTAGAAAATATTTCTAAGGACTTCCCCGGTGATCCAGTGGTTAAGACTCTGCCTCCCAGTGCAGAGGGTACATCCATGAAATGTACTTTTTTAAAGTATGTAAATAGGTACTTTATTTTTAAATTTTTTTCAAAATGAACAACTTTTCATTGAGGTGCAATTGATTTACAGTGTAGTATTAGTGTCAGGTGTACAGCAAAGTGATTGTTTTATATATATTATATATAATATATAAGTATATATAATATATATATATTCTTTTCCAGACTTTTTCTTTTTTCTTTTTACTTTACAATACTGTATTGGTTTTGCCATACATTGACATGAATCTGCCACAGGTGTACATGAGTTCCCAATCTTGAAGCCCCCTCCCACCTCTCTCCCCATAGCATCTCTCTGGGTCATCCCAGTGCACCAGCCCCAAGCATTATAGGTTAAGATATTGAATATAGTTCCCTGTGCCATATAGTAGGTTCTTGATTTTTATCTACTGATTTTTTTTTTAAATAAAAATCTGTTAATCTCAAACTCCTTATTTATCCCTTCACCACTTTCCACTTTGGTTGTCATAAGTTTGTTCTCCATGTCTGTGAGTCTATTTCTGTTTTGTGAATAAGTTCCTTTGTATCATTTGTGTAGATTCCACATATAAGTGATGGGATGTTTGTCTTTCTCTGACTTACTTCACTTAGTGTGATAGTCTCTAGGTCCATCCATGTTGCTGCAATGTACTTTTTAAATTTAAATGAAAACCTTAATTGAGACCCATTTATTTTGGCATCTTTGTAATCTGTCTGCAGCATGACTTCATCTTGTTCTTGGGTGACCTGCAGCAGTGAAGGTGTTTATTTTTCAGAGGCAGGCTCTGCCCTTAGCAGCAGTTGCTGCACTAACCCTCAGATAAAAGCCTCTTGAATTGCTCTTTTAATCTGCAGGAGACAATCGGGGAGGCGCTGGCCCTCATGCCCGGTCACTAGGCAACAGGACAGGCAAGGAGCTGGAGGGGCCCAGAACCTCCCTGCGTGTCTGCCCTGTGGTCTGAGCAAACATGAGCCCGAGCCGACCACAGCAGTCACGTGGACAGAAATGTGCCCAGCTAAGAGAAGCCGGCAGAGCACCCAGCCTCAGCCCTTTTGTTGATGAACACAGAGGATTGGCAACTTTGCCCAGCCCAAGAGCTCAACTGGGTCGACATCTTGGTGTGGCCCCCTCGCCCTAATGAGAGGCAAAGATCCTGCCTCTTAGCTCTCCTCCCATCACCTCTGGAGAAGGACACAGTTCTTCTGAGCCAGCTCACAGTCAAAGCCTCCCAGCTTATGGAGAGCTCTTTTTGCACCTTAGGGAGGCACGCACATGCTCTGGGAGCCACCCGGGCCAGGCACGGAAGACTGTCCCCCTTTGGGAAATGCTTGACCTCTGGACACTGCAGAGAGGGAGGTCTGAAAGAGGCACATGGGTTTCTCCAATTCAGGGCTGAACCATCCAAGGAAATTCTTGACAGACTCTAATTGTCCTCAGCCCAGATGAGAAAAATGAAGACTTTTCTTGGTAGAATTACCCAAGTATTAGACCCTGTTAGGGATGAGACCTCAGACTTCCCCATTGTATTACCATAGCTGAGTAGGACCTACAACAAATGTAATTAGATGTTGAAGTTCACTTTATCACAGAAGATGGTGATTATGCAAATATGGGCTATGCTATTAGTATGGGTTTCGAAAATTGCATCCTTCTCTTCCACTTTAGGTTGGCTTATGGGTACTAATTCTTGAACCTCCTGGAGACTCCAGGCTGATTAAAGTTTGCACAGACCAAACAGACACACTTCCTCCCTCCAAGAGCTGTGATTAGGCCCAGGTCTTTGTTTCTGAACTGTGTTCCTTAGAGGCGCCTTTGGGACTGTTGGATGGAGGGTGGCAGCAGGGTGTTGGACCATAAGGTTTGTCTAAAGCAGCTCCTCTTTAGTTGTTGAATATGTTGGGCTGGTGGGCAAGGTTTTGTTTGAAGAAAGGATTTCAGGGCTAACAAAGTTTTGAAAGCCACTGTCCTAACCCAAAGATTGTTGCTATGAACGTCTCTGTGTATGTATTAGGTTCACCAGTCCTTTCATGTTCTTTTTTTTAAATTGGGTTTTTTAAAAAAATTATAAGTCAAATAATACGAGGTATATAAGAAACAGGTTAAACGTCTCTCCCCTTATCCCTTGCAGTTCTGCTCTTTCAAGATAACCAGTACTGACAGGCTGATATGCACCCTCCCCTGTGTTTCTCTCTCTGTGCTGATATCCTTTAAAATGTTTCCGTTGTGAAAAATTTAAAACATACAAAACAGCAGAAATGAGTGTAGTTAACCCATATGTACTGATCCCCCAGTTCCAATAATTATCAAGATTTTACAACACTTGCTTCATCTTTTTCTCATACATTTTTGGGTTTTTGTTTTGTTTTAGAAGAATAGTATTATACTACATCTATACTTGGCAACTGTTTTTTACTTGATGTGTCTTAAAAATTTTGTCCTGATCAACTCATATACCACTTCCTCTTCATGGCTGCATAGTTTTCCATCATATGTGTGAACCATCAATCACTCAGTCATTATCCTATTCTTGGACATTCAGGCTATTTCCAAAAGTTTTGGCAATAAGTTGTAAATTTATTATAATAAGCTAACTGTAATAAAAGTCCTTGTATGTATTTGCATATTGGTGAATATATTTCTGTAGGTAAGATTTCCAAAAGTGGGATTGTAGGATCCTGGGCTATATATTGAGTTGGCCAAAAAGTGTCCATAGCATCGTATGGAAAAACTGAAAGGAAACTTTGGGCAAACCCTATATATTTTAAGCTTTATCCAATATTTCCAAAGTATATTCTCAAAAGATTGTCGATATATAACTTCCTACCAGCAATGTATGGATATGCCCATTTCCCAGTCTCTTTATCAAGCCTGGATATGATTGCTCATTAAAAATGTTATGAACTTCTGTGTAGAGATGGCATAAAATCAATGTTTCATATGTGTCTGCGAATGGATTCTTTTTCTGCATTTATTTTGTAAATTTTAGTTTTGCAGTCATTATTTGGGTGGGGGAGATAGCCGTTAGGAGCATCTGGGATAGAGGGCAGGAAGGAAATGTCTTTTGAAGACCAACCGCGGGTCTTTGTTCCCGTTAGTTTGCCCAGCGGAAGACAGGCACCGGCCGCGTGGTCCACATCTGCAACCTGCCGGAGGGAAGCTGCACAGAGAATGACGTCATTAACCTGGGGCTGCCGTTTGGCAAGGTCACTAATTACATCCTCATGAAGTCGACTAATCAGGTAAGTCTCGGCACATTCACACTGGTACGTACCGGATAAACCGCACACTGGTGGAAGGGAACTATATAATTTTTTTTTTTTTTTAAAAGAAGCTGTTCGTAGCATAAAGGGGTAATGCACAGCTGGCCTCCTGCTGGTGCAGCACCGAGAGTTCCGTCATCGGTGGTGGTGTTTCGTTTCCTCTGGTTTCACTTTACCCTTCTTGTGATGGGCCCAGGCCTTTGCAAGTTACCTAGAGGTGAGGATGTGTTTTGGAATAAAGTGTTCCTTAGCATAGAAAAGCTAGATGGTTCCTAAAACAGAAATCCAGGGACTCGAGTCTTTTCACTATATTACCCACCCCCTGAGCTAATGCTAGTCTTTCTCACCTTCTACGTTTCTCATCTCTGATGGCATGTGGATTTTGAGCCAGCCAACAACTGACCGGGAAGAGGTATTTTCACTGATCCTTGGTGTTGACATCCAAGGCCCTTGGCTCTCGTAGCAGGAGAGTAGGTGGGAATTGATGGGTGCATGGTGAATCTCAGGAACTAAGAACCCTCAGCCCATGTGGATTGAGTCTTTGGGGGTTCTGTTTGTCTTCATTTCTAAAGTCTGGAGAGGAATTTATACAGAGACTGGTCAGAAGTAAGAACATTTAGTCTTTTATTTCTAATGACTATTTTAACTTTAGGAATCAAAGAAACAGGCACAGGAGAAATTCTTTTCTTAAGTAAGGCACGAACTTTGGAAAATCAAAGCCACCTTGGATCATCAGGGGTCTTCCTGCATCAACTTGGGCTTAGACTACTTGTGTAGTCTCTTCATTCCTCCTTCTCAGAATTCTATTTTGGGCAAATTTCCAAAATTCAGCTTGCAACATAAATGCAGTGAGATTCCCTGGGTTCATTTTATTCCCATGTGACAGGTGAAAGCTAGAGGTGCTAAAATGTTGGCGTGAAGAATGAGGCACTTAGAGTCAGACAGATAGAGCTTATATTGTAGAATCTAAAATATACAACAAACTAGTGCGTATAATATGAAAGAAGCAGACTCATAAATATAGAGAAACAACTAGTGGTTACTAATGGGGCGGGGGTAGGGGCACTGTAAGTGGACCAGCGGGAGGTACAAACTGTTGGGTGTAACATAGGCTCAGGGTGGATTATATGACACAGACTATGGAGCCAATGTTGTGTCATAACTGTAAATGGAAAGTAATCTTTAAAAAGTGTATAAAAATAAAACATTTAAAAAAGAGGCACTTAGAAAGCTGAGTGGTAGATTTTGAAATAAAACTGTAAAGAACCCTGACTTCTTGGTCTCCCACCCTTCTGCCATGGACTGTGACAGCCACAGAGAAAGGCATGACTGAAATTCAAAAGCAAATTTGAGGGAAGTGGAGGGGATGAGCTTGTTTAGCCCACGCAGTTCAAGGACATGGGAGGTGAGGGCTCGCAGTGAGGGCTCCCTGGTCACAGACCATGTTTCCTTCTCAGCACTGACATTGAGAAGTTGCGTTGATCAGTCACTGGTCAATTGACCAGTTCGTTGCATCATGATTATGGTATTAATACAAACCCATCGAATCTAAGATACAATAACAGTGACCAATCTGTCACTGCAGCTCCTGGGGCAAACTGACAGGTCAGTCAAAACAGTCTGTGCAGGGAGTTCACTGGTGGTCTAGTGGTTAGGATTCTGGCTTTCACTGGTATGGCCTAGGTTCAATCCCTGATCAGAGATCTAAAATCCTGCAAGCTGCTTAGTGTGGCCAAAAAAAAATGTCTATGTAGAAACTCCCTGTATCATCAATTGAGTGGAAAAGCCCGTTTCTTTGTAAAGGTTTTTATTAGAATAGTTAAAGAGGAGAAATACTGTGGAAACATAACTGTTTCCTCTCTCTCCAGCTCACAAAGACATGGCCTTCCTTCAAGCCTCAGAAACCCCCAGTGTTCTTAGAGTATTTCTTTCTTTGCTAAGAAATTGAGAGCTCAGATACCCAGGACTTGTGTCTGTCTCCTGCCATTGGCACCACTGGCCAGCAAGTTTTGCAGGGATCAGCCCAAGGTCACTTGTGCAACAGACTCAGTCCCTCCTCTCGGGGAACTGTGGGTTAATGGACCCTCCCAACCCAAGGGGCTCCTGTGGCATGTTGTAGCCACAGATGGACGTACGTAATTAAGAATAATGTTTGGTAACCATGGAGATCAGGAGAGGGGCCATCTTATAATGAGCTCTTTCGCTAAAGTTAATAAATAGGTCTCTTTGAACAGATGGGATCAAAGAGAGCTCTTTTCCTTGTATTGAAGTTTTTTCCTTTTTATTGAGGTATAAAACACATACTCTAAAATGCACTAATCTTAAGTGTGTGTGAGTGCTTAGTCACTCAGTTGTGTCCGACTCTTCATGACCCCATGGACTGTAGCCTGCTAGGTTCCTTTGTCCATGGGATTCTCCAGGCAAGGATACTGGAGTGGGTGGCCATTCCTTTCTCCAGGGGATCTTCCTGACCCAGGGATCGTACCTGGGTCACTTGCTTTGCAGGCAGATTCTTTGGCATCTGAGCCACTGGAGAGGCCACAGTCTTAAGTGTACAACTCCATTCATTTTTTACATGTGTGTACTCAGTTACTCAGTTGTGTCCAACCCTTGCAATCTGTTAGACTGTAACCCACCAGGCTCCTCTGTCCATGTCCTCTGTCCATTTTTTCAGGCAAGACTACTGGAGTGGGTTGCCATTTCCATCTCCAGTGGATCTTCCCGACCCAGGAATCAAACCCATATCTCCTGTGTCTCCTGTATTGCAGGCAGATTCTTTACCCCTGAGCCATCAGAGAAGCCCTTTTACATGTGTTGGTGGTGGTTTAGTCGTTAAGTTGTGTCTGACTCTTGCGACCCCATGGATTGTAGCCTGTCAGGCTCCTCTGTTCATGGGAGTCTCCAGGCATGAACACTGGAATGAGTTGCCATGTCCTCCTCCAGGGGATCTTCCCAACCCAGGGATTAAACCCAGCCCTCCTGCACTGCAGGCAGATTCTTTACCATCTGAGCCACTAGGGATTACTGTGCACATAACAGATAGAGAACATTTCCAGAATCCCAGAAGGTTTCCTCATTTCCCTTCCTAATCAGTATCCACCCCCAACCCCAAGGGAAACTCAACTCTAACTTTTACCAGCATCAATTTGTTCTGCCTGTTCTTGAACTTTATATACATGGAGTCACACCTTGTATGGAATTTCCTTTAAGACCATTCAAGTCAAGTCCAATGTCTATTCCTCCTTTCTTTCCTAGGCCTTTTTAGAGATGGCTTACACAGAGGCTGCCCAGGCCATGGTCCAGTATTACCAAGAAAAATCTGCCATGATCAATGGTGAGAAATTGCTTATTCGGATGTCCAAGAGATACAAGGAATTGCAGCTGAAGGTAAAGCACCCTCTCCTTCATTCAGTTGTTCAGCAAACATCAGCTGAGTGTCTCCTTGTCAGCCACTGGCCTGAGTGCTGGTGGGAAGGAGACAAAAAGATCCAAAAAGTATCCACTGCCTTTGAGGATATCACATGGGAAGGCAAACCCATTCTAACATGGCAAGAAACGTGCTCACTGAGGTAAGGACAGGACGCAAAGGGGTGCTTGAGACAGGATGGCTACCTACCTGGGACCCAAGAACAATTTTAAGGGAAATCTTAAAAGATAAAGCAAGAGGGAAAGGTGGTTGCTTTTTCAGAGGTTAGAGTTCCAGGCATAAACCTCTGAATGTAACCTCCTTCTCTACTTAGACAGGTTTTCAGTTGCTTTTTCTTCCTCTGTGACCTCTTGATCTTTTATTCTTTCCTCCATCCTCTGTATTTATGCCTTAAGTGAAAGTCACTCAGCCATGTCTGACTGTTTGCAACCCCGTGGACTTTACAGTCCATGGAATTCTCCAGGCCAGAATACTGGTTTCAGTAGCCATTCCTTTCTCCAGGGACTCTTCCCAACCCAGGGATGGAACCCAGGTTTCCCAAATTGCAGGCAGATTCTTTACCAGCTGAGCCACCACGAAGCCCCCATTTATGCCTTAAGGTCCATGGTAATTCTTCTAAGCAGCACATGACTGAGCTGGCCATCGTCCAAACTCAGGATTGAACTGAGATCATTGCAGACAGGGCTTTTGTCTTTGTTTTAGCTTGTTCTACCTTTCTTTTTTCCTTTCTTTTTTGTTTTATTGTAAAGTATAACCAAAAAAAAAAAAAATACTGATTTTGTATTGTACAGCTGAAAAAGTAATGATGGTGAACTTCCATAACCCCGTAAAACCACCACCAAAGTCAAGAAATGGGACACAGACAGCACCCAGAAACTCCCATGAGTCCCTTTTTATGTTAACTCTTCTTTCCACTTTCCTGACTCTAATCATTTCCTTGCTTTTCCATTTATTATTTACTTCCTCTCCATGCCTTCCTTAACACTGTAGTTTAGTTTTGCCTATTGTTGCGTTTTTTGTGAATGGAATCATACTGTATTCTTTCATTCAACATTATGCCATCTATGTTGGGTGTATCTATTTTCACTGCTATGCAAATTTCCATTGTATGAGTATAGATTTGTTTATCCATTCCACTGTTGATGGACATTTTGGTTATTTCCAGTTTTAGGGCAGTAGGGACAGAGCTACTGTGAACATTTTCTAACATGTTATTTCAGTACCCATGTTACACGAGTGTACAATTAGGGGAACTATGCACCTAGAATTGCTGGATCACCAGGCATGCTTACCCTCAGCTTTGCTGGATGATAGCATTCCTCTTCGGAGAAGGCAATGGCACCCCACTCCAGTACTCTTGCCTGGAAAATCCCATGGATGGAGGAGCCTGGTAGGCTGCAGTCCATGGGGTCGCCAAGAGTCGGACACGACTGAGCGACTTCACTTTCACTTTTCACTTTCACTCATTGGAGAAGGAAATGGCAACCCATTCCAGTGTTCTTGCCTGGAGAATCCCAGGGACGGGGGAGCCTGGAGGGCTGCCGTCTGTGGGGTCGCACAGAGTCGGACACGACTGAAGTGACTTAGCAGCAGCAGCAGCAGCAGCCACATTCCTACCAGTAGTGTCTGAGAGTTTTCATCAGCTCCGCTTCTTGCTAATTCTTCGTCTTGTGCAACTTTTTTGCCCCTCTGGGGAAAAGTGTGATGGTTTATCATGGCTTTATTTTTTATTTTGCGTATTAATTGAGGCTGAGCAATTTTGCATGTGTTTGTTGGTTATTCCACCTAGATCTTCTCTGGTAGGAAATTTTAAAGTCATTTGCCCATGCATTTGTTTTAGATTGTATCTTCCTATTGGTTTGCAGGAGTTCTCTTGACTGGAGCACTGAGTCCATTTGGATTTGTTGTAATTAATGCCATATTTGTGGTTAAATCTAACTTTTTATTTTGTACTTTCTACTGTCTTATTTAATAGGGATTTTCTGGTTCACTTCAGCTCATTCCACATTTACTGAGGGTCCATTTTGCTCAAGACTTGCAGCCCTTAATCAGCCTTCAAGGCTCAAATCAGAACACAAAGGGTTAGCAGCTGTTTCTAGCTAGGACAAGCATTCTGACAAGTCTACATATGTAGATTGGTAATACATCAACCAGTTGCCAAAGTCCTAATTTTGCTTTGCTTGCATTATTGCTTCTGAAGTTCCTTTGCCAACAATTCAGCTTCAGGCAGAACCTGGCATTCTTTTCCCAGCTCATGAAAGCCTGTTGCTTTTCTCAGAGAAGTAAAAGATCCTGCCCTATTCTGTACCCGAAGTTCTTGTTCTCCCTGATTCTGCCCTGGGGGCTAGAATTGAATTTCTGCACTGAATTCATAGTGGAGCTTTGGTCTCCAAATGAGATGTTGTCATAAGGCTCTAGTTAGGATTAACTGCAGTCCTCTGCTTCTTAAAGTACCAAGGCACCGAGGTCCCTTATCAAGGGAGGTCTTTTGTGGTGGTGCAAAAACTATGGGTTAAATGGGTCAGATGATCAAAGTTTGCATTCAGCTAATGTTCACTGAGTGCTCATTGTGAGTGGGAACTGGGCCATGAATATGGTGGCAGCAGGTCTGTAGAGGCGCTCACAGGCTGGTGGGAGGAAGAGCACATAAATAGAACCATCAGCAACCATGTGACCTACAGCAGATTGGAGGGTGGTAGCACCAGCCTAGCCTCTACCCCTTCCTGCTTTGATGACCTTGGACAAATTGCTTAACCTCTGTGTACCTCAGGTTCCAGATCAGTAAAGGACTATATACCTGTGTTCTTTCGTTTTAAGCATTTTTTTTTTCACACGTGGTCTTCTTGAGTCTCACAATCACCCTCCCCTGTGACGTGTGTAGGGTGGATAATAACAGTAATTAAAATAGTACAACAATAATAATGAGACTATGTGCCTTTAATTGAGTCCTGGGTCAAGTAGTGTGCCAAGCACTTTAAGATATTATCTACTGTGATCCTGACATCAGTCCTGTCGGACAGGTATTATTATCAGTTCTACAGACAAGGAAACTGAGCCTCATAGAAGTTTGGTAACTGGCCTGAAATCACAGTTACTGGAAGAGTCATGATTGTATCTTAGGGCTGTTTTGGTTTTGCACTCTGTGTGCGTCTCCTTATTGTGTTTTTATGATCTCCGTTGTCCATGTGAAAAAAAGAGAAATCAGATAATTTGCTTGTAGTCATCCAGTCATTAAGCTGCAGAGATAGTATTCTAACAGAGCTTCTCAAACTTCAGTGTGCGTACACATGCCTTGTGGATCTTGTTGAAATTTCTGATTCAGTAGGTCTGGGTCAGGGCTGTGGTTCTGCATTTCTCACACACTCCCAGGAGACGTCAATGTTTCTGGTCCTTGTAGCACACTCTAAGTGGCCAGAACAGGTGGATCCTGACCTTTAGCGAGGATTTTGTGCTCCCCAAGTAGTCACACTGCCTCTACGTGAAAGCATCTTAGAGCATGTTTCAATTACATAGTAACGGGTGTATTATGGTCCCCATGTTGACATGAATCAGCTTGGACTTCCTCTGCAAGTCCAAGCCCTTCTTTTATCTCCATTAAAGCATACTGGCTAATATAAATAAAAGAATTTATTGGCTCATGGAACTGAAAAAAACAAGAGTAGCCCTGGGTTGCAGGCATGGCTGGATTCAGGACCCAAGTGCTATCATTTGGACTTGGTTTCTGTTCCCTTGGCCTTGTTGCTGGGGTCTCCCTGGGCTGGGCCCCGACAGCCCCCGGCTCTCTCCTCTACGTGGTGTGATGGCTTCAGTGACTCCAGCATCTTTGGCTCCTCAGCCTCCCATTTTCCTTCACCGAGAGAAAGCCAGAGTTTTCCTAGTGATACCAGGGAAGTCCCTCTGATACATGCGCTTCCCTGAGCCAGTCCTCGTAGCTGTGGTGTGATTGGTCAGACCATGTCACCTGCATCCTGGGAGCAGGCTGGGGACAGGGGATGGTTCCTGGGGAGGCAGACAGCAAGTCATTGTGTCCATATACGTCTCTGGGCCAAAGGGCCACCACGTGGGGCCCCACCTGGGCTTGCAGAGGTCGGGGAGACTTTGATTGGTCTTTCTCCTGTAATTTTACCTTTTGCTCACCAGACAAAGTGGAGGAGGAAGAAGGAGAGATTTTTATTTTAAGGCATTTCTCCTCTCCTCTCAAATATTTCCTCATGTCGGTAATCTTGTCTCACTCTTTGTGGCCGAGATTCTGTTCCTCAGGGCATTTGGGACAGAAACTTTCACACAATAGGTGTCCTACAAATGTGTGAAATGAGTGAGAAAATCTGAAAGAATGATAAAAAGTGAGTGTTTTCCTTCCTGCAGACCTGCATGAGAAGACTGATTATTCAAAGTCCTCTTGCCCAGAGACTCTCACCAGGTAGACTGGGGCGTGACTGAGGCTCCCGGGTGGTTTGGGAACCGTGGGCCTGTTTTCAGAGCCATTGGTCTTGCCAGCCTCCTACGCACAGAGATGGTCTTTGGCCCTGGGAAGCAGTCTTGTGAGTGATCCATGATCTCTTGGTTAAGGAGAATAAATCAGTAAATGATGACTGAGGGTCTTTTCCATGTAAGATGTAGTGCCAAGGGTAACAGTGAGCATGCGAGAGGTCCTCACTTGGGGGAAAGTTTGCTATCTCACTGGCAGAGAAGCTAATCTCATGATTTAAACCTGAGTGCATCTGTTCCAAGTTCCCAGAAGATCAGTGGCAAAAGGCACTATGACTTGGTTGTGTCAAGAAGGGGAGAGATTCCTGAGTAGAGCCTTGAAGGATGAGGCAACTAAACAGAGAGGGGGCCTCCAGGCAGGAGGTGGGTGAGAGGTAGAGTCTGGAAAGCACAGTGATACAGAAATAATCAGGGATGCTGTGACAGTATGTGGCTGTGACAAGTTCAGGGCTCATCTGCAAGGTGTCAGCATCTTCCTAAGGTTCTTGAGACAAATGAAACAGCCCAGGAGGGGTTAGGAGGCACGAAACTCTCTAGCGGCTTCTTTTACGCTGGCCCAGCACTCTGTGGCCTTTATCAGGACAGCACTCTCTGCCCCGAGGCTCTCAGTGGATGCCAGGTGGGCCTCATTATCTCACCTTTATAGGTGGAGAAGGTGAGTCTCCCACAGGCAACAAGCCATGACCCCAGGTGACCCTGCCAGCTGGCAGCAGGGCTGGGCTGCTCTTCCTGGGTGGAGATTCTCCATCCACGGAGACTCCCTGTGAGATCATACTTCCCTGGGACTGTATGGGGCTTGGAATCTCACTCTTGCTTTAAAGCAGCAAGATGTGTTGACAGAGAGCATTGTAAATGGTCCCCTGGGGGCTGGTTGACAGTGGAAATGGATTCACCGTTGGGGTGTGTGTTAATATACCATCCTGTGCACTTCTGTGTGTGTTTGAAGTATTCTGCAATAAAAAGGTGTATCCAAACATCATCACACACCTACTCCATCCTCTTCTTTTTCCACTCCTCTGCAGTGATTATGGCTTTCTTTTACCTGCTTCCTTTATACCTTTAACCACACGATAATGAGGCCAGGCCTGAAGAGGAAGGTTGAGAGAGGATTTTCTTAGAGTTGTGAAAAGTTGATTCTGTTATTTGAAAGCCTTTGGCCACTTCTGACTCCTCAGATGGCAGCTGGCAGGGTGTTTGGGCCAGAGAGTGCCAATAGTTTGGAATTATCACTTAAAATAGAGGAACTGACCTCCAGTCCTTGGAGCGGGGAGTCATGGTGCCTGTGACCGCCATCTCCAGCATATAGTATTTGCAGATTGTTGTGGCCTTTCTCTGCAACCCATCCCTCCAACTCTCCAGCCAGTCATCGTGCCATGAAACTCAATCATTCCATGGGGGGCCCAGTGCTGCTGCTGCTGCTAAGTCACTTCAGTCGTGTCCGACTCTGTGCGACCCCATAGACGGCAGCCCACCAGGCTCCCCCATCCCTGGGATTCTCCAAGCAAGAACACTGGAGTGGGCTGCCATTTCCTTCTCCAATGTATAAAAGTGAAAGTGAAGTCGCTCAGTCGTGTCCGACTCTTGGCGACCCCATGGACTGCAGCCCACCAGGCTCCTCCATCCATGGGATTTTCCAGGCAAGAGGAACTGACCTCCAGTCCTTGGAGCGGGGAGTCACGGTGCCTGTGACCGCCATCTCCAGCATATAGTATTTGCAGATTGTTGTGGCCTTTCTCTGCAACCCATCCCTCCATCTCTCCAGCCAGTCATCGTGCCATGAAACTCATCATTCCATGAGGGGCCCAGTGCTACTGCTGGTCAACAAGCCCATTCCCTGCTTCACCCAGCCATGCCACCTGAATAAAAGCAAATTCAGGGGGCGCTGGGCTGACAGTGGCCTCACAAAGCTGTTCTGTGGTTGAGAAAATAAGGGCAAGGAAATATTTAAGCCCAGAAGAGGCTCTTCTAGCCCCCAGAGAACTCTAGAAGCACCTCTCTGACCCCCAAGGGATTGCATTGGGCCATTGAGGATGTTTTTATCTGTGGTACCTGACTGGCCAGCTCTGCCCCATCATCAGCAAGGCATCCAGAAAGAGGAGGGCCCGAGGGGCTGTTGTCTGTGATGATGGAGGTCAGTAGGGTCCGAGAGCTCCTTGAATGCCTCTGGCTGTGCCACTGGCCTGACCTGCCCCTCCCTGAGGGTCTCAAGCCCACCCCGATGCTGCCCTGGGTAACCTATAGAACCTCAGCTGCTCCCTGACCAGGCCCCTCCTCTTACCCCATGCTTTTCTGGATCCGGACTAGAGGGACAATCAAGAGGACTTGAGGTTCCAGAAGGCAGAAGAAAGGTATTGAGGACCCTGGGGACGCTTTTTGCTACAGAAGGTCCCTCATCCAGACCCCTCAGGGAATTTGGATGCTGTCAAAAGTTGCCATGGTACATTTCACCTGGTGTGGGGGCACATTCATTAACCTTGGGCTGTTCCAGCTTGGCAGGGTGAGGACAGATTTGGGCCTGCCTGGTGCCAGCAGATCTTGTCCCACATCCCTGCTCTTGGTCTTGATGGTTCTCACGGGCTTTCCCAGGCTGGCCCACGTGGAGGCAGTGATGCTGCGGGTCTCCTAAGGACCAACCATCCCAGGCTGGCCTCTCCTGTGATGATGCAGGAGGCAACTTTCACTTTGTGGTCCAAGAAGGGGGCAGGCAGGAAGAAGGCCACTCAGTGGGTTCAGATCAACCTTCTCGTTTTACCAGCAACCCAGGCAGGAGGACAGGTGTCTGCAGTGGTGTAGAAGGAGGCACCCTGGCAAGAGCCTTCTTCTCCATGCAGGCCCACAGCCCCAGCTCCTTCCCTTGCTTGGCCTTGGGTTGCTGGCTTCTGGTCCAGTCTAAGCAGTTAGGTTGCTAGTTGCCTGTGCAGGGGCTGGATGATCTGGTTACTCATAGGTGACACTTCCATAGGCTTATAGAGGGGCCACACCTTTATAGCTATGGTCAGATGAAAGGGATCATTTGCCAAAACTGCGAGGCCTGCTCTTGGTGGGTATGCTGACCTGTGCTAGTTCCTGAGCGTTTTATTGAATAGGGATGGTCTGGCTTTTGACCACCCCCTCCTCCTTCATAGCCACAGTGGTAGCGATCACTGACTTCTCTTCTCTTCTCTCGTGTTTCAAGTTGACAAGCGATCCTTCCCTGACTTGAACATTTTTTTCTTATTATTATTAAGAAACTTTCTCTTTTTTTTTTAAATTTTACTTTATTTTACAATACTGTGTTGGTTTTGCCATACAGCAACATGTATCTGCCATGGGTGTACACATGTTCCCCATCCTGAACCCCCCTCCCACCTCCCTCCTCACACCATCTCTCTGGGTCATCCCAGTGCACCAGCCCCAAGCATCCTGTATCCTGCATTGAACCTAGACTGGTGATTCGTTTCTTATATGATATTATACATGTTTCAATGCCATTTTACCTCCCTTCCCTAAGTCCTAGCTCTGACCTCTCCTCTGAAACCACAGGAGGCTCCTCCTTAATTCTCTCCTCCCTTTATTATTCCTCAGCACAACCCTCAATGGCAGCAGTAACACAGATCAGTGTCTACGCATCCAGCTCATCATGGAGCTCACTTCGTATCTTTGGCCCTGGGTCTCACACCTATAAGATGAGGTGTTTGATGATACCTGACATCCATATAGGCTCTAAGATTTCACATTAATTGTTGGGTTGGCCAAAAAGTTTATTTGCATTTAAACACACTTTTTGGCCAACCCAATATATAGGAGGGGGAAAAATAAGGATATAAAGAACAGTTAATTACATTTCCTAAGAAAATTCTTTATCAAAAATTGACATTATAGACTGAGGGCTTTTAAGTCTTTTTTAAACATCAGTATTGTAGGGATGGCAGAGGATGAGATGGTTAAATAGCATCTGCAATTCAATGGTCGTGAATTTGAGCAAACTCCAGGAGATAGTGGAGGACGGAGGAGGCTGATGTGATGCAGTCCATGGGGTTGCAAAAAGTTGGACATGACTTAGCAACTGAACAACAACAACAATTTTGGGGATATAAATCACAAAGCATAAATTTACCCTGCTCCATCCATTTTAATTGAACGGACGAATTCTCTGTAGTCTTTCGCAAAATGCTTCCATCCTTCTGTGCCCCTAAATTTCATTTTTAACCATTTATTTTTATTGTTTTCTTATTTGTCCACTCTAGCGTTAGGAAATGCCACTCTAGGCTTTGGTTGGGATTTGGGGGCTGGGCTTGGTCCTGTCCTGGCACAGTCACCATATGGTGACTTCTAGAAGGGTGGAGCCTTGGGTGCTTGTATCCTCAACTGTGAAACCTGGCCTAGCCTGCACTGCCCACCTTGCAGACTTCCATTTAGCACTAAATGACCCACTAAAAGAACCATGCTGTAGTCAGGAGCTGCTGGAAGCGTGGGGGCATGGAAGGGACCTTGGAGTTAAAATGCCGGTTGTCAAGTAGAAGGCAATGGCACCACACTCCAGTACTCTTGCCTGGAGAATCCCATGGGTGGAGGAGCCTGGTAGGCTGCAGTCCATGGGGTCGCTAAGAGTAGGACACGACTGAGTGACTTCACTTTCACTTTCCTGCATTGGAGAAGGAAATGGCAACCCACTCCAGTGTTCTGGCCTGGAGAATCCCAGGGACGGGGGAACCTGGAGGGCTGCCGTCTGTGGGGCCGCACAGAGTCGGATACAACTGAAGCGACTTAGCAGCAGCAGCAGCAACCATCTCTGTAAATGTGTTCCTTAACCCAGCACAACTCCAGAGGTCACCCTAGAGCACAGCGTGGCTGGTGACTGGAGCTGTGCCAGGCAGAACTCTGCCTTGATGTCTCTGGGTCTCAGTTTCCTCAGATGTAAAATGTGGGGGCTGCATTCTCTGATCTTCAAGTCTCTTTCTAAGTTGTAACACCTCTTCCCCTCCCTCCCTCTTTCCTTTTGTTCCTTTCACATATTAGATATTTTCTTTTATTTTGGAGGGAGGTGGGAGGTGGGTAGTAACAAATGCTGCTTTCCGCCTGCACCTGGAGAGTGAGCCTCAGACTTCTTCCTTCCCAGCTTCATGGATGCCATGTGCCCTGGACCAGTCAGCCCCGCACTGTTCAGCATTATGCTCATACTTCTCATCCTCTGGATTAAACTGTCTCCCCCTAAGAAGGCTCTTTCCCCCCTTTGGTGGATGGGGCAATGAACCCAAGTCCTAGCTGCTTCCCTCTGGTGTTTGCAAGGCCTTCTCAGGTCTGACAGTGACCCTCTGACTTTGCCTAGAAACCTGGGAAGACCGTGGCTGCCATCATCCAGGACATCCATTCCCAGAGGGAGAAGGACATGTTCCGGGAAGCAGAAAGGTGAGGCCCGGCCTTGGTCTCAGGGCAGATTCTGGGTCATTGGAACATCCTCCCCTTTCTTGGGGTACTTGAGTCATTCTGTGCCCTGCCCTTGCCTCATCCTGTCCATCAGCTTTTTCTGGGCATTATACTTCTTTGTGTCCGAGGGAATATGCGAGTCCAGTCGAGTGCTCAGGTTAAACCTCAGAAAAATTCAAGATGCTCAGCTTCCTCTCAGCTGCTCCTCCTTTGTTGGAAAGGCATATAGGAGAGGGTCTGCTGATATATGACTCTTAGGGGCAAGGGTACACTCTGCTAAAACAGCCTGAGAGTGTGTGCGGTGTATGTGTGTTGTGTTCGCTTTGTGTTATGTGGTTCTATTGCATATGTGGTATGTTGTATGTATGTATGGTTATGTGCAGTGTGTGTATTTTGTCTGTGTTATATGGTTGTATTGTGTGTGTTGTGTTGTATGTGTGTTTGATATGTGTGGAGTGGTGTGTGTGTGTGGTGTGGTACATGTGTGTTGTACGTGTGGTATATCTATGGGGTCTGTGTGTGTGTGATATGTGTGGTGTCTCGTGTGTGTTGTGTGTGGTGTGGGTGCATGTGTGTTGTACGTGTGGTATATCTATGGGTCTGTGTGTGTGTGTGTGATATGTGTGGTGTGGGTGTATGTGGGCTCTGAGTGTGGTATGTGTATGTGTATGTCTTCTGATTTTTCTTGAGCTGAATGTAGGTGCAGAAACGTCTGTGACTTGACCGGTCACTCACTCAACACTGAGTGCATTTGGTTTTCTGACTCATCTCTCCCAACTGAAGCTGTGACTCTGCCAGGCTGAGGCTGCAAGGTCACCCCTGTCACCACCCCGCAGAGTGAAGATGGTCCCTGCGGGGGCCACTGTGCAGAACAGCAGGAGCAGCAGCGGGCCTGCTCATTCTGTGTTTTTCACCCAGAGCTGCCACAGGTGGCGCTCTAACCTTGCTGCAGAGGGCCCGGCCCAGGCTGTATCCCGAGAGGAGGTCAAAGCTGGTCCCAGGGAGCCACATCTCTTGTCCCCTGGTCAGTGAGGACCGCGTGGTTTTCCTGTATTTGGAAACCAAATGGAAGTTCCCCATCCTTTTAGAATATTGGGTGGATGACTCAACTGACCTGTTTAATAACAACCGTGTGTGTGTATATGTGTGTGTTTGTGTCTATCTTTGTTTGCAAACCAGCCCAATTATTCATCCCCACTCCAGGGTTGGGATTTTTGTTTTTCAAATATTGTGGCTGTTTGAGTTTTTTAAAGACACACGTGAAGCTGCAGCTGCCCCTGCAGTTCTGTGGTAGAGTCCCGAGGGCAGGTGACCAGGAAGCCTTGCTCTGAACCCTAGATAGGCTCAGGTCCTCTTCCGGATTTCTGTTTCATCATCTGATACATGAGCAGGTCAGAGCTCTAAGGACTCTTCCAACCCCAAATGCCTTCCTAGAAAAATGGAGGCCAAGAGGTGGCCTTTACTTCGGTGGAGGCCAGGTGTAGGGGTGACTTCAGTCTCCTAGACAAGAGGTCGTCTGACTGAACCCAAGGTTAGGCAGCCTCTTCCACCAGGCTGGACCAGAGCAACCTTGCTGGACCCCAAACTCCCCTCCCTTCCCTGGGACAGTCTCCTGCTGCCTGAGTGAAGCTCATTTCCAAGAGGAGATGTGGCTGAGCCAAACCAGCCCAATTATTCATCCCCACTCCAGGAGCATTATGAGGAAAGAAGCAGAGGGCAGCCAGCATTGCGCCCAGGGAAAATCCCTCCCTGAGGGCGGAGGGAGGCAGAGCTTGCTCCTGGACCACTCTGGGGGCTCTGCACAGTGGTGGTAAGAGCGCATGGCCGGGTGGGGTCACGTGCTCCGTGGCTCTATTGCAGAGATGGGGTGTATCTGGCCGGGGTGGGGGGACCTGTGGGTGCTGCAGATTCTAAAGCGGCTCCTTTGCCACCCCCTCACAGGTACGGCCCAGAAAGGCCACGATCTCGAAGTCCAGTGAGCCGGTCGCTGTCCCCGAGGTCCCACACTCCGAGCTTCACCTCCTGCAGCTCTTCTCACAGCCCCCCGGGCCCCTCCCGGGCCGACTGGGGCAACGGCCGGGACTCCTGGGAGCACTCTCCCTATGCCAGGAGGGAGGAAGAGCGAGGCCCAGCGTCTTGGAGGGAGAACGGGGAGGACAAGAGGGATAGGACGGACACGTGGGCGCATGATCGCAAGCACTACCCCCGGCAACTAGACAAAGCCGAGTTAGAGGAGCGACTGGAAGCGGGGAGGGGCTACAGAGAAAAGCACCCGAGGTCTGGGTCCCCCAACCCGCTCCATTCCGCGTCGGGCTACAAAAGCCGAGAAGATGGCTACCACCGGAAAGAGTCCAAGGGCAAATCGGACAAGTACCTGAAGCTGCAGCAGGATGCCCCGGGGAGGTCCAGGAAGAAAGATGAGGCCAGGCTGCGAGAAGGCAGGCACCCCCACACCGACGACTCGCGCAGGGAAGACGGACTGGAGCCCAAGGGCACCAAGTCCAAACAGAGTGAGAAAAACAGAGCCAAGAGACCTGATCGAGACCAGGAAGGAGCTGATGACAGAAAAGAAAGGATAGCAGAGAATGAGGTAAGGATGGAATCCCTTTCCCCCAGGTAAGGAGAGGCAGGTCCCAGGGGAGAAGACTAATAAGGATAATGAACATTTATGGAATGAATGAAATACTTACTGAATGTGTACTCTGTGCCAGGCGCTGTGCTAACCATGTCATCTCAACTCATTTAATCCTCGCAGCAACCCTACGAAGAAATACTAGTAATAATATTATTATTACTGTGGATGAGGCAGCTGAGGCCCAGAGAGCTTAAGTTAGTTGCTCAAGGACACATGGTTGGAAATGGAACTGGAATGACACTCAGGTGATCTGGCTTCAAGTCCCACCGCACCCTCCTGCCTTCACTGGAAGTTCGGCAAGGACTTGATGCAGAGGCCTTCTGTTGGATTTTGTCTGTTTGTCCAGGGTGGAGCGGCCCTGAGGTGTTTGCACCCACACACTCTGCCAGGGTAGATTAGACCTTTGGTCTGCTCCGTCCTTTCTCCTGCCAAAAGCATCCACCAGTGTTGGGCTTTGATGAGAGGTGGTAAAGGAGAAGCCACCACCACCCACTAAATTATACTGGGTGCCCAGGGCTTGGTGTGTTTCTCCAGACATTGTGTTTCCTTCCATTGGAGTAAAAACACTCAGCAGTTGGCTGGCACCTTCCATCCAAATGCCTCATCCAGAGCTCATCATCTGCTGCAGGACTTCAGTCCTCCTTGTGACCCACTGATGTTAAACTCTCATGACCATCTTGAGAACAGCCTAGAGTCTACAGGGGTGCCCCAGGAGCCAGAGAACAGGCAGCAACTGAACTTGGGGGATGAAGGCTAAGGACAGGGTCCCTGCCTTTCTTATGATACGCAAATGCCCACCACAGGGCATTCCCCTGCCTGGGAGCCCCTCCCCTGCTGACGTCCACATGGCTCCCTCTTCGGCTCCTGTGTCTTTATTCATTGTCACAATCTCCAAAGTTTATTCTTGGTCACCGCATAAAATCACAACATCCCAACCCACTTCTCATCCTTCCCTGCTTCCTTTTTCTTAGGGGCATCTGTCTCCTTCCAATCTATCTCCTAACGTCTTTATTCTGTATAGGGTCTGCTCTCCCTCCCAGCCCTCCCCCACCCCAACCCCCTTGTGAGCTCAGTGAGGGCAGGAATTTGTGTCACTGCCCGTCCCCTCTAATTCCTGGATTAGGGTTTGGCACAGAGTGGGCGTTCAGTAAGTATTTGTAAAAGGAATGAATGATTGAGTCCAGACTCTGGAGGCAGAAGCCTGGCTTCTGAGAACTAGGTCACACCCTGTTCTTCTTGGCCTCAGTTTTCTCGTTTGTGAAATGGGTGTGATCACAAGGCTGCTGTAAGACTTTTAACAAGATTGTGCTCATGGGAAACCCTGGGAGAGTCTGAAGGGAGTGCCCGTGCTGACAAAGCCATCGTATGCACTTCTCAGTGTTTGTGGGAGGCCACAGCCAGACGTGAGGCTCTGCCCTGACCATGAGACCAGAAGAAAACGAAAGAAGACCAGGCAGTGAATAGGACAGCATGGGAAAGAGGCTCTCGTCCACTTTTCCTGGCGGGGGCACCCAGGTTTACAAACCCAGATGCCTAGAGCAGGGAAATCAGACTGGTGACACAGACCAGGTAGCATGACTGAAGCCAGAGAGAAGAACTGGGAATGTGGGGGACCAGGGAGGAAATGCCTGTATATTGGGTCAGCCATGTCACAGGTCCACTCTATGGCTGCCACACAGGCATACGTACCCTGTGTCTGATTTCCCTTTTCTTAGAGCAAGACCAAAGTCCAGATGCAGATATCGGTATGCAATTTCCCACGTTTTAGAAACTATGTAAAACGAAACATGTCTGTAGGTCAGATGGAGCCCCAGGGGTCCCCAGAATACGGCCCCCAGTATAAATGATCCACAGGAGAGAGAAATATCTAAAGAACGCATGCTCAGTTCAAAGCCTAGAGAGAGCGCCACGCATGCTGGGTGGCAGGTGTGTACTCGTTACTCACTTCACCCTCTCCTACCAGTCTCCATGCTCGTAGTCATGGAGCACCTAGCACTAGGGCTGCAGCTGTGAGTCAAAGCTAAAATGACTCTTGATTGCACGGAGCTCATGGTCTCTTGAAAAACATGCTCATCAAATAATCCCTTCATTGAACAGATGGGTATGAGTGTTAAGTGTTAAGGAGGTGGAGGATGCAGTGCTATCAGTATCTTTAACAAGCCAGAGGCTTTCCTGGGTTAGGATGTGCCTGTTGAGTCTGAAAGGAATGGTGGGTATTTACTGGGTCAAAAGGAAAGAGAACAGACAGAGGGAATATCATGTGCAAAGGCCCTGTGGCTAGAGACCAGTGTTGCTGGAGCAGAGAGAGCCAGGGATAGAACGGTGGGAGGTGAGGCCGATGTGTCAACGAGGGACTGCTTATGCAGAGCCTTACAGGCAGGTTGAGGGGTTTTGTCTTTATCCTAAGTTCTAGGGGAAGGAAATGAAGCATTCAGACAGGAAGGTGCAGGCACGATATAATTGTTGTTACATTTTGGAATCATCATTCCCAAGGACCTTGGGGAGAATACACTTGGGAGGAGGCTGCCGAGCAGAAGGGGGAGACCAGTTAGTAGGTGGTTTAGCAGTGACCCCAGCCCTGTGGTGACAGCGCTGCCTGCAATAGTCAGGACCTAATACTTTGCTCCCTGACCTGGTGGGTGGGGATGGGGTGGGGCGCGAGTACACTGGTTGCCTTTGTCTGTTCCCCATAAGCTGCTGTCACCTGGAAGTGGTCCCAGGTCTAGGGATGCCCTGAAAGGCACCACGGTGTCGCCTTTGCCTGCAGGGATGAAGGGCAGGGGGTCCTTCTGGCAAGCGGGTTTTCAGAGGCCAGGTTGTCCGTGCCTCTCCCAGCTAGAACTGGAGGGAGCCTCTTTACTGTGTTGATTTGGATGTGTGGCTGTAGGAACTGCCTGGGAAGGGTATGGGCTGTTTATTTTGACAAGGGAGGGCGGTGGGTAATTTATTCAGGAAGACAGAAAATGAAGAAAAGTGGCCCCCTGTTGGTAGAAGCTCTGGGTTCTGAGGGCTGGAAAGGCATTTGGAGCTGCTTTGAGCTCAGGTCAGCTCAGAAGGCTAGAGCAGAGATTCTGCTGCAAACACTGGAAAGAGCAAAGACTTGAGGATTTCAACTGTCTTTCCCTGTCCGGTCATATCTAGTTAAACCCGTCAGCCCTGAGCTCCCAGCCAGGCTGGCTCCTTGTCAGCAAAGAGAGGCGTGTCTGCTCGTAAGAAATCAGAGTGAGAGTGGTTTACTTTGAGCCAACTTCAGCCAGAGTTGTCGAGAAAATGCAGCTTGCTCCCAAGAACATCCGGGAACACTCATTGGTTTGGTGGCCAAAGTTTAAGTCATGGGAGAATATCCTCCGCAAGCTTCTAAAATGGGGGTTGGCAAACGTTTTTCTACAAACAAAAACAGAGAGTAATTATTTTCGGCCATGTGGGCAAGTAGGCTAAATTGAGGATATTATGTAGGTACTTGTATCATCATTTAGCATGCAACTGTTTAGAGACGTGAGAAGCATTGTTAGTTCACAGACCGCACAGAAAAGAAGCCCTGGGTCAGATTTGGCTTGAGGATGGGAGTTGGCTGACCCCTGTTTTAAAGGCAGATCAGAGACCCTAATTCTCAAAGCAAACACCTGCTTCAGTTGTTCACTATCCCAGACATGAGTGCTAGCATGAGGGACTTAATCTGAGGGAAGGGATGGGAGGAAGGAAGGTAGGAAAGGATTGCTAGCTGGGGCAATAACTCTAGGACGGAGATAAGTCAAAAGTGAGATGACGGGGCCCTGATTGGATGACAGCACCCTTCCTAACCCTAAGTGGCCTGAAAGTGATTTTTTAATACAGATCTGTTGGTAGACGTCACCATGATGGTTATGAACCCCAGGGTCAGATTCCCCTTTTCCCCTTTGTTCACCCTGTCTACAGATATCACGGCTGCAAAAAGTATCCAGTTTACCAGGAACTTCTGTCTCCCTAAAGTCCTCAGGGAAAACATTAGTGAAACATCTCTCTGCCTCCATTTGTCTGTGCCTCGAGCAAGTTACTTAACCTCTCTGAGCCTCAGTGTCCCCATCTGTAAAAAGACAATAACAGCACCTGCCTCCAAGGGATTTTGTGAGGATAAAGGATGTGATGTGTGTGACATGCATCTGGCATCATTAGCTGTTCTCAGTAACGTTCTTTTTCTCCTGGTGTGCCCTCTGTCACTGTTCACTATTGATTTGGTTTGTTCTGTGCTTCCTTTGCTAAGGCTGGAAAAGAGGAACAGGATAGCATGGAAGAGAATCCCCCATCAGTGGGCAGACAAGAGAAGGAAACAGAATCCTCCGATACAGAAAACAGAAGAGCGAGGAAGGTAAAGTTTGTGCCAGATGCTGGCAGTGTAGCCGCACCGGCACAACGGCTCTGGGACCCCAAGTCACAGGCCTCCTCAAGTCATAGGGCTTCCAGTGCTGCCTGGGGATGACCTGCTTGCGGCATGGCATGTGTCTGAGACCGCAGCAGTGGATCCATGAATGAAGCCAGCACTGTCTGGAGCAACGGCTTCACCTGCGATCTTTGCACAGTCTTTATTGAAGAGATCTTTACCACCTGCCTGGGCTCTGTCTCCATCTTCAGTAACTTGGCTGTGCTCATAAGAGAAAGCATGTGCCTGCGAAAGACTCCAGGCTACAGAGCCAGACTCCCAAAATAGGCAGGTCCTGGGGAAGGGCTGCAGGCAGAAGGGGGCTTTGGGTACTCAGGCTGGGACCCTGACCTCAGTAGCCTCTGATGCTTGGATTAACCAAACATCTACTGTGCTTGTAAAGATTACTTTACTTAATTAAAATGAAAAACCCAGTCACAGGGCTGGGGCTGCCACAGCAGAAAGAAATGTCCTTGGAGCGTGGCCAGCTTCATGCCTTTCCAGTCAGAAGAGGCAGGGAGATGAGTATCACTGGCTGGAAGCTGATCTCCTAAATCTGGCTGCCGGGCCCCTGGGCTGCTGGGGACATGAGGGGAAAGTCTCGGGAGGAGCCAAGTGTGAACTGTGGCTGTGGAGGGCTGTACCCTTGCTGGGAGAGGGTGTTTAGGGGGGACCTTGTAAGGGCTTCGCTGCAATTACATTTAGTGATGCCCTGCAAGCAAGTTGATGCGTTTAGAGCTTATAACTTACTCATTCATTCAAAAGCTATCTCAAAACTTAAAAAAATAAAGTTTCTAGAAATTAATCATAAAAAGATGAGCAGAGATGATTATCCATTAATAGGAAGTATGTGGAGCATGGCTCAGAGGTTAAAGAATCTGTCTGCAATGCAGGGGACCCAGGGTTTGATCCCTGGGTCAGAAAGATCCTCTGGAGAAGGGAATGGCTACCCACCCCAGTATTATTGCCTGGAGAATCCCATCGGCTATAGTCCATGGCATCACAAAGAGTCAGACACAACTGAGCGGCTAAGCACCACCATAGAGTGCTTCACAATAGGAAGTAGGCTAAATAACTTTGACTGGAATCCTACATGGGCATTAACAGTTATGGTAGAGATGTAGATTCTATGATGCAGAAGCACCTCTAAGCCATAATACCAAGTAAAAATGTAAGCTACCCACAGCTGAAAACAAAACAAACAAAAAACCCCAATCTTTTTATTGAATACCTGTTATGTACCAGGAGTTGAGATTCTTTGTGCCACTTGGTAGGTTAAACATTAAGGGCTTACTCCAACTCCTGTGTTATTTTGAGGCTCATCCTAGGGATAAATCAATGATGAGAGATTGAATGGTTTACAGCTCCTAATTACCCAGGTGGCAGTAAGATTGCACAGCATCTTTCGGTTTGAGGGGTCCTGTGGTCAAGATTTGCACCCTCTTCTGGTTAGATACTAAGAACCAGGTCTCAGCCACCCTCTGACCTCCATCTGCATTTTTATTCAGGAGCAGGATTCGGAGAGTGGAAGTGAGGCTGAGGGTGAGAGCTGGTACCCCACGAACATGGAGGAGCTGGTGACAGTGGATGAGGTAGGGGAGGAAGAAGATTTTATCATGGAACCAGACATCCCAGAACTAGAGGAGATTGTGCCCATAGACCAGAAGGACAAAATCTGTTCAGAAGTATGTCCCTGTGTGACAACTGCCTTAGACCTGGACTTTACCAAAGGCTTCGCCAAGGAGGGAGTCAAGACCATCGGGAATGGGGCTGCGGAAATCAGCCTCAAGTCACCCGAAGAACTGCCTTCTGCTTCCATGGGCTGTCCCAGTGACATGGACGTGGAGATGCCTGGCCTAAATCTGGATGCTGAGCGGAAGCCAGCTGAATGCGAGACAGGCCTCTCCCTGGAGGGCTCAGATTGCTACGAGAAGCCCGCAAAGGGAGGAGAGAGCTCAGATGTTCGTCAGGCCCCTCCACTTCTGCAAATGTCTTCCCCCAAGCCAGCAGAGGAGAGGGCCTGGCAGCCCGGCCCGTTTCTCGATGACTGCAAGGCCAGGGGGACCCCCGAAGATGGGGCTGGTGAAGACAGCACCCTGGAGGAGAAAGCCGGCCCCCCCACTGAAACCGACCTCCAAAGCCAGGCTTGCCAAGGAGCGTCGACCCCGGGTAACTACCTCCCTTTTTCCTCCCTTTTTCTGTGTGGTTGGGTTGATCCGACCACTGCTTCCCTGGAGCAGTGTGTGAGCAAGTGCAGGCTGGAACTAACACAAGTCAGGGTTCAGCCGGCGTGAAAGCTGGTGCAGGAGGCAAGCTGAAAAGCCTGGTTAAACTGCTAGAGCTTTGAGGCAGTGGTTAGCTCTTAGCTTTTAGGTAGGGGACGTTGGGTAGGAGACCACACATTTTCTGAAAAGCAGACTCAGATGGGACGTACTTCTTTGCCTTGACAGGAGCCCAGATGAACTCCGACAACTAAATTAGCAAGTGTTTGGGGTTATCAAAGGCGCTTTGGTTCCTGGGGATCAGCAAGCAGCCTTTCCTGCCTGAGCCACAGAGGACCACCCAGGCAGTTACTTCTGTGAGGCCTGAGTGAGGGCGCAGAGCTTCTGAGGGCAAGAAAGGAGAGAAAGGAATGGGCAGAGGGCAGAACAATGGGCTCACAAAAGGGCCTGGCTGGTTTCCCTTCTCACCATCTCAGACCCACTTTTCTCCAGGATCTGATGGTGAAACCCGACTTATCTCGGGATCTCCTCCACCTCCATTGGAGGTGATGTTGTGTCTGTGCCTGGCACTATGACATCATGAAGACAGAGTTTAAAATAGGCTAAGCCCGGTCCTCTCTGCCAAGTGGAAACTAAGATCCAGCAAGAGCTGTGGGGGGAAGGGGGGAGGTGTGGCCCTCCATGTTCTCCCAGTGAAAATAGCTAGAAATTCATTTTGCAGAAAGCCTGTGGCATTCCAGAGTTTGAAGGAAGTGTGGGGATAAGAGTCCAAGGCAGAAAATAGAGAGGAAGGGCTTAAAAATAAATATTTCAGCTCAGTGCTCTGTAGTTGGCACAAACTGGTTGGTGCGCGGGGGGTCTGGGCTTCCCTCCATGTCAAGCTGACCTGAGCTCTTTTTCACCTGTATGGATCTGAGCCTCCATGGAAACTCTGCTGTGAGCTGCCTTGTTGCTAGAGCAATGCTGAGGCCTGGGCTGTGTCTAGAGAAGGCAAGAATAAAGGAGGAGCGAGTGCCGTTCACCTTGCTCGGATTGAACCTCCTCTGTGTTGCAGTATAGGTCTTGACATGCACTGGTGTTCATGGCTCATTGGCTTCCCCAGTGTTTGGAGTTCATATTTAATAACACTGCTCAATAGGCTTGGGGTGAGAATGGCATTGCCTCTTCTTCCCGCCTCGGTGCTCCTGTGGATGTCAGCACAATTTTTGCACTTCAGTGATTCTTCTGCCCGCAGAAATGGAGTGATACTGAGTCGGGGGCACGGGGGTGGATCATTCCAACCGAAGGTATCAGAGGCCCATCCCCCACAGAGCCCATGCCAAGATTCGCCTAGTTTTCTTGTGTGTGGCGTTCTTTTGGCAGCCGTAAAAGCTCTTTATTCTAGCACTTTGGTTCTAATTAGCAGCCCTGGCCCTAGTCTCATGTTATTAAGCAGCCCCAGGACCATTTCCCATCACACAGTGCAAGGAGCAGGATTTCAGGGATTCTTGGAGGCAGGTTGTGTTCATTGGTATTCTGTCCCGGCTCATGTTTTGCAGAAAACTCCAGGTACTCGGAAATGAAATCTCTGGACGTGAGGTCACTTGAAGACGCTGAAGTGGAGCTAAAACAGCCCCTTTCTTTGCCTTCCTGGGAACCAGAGGATGTGTTCAGTGAACTTAGCATTCCTCTAGGTGGGTGAGATACTCAGTCCTTCCTGAGAATTCAGTTCCAGGGGACAATAGTTCTGTAATAATGTTTAAGAGCTTGAGAAGGCTGTTTGTCATTTTGTTGTAGTATTAATGTCTGATGCAATCACCCAGATTAACCTGCAGCTTTAAAGTTTCTTGCAATTTCAGTCTCCCATAGTAGACCAAGATAGCTCATGGGGCCAGACTTTGAACGGCACTGCCCTAGGAGCCAGAGCAAAGAGACTTGTTTTTCCTGTCAGGAAATGTTTCATTCCTAACCGCACAGCCCTTATTCAGCCCGGGTAGTGGCGGCCCACCAGCCGCCACAGAGTCAACAGAAATGCCCTCCTGGCCCCAGCACTTCTCCAAACAACGCTGCTTTTTTTTTTTCCCTCTTTGAGGGACTAGCTTCTCTGAGGCAATGATACTGAATAGACTGTATTTAGGGGCTTCCCAGGTGGCTCACAGGTAAAAGAATCCACCAGCCAATGCAGGAAATGCAGGAGACGTGGGTTCAATCTCTAGATCAGGAAGATCCCCTGGAGGAGGAAATGGCAACCCACTCCAGTATTCTTGACAGAAAAATCCCACGGACAGTCCATATGGTTATAAAGAGTTGGACATGACTGAGCAACTGAGAACGCACTCTGTAGTGGATAAAGGGGTCCCTGGGTCCCTGTCCTTCCCATGTTGGTGACTGCATGTCCTCAGACAAGTCATAACCAGGAATTTTTTTTCCACTTACAGCAGGTCCTTCAGCTTCCTTGGGAGCTCAGCTGGTAAAAATCCACCTACAACGCAGGAGACCCCAGTTCAATTCCTAGGTCGGGAGGTTCCCCCGGAGAAGGGACAGGCTACCCTCTCCAGCATTTATGAGTTGGTAGCTCAGCTGGTAAAGAATCCACCTGCAACGTGGGAGACTTGGGTTCAATCCCTGGGTTGGGAAGGTCCCCTGGAGAAGGGATAGGCTGCCCACTTCAGTATTCTCACCTGGAGAATCCCCATGGACAGAGAAGCATGGCACGATAGCCCATGACGCGACTAAGCGCAGCATGGCAGGTCCTTCATTAACAACGATGAGCCCCAAAGGAGCTAGTCAGCATGAGGCTCACACTTTCCATCAAGTTTTCTTTTTTCCTTTTCATCTGCTGTATAAAAATCCCTTATTTTTTTCTGTCCTCCAGTGTGCCATTTAGTCAGATGCAAAGAGCAAACTTCCTTTTTTTTTTTAAAAAAAAAAAAAAGGAGTTTACTACATAGCATCCAGCATGCCCCAGGACAAAAATTAAAAAAAAAAAAAAGGAAATAGGTACTGACCTTAGAATGAACTGAGATGATTGCAAGAAGGCCCTGGGTTCTGGAAAATACTTGCAAAGGCTGCCTTTCAGGACAAAGGTGCCAGACAGTCAGCAGCCCTTCCCGGATATTGTGGCACTGCGTGAGGCACTCGGGGCACAGGGGTACTGAGAAAGGGAACACAAGTCTCTTGGCATCCAGGAACTTGGACTCTGTATGACACACACAGGCAGAAATTAAGAATAAATTCTGCTACTTTATAATTCATGTCTTATTTTTATTTTTATTATAAAAAGTGTGAAAGATTTTTTACAACAAATTTATAACCCATGTAAAGTAAACATTAAATGTTGTTTCTCTTCTTCTCCCCAGTCTCTCCCCCTCTCCAAAGGTGGCCACAGTCATACCCATGGATAGTTTTTCTCCCACAAAAACAGATCAAACTGTACACACAATGTTATGCAGTTTGCTTTTATACCTTAACAGTGGATCTTAGAGCTCTCTTCATATCAAATGCATTCTTCTTAACTACTGCAAATATTTTATCTTAAAAGCTGTACCATACATTACCGATCCATCTCTCTACTGGTGAACATTCAGAATATCTTTAATTTTTTTTCCATTAAAAATTAGATTGACAACAATACTAGGTAGAATATGATTTCCATCATAGTTTAGCACTGATCGGTAACCAAACATTTCACGTATTTCTACAGAATATATTCTTACATTCCAAAAGTATTATATATTTGAATGGCACTGCCCTGGGAGCCAGAGCAAAGAGACGTGTTTTTCTTATCAGGAAATGTTTTTCCTGTCAGGTATACTATTTCACAAACTTATTCCTGTTTTCCCATCTTTAAAGTCAATAATGGCTTTCTCTTACATATTTACTTCTAAGGATTGTAATATAAAATTAAGTAAGATATCCAATGTTAGAAATGTTAAGCAGCCAAGAATAAAAGACTAATATAAGTGAGAAAGTACAAAGTAACATTATTTATCAAAATTTTAAATTATTAATTTAAATGCTATAAAAGTTAGACTTTTTATTTTTTTCATTTACCATTGAACTTGGAAAACACCTATGGGGTTGGTAATATTTTCAGCCCTCTTTTACAGGTAAGAAATGAGATGGTGGTGGTTTAGTCGCTACGTCGTGTCTGACTCTTGTGCCCCCACAGACTGCAGCCTGCCAGGCCCCTCCGTCCATGGGATTTCCCAGGCAAGAATACTGGAGTGGGTTGCCATTTTCTCCTCCAGGGGATCTTCCCGACCCAGGAATCGAACCCATGTCTCCTGTCTTTCAGGCAGTTTCTTTGCCACTGAGCCACCAGGGATTCAGGGTGAGATGCAGGGTTACAGAGCTAATGAACAGCCCCCTGCCTCCTAGCACCGTGCTCTCGCTGCCTGTGCACCCTGCCACCTTCCGCACGTGCTGCCACCTTGGCGTGAGCCAGTTTCTGTTGGATGGCATGCTAGCCCAGGGGAGAGGGGCGTGTCCATGTATCTTTGCATTTCAAATTTTCAAAATTGCCACTAAATTGCCCTCCAGAAAGATTATACCAGTGTTCAGCACTACCTCACGTGAGAGTACGGTTTCTCCACATCCTTGCCAGCTTTGGATCTTATCAGTTTTTAATCTTTACCAACCAATTGGAGGAAAATGGTAGCTCATTTTATTTTTTTTAAAACGGCCGTATGATTGAGGTTAATGAAGTACACATAAAACCTGAATTTTGACACATATACACCTGTGCGCCATCACTGCAAGCAAGACAGTGAACGTACTCATCGCCCCTGTATTTCCTGATACTCCTTCGTTACCCCTCCCTCCCAACCCCAGTCTCCAGGTAGCCACTGCCCTCCTTCCTGTCACAAAATACTAGTTTGCATTCTAGAATTTTCTAGAAAGGGAATTGTACAGTATGTACTCTTGTTGCCTGGTTTATTTCACTCAACAGTTATTCTGAGATTCATCCCAATTGTTGGGTGTATGGATAATTGGTTTCTGTCTATTGTTGAGTATTGCACTGTGGTTTGGGTAGATCACATTTTGTTTATTCATTCAGCTGTTGATGAGCATTTGGGTTTTTCTGGTTTGGGGCTATTACAGACTGTACTTTTATGCTTGATGATAGTCTCCGATTGGCTTTGAGACCTGTTGTTTCTTTAATCTCAGTGGAGGTGAGGGCCATATGATACTTTTCTGCATTTTCCAGGTAAGGAAACTGAAGCCCAGAGACTTATTACCAGTGTTGTTTTTGTGTTTTAGTTGCTAAGTCATGTCTGATTCTTTTGTGACCCCATGGACTATGGCCCGCCAGGCTCCCCTGTCCATGGGATTTCCCAGGCAAGAATATTGGAGTGGGTTGCCATTACCTTCTCCAGGGGATCTTCCTGACCCAGGGATCTAACCTAACTCTCCTGCATTGGCAGGTGGGTTCTTTACCGCTGAACCACCAAGGAAGCCCCTTATTGCCCGAAAGTACACAGTAGACTCAGGTCAGAACTGAGAGAATCCTTATTGGAGACCTGGCTGCCCTGCCATTCAGGCAGCACAGTGGAAGGAAAGGCAATTTTGGTGCAGTGGTTAAGAGCACAGAGTGTGGAATCTGACTCCCTGGGTTCAAATCCCAGCTGGCTGGGGGACAAAGAGCTGCTGATTTAACCTCTCTCTCCCTCTCTCTCCCTGGCTTTCTTCATCTATAAATCCGGGATGGTAGTAGTCACCTACCATGTAGGGTTATTCTGAGGATTAGATGAATGAGTACTTGTAAGGTCTCAGTCTCTTGCAGTAGGAGGTACTTATTATGAGTTGTCTATTGTTATTATTTGTTTCTTTCTCTCTCTCTCTCAAAGTCACTCAGTCACGTCTGACTTTGCGACCCCATGGACTGTAGCCCGCCAGGCTCCTCTGTCCATGGGATTCTCCAGGCAAGAATACTGGAGTGGTTAGCCATTCCCTTCTGCAGGGAATCTTCCTGACCCAGGGATTGAACCCGGGTATCCTGCATTGCAGGCAGATTCTTTACTGTCTGAGCCACCAGGGAAATCATTATTCATTTATGGAATAATTTTTGAGACCTACTCTGCTTTCTCTCACTGGGGGTGCATAACCCGTCACCCTCCATGGTTTATCACTACTGCAAAGAGACTTTCTAGGGAGTGGGGACAGCTCAGGCTTGGTCCCTGTGGAGCACAGGGAGGTAGAATGAGGAGGAGAGGTGAGGCAAAGTCCTGCTGCTTAGGGGTTGGGCTGGGCACGGGGGTAGGGAAGGGCAGCTCCGTGGGTTCAAGCCAGCTCTGGGGGACCCCAGACAGCGTGAGCCTGCCAAGGCCTTGAGCTCCTCCCAGAACCAAAGGGAAGCCTACAAAACGCAAGCTCCCCCTCTCCACCCATCACAGGCTGTGCTGGGATGACAGGGCTGTAATTACCCATGGCAGGAGCTATTATTAGAAGGCAGATGTTACTTTAATTACGGTACTTAATAGAGGCTGAAAAATGGGAGGACCAGGTTGCTACAGAACTCTCTGGGTCCGGGGCTGTGTTTTCTTCACGCTGTGCTTCCCCGGGCCCTCACGTTCCAGAGGTGTCCTGAGGCTGTGTTGGCATTCTAAGTGCCCGGGCAACTTCTGGTTACTCAAGGGTGAGTTCCCAGGCGTTTGGGGATTTTGCCCCAGCTTCTCCCTCCTCAACACTATCTCTGACCACTTGGTACTGCCTGAGTAGCCCTGGAGGCCGGTGGGGGCCTTGAAGAGAGCTGCTGCCCAGCCGTGGAGCCCGGGTTCTCCAGGCAGCTCTGGTGAAAGGCTGGAGGGCCAGAAGGCTTCTGCGGAGAAAAGCCTCACACATGTCTGCTATTGTTTTTTGATAAACAGTTTAATAAAGAACTAATGTTTGTTGAGCCCTAGGCAAAATGACATGTGCTTCCCCATTACACAATTTATTGTATTAGTATTCCTGTTTCACAGACAAGGAAACTGATCTCAGAGAGGTTAGCACACATACCTGAGGTCACACAGTGTGAGTCAAAGAGCTAGGTCTGACTCCAAATTCTGTTTTCTCTCCAGTATACTGTGGCTTCCAACTTTTTTGTTTTTTGGCAGTAGAAGCCTTTGTTCAAGTGAAATCTCACCCCAAACACTACAGATGGTAGCCATGCCCACTGCTGGGGCTGAAATGGGCCACAGCTGCCAGCTCAGGTCTGCTTCACGTTCTGTGTCTTCTGAGGCAGCTGCAACCCTTTTGGGGGCACCCAGGACAGAGCTTTGAAGGCCTCTTCGGAAACATGGCGGATTCTGGAGGCCTCGTGGGATCTGCACAGAAAACGCAAGGCTTCTTTCTTGGTTTTACCCAGTTGGCCGTCCCTACGAGGTCTGGACTCAGGGAGAGGCTCTGATCCCCTGCCTGCGTCTGTGCCTCGGGGGTGGGGGGTGCTTCCCCTTTTCTGGTTGCTCTTCTCTTGTCCAGTGGGGGCCTCTGCTCCCTGTGGAGCAGCAGCAAAAGGGAGAAGTATTTCGCAGGCACAGAGTAGAAAGGCGGGCCTTGCTTCATGCTCTGTTTGCTAGCAGCAGCCAGGAGCCAGGGCCTGGGGGAGGTGGAGGGGCGGGACGGCCACCCACAGGCAAAGCCAGCCCGTTCACATCCTTTGCAGTGAGGTTGGGAGGCCACTAGGCCTCCTGCAGGGCAACTGGGCCCCTCACCCAAGGACCTCACTGGAGATTGCTGAGGGCACGGCAGGCAGGCTTGCTACGTGGCAGTTAGAACCGGCCAGCCAGTCCACTCCCCACCACCAACACGCACACACACACACACACACACAGAGGAGCCATCCGTCAAGGCAGGCCGCAGGCAGGCCTCCCAGGCTCCCTCCTTCCTCCAGGCCCGTCCTTCCAGGCTGATAAGTGGCTTTTGTGAAATGAGGCGGGAGGAGGGGCGGGGTGAGTGTTGGGGGAAAGGTTTTAATTAGAAGTCTAAGCTGCTCCTCTATGACAGGGTCTCCTGTGTGATTAGCCCTGTCTCTAGAGGCAGAATAAGGAAAGTGAAGGAAGGCCTGGGCTTGTGGTCACACGCAGGGCCTTGGCGGAGACCTGGCCTGTCCCCCTCTCTGTAAGAGGCTGCCCTGGCCTCGTGTGTGGCTCCCAGCTCCACTGTCCCTGACACCCACTGGAGCCAGCTCTCTGACCATCCCTCCATCCGCAGCAGAGCTCACCATATGGGCAGCACCAAAGCACAGCGGAAGGGTCAGTACCCAGCAGCCTCAGCCTGAGAGCGCGCAGGGCCGGGAGTGGCGCGTCTGTGTGTCCCGAGTGGCCAGCCCCGCTCCTTTAGCTCCACAGCGTGTCCTGATCTCCGCGGCCCTCAGCCCTGCTTTCTAGCTGGTGCCTCAGTCAGAAGGCCCAGGAGATATTCAGCCAGCTCTCCCCAAGCTACACAGATTCTTAGCCTCTGGTCTTAGCACCTTCTCAGACCTGGGCTCTCCACTCTGCTGTGTCCTCAAGAGGACAACTGTGACCCCAAAACACCATGGTGTAGGCTGGAGCAACCACTGTCCCCCTTCAAAGATGAATCCTCTGGGCTGTGATGCCGTCATTTCTCTGGCTGTTGGCCCACTGTTTCCTTTCCTCGGAATCAAAGGAACTCCCCAAATTCTGGAACTTCTATTTAACACATCATAAATAAAATGCTGCTAACGAATGGCTAAGATTTAAGACTGGAGGAAGACGGAAAAATGTTTATGATAGCTCATCACATGAAAAAGGGAGGAAACAGAATTATACTTAGGGTGTCATTAAAAATGTCCTCTTCCACCCCACAAAGGGCTCTATATATAGATAGTGTAGAAGAAAATATTTTGATTGGAATGACTCCGAGTGATTTTTCCTCACTTTTATCTTTAAAAAATTCTTTTTAGTGAACATAATTGTAAAATAAGCAAACAAAAATGAGTGTTCTTCCAGAGTCTTGGCCACAGCAGCTGCAGAGAGACGTACAGTATGGAGAAAGGAAATCCACCCAGTGAAATGTAAGAAACCTCCTTACTCCTCCTTTCCCAGGAAGCAGACTGATGTTAGTAGAGCCTGAACCTACTTCTGGAAGGCAGTTGCAAAGCATGTGATTTCCCAGCACTCCATCACACTTCATCACGCTGCCTGTGAATGAAGCTGATGCTGTTTCCTTCGTGCCAGTTTTGTAAATGAGGAAAATGAGGCTTGGAGAAGTTGGGTAACCAGCCTAAGCCAATAGCAAGCCAGGGCTGGATCGCGTTGCTCCTGTTTCACCCTGACTGCTGTCTGGACCCCAGGGGCCTCCCTCCACCTTCCTAAACTGCCTACCTGTCCGTCCCCCAATCCTTCTGCAGGGGTTGAGTTCGTGGTGCCCAGGACCGGCTTTTATTGCAAGCTGTGTGGGCTGTTCTACACGAGTGAAGAGATGGCGAAGATGACTCACTGCCGCAGTGCCGTCCATTACCGGAACTTACAGGTAACCGTTGGTCTTCCTTGCCTAGCGCCCAGGAGGGGCAATCCCTGGGCTAAGGTTCTGGGAGGTTATATCTCCTTCCATCACATGGAAAACTCATTCTGTGGTCTGAATCCTGATTCCACCAGACTTCTCCACATGGTGGCTGCCTGCCTTATGCTCTCAGAGCATCTGTCTCCACGTTAATACAAAACATTCTATTTGGGTTGGATATTTTTGGCAACTGGCTCTCCCTCTAGACTGAATGACTTTTTAGTATTCACCTAGCCCATGGTTGGAGCTGATCCCTTTTCACAAGACCTGGACATTTCAGATACAGATATTTCTGTTTCTCTTCTCCTGTGCTAGTATCCATGTTTGACTAGAATAAAAGTCACTGTTATGTTCTACTGAAATGTCTGTTCATACTGCAGCTGTTATTAAAGACGTAGCATCTGGGACTAGACACTGGGGATACAACAACAAAAAAAGCAGATAATAACCCCTGCCCTCATGGACCTTCCATTCTAGAGTAGTAGATAAGCAAAAAATAAGTGTGTTTCTTTGTATATTAACTGTGACATATAAAAAATATTCTATATACCGTATTTCATCCAATCTAAGGTGCCATCAGTTGTAAGACACAACACTATTTTTTGGTACCAACATGAAAAAAAATGCTACAGATTAAATGGTGAGGCTCCATCAACTGGAAAATACATCTCAATTTCAGAACTGTTCATATGTGGGGAAAAAACATATGTGGGTCTTGAAGATCATCCTGATTTTCCCAAACCCTGGTCTTCAGTTGGAATCTTTTTAAAATGTGGCTTCCTAGACCTACCCTATATTTGCTTATTCATTGTCTCTAGCGTGGGGCCCGGGAGTCTGCATTTTAAAGTCTTTCCAGCAGATTATGATACCTCAACATGAGAACCTTCTCATCCAGTCTTCTCGGCTGGACTGCATAACCCTCAAGGAGACACACAGCTCAGGGTCACCCAGGAAGGTTGGAAGAATGCAGACTCCCAGGTCCTTGAATTCTAAACCCTCTGCTTTTTGCAGGGCAACAGACTTCACTGAGTTTTGGGCCTCTGGGCCAAACCCCCAGGCAGACTCGCCTCCCTGTAGCAGGCCACAGCCACTCCTGTGGTCCCAGACCTGTCAGGTCCAGACGCTGGCTAAGTCCCTTACACCCGCCAACTGCAGTTCAGCTTTCCGCGGTGCACCTGTCGGGGAGCTGGGAGCCTCAATCACAGGTGTCCCAGATAGGGTTTCTGCCAGTGGCCTTGACAGACTGTCTCTGTCCACACAGATGCACCCATCCCGCCCCCACTCCATGTTACATGTGCGAAAAGGGAAGAATTCAGACGGGAGTGGCCGGTGCTGGCTAACACCTGTCAGGCAGCTTGTAATTCTAGCACCCGTGAGGCTGTGAGGCGGGGGCCGGGGTTGCTCCTGGCGATGGGGTGGTAGGAATCTTCATTTTCTGTCTGCAGTCCTGCTGTTCTCTCGTGCTCTGAGAGAAGCCACAGCAGGTGGTCAAAACAGCAAGTGGAGTAGGTGCTAGGTGGGAAAACTAGACGCACGCTCAGCCCCAGGTCCGATACCCGACACACCCACCCACTTGCCTTCCGTGAGACGAGGTGGAGGAGCAACCCAGTCCTCCATCAGCAGCCTGATCCCCTGGAATCCACGGTCTGCCTCTCTCCATCAGTCTCACCCACCTCTCAAAGCCAACCAGGCTCTCCTAGAGACACCAGGTCGACTCCATCACCTCTCCCACATCATCGGGTCTGACCCTCAGATTCACCCCTGGATGAAGAAGGAGGAAGATATCATCCTTCCATTCAACAGTTTAGGGTCTGAGGCTAGAAGATGAGTGACTTTCACAGAATCAGACAGTCAGTGCCAGTTACGATCAAGGCGGCATTGACTTTTTGGCCAACCCAATATATATAGCCTAGGATCCTACCATCCCATTTACAGAAATCTAACCTACAGAAATAAATTCACCAATATCTAAATATGTACAAGGACACTTATTGCAGTTAATATTATAATAAATGTATAACTTATTGCCAACATTTTTGGAAACAGCCTGAATGTCCAGGAATAGGATAGCGATTGAGTAATTGATGGTTCATGCCTATGACATTGCTAGGTGTTTATTCCATGCCAGTCTCTATGTTTGATGCTTTATGGTACCTCTCTGGGATGTCGCAGCAACCTTGTGCAGTGGTTACTGTATTACTCATACTTAACAGATGCCAAAGATATTGAGGAACTTGCCGGCTGAGAGCCAGCCTTTGAACCCAGGTCATGTGATGGCAAAGCCCACACACTTGACCGTTGTGGGGGACTCAACCCTGCTGATTCTTAATCCAGCACTCCTTGCACTCCCCTGGGCTGCCTCAGCCATCAGAGGACATCCACCTGGGGCCTAGGGCATCTTCTGGTTCTCTCACCGCATTGAATCCAGAACCTCAGGAGCAGCCTGACAGGCTCACCGAGTTGGACTTGGGGAGCCAATGGGAACATGGGTGCCCTGAGGTGGGGTACAGGCGGCTCCCCCAGCCTGTCTGCGGAGTCTCAGATGTCGGGATGCATTTTTTCTTTCACAGTAGGTATGGGACAGAGCTGCTCCCCTCCTTGCCCTTCCAGCCTCCCTCTCTTTCCTCTGCCTTTTACATGTAGACGTGCTGCCTGGATCCTAGGGCTCATTCTGGACAATGAGTAGAGTTGTTGTGAGGATTAAATGAGTTTATAGAAGAAAAGCAGTTAGCGCTGGATCTGGGATAAGGGCTATGGATGTGTTTGCTGTTAGGATCTGCACTTCCCTACATTTCTCCAGGAATCATTTGTAAACTAACACAAAGAGGGTGGAGCTCATCACTCAGCCTGGGTCCCGGGGCCCTGGAAGGATCTGGGGAGGGAGAAGAGGGGTCCCACCCCAGGGGGGCAAGAGGAGAGGAGAGGGGGGCCAGGCACACAGCCCCTTCCTCTCCCCTCGGCTCACCACTGTCTTTCTCCCTCCCCACTCTGCCCCTCTTTACACCACAGAAGTACTTGTCCCAGCTGGCCGAGGAGGGCCTGAAAGAGACGGAGAGGGCGGGCAGCCCACGGCCCCAGGACAGCGGAATCGTGCCAAACTTTGAAAGGAAGAAGCTCTGACACCGCTGCTTGAAGGGGGAGAGGAGGGCCTGAGAAGTGGGGCCTTCCTGCCAGAGAGGAAGGAAGACCAGGGAGCCCACGGCGGTGCCTGAGTCGGTCTGCAGAGACTCACGAAAGGCCCGGAGCGCCTCCCGCTCGGAGCCTTCACCCCGGCGTGTCCAGTGACTCGTGTTTCCTTCAAACAGTTTTTCAATTTGCTTGTCTCTCTTCCTCTCCATCTCTCACTCCCTCCTTCTGTGCCGATAAAATCCAACTTCTCAGGGATTTTCACAGTGTTCCAATTCTTGGTGGGATAGGATAGGTCAAGCCAGGCTGAGTCCTCAAAAAAAAAAAAATTTCATGGAGACTCCTGGGTCGAGAACCATGTCTCTGCTTGGCATCCTGTGTGTGTGGGGTGGGGGAGCTGAGTTGGATCCTACAGTCCTGGAGTGGGGAAGCCTTGGACCACCAGCAGGCAGAAGCTGGGAGCTCCTCCAGCTCAACCACCTTTTTGAAAAGCCCTGATTTTCATAACTCTTTTGTCCTCTCCATTGTTCTAGAAGCCCACCAGATTCAAGCCTTAAAATTTAAGGAGGGAAAGAGCCCTTTATTTTGGAAGCTCTGATCATTTCCCTCCTGTTGATTTCAGGAGATGCCAGGGTTTGTTCTTCTCTGGATATTGAGTCTGGTCTAGATTCACTTTAAATAAAAATGAAAACAGAAGCATCTTCCCCCTCCAGCTAAAACATTAGAAGGTCAAGACTTCTGTTGAAGACTGGCCTCGCAGACATGCATGGTTGGCTTGAGAGACACCAAAACAAGGAAGAGGCATCCATCCTTGACTCGTCCTTTGGTGCCTGCACACTGGGTACCAGCAGCCTCACAGTGGGATGGTTTTTAAATGGTCTCTTAGAGGCGGGGGCAGCTAAGGAGAGGGAAGGCTGCAGGACCAAGGAGCATTGAGGGTTGCCAGGTACCCTTTCCAATTGGGCAGAAGGCCAAAGGCCTCTCAGAGTTTACCCCATGTGCAGACTTTGATATTAAATGTTACGAGGCGCAGAGCTCCTTCCCATCGGGCTGTGGGTACTGAAGGTCTATGCCTTCAGGTTCTTGGACAGGACAGGCTGCGGGAGTCTAGGCTGAGGTTCATTGGGAGGGTTTGGGAAAAGGTGCTGGGGAAAATGAGGCTCAATTGAGTCCTGGAGAAACCCTTGAGAAGGTCAGAAGGGAGCCTGGGGCTGCTTCCTCAAGTGAGACACTTGCCCGGAGGCAGCTCCTAGAAGAGGGTTCCTGTTAGTTCTATTCCTGACCACAAATAGGTAGGCTAGGACAAGATTGCTTGTTTTATTTTACTGTTTTGCTTTTTTTTTCTTTTAATGGTAGATAAGACTATACTGTATATTCTGTTTTCTGTCCTCTGCACTAAAAGCAGTAGGTAGAGAGATGGATTATTTAAGTTCCACACTGACATCTGATCAGTGAGAAAATTAAGCCTCAGAAAGGAAGGGAAAATAGAACACAAGGATCATGTGTAAACCTGGGGGCAGGTGGCATCTGCAAGGAGAGAACCGCTGGGGACCTGTGAGAGAGAGGAGTTCAGGCAAGCTTCAAACAGACCAGCTTGAACAGGTGTAGAGGGAGGCTGCAGGCAGTGGGAAATCTGAACTTGGCATCAGGCAGCTGTGGGCCTCAGAAAGGTGAGTGTCTCAAAGAGAGTAGAGTTTGAAAACAGTGACTCAGCCCAGACCTGTTCCCCTGGCTGCCTTCTCTGGTTTTTACCTGGTATTCTAGAAACCGGCTTCCCCCATTTCTCGGAAACTTTCACCCTATGTCTTTCTTCCCACTGGTGGGAAGTCAGGGGCCAACTCTCTGAACCTTGCTGGGAAAAACCTAAAGCCTAAAACTGCATTTTTAGAGAAGCTGGCAGTCTTTTCTCCCAGCATAGTGGAAGCTGACCCCACCAGCTCACCACCCCCCTACCAAGCAGTGTTTCCATGGAAACTTGGATGTCTGTTCAAACAGCCATATTCCCTAGTAATTTAATGGCGCTCTTACTGATAGATCGAACTTCCCTATATTTTAAAGCTGGAGAACAGCCCTGGGAAGGAGAGAGAAGAAGCTCTTTGAGTTTAATAAGAACATTTTAAAATTAATTTAAAAAGTCATCCAAGGTCCTATATTTGTGTGTATATATATATTTATTTTTATTTATTTTTATACAATTCCATTGGCATAGTTTCACCCACTCTATAATTTGCACTTTTTATTTGTACGTGTGTCATACACAATGCAGTATTGAAAGCAACCAGGAAAATATTGATTTTTTTTTTTTAAAGCTTTTCTTCAGTGTTTGTTAACCATTTCAAAATGTCTCCCTGGAAAGGTTGTTCAACAGCAGCTGCTGTCTTGAGCGGCACATTTACTCGTCCCCTGCATTAATATAACAAAAGGCCTGTGTACTTTTTATTGTAAACACCTGAAATAAAGTATATCCGCAGCGTATTCCCGAAGAATTTGGTACACTTGGTGTGAGCAGCAGCCATTAGTATCAAGGTTTCTCTTGACAGTCTGAGGCTGTGATCTGTTAGATTATACTTGAACTGGACCAGAGTTTGATTATTGAGCTTGTGAGAAAAAGAAAACCATTAGTTGATTTAAGTTTGAACTTGTAAAGTATTGGAATTTGTTGAGTGTGTCCAATTAATCGTCACTTTTCCTGATCTGTATAATTGACCTCAAGTGTTTGTTTTTACAAAAGGAAAAACAAAAAAAGATTTTTAATAAAGAGAATTTGAAAGCTTGTGAGTGAGTCGTCATCTGTTACACTGGGATCCCTAAGTGTTTGGCCAAAGGATAATCAGAGTGTGGAGGTTGGGATTCAGTCCATCTAAATCTAGAATGTTTCTGAAGAGTTGAAAAAACAAGATGCAAGAGGTTCCACTTGGAACTCTGGGGGGGGCAATCAGAGCTTCTCATGGGTGAAGCTCCAAGAGGGCTGATTCTAGGAACATGGGGAGCTGCTATTCCCCAGGCCAAAAGAGTTGGATAGAAAATTCTCTTGGCTGCTTCTAACCCTGTGGCCCGTCTCACTGCTCTCAGGTTGTCTAGTGGCCGAATTCTGTTGTCCTGCACCAGAGTCAGGCTGTTTCTGGAAGTGCTGTCCCTGTAAGGAGGTCAGCTCCTGGCTTGGGTCCTTTCAGCCTTGGGACTTCTGAAGTCCCGTTTCCTTGGGTGCAAGGGCGGGTGATGGTATTAATCACCTCCCTGATTGTTTCTGGGCTAACGTCGTTGCTGGTGAAAGCAACTGCTATGCTGTGCAGCCCTGAATCTTTGCTGTTTGGGGATTCAGAACAACCCTCCAATTTTCAGTGGTTCTTAAGTTCTTTCTCAACTGTTTCTTCTAGCAAAACAATGCTAATCTCCTGGGACCGGTTAGCAAGTCCTTTGAATGGCTTGGAATCTTCTCAGGGCCCTCCCCTCCTGTTGGCAGTGTTCCTGAGTCACGGGAGCGGCAGGGCAGTCCAGCCCCAGAGGGCAAAGTGAGTGGGGCTGCCTGTAATTAGTGGGTGCAGATGTGTAGATCTGAGGAAAGTTCCCATCCAGCCTGTTGCTGCCCACCTCCTCCCCACCCCCCGACCTATTGTGGCCATCCAGGGCTGAGCTCAGGCCTCCAGTTCCCAACCAGGAGGGGTGGGGAAACATCCTTCCCTACCAGTGTCAGCCGTACCCTTGTGGGCCAAGGCAGCCGGTGGGCCTGGACTCGTCCTGCTGCCCTAAGTTCAGGATCCAGGGCGGCTAGGGTGCCCCAGTACCTGCTCCCAGTCCCTTCATGTGGCACAACTCCAGGGGGCAGTACGTTGTCTTCTATAAGACACACTCCCCACCCCACCGCCCCGGAGCTGTGCAACAGAGCCATCCTGCCAGGAAGGCCCCCTGAGCTGAGTTCCCTGCCAAGCCAGAGGCTCATCATTTGCTTTCTTGTGTTCCTAAGGGCCCGAAGCCTAGTCCTGAGCCAGTCACCTGGGCCTGGGCCCTGACATTCAGACCCGCTCTCGGGGCTCCCTCTTCTCCCCAGGGGTCAGTGCCAGACTCTTCGGCCTGATTCTGCCATGGCCCAGATGCTCGAGTTGCTCCTCACAGTCCCTGGAGGCCAGGCCACTTAGATACTGACCTTGACCCCCATCTGACCTGAGATCTCTGTGCCCCTCTCACATCAACAACTGTCTACCTAGGCAGGGACAGGACCTCTGTGCTCATCCCCAACAGGTCCCCATTCTCCTTTTCCACCAGGCTGGCCCTCCAAAGCAGCCTAACCCAAGTGGATTTCCAAGCGTGTTAGAACAGGATGGCCCCAGGGACCGCCGCCCCCCCCCCCCCCCGCCCCAAGCCCTGACCTTCCTTTTACAGGTGAGAAAACTGAGGCCCAGACGGGGAAGTGATTTGCCTTAAGGGTGGTCCTAACTGGGCACACATGAGGAGTGTAGTTTCTTTCAGCTGAATTATTTCATGAATTTTCTATATCTAGTCCGAGCTGGACTTCTGCAATTGGCAAGGACTCAAGAAAAATCGCTGATTTTTGTGCTTTGTGTGTATCTGAATCACCTGGGGAGCTTGTTGGAACTAGAGACTCCTGCCTCCCCAGCCCACCCCCCACCCCCGGTGGAGATTCTGCCTCACTGGGTCACGGGAAGGCATTTGCGTCTTAGTGGAGCCTCATGAGTGATTCAGTGCAGGTGGAGTTTGTTCCTCGCTTGGAAAAACGCTGCCCTAGCTGTCAACCGGGGACTTCCCCAGCAGCTCCTGGAAGAGAAGGGACGTTTATTTTGCTGGGGGGAAGGGCAGAACAGATGTGAATGGAGACCATTGAAGGTATGGGAGACTCCAGTGCGGAAAAGGCTTGAAGACAGGGGACATACAGGGGAGGAGACAGTCTGACCGTAGCAGATGGAGATGGTGGGGGCTGGTGGTGGTAGGGGGTGGTTGTCAGACTGGGTTTGGGGCACGTCAGGATTTTTTTTAGTTGGATTCATATTTACCATGGTTAGGCAAAAGTCTTCCAATGGTCTCTTTATCCTCGTTAATGGTTGAAGGCATTGTAATTATCAAGACTCCCGGTGATATGCTAGCCCCTAAGGGCAGAGAGCTGTGCAGTCAGCAGACCTTTAGAGGAGGCTGAGTCACGGGGAGCAGGGGCATTCTCCAGGGCCATGTCACTGCTCGTGAGGAAACCTGGGGTTCACACACCCTCTCCTGTGCTCCATGAGCCACCATTAATACTGATATTAGCCCTACAGATTATTAAGTGCATGTCACACTCTGCGTGTACTCTGTAGGGATACAGTTTCTTGGCCTCTTTACAATGCTGAGAGACAGGCGCCATTTTTCTCCCATTTTACAGACAGGGAAAATGAGGCTCAAAGGTGAAAATGAAGCTCAAAGGTGAAAATGGTTTGCCCAGGGACAGCTAGTGAGTGGCAGAGTTGGGATTCAAATCCAGGTCCATGTGACTCTCAAACCATGATTTTAACCACTATTCTCTAGTGCCTGTCTCAGGGTTGGGGTCTTCTCTTGTTCCTGCTTCTTGCTAAAACGTCTAGATCCTGGGTCTGCCAGAAACAGTGGAGTAAGGAGGATTAGAGAGCTGGATTTAGCTAGACTCAGGAGTTTATGACTGATCCTGATTGTTAAATTCTGAAACTGACCTCAACACTTCCCTCCTTAGACTGTAGCTAAACAAAGGTCTCCACCCACCACAGGGTAGGAAAACAAGCAGGAAGGCTGAAGTTGCCAAAGCAACACAGTTTCTTTCTCCGCTCACTCAGGAGGTTTCACCCTAGGAGCTGGATCTAGGGGTGAGCCAGGGGATTGTTCCTGCTCCTCTGGGGAGGGGAAAAGAGCACCTCGTTTTGTGTTCTTGGGGAATTTAGGGGTATAAGTGTGTGATCAAAAGGAAATTTCCCATGGGCCCTAGATCCAGACCAGACTTTGCACTTTTAACCCTTCTTTCCTGAGTGAAACTTCATTGTTTATTTACCTGCCACCTCCTAACAACAAGGAATTGAGTTAATATACAACACAGGCCATGTGCGGCCAGATTAAGCCAACGGAAACTTTTGAAGTGAGGATTGAGGAAACCTGGAGGCAGCAAGTAGGTGAGTAGGAAGGGCCGAGACAGTGGTGGTGAATTAACATGAAATGTGACTGGGAGCATCCTGGGAGCCAAGGCAAAAAGAGGAAGCAAGCTCCCCTGCTCAGCTCTTCCTGTTAGAATCAAGAGAGCATGCCAGTTAATCTGGGGAAATCATTCTACTTGATTCCAAATTGTAGAAGAACTCCTTTTTGGGACTATACGTGATGTTGTGCTAAGAGGCTTGGAGAATATCCTTAGGTAGCTGGCAGCCCAAAGTCAGAGAAGATAGTGCAGAATGCTCTGGAGGGGATGTTAGTATGGTCCCTGGTCCATGTGAAATTGTCTCTGATGTCACAGTAATGCCTCCTATTGTCTAAAGACCTGACCTTTTCTCTGCCTGCCTAACTCACCTGAGCCAGTATGCTGGCTTGAGTTGGTGTGTTTTAATCCCCTCCCCCAAACTTTTCAAATTTCTCTCGTTATTTGAGCTTCCAGGAGCCAGGTCCATAGGACCAGGAGGCTGTCATCATAGCCATCTGACTGCTCAGCACACCCACCTGAGAACAGAGTGCTCTGGGTGGGTCGATCTGAATTCTGGGAAAATCTCAAGGGCAGGTACTCTCTGGGGTCCCCCATGGGCTGACATCAGCCAGGAGAGAACCCCAGTGGACTGGGAAGCATTGATTTCCTCAGGCTGAGCCTGGAAACCACCCCAAACCTGCCTGGGGAGGACTGGCCCAGGGGAGGAGAGGAGCAGAGGGCTCCCTGTGACAGGGGTCACTCTCGCCATCCACAAGGTTGGAGGAGAGAACTTTCCAGTTCTGGGCCTCAGGGCCTTGAGCCCCTATGTCAGATCCACAAGGAACTCACTCAGTCTTGGACAAGGTGACCTTCTGCCACTTCAGTCTCTCCATCTGCACTTGATGTGTGCCTTGCGCTTGCCTGAGGCTGTTGGAGGGAAAGTGCGGCAAGAGCGGGACTCAGTCAGTCACAGGACGGGGGTAGTGGTCACTTCCGTCCCTGGGCTTCCCACAGCCCCAGTGCTGCGTTCCGCAAGCCTGCCGGGACTTCTGGTCTCGTGAGCATCCTTCCGTCCCCCACTCCCCACCCCGGGGCAGTCCGCCGTCTGCAGAGGACAAGTTCCTCTCAGGAGCAGACGCAGGTGCATCCGTGGGGCAGGCTGGCACCTGTGTTGTCCTGGCCTCTGTGGTCTCCATCTTCACATGCCTCAGGGTGCCATTAGCTGAACCTACGCACTGCTTCCCTCAGCACCACCCACTTTGCTTTCTCACCCCCGCAGCTCCCACTTGTGGTCCAGCCTTGCTCAATGCTGATTGGGTCCTATTTAGGGCCCATCTCAGCCCCTCAGTTTTGCACATGGTCTCCCACTGCCTGGATGCCCTTCTTTCTCTCTGCTTGGGAACCAGACTTTCTTTAACGTTCCTTCTAAGTAAGCGTTACCTCCATTATGAAGCCTTCCTTGACCCTCTTTGTTCTCCCTGCAGGTGTTTCTGCTCCCACACTGTGTCCCAGCACACCATTTCCACCCCCAGCCCCACACAGAGGCCTCTCTATATAGCCCTTATCAGGCTGCCTTGTGATCTGTTTACAGGTTGGTCTTACATTAACCATTGAGTCTACAGGGCAGGAAGCATGTTCTACTCCCCTGCGCCTGCACAGAACGGGTACCAGTGCCTGAAGGACGAAGCAGCCCCCTCCCCATCTCTAGGCCTGGCTGCAGCCGCAGAGGCCCAAGCTCCAGGTCTCTATCCAGCCACCAGCTGGCTGCAGGAACAGGACTGTATTCTCAGAGAGGTGCTAGGGAGCATCTCCCCACCTCCCCGCCTTGGCCCTGCCCATCTTTCCCTTCCAGGTTCCCACCCACTGAGGACTGGAAGGTGTCTCTGATGGTTGGGGTCACAGACCCTGCTTGTGTGGCTCGAAGCTTGGCCTTTCAATGGTCAGATTCTTCTGCAGACACAGACCGGCTTCCTATGCCAGCTTCACCTCTCTGGGTCCCAGGGGCATGCCCTCTCCAAACCTATCTGTCCTCACTGCATACCCACCTCGCCAGGCCCACCCATCTCTCAGGGACCTTCCTGGGCAGAGCTGGGAACAAAGCTCAGTTTATGACGCTTGTGTCAACATGGGGTGGATGGCCTCGGTTCACCCTGCACTGTAGAAACCACACCTGCCTGCCTGGTGCCCACACCTAATTAAGGCCTCCTGAAGACCCAGGGGCTGCAGGGAAGCTCCTCACACTCTTCTCTCCTAGCATCTGGGAGGTGCTGGGGGCTTGGGCTAGTGAGTGGGGATTTCACAGCCCCGGAAGAGAGAGACATTGCTCTAGGCTGATTAGTCTGGTCAGATGATTAATAATTAAACCTGACCTGTTCCCAGCTACACACACACACACCCTGCAGCCAGGAATCAGCAGAGATCAGGGGCAGAGAAGATCACCATGGGCCCAGCTCCAACCCCCTGGGCTCATTCCAGGGTTTGGGAGAGTCTCAGGGCTCCTCCTTCTCACCTACCTAAGGTCCTACCAGTCCACCTCCTAAGTAAAGCTTTCCTGACTTTTCCCACAGGCCAGAGCTCTGGGCAGGCTTTGGGCAATTCCTAGGCTGCACAGGCCAGGGTGACTCTGTAGGAGTGGGATTTGCAGATCAGATAAGACTTGGGCTCCACCTGTGTTGACACTCAACTTCTCCAACTCCATCTTGACTTCTGCAGCCTCTCCCTTTCTTATTTATACTCCCACTCCCCAGAGCTCTAGGAAGAGTGGGACATGCTCAGCACCCTGTCTGATCTTAGCACAGCAGAAACATTCAGCTCGGGGAGGTGGGAGCCAGTCAGCTTGGCTGCATTCTGCTCTCATCATCATGGGCCGCCTAAGTTTTTCCAAAGGTCCTTCTCTGGCCACAGGAACCCCGAGACTCTGGGTGGCTGCTGGGAAGCTTGAAGCTGAGAACCCACACACAAGGGTTCAGCTAGGTGGCCAAAGTGGGGTCCCCTCCTACCCTCCTCCACTGCCGATCAGCCTTCTAGCTTGTCCCTTGTGTTTTCTGAGGTCTTAAGGAAGCATGATCTCCTTCCCAGAGGCCACTTCCCACCCACCCTTGCTCCTTCAGCTGCGCATCTCCCCAGAGCTCAGAGGCCTTTCCCACTGAGTGGATAATGCTCTTCTAGTACATTGTCCAGCCTTTTGTAGTTAGATTTTATTTGGGCTGGGTAGGGAGGAGTAGGGTCCCCAGCTCCTGGTCTCCCTCCCTGGGCCTTTTCAACCCAGGAAAGCAGATGATCATCCTGACCCCACCTTCGTCCCTCCCAGGGCTTTGTGAGGTGGGACAGAAAGGCCTCAGCCTGTTATTTAAACACACGTGTGTATGTGTACATGTGTTTGTGCCTGCCTGCATGTATCCATGCAAGGATACATGTATATGAAGCTTCTGGACGAGCTTGGAGGTTTTAAAATCTGAGCCTCCCCAGGACGGCCCGTGTTAGGTAGCACTCCAATCCTTCCCCTGGCCATGGCCGGGTGCACCCCGCTCTGTTTTAACCCACATTGTGATCTGCTTGTTCTCTTGTTCCCGGTCCAAGAATTATTTCTATGGGATTAGTCAAAGCCTCTTTGCCTTTCCCTTTCCTTGCTAAAGAAAATTCTAACTGCCAAGCATTTGTCCCTCCCGCTCTTGCTTATTAAAAACAAACAAACAAAAAAACAGGTCAAACTGTTAGGTTGGGGAAGAAGCCGAGGAGTGGGGTGATGTCCTTTGAATATGACTGAGGTTGACTCTCAGAAGAGGGGAGGGAGGGACAGAGAGCAAGAGGGAGAGGAAGAAAGAGGATACCCTCTTTCTGGGGGTGATGTCAGGGAGGTTTTGTCATGTTTTGGTGGAGAGTAAAGAGTTCAAGATGGAAAAAGAGGCTTCTGGGTAGCTAAGGGGTTAGATAATTGGAGACCAAAAGAAAGCAGGAATTTGGGGACATGTTGCTATAGGTGACAAATTTGACTTCAAATTTCTCTGAGAGACCCAAATAATATTTTTCATCTTATCTACTGCTGCTAAGTCACTTCAGTCATGTCCGAATCTGTGCGACCCCATAGACGGCAGCCCACCAGGCTCCCCCATCCCTGGGATTCTCCAGGCAAGAACACTGGAGTGGATTGCCATTTCCTCCTCCACTGCATGAAAGTGAAAAGTGAAAGGGAAGTTGCTCAGTCATGTCCGACTCTTCACAACCCCATGGACTGCAGCCTACCAGCCTCCTCCATCCATGGGATTTTCCAGGCAAGAGTACTGGAGTGGGTGCCATTGCCTTCTCCATAAGACAGCGTCAACTCTGCATTTTATTTTTTTGTGCAACTAGGAAAGAATAAACTCGGCCAATTAAACCCTAACACAGGTATCCTTATCAAATCATTTGTTAGATGCAGCCTGACTTCAGGAATGTTAAAATGTGAAAAACTGTTCTATTAAAGTTCATGAATGACCTAGTTTTACTTACGATTCTTTACAATGCGACAACATGCTAGGACTAGACAGTGTTAGGCTCTTAAATTTGTTCTGACTACAGTCATGTAAATATTAGTCCCCCAACCCTAACCCATCCCTGGAAAGAACATTGACCTTTTCACCCTTATAACCTTCACACTTACTACGTGTGCCTGGCATAACAGGAACCCATTTACTCAATTCTATTTTATGGAGCCATCACGTATTCTCAAAGGGCTGCAGTTAGGTCCTCTCCTATACATTTTTTCATCTAAGCAACAATCTGACAGATGGATAGATAGACAGACAGACAGACACACCCCCCTCCCCAAGTCTGAACAACCGGATGGCCAGATGACCTGATGTCAGTCCTCCTGTGCATGTGTGGGTTTATGATGGCCTTTGTGCCAGCAGCGTACCAATTGCTCTGATTATCCCAGGCCCTTGAGGAAAGTATAGATGGGGCCTTAGGACACAAAGAACGTGTTTGTGTCTGCTGAAGGGATGAGGGGGTAGTTTTATAGCAGTTTTAAGAAAGAAATGTGGCCATAATTGACAGCACAGGGACAGATCACATTGCCTACACAGAATAAAGGTTTTGTGGCAGAGCCCCCAAAGATACCGTTGTGGAAGAGATGTGCAAAGGAGTCTGAGAAAAAGCAGCCAGAGAATTAGGAGGAAACCCAGGAGAACATGACATCGAGGAGACTCGAGTAAGGGAGTCTTTCGAGAGGGAAGCATTGGTCACCAGAGCTGAGTAGTTGAATTGATCACCTATAACCCTGATTTCTTTCTTTGGAAGGAATGATGCTAAAGCTGAAACTCCAGTACTTTGGCCACCTCATGCGAAGAGCTGACTCACTGGAAAAGACTCTGACGCTGGGAGGGATTGGGGGCAGGAGGAGAAGGGGACAACAGAGGATGAGATGGCTGGATGGCATCACTGACTTGATGGACGTGAGTCTGAGTGAACTCCGGGAGTTGGTGATGGACAGGGAGGCCTGGCGTGCTGCGATTCATGGGGTCGCAAAGAGTCGGACACGACTGAGCGACTGAACTGAACTGAACCCTGATTTGTTATTTGTTGTTCAGTCACTAAATCATGTCTGACTCTTTGTGACTCCATAGACTGCAGCATGCCAGGCTTCTCTGCCCTTCACCATCTCCCAGGGATTGCTCAAACTCATGTCCACTGGGACAGTGATGCCATCCAACCATCTCATTCTCTGTCATCCCGTTCTCCTTCTGCCCTCAATCTTTCCCAGCATCAGAGACTTTTCCAATGAGTTGGCTCTTTGCATCAAGTAGCCAAAGTATTGGAGTTTCAGCTTCAGCATCAGTCTTTCTAGTGAATATTCAGGACTGATTTCCTTTAGATCAACTGGTTTGATATTGCTGTCCAAAGAACTCTCAAGAGTCTTCTTCAGCACCACAGTTTGAAAGCATCAGTTCTTTCGTTCTCAGCCTTCTTTATGGTCCAACTCTCACATTCGTACACAGCTACTAGAAAAACCATAGCTTTGGCTATATGGACCTTTGTCAGCAAGTGATGTCTCTGCGTTTTAGTACTCTTTCTAGGTTTGTCACAGTTTTTCCTCCAAGGAGAGGAATAATTCTCAATAATTCTGAGGATAAACAAGTAGCACAGGCAGAGTATGAAATGGTAAATGTGAAACCGCCTAGACAGGTAGACCTGCATTTGAGCAAATGCCATTTCAGAAACGCGATGTCTTGTGTGGCATGACTTCCACAGACCTATGATCAGTCTAGATGGTTCTTCTCCATCCCCACCTTCTAACATCTGAGTCCCCACTGCCTTGCTCCCCCATCTGACCCCTGAGAGCCCACTGGGTTCTCATTTTTGAATCAAGCCTGACAAAGATTGTTGTTGTTGTTTCGTCTGCAGTGATTTTGGAGCCCCCAAAAGATAAAGTCTCTCACTGTTTCCATTGTTTCCCCATCTATTTGCCATGAAGTGATGGGATCGTATGCCATGATCTTCGTTTTTGAATGTTGAGTTTTAAACCAGCTTTTTCACTCTCCACTTTCACCTTCATCAAGAGGCTTTTTAGTTCCTCTTCGCTTTCTGCCAAAAGGGTAGTGTCAACTATCATATATGAGGTTATTGATATTTCTCCCGGCAATCATGATTCCAGCTTGTGCTTCATCCAGTCTGGCATTTCTCATGAGGTACTCTCCATATAAGTTAAATAAGCAGGGTATCAATATACAGCCTTGACATACTCCTTTCCCAATTTGGAACCAGTCCGTTGTTCCATGTCTGATTCTAACTGTTGCTTCTTGACCTGCATACACGTTTCTCAGGAGGCAGGTGAGGTGGTCTGGTATTTCCATCTCTTAAAGAATTTGCCAGTTTGTTGTGATCCACATAGTCAAAGGCTTTAGCATAGTCAATGAAGCAGAAGTAGATGTTTTTCTGGAACTCTCTTGCTTTTTCTATGATCCAACGGATATTAGCAATTTAATCTCTGGTTCCTCTGGTTCTTGTTGCTGACCAAGATAGCAAACTTACAATAGTCACAGCTCCAGCATCATTGAAGGGAGACACAGAATGAGACATCTGCCCTTTTAAACACACGTGCAATCTGACCAAACCTGAGCTATGGTCACCTGGCCCTGCCTGTTGGGCTAAATTAGAAGCTGCCAAACTGGCTGTAGGAGCTGGGTACCCTCAGGGGCTGGGTTCCTGCCTGGGAACCTTCACCTCAGCTTTGATCTCTTCTCTTCTGATGCTGGCATCAGATTCCCCTGGAACAGGCCAAGTCTCGTAGCCCACACACTTATTGCCAATTTCTTTGCCCAGTTGAACTCTATAGTGGGCTGGTTTGACCATGCAGTATCCCTGCCCTAAAGAGAACCACTCCTTTTTATGGGAACCCCTCCCATCCATTGGATGGATCTGTCTCATCCTTCTCAGAGAACTGCTTACATAATACAGGCCTAGCCAGTGAAAGTGCCTCATTTTCCTCTTCGCAGTGATTGATTCAGGTAGAGAAGCATGACCCAAATGGGAACATTAAAATCTTCCCTGTGGCTTTTGCCAGAACCACACCAAACGAAACAGAATAACAGCAACTTCCCCTCACCAACACATTCTAATTCTGGGGTTGTTAGCTATAAGTCACTGGTTCTCCTAGTGTGACCTGCAGTTCCTTAGGTATCCCCAAGGTCTTTTCAAGGAATCTATGAGATCAAAACTGTTTTTGTAATGATACTGAGATTTCACATGCCTTTTTTGGTATGTTGACGTTTGCAGTATCAGTGCAAAAGCAATAGTGGGGTAAAACTACTGCCACCTTGGAATGAATCGAGGCAGTGACTCCAAATTGAATGTATTCTTCATTGCCACACACTTGCAGGAAAATAAAGGTCAGTTTCACTTAAGAAATGTCATGATAAAGCAGTAAAAAATATCAATTTTATTCAACTTCAACTCTTGGGTACACATCTTTATAATATTGTGAGGACGTCTTGTGATGAAATGAAAGGTACGTATAAACCATGCGGTAATCGGGCTTCCTAGGTGGCATAATGGTAAAGAATCTGCCTGCCAATGCAGGAGATGCAGCAGAAATGGGTTTGATCCCTGGGTCAGGAAGATCCCCTGGAGGAGGAAATGGCAACCCACTCCAGTATTCTTGCCTGGAGAATCCCATGGACAGTGGAGCCTGCCAGGCTACCATCCACGGGGTCTCACAGAGTTGCACGCAACTGAGCAGAGCCACGTGGCGGCTGTAAAAATGTGCCACTCAGATCAGCTGGGGGAGGGAGCATCTGCTGTGCCAAGGCCTTGCTTCTCTCGGTCTGCTCCCAGCCGATGGTTGACCAAGACGGAAGTACTAATGCAGGTTCATTCTTGAGAAACGTGGGACTCCTGTCTTGGGTGATTTGGGCTTGAGGACACCCCACTGGCCTGGCTGAACTTTTGTTGAACTACACTGCAGTCCAAGATTTATCTGGCCTGATCCTTTTTGCTTCCCTTCCTCTTCCCCTGTGGTTAGACTAGCATCATGGTCAAAGGATCTCCTTACTTCTCCAACTCCCTCCCCATTTGCCTTCACAGGTGTTTTCCTTGGCTAAGCACATTTCATCTGGCCTTGAAATTTGTTTCTGGAAGGTGCGTGAAGCATTTCTATTGTACGTAAAGTACTTTCAACTGTGTAACAAAAAAACTGTGATTGTCTCAAGAAAAATACTCATGTGATTGTTTGAGCCATGAGCTGAGCCAGCTGCTTATTTCATGGATTACCATCTTACCTGAAAAGAATGACTGGCAAACTACGGTTATTCAGACTTGGTATTTGGCAGACATTTCCATAAAAATGAAAGGAGTGAGCTTGCTGTTTCAAGGAAAACAAGTGATGGTTTTGCTGTTGATGATGATAATATTTGAATTTTAAAGCAAAAATTGGAGTTTTGGAAAGTCGTATTCTCTACCGTGAGCTTATTAGCTCCCAGTGTTTCAAGGCTCCTGATGTGATTGGTGGTGATATTAAAGAATGTGATTTGGGAATATTGTGTAAGGATATGGGTCAACATTAGAAGATCTGCAAAACTCAGTTGAACTGATACTTTTCCAATGACAAATCCATGATGTAAAAACATGAATGAATAAAAGATCCATTCAAAACTCAGCATAGACCAACGGATTTTAATGTAACAGAGTGTGAAAAGTTCATTGATCTGGTTTTATTTTATTTTTTAAAGATTTTTTTTTTTGATGGGGACCATTTTTTAAAGTCTATTGAATTTGTTACAATAGTTCTTGTTTTATGTTTTGGTTTTTTGGCTGTAAGGCACATGGGATCTTAGTTCCCTGACCAGGGGTCGAACCCACACCCCCTACATTGGAAGGTGAAGTATTAACCACTAGACTGCCAGGGAAGTCCCCACAGATATGGTTTTAGGTTTCACATTGCAATGACCTTTAATGAAACTATCATTTTTGTATTGATATATTATCATCACAGATGTTTCAGACCACACGGACAAGCCACTCCTCTCAATTTGTTGTGTATCCTTTCAAGTAATGCTCTGTGTACACATAGATGGGGGAGAGAGACATCTATCATAGAACACTCATCTTCTTTTGAATTTTGAACCATTTGAATGGTTCAAATATAAAAATAAATACAAGGGGAAGCTTCAGGCAGAAGGAAAGTGGTCCCAGATGGAATCCTGGATATTCAGGAAGGAAAGAAGGACAATCAGTCAGTTCAGTTCAGTCGCTCAGTCATGTCTGACTCTTTGCGACCCCATGAATTGCAGCACGCCAAGACTCCCTGTCCGTCACCAACTCCTGGAGTTCAATCAGACTCGTGTTCATGGAGTCAGTGATGACATCCAGCCATCTCATCCTCGGTCGTCCCCTTCTTCTCCTGCCCCCAATCCCTCCCAGCATCAAAGTCTTTTCCAATGAGTCAACTCTTCGCATGAGGTGGCCAAAGTACTGGAGTTTCAGCTTTAGCATCATTCCTTCCAAAGAAATCCCAGGGCTGATCTCCTTCAGAATGGACTGGTCGGATCTCCTTGCAGGGAAATATGAATAAATGCAAATGAATCTTGGTTGTATAAAACCATACAACTAGTGTTTAAGATACAGAGAGAAAATTAAAATATAGGACACAATAGTACATGAATCAGGAAGAGGGTAGATGGAGTTAGAATGTTCTAAGGTCCTTGCATTGTCTGGGAAATGGGTGAAAATGTGTTGTGTGGGAAACACTAATTTAAGGATGCCTGCTCTAGCTCTAGGCTAACCCTGAAAGAATCATAAATGGATGGATATAACCAGCCAATAGAGAGGAAAATTATATCATAAACTTGCATGTGTATGTATTTTTTAAAAAGACACTACCATTTTTAAATTTCAGTGTAGTATCAAAGAAGCATAGCCACAATTACCTGAAAAAGTTATTAAAATGTTCCTCCCTTTTCTACCTAAGTCTTTGTGAGGCCAAATTTTCTTTAAATACTTCAATGAAAACAATATATTGTAGCAAATTCAATTCAGAAGTAGATAATGCACAGTCAGTTTTCTTCTGTTAACCCTAAGATTAGGGAGATTTACAAAAATGTAAAACAAGAACACTTAGTAAATAATCTTTGTTCTGGAAACCATAATTTTCTCAAAGAAATATGTTATTTATGCTAATATGGAGTAGGTTTATTATTGTTATTTTAAATGAAGTAATTATACATATTTAAATTTTGTTCTGTTATATATATATATTTTTTACTATAGTTAAGTATTGGCAGCTATGGTGTACATTAAAAAGATTCTTTAGGTTCTTCAGTTATTTTAAAGAGTTGTTAGAACTACTATTTACTAGCTTAGGCAGCCAGCTATCCTTTCGTCATTATGTGGCAAGAAGCTATCTGAAAAGGAAGCCAAGCAAGACTGAGATACGAAGTCAGAATCCAGATATACACAGACATTTGGACCAAATCCCAGGTGCCAGCTACCCTCAAGGAGTTATGAAAGGCAGTAAATTATTTTCTTTGTTTCAGTCTGACTGAGTTGGGGTTCTGTCACTGGCAGTCAAGGGTGCTGACAACAGCCCCGTCTGTCTGAGAAGCTGGTCCAGGGTTCTCTGTCCTTGCTCATGCGTAGTCGCTCACTTGCGTCTGACTCTTTGCAAACTCATGGGCTGTAGCCCACCAGCTCCTCTGTCCTTGGGATTCTCCAGGCAAGAATACTGGAGTGGGTTGCCATTTCCTCCTCCAGGGGATCTTCCTGATCCGGGGATCGAACCCTTGTTTCCTGCCTCTGCTGTGTTGCAAGCCAGTTCTTAACAAGTGAGCCATCAGGAAAGCCCCTTAAAGTTTTATAAGTACCATCTTGGCTCTTGCCTAACCTGGATGCCCTCTAGACATTGTACTTTTTGTTGATTTTAACTGATACATGTTTAATTTTTAAATGCCTACAAAACGTGACATATGGCAACCAGTCTCCTGTAAGTCAACCCATCTTGTATGTAGATGTATATATTTTGTCTTGTTGTGGGATTGTTAGAATGTGGGGTAGGACCTCTAAAGGCAAGGAACCCTTAGAACGTCTCCCACATTATACTCTTGATCTATCACCAATGACTTTATCGTTGGCCTGTATACCTGCCCCCACTTCATTTACCCCGACACTATCGTTGGTCGTCCCAGTACAAACTTTAATGTGCATATGAATCACTCAGGGATCTTTTAAGATGCAATAGGTCTGAGAAGATACCTGAGATTGTTCAATTTTAATAAGTTCCCAGGTGATAACCCGTACCCCTGGTCTGTGGGTAGCACTTGAAGTACTGAGGCAATAAACGCTTATTCTTCTCGAGTTTGACATTCAGAGTTTGTAGTGTTCCCTAGGAGTCCCAAAGATCCAGGACCTACAGTGATTTGTCATTTCATTAATCCATGAATTTTAATCGGGCAAGTGTTGAAACTGAAAAATAGTGTAAGCCGCTTAGCCAGTGACAACCTAGTTAGCCTACCATGTTTTACAAAACCAAAGTAATGTATACGTTTAACGTACACAAAAATCAAATGGCCCTAAAAGGCTTATTAAAGAAATGGCAGTTCCCTGTGTTGCCTGCTTACCCTTCCACAACCTACAACCAGCTTCTAACCACTCCCCACTGTTTCAGCTATTTCTTCTGATATTTTCCTCCATGTTTCTAAATATATGCCTAAAATGCATTCACTCCTGATGAATGAGTTTTACACATTCCCCACTGACGTCTTGATATGGTAGAGGAAAATTTTAGCTTGCTTACGCTACCCCTTTCTTACCTCCCTTTCTCGCATTCTAAATTGGTATTTGCGTGTTTATTGTTATAGCTAAATAGATATGAATCACTCGTGTCAAGCAGCACGCTGTGATCACATGGTCTTTTTTACACTTTATTTTTTAGCTAATAATTATCTCTTTTGTTGTTGTTGTTATTAGTTTCCTTTGAACCTAGTTCTGTAAATATAATTATCCACATGCTCAGCAGTCTTTTGGTTCATTTCTTTTCTTATTGCCTGGATCTTCTCTGTAGGACCGCCCCCTACTACTTCCGGTCAGTTTCAGTTGGAACCAGTTATCCTCAGACTTACCATGTAGCTGTCATCCTTAGACTGTCACTGCCATCACTGTAGATTTTCTTTGGATCTCTTCTGAGTGGCATCTCTTCTTTCCTGGAGCCCATGCCTTTCTCTTTCTTTGTTTATTAACTTTTGTTTTCAGTAGAGCATGTATTCAAATAATTCCTGAAAGTCATGGGTAATAGTAGTTCAGAGACTTTTCAACCCTTGAAATGTCTTTATTCTACTCTCAGTATTGATCTGGAATCTGGCTAGGTAGAGATGTCTGGGTGAAAAAACATATTCATTTGATTTGGAATATTGAAAGCATTGCTGCATTGTCTCCTAGTTCCCGGTGTTGCTTTTTGTTGGGGGGAGGGGCCTGGAATAGTGTCATATTTCATTTATTTATTTTTTTAACTTTTTATTTTGTATTGGGGTACAGCTGATTAACAATACTGTGATAGTTTCAGCTGAACAGAGAAGGAACTCAGCCATACATGTATGAGCCATACATGCATATATGTATCCATTCTCCAAACTCCCCTCCCATCCAGGCTGCCATATAGCATTGAGCAGAGTTCCGTGTGCTATACAGTAGGTCCTTGTTGGTTATCCATTTTAAACCCATACCATTTTAATAATTGTGCCTTTGTTACCTGATTTTTTTCTCCCCCTCTGGAAGCTTTGAGGGTCTTCTTTATATCCTCAAGAGTTCTATGCGTCACTGTATTGTACGTTGGTATGGTTTTTGTTTTTTTTTTTAATTCATTCTGCTGATTTATTTCTACCCAGATACTCACAGGAATGAATGTTGTGCTTCAACCTTCCCTAAGGCTCTCTTTACAGCTCTGTCTGTTTTCCCAGCTGCTGAGCGCTGTCTCTGGCCTGTTCTGTAAGAAAGAGCCAAGTGGCAGATAGCTGAGTGTTAGCTGTATGAAACCTGTCTTACCCATGCCTTGCCCTGTAGTTACAGAGATCAGGTCCGTTGCCACAGAACTCCAGGGCACCATAACTGGTAGTCTGTGTGAGTGGTCCCACTGAAGCTGTTCAGTGCACAGCCTACATGGCCAAACCCAGCAGTGCTAAGAGCCATGCTTTCCAAACTGTGCTCCATTTGGCTGGTGCCACAAGATGCAATTCACCAAAAAGATGCCATAGTTAAATAAGATTGGGAAGGCTGCATTGTATATATCTCTCTTTTGGAGATTCTCAATGGGAATCTGCATACCAAAGGTTCTGAGTCCTCCAATAAAGTAATCTGGTGGACTTGACTTAATTCCTTCTTTCCTGAACAATTTTACATTGTTTCATTTCAATTCAATCATTTCAATTCAAAGGATGCTTAGTGATATGCCACAAAATAACCAGACTTTAGCAAATGCCATTGAACAATACTGTAAACTCCATGAGAGTAGAAACCATGTCAAGTTTTATTTCCTGCACTATGTCAGGGTCTAATACAGTGCCAGGCACATAGTAGACCCTAAAAAAATTATCTGTTGAATAAATCCATGAGTCAGTCGACTGATGCTTTCACAAATCCCTGATTCTCCTTGGTACTCTCTGCATGGACAAAAAGTCAGGTCCTGTTACTGCATTGTTGATGCTGTTTTGCTAGCCCTGAATTTGGGGCTGTGGTCAGTTGTCTTTTTCAAATGATAACATTTTTTCAGGATACAAGCAGATGTTAGGCATCTGAATGTGTTCCCTCTGTGAACAGGGCTGGGTGAGCACAACTGTTTCCCATTAGTCCAGCCGCGGCTGAGGCGTCCCTTCTCTCTGTGGTTTGGGCTGGAGAAGCAGCGCAAGCAAGCCCATCCCAGCGGCTTTGTGTGTGGTTGGCAAGGAACTAATGCCAGCCTTAGAAAAGGAAGGGCCTGTGGCCGCCCTGACTTCAGTCCGCGATGCTGGGGCCCTTGGGCAATAACGAAACTTCTGGAACCCCTTTCTGGGGAGTTGCCAGGCTCAGTCTGTGAGTTCTTTGAGGAAGAAAAGAGTGAAAGTGTCTTAGAAACCCCGGGGTTTAGAAAATGGAGGATTTGGAGCCTGAGGTAAGAGAGAGAATGAAAGCAGCCTCCTCTGTCTTAACCTCAAGTGCAGGAGTTAAACTACAGCCTGAAGCCAGACCTACCCCACTGCTTCTTTCTGTATTGCCTGTGAGCTGAGCATCACTGAAAACAAAGTAAAAACAGTACTATTTTATGACCTGTGAAAATGATACGAAATTCAACTTTCGTTTTCGAAAATGAAATACATACTATCTCATTACATATTATCTTTAGCAGATGAATATTTGCAGTAGCTTTTGAAGAAGGAGGACATTAACTCCGAACCCCAAATTAACTGCCATGTTATTCCTCAAAAAAAGAATTTTATTCTTCACACTGGGGGCCCTGTACTATTTTTTTAAAAAGCTGTATTATTATTATTATATTTTGAACTTCATCAACAAAAATGTCATGGAAATTTAATTTTTCTTTTGCTTTTTACAAGATGGATAATAGTCTTGAGTTTGCCTCTTGCCTGCAAAAGTCTAAACTATTTACTCTCTAACCCTTTGCAGAACAAGTTTTCTGAGGGCTGCTCAAGTGGATTATCTGCTATGTCAGGCTGATTTTAAACTGTTACATGTGGCGGGGGAGAAGGGAGTTTAAACTGATTCATCCAGTTTTCATTCAGTCAACAAGGTCTCCTGGGGGCCTTCTATGTACCAGGTCCTGAGTGTACAGAATTGGTGTTCAAAGCCATCTTGGTTCCTGCTCTCAAGGAACTGACAATATAGAGTCGAGTCACTGGAAATTCACCAGCCCCAGTGTGCCTGTCTATAGGATGATAAGTCAAAGTGACAACTAACAACTCTGGAGTGTTAAATGTGTCAGCTTGTCAGTGGGTCACCTTGGCCAGGGCATGCCTGCCCAGAAGAGCTCTGAGAAGCTCCGGAAGGGTGTGTGAGGAAGGCAGGGTCGGGTGAGCACCCTGAGACCAGCAGGGGAGAAGCCAAGCCAGGAAAAGCAACCAGGATAATGCTGCTCTGTCCTATTGGTTCAGGCAAGAGGCCAGAGAGTTTAGCCAAAAGCATCACCAGCAGATGAAAAACAAGGAGGTGACCCACGTCCGGAGCAAAGTGGCCTGTGCTGAGAGCTCTTTCCTCCACAGAGCGTGGCTAAGCCGGGTGCCTCAGCCTCTGTCGACTCAGGGTTCCTGAAGACAGCAAAGACATAGGGATTGTCCTCTTGGGAGGCTGAGCCCAGACTCACTCCTTCCTTTAGGTCCAGAATTTCTTTCTTCTTATGGCTGTGGAAGCCTCTTTAGGTCCACGACTCACACACTTACACAAGATTCTACCAAACCACCTTCCTCCCAAAGTTGCGCAGATTTGCACGGTGTGCTTGCCTGGAGAATCCCAGGGACGGGGGAGCCTGGTGGGCTGCCGTCCATGGGGTCGCACAGAGTCGGACACGACTGAAGCGACTTAGCAGAAGCAGCAGCAGCACAGTGGATGAGAGTATTCACTTCTACAGATCCTTGCAATGTGTAGGGGTTCTATTCATTTTTTTTTTTATGTGCATTTTTGGACAGCAGTGAAGTTGAACATCTTTTTATGTTTATTGGCCATCTACCTTTCTTCAGTAAATTCTTTGCTTATATTTTTTGCCCATTTTTCTGTTTGGATGTCTTTCTTGGAGGCACTCTTTGTCCATTAAGTATGGACATCCATTGATCAGAAGAAAAACACTTTATTTTGAAGCACCTATGGGCAGAGGTAGGGCCCTTGGAACAGGTACTGAGGAGCCAAAAGTCTTTGACATTAGGGATGTTAATCTTCTGTCTGTTAACTGCTGCAAATATTTTACTCAAGTCTGCTATTTGTTTTTAAGCTTTATGCTGACTTTCTTCCTGTAGGAGTTTTAAATGTTTCAGTATTCACACGTGTTAGCTTTTTTCTGGCTTCTGGGTTTCCTGTCTTGCTTAAGAAGTTTTCCCCATCCTCATGTTACATAATTAGTCTACTCTGTTTTCTTATAATGCTATTATGGCTTTACTCATTTACATTTGTATCTTTAATATTTCAGGAATTTCTGTTTAGAGTAGATGAGGAATTTTATGTTCCCAGCATAGATGCTATGTTTCTGAGACTGTTCCTCTCAGCACTCTGAATGCATTGTGGTGGTTTATTTGCTCACTTGTGCTCAACTCTTGCGACCCCATGGGCTATAGCTTGCCAGGATCCTCTGTCCATGGGATTCTCCAGGCAAGAATACTGGAGTTGGTTGCCATTTCCTTTTCCATGGGATCTTCCTAAACCAGGAATTGAACCCAGGTCTCCTGAATTGCAGGCAGATTCTTTACCAATTGAGCTACAAGGGAAGCCCTGAATGCATTAAGGGACCCATAATTTTTTGAGTAAAAAAGCCCTGTGTACAGTATGATCCTATTCATGTACTCATTTATATGAACAATTCTACAGCTTGTTAATGCTGGTTGTTAATACAAATATTAATATTGGTTATTTTTGTGTGATTGGGTTGAAGAGGCTTTTAATTTTTCTCTCTTCTCATCTGTATTTTTTTGTTTTGCTACATGAACAATTATTATTTGTGCACCAAAATGTATTTAAAGAAACAGATGTCAAGAAGAGTGCTGTTAAGCCAACACTTCACATGGACCTAGGCCCCATCCTTGAAAAGCCACAAGTATATAAGCTTCTTGAGGGACGGCCCCATGTTTCTTGGGTGGCCGTCCTTCTCATGCAGCTATCATGGAGCCTGACCAGCAGCAGATGGTGCAGCTCAATTAATTACATTTTTCTGTGAGCCCACAGTGTCATACAGATGTGAAGACAATAGGCTGGCTCATTGAAAAGGCTGCTTCTTCTGGACAGAAACTTTATTTCCTGGTTCCTCCCTCTCTCCTTCCACAGTAGGCTGGCCACATGTCTTGGGAAAAGTCCACCCTCTAGACAATAGCCAAGGCAAAATAAATTTATTGACTTGGCCAAAAAGTTCATTCCAGTTTTTGCACAAGATGGTACAAAAACACCAATGAAATTTTTGGCCAACCCAATACATTCCAGGCCAACTCATCAACAAGTATGATAATTAGTATCATTCCTAGACAGCCAGCCTTCAAAAACAATTCAAAACCAAGGGATTACCCCTCACCGTCCCCTTGGTTGGGCAGTGTCTAATTGTTCAGGATATTGGAAAATTTCCCCTTTAAGCATCCAAGCATTATTTATTTAAAACATTTGCAAGGAAATTTTTTCTAAAATAATATTCTATAAAGCCCTGCCTTGCTAACAGTAGAAATACAGCGCAGTCTTTTGAAATTTCCTTGAAAAGTCCTTGAAGGGTCAGTTATCACAATAGGCTCTTAGACATGATGGCCTTCAGAGCTGCTGACATGTGTAAACATGTTTGCTTGAGTGCTATTAATACATGGGTTGGGTTACTTTTAAAGATCTTGTTTTTGCTCAACAGCTTTTTTCTCCTTCTTTGCCTTCTTGGTTGCCTTTTGTGTTATGACGTCAGTCGTCAGTTCCTATGTTTAGCAGACCCAACTCCCTGCTAATCAATCGTTTGTCATTTGTGGTCAGCCAGGAAGTCAGAAAACCAAGCATATTCTTATTATGAGAAAACAGAGGTTTCAAGAGAAGAGCTAAGGTAAGCTCTTCTCGGAGTAAAGAATATGAGGTAGACTGACAGATGGATTAACTTCTTTTGATTATTCAGAAGCCTTTAGGATTTTCTTCCTGGTATTCACGTTGATGAAAGCATTAGTCCCACTTTACAGATGAGGAGACAAATGCCACAGAGACAAGGTGACTTGGTCAAGGTCACGGTGGTAGCTGAGTGACAGAACACGCGCTAAAACCAGGATGTTTTCCTCAGCTCCATGGCCCTGTCAGGCCCAGCTCTGGACGCGCTCCCCTTGATGAGCCAAGTGGCAGGAGCTCAGCGGGGGCGGAATTCATCATTGTGTCTTCTGTGTTTTCCACTGGTAGGTTGGGCCAGCTGCAGACCCTTGCTTCTCTGGGAGGCTTAACCAAACCTATGATCTACCTGGATCCCTTCTGCTATTGACGTAGGCCCCTTCATGATTAGAAACGAGAGCCTGGCAAACAGCTGTGTTTACATCTCGAGGGCTAGTTGAGCGCTGCTGGGTCCTGCCCGGGGTGGTTCCACCTTATCGTCTGTAGATAGCGATGTGCTAAAGGCCGCACAGTACTGACCCAGATTGCAATCAGCAAAACACGTAGTCCTGAGTGCGTGCACACATACACACACACACACACTTCTCAGGCAGCTTTAGCCAATTGTAACTCTGTGACACATTCTTTCCTCTACAGGCCAACTGCCTCCCAGGAGGTGGTGAGCTGAGCCAAAGCAAACTGGCAGGATAGCAAAGGTCCCAGGACGCTTTGTCTGTGGAGCCAAGACCACTCCTCAGAGCTGGGTGCCGGCCTCTTGCCCCACAGGCCTCATCCTCACGTCTTTCATGCAGAGAGGTGGCTCGGTGAGATGCCACAGAGGAAAGAGGGGCATGGGGCCGGGCAACATGCAAGAACAGGAACAAGGGGCAGCTTTGGGCCCCTGTACATTGTATGCAAATCCTGAACTTTTGGGTTGGCCAAAATATTCCTTTAGGTTTTTCCATAAGGTAGTATGGAAAAATCCAAATGAACTTTTTGGCCAACCCAATACTTCACGAAGGAAATAAAGCCCTTGTAAAAAATGGTAGAACCTGAGCCTTTCTCTTTAGAAATTCCACAGTCTGGTATTCCAGGTGGTAGAGGACTAACTCTCCAGTCATCATGACCCTGATCTGCTCCCTGCCCTAGTCAACAGCCTCGCCCCATAAAGTGCAAACTATCACTCAAGACCCTTCATGGACTGGCCACACCTTTATCTCCCTCCCAGCCTAGAATCACCCTCTTTCTGCTCTCCACCTTCATTGTCTTTTATCTGTACCCCTCCTAGCATACTTATCACTTTCCACTGCATATTATACTTGTTTTTATGGGTCTTATCACTCCTGCTGGTCTAGTCTATGAAACCCTTAAGGGCAGGGCCTATGCTTATCTTTGTACCCTGAGTTCTTAAAACGGTACAGGATGTTGTGGGGTGCTCAGTAAAAATTGTTGAATTAAACCAAACACTCTCCTCGATGGCTGAGCTCAGCTTGAGAGACACAGCAATGCTTCAAATTTCCCAGTGTCCCATGAGCAGAAAGGACACCTCCCACCTAGCTTGGTGGAGAGCATTTTAGACAAAAATCTCAAGGCCCAATCCTTCCCTTGCATTTAATTTCTAAAATTTAACAATTTTATTTTCATTAATTTTGGCTATGCCATTGGGCATGTGGGATCATAGTTCCCCAACCAGGGATAGAACCCAAGCCTTGTGCATTGGAAGTCTTAACCGCTGGACCACCAGAGAAGTCCCTCCCTTGCATTTTAGAGATCCAAGTACTGGGCTAGGGATGGTGGATAGTTTTCATTTCATTTATAGCTGAGAGAGCTGAGGTTCAGCCAGCAGAAGCCAATTTCTCAAAGTGAGACAGCTAGAGGGAGGCAGATTTGGGATTTACACCTGGGGCTGCCTGACTCCAAAATCTATTTTCTGTTGTGAATAGGGCCCCAGCTTCAGCCCCCCCAAACACCCAGATGTCCTGCTGCTTTCCCAGAAATGGGCTCTGGCTGACCAAGGCCAGGGAGGGTGTAAGCAGTGAGGCAGGCAGTATGCGGCTCCAGTCCAGCCTGAGCTCTGTGGCTGGAGAAGCTGTTAATGAACTTTGCCTGTCCCAGGCCTGGCAGCCCAGCCACCCCAGATGGGTCTTTTCACAGAAGACCCGACAGGCAGGTACTAGAACATCACACAGAGCCTTTGTCCCGAGGGTGCAGTGTTTCCCAGTGAGAAGTTTGCATTGGCTGTGCTGATGGGAAAAGGGGAAATAGAGGCCCTGCTGCCTGCAGGGCTCTGCTCCAAGAAGGCAAAGCCTGAGGCTCCCAAGAGGGAGGAGGGCAGAGGGGGACAGAGGGAGCTGGGGCCAACAGGAACCCAAATAGAAACTTGGGAGAGAAACAGCCTGGGTGATATCAGGGCTGCGGAGAAGGAACTCCTAGAGGGCTCCAGCTGGGTTTTGTGTTGCCAGGCTGCACTGGGCAGTGGGAACAGCTCAGGCTAACCGGTCCTTAGGTTCAAATCTTGCCTCTTACTGCTTGGAAGGCCTTGGACTATTTTTTAAATCTTTCTGAGCCTCAATTTTCTTATCTGCTGTGTGAAGGGATAATAGAAGTATTTTGCTGGCTGTGGTGAGGACTGACATCATGAAGTATGCTCAGGCACCCGTGGTAAAGGCTATGAAGTTTTGTAAGCATTCCCTCAGTTCCCAGGTTTATGAACTAATGAAAGGATAGAGCTGTGGAGAACACCTGGGTAGTGGTGTCAAATGACTGTTGACTGAGAAAAGGAAAACGGAATCACCATGAGTAGACCCACATTTAGAGGAACTCTGCCCCAGAAACAGCTGGGTGGGGGAAGAAGACAATCTGTTTCCAATTAGGGAGCAGCCAACAGAAGAGCTGTAAAGTTTAGAGTTGTTGATTCATGAAGGTTTTAAACTTGGCAGGAGTATGTGTGTGGTGTGTGATGTGTATGTGTGTGGTTTGTATACATGGTGTGTATAGGTGTGTGTGGTGTGTGTATGTGTGTAGTGTATATAGTATATGTACATGGTGTGTATAGGTATCTGTGGTGTATATGTGTGTAGTGCATATAGGGAGGAGGGCATGGCGACTCTCCCCAGTATTCTTGCCTAGAGAATCCCCATGGACAGAGGAGCCTGGCAGGCTATAGTCCATGGGGTCGCAATGAGTTGGACACAACTGAATGACTAGCACAGTGTATATAGTATGTGTACATGGTATGTATAGGTGCGTGTGGTGTGTATGTATGTAAGGTATGTATGTAGTACGCGTATGCTGTGTGTAGTACGTGTGTAACCTCTGCAGTAAAATTTCACCTTCTTACTGAAGACCTTGTCCTTCACCTTTAATAGTGCTTAACAGATGAAGGAAGGAAACATATTTATTACATAAAGGCTTAATCCTTTAGCATATATTTTTGGATTAAGTCTCCAAAAGCGTCCCAGATAAGGAAGATGAGGCTCAGAGAGGCCTCCTGTCTAAGGTCAGCCATCAGTAGTGGCAGAGGCCAGCTCTAGACCCCGATCGGCCTGACTACAGTAGGTGTTATCAACCTGACTCCTGAAAGAGGCAGGGTGTTGTTGTATGGGCTGGTCTTCAGGCAGCTTTCATGTGGTGTGTCACTTGAACACCTATGCTCTGCTCTGGCTCGCAGACCCACAAACTTCCTGCGAGCACTTCAACACTCAGGTTTTATTTTTGTCGGCTCTTCCTCTGCACCATGCTCTCCCCAGTGAAGCCAAATCATTGAGAGCAGAAATAGCTCAGGGGCTGTTGGGCCCAGCCCCTGCGCTGAGGCAGAAACATCACCCCTGGCTCAGCCCATCGGGTCAGCACGTTCCCGGGACAGCTGGAGTGTTCTTCTGCACGTTCTGCCCGCATCCAGCTCTCCCGGGAGAGCTCCGGTTTCCTGCAGCTCCTGGAAGCCCCTCCAATCGCCACAGTTCCCCTCCTTGGCACGTTTTCAGCACAGCCAGGCTTCAGCTGTGAGTTCTGAAGGCAGCTTGTTGCCGTTTATTCTCCCAGCAACTTCCTGCAGACCCAGAGAGTGACAGGCAGACATCTGCTGGGTCAGACCAGGAAGTGAAACTCCCACCGGCAGCCTCAGACTGGCTCTCATACAGAAAATCGAAACTGTATTAGTTCCAGACGTTTATTGACAATCCCCTATTCTGTGCCTGATGCAGGAGCAGGGTTTAGGACTCTCAGGAGCTCACAGACTACTGGAGAGCCAATGAGAAAACAAAAAGCTGAGCCTGGGAGACCAGCATGAGACCAGAAAGGCTTATTGTGGGAATGATGGAGAAAGAAACACTTCACTCTGCCCTGACCTGGGCAAAACTTCTCATGTTTTATCCAAGTCAGAAAGATCAGTCAGAATTCAATAAGTACTAGTAATATTAACAGCAACCACAGTGTTATTATTAATTAGGTATTTACAATATATCAGGCATCCTGCTGAGTACTTTACAAACAGTTTTGAACAGAAGCCTAATGCAATAGATACTGTATGATTCAGGTGACCTTATAGGTGAGGAAACTGAGGATCAGAGATGAGTAACTTGCTCAAAACTGGAAAACACAAGAGCTAATATTTGAACCTAGTTCTGTTAATTCCAAAACCTAAGCTGTTATACTTTATAATACATCCAAAAATTACTGGAGTATAAAATATAAAATATATGGCTTCCCAGTGGTGCTAGTGGTAAAGAACCCACTTGCCGATGCAGGAGACATAAGAGACATGGGTTTAGTCCCTGGATCAGGAAGATGCCCTGGAGGAAGGCATGGTAACCCACTCTAGTTTCTTGCCTGGATAATCCCATGGATAGAGGAGCCTGGCAGGTTACGGTCCATAGGGTCGCAAAGAATTGGACACAACTGAAGTGACTTAGTTAACACGCATGCATGTGGACACATAAGCAGTTATGGGGCTTCTCAGGTGGCTCAATGGTAAAAAAAAAATCTGCCTGCAATGTAGGAGACCTGGGTTCAGTCCCTGGGTCGGGAATATTCCCTGGAGAAGGAAATGGCAACACATTCCAGTATTCTTGCCTGGAAAATCCCATGGACCGTGGAGCTTGACAGGCTACAGTTACCTGTGGGGTTGCAAAAGGGTTAGAAATGACTTAGCAACTAAACAACAACAATAACAAAACTGGTATATGCTGAAAAACCTTGTCCCATCCTGGACCCAGTATATCTCATCTCCCCTTAGTCCTCACAGATGTAAACAGTTATATTCATCTCTGGTATATCCTTTCTTTACATAAATACAAACAAGTCAATAAATATTCTTACTTGTTCCTCTTTGTTGTAAGATAAAGTGGCATATATTAACATTGATCTGTACCTAATGCAGTCTTAGAGAATTTTCCACTGGAGTATATAGAGACTGTCCCTGTTCTTTTATATAGCTGTATAGTTCTCCATTTGTTGATCCCAGCCTTTTAAAGACAAGGCAGTGTGTTCTCAACTGGGAAGATGTGGGTATGCTTTGCTAAATTGTTTAAATTTCACGGGGCACCAAGGAGCAAAAGGGTATTGAGAGAGATTTAAGATTCTCTATCTGAGGCAAGAAGATGCGCATAGCACAGCCTGCCTGAACATGTGGCCCCACCTGGATAAAAGGATACATACACTGCCATGGTGGTGGCTGGGGAAAGCCCTTCTGTGGAACAAGTTCCAGCGTATTTCTGGCCCTGTTCCCTGCAGCCTGGGGCTCCTGCTTTTTATGACATCTTCCCTATGTTATGCCTGCAAAAGTTTTATAGAACTTCCTGTGCCTCGGATGCAGAAGACACACGTAGTCTTAATGCGTCACCTTGGGCTAATTCTCCACTGATTGTGCAAGAGTCCAAGACCTTCACAGGTAGTACTTAGTGTTCCCAGGCCTCTAGTACTCCATGGGAAAGCTTGCCATCAGGTTGTTAAACACCTTTGAAAGGGAGCTGGAGTCAGCACTCCTTTTCTCTAAGAAGGGGATTCTCCCAGAGGATAATAATGCCTATGGGAATAACTTTGGTCCTTTGAAAAGAGGCATTTGCTTTTAAGGTCATGCTTAGTAAAATCCTTGGTGGCTTCAAAGAGGTTGTGCAGTTTCCAAAACAGCAGCCCCATCAAACATACAGAGTCTCCTGTCTGTTGCCTTTGTGTTTACTAAGGTGTAGGGCTTTGAGCTTTCCCCATGCACTCATCACAGTGACAAAGCTGCCCCTACTTGGCAGTGTGGTTCCATCCTGTCTAGTGCTTAGAAATTTACGTTCTCTCTTCAAAGGATTCTTAAGAGACTGCGGCTTATAGGGTAGCAGGTACTACTGAATAGTCTCCTGGATGAAATATGCATAATTGTAGAAAATAGCTATATGCAGAAACCAAGATATCATACTGTATAGATCATAGCTCAGGAAAGAATCTGGGAGACCTTTGAAGCTCTACACCTTTAGAGCTCTCAAGTGGCCCCATCCAGTGAGTAGCAGATCTAGGACTGTAATCCAGGCTTCCAGCCTTCTATCTCAGATCCCATGCTACCATGTCACTACTTTTCAGGGTACATTTCATAAAATCTGAATAGATATTATGTAAAAAAAAAAAAAAAAGAGTGCCATGGTCAAGCAAGGTCAGCAAACATTGGGCTGAAGAAAATGAAATGAGCTTACTTCTGCTAGGATTTTTCAGAATCTTTAGAAAACCATTGCTTATGGTGATCCTACAACAGGGCAGATGATCAGGAGTTTTCTCCAAGTTACTTCATCCTAGAATGCTTCTGTGTTGGAACATATGTGGAACATATTTTGAGAGACAACACCTACTGCTTCCTCTCTTGAATAATTTCAAGAGTTCTTAAAAGATAAATTCATGGATATGGGAGCTATGGCCTTTGTTTAGGAGGCTCAGGGTTTTTTTTAATATTTATTTTTAATTTATTGATGATTGCTTTGCAATATTGGTTTGATTTCTGTTTATATATATGACTTATCGAGGTCAACAAAATGAAGGGTACTGTCATATCTGACTGGAGTGACTATTAGGATGTCCTAAAATGTCATTCCAGCTCTTTTTAGGACAACTGTTATCTCCAGAACCACCATGATTTTGACTTATTTCCCTATTGTGGTTACTGCGAAGGCACTTGGATTCTGCACCTGGTTTGACATACCAAGGAGAGGCCAGAGGCATTTCTTGGTGGAGCGTCCACTCTGAAGATGAGCCTAAAATTAGCAGTATGCTGTGTTCCAGAAGTTCTTGATCTTTTCTGGGACATGACTCTTCTGGGGGTCTTATTATGAATGAAATTACAGACCCCTTGGGTCAGAAAATACATATTCATCATAAAACTTGCATACATTTTTGACATATTTGTGCACCCTTTGAGGCTTATCAATAAATCACTGACCTAGATTCGTTGCCCTCAAAGAGAGCTTTCTAGAAACAAAACACACACCATGAACGCGCATATACACAAAACAAGAAACGGTGGTCAGATTTTAAGTGGCCCTGTCAGGAGTTATTTTTCTTTCTTTCTTTGGAGTTCTTGGTTCTTAGAGGGTGCCTTGTTTCCTGCTAGTCCCTGTTGGCATGCTGGCTTTGTCAGTTGTGCTGGAGGGCTGCCAATCACGTTGTGTTAAATGCAGAATTGGGGGATTTCCTGGAGCTGCTTTAAAATGTCAGTCCTTGTTTTTCATTCTGAAACTGCCCTTTCTGGAAAGAAAGAAAGAAAGGAGAAAGGGAAGAAGGAAGAAAGAGAAGGAGAGAGGGGGAGGGATGGAAGAAGGATGGAGGGAAGGAAGGAAGTGAGGGATGGAGGAATGGAGGAAGAGTGAGGGCTGAAGGCCAAGGCACTGCATAGACCCACATGGGGAAAGGGAGCCAGCTCATACAGGAGGAGGGATGGGGTGGCTCTCTATAACATGCCTGGAGCCAGAGCTCTTCCTCTTTCCAGACCTCAGTTCTCTCATCTGTATTCTGAGAAAGTTGGCCTCACCAGGCCATCTCCCAGGATATTCATCTGTCTCTGACCGTCCATGGGGTTAACTTCACTTTATCATAAACATTTCATAATAAAAAGCAGTATATCTCTTGGCTCACCCCCATTCTTTTCTTATTTTCCACTACTTTCTTTTTACCTCCCCAATAGATAGAAGTTTGATTATTAACTTCCTTTCTTCATTAACTTCCTTTTCTTGGTATGCTTCCCTCTGTCCAGCACTGACCTCTTCAGCCTGCTCTCCACCCCCTCAAGCCTTTCCTGGTTGTGTTTCTCTATAGATCAGGCTCTCATAATCATAACCCATGATCGCTCCTCTTATTTCCTAGCACACAGTCCACATCATTTCCAAGTCAGACTCCTTGGGCCTGCTTTGGGTGGCAAGCAGCAACTGTGCAGATACAGACTGGCGGGGTACGTAATGGCAGTTTACGTGTACTCAGAGCTTACTGGAGAAGAGATGAACTCCAAAAAGTGCAGAGCTTAGCCGAGGACCCAATGCTCCAGAAGAATGAAAAAAAAAAAGCTCCAGAGACACAACTGGAGAACTTCTTCTTTGCTCTGGCCCAACACAATTAATTTGATGCAGGGTGTGGCAGTTTGTAGAAAGCACTGGAAGCACTGGGCTGAATGGTACCATAATTGCACAACTCTGAGGAGCCGCAGTTTTCATGAGTTTACAACTCAGGCCAGATGCAGGAGATGTGTTACAATTTATGGGCTCTTTGGGAAAAATGATCTGCTGGAGTTCCTTGACCCTAATTTTGCTTATTTCTAAATCCTCAGGTAGCAGAGGTGATCTGGTGGGGATAGGGGAAGAACACAAATGACAAATGCACCAAGAAAACCCCTCAGAACTTGAAATGGGGAAGTAAAACCTCATTAGCCTTTCTTGGTACACACTATTTTTAACGACTGCATCTACTTCTTCGTGCCATGCTTCACATGACCTATACTGTTTACTCTAGGAAACAGATTCTTGAAAATGCCCCCAAGAACAGCTTCTGAACGTCATCCAAAGCCTCCCAGGCCCTATGTTAGTACCTTCTTTCCTCACTTCCAGAAAGCCCACATCTTCAAAACGGATTCATATGAGGCTCTGGGAACCAGACATGCGTTCATGTATTTAACTTATATCCATGAGACTCAGAGTTGAGTGGCAGAGATAATGCAGGCCAGGACCGAATGCCAGAAGGTCTGGACTCTTCCTGTCAACATGTTCCCTGCCTGTGCAAGGTCGAGACCCTAGGACTTCATTTGCACTCTGGCTCTGCCACTAACTAGGTGTGTTGATTTGAGCAACTCACTTAACTTCTCTGGTTCTCTGTTTCTCCATTTGTAAAACAAAGGGTTTGGATTAGATATCCCCCAATTTCTTTTCAGGATAAAATATGAATTCCCGTGGTTACCAGTGATCTAATCAAGTCTCATTTTCCTCATCTGTAAAGCAGAGAGAGTGATACGTGCTTGTGGACTTCACAGGGAGGGGGTGAGAGTGCTTGGTAAGTGTTAAATGTCAGCTACTGTCATCATTAGGATTCTTTTTGCAGCTCTCTCTTTCTTCAGAGAACGTTTTTCATGTCTTTTACCATTTGTGCTAAAGAACAACTCAGTGCCTTACAGGAATTCCTGGAATTCAGTTTTTGGTTTGACTGAATACGAGGCAAGATGTCAGTTCAAGCAGATAAAGTTGTTGTGAGTGACAGTAGTGTCTGAAAGTTCTTTGGAAGGAAGTGGGCAAAGGCCTCTCGTAGTGCCCAAAGAGGGGTGGCTTCTTCTTGATCTCATTTACTGGCATGAACACTGCTTACTAAGAAACTTGTGTTCTCAAATGGGGCTTTGCTCAGTGAATAAAAAGGCCTTAGAGTGTTCTACAGGCAATAGCAGTAATCTGAGGTGCTTATCTTTTGCCTAGCATCTGTACCTTTCTAAGTAATTTATCCACATTAACTCATTAGCACTCCAAACCCTACACTGGCTTTGGAATGGAGGGAGGTGATATTATCTGAGTGTTGCATTCAGAGAAAGCCCTGGGTTGAGAATGATAGTACCTCTGTTCAAATCTGGTAGTAATCTCCCCTGCCACCACAGCAAACCCTCTCATCACTTGTCCCCTCAACTACCAGAATCCCAGAGGTGCCATCTTAGTGCCTTGCCCAGTATCATGGGGTATCAGAAGCAAAATAGCTCTTTCAAGAGTCCCTGCAGGGCCAACTCCTTTACAGTGCAAGAAATCGAGACATTTCATCAGCCCAGAGGGGAAGTGAAACAACCAAAGCAACGCAGCTAGCTATGGACACAGTCAATAGCTTGTCTTAAGAGGCAAAAACTAGAAACCACCCTCATCCCACCCCCATACACCTTAACAAAGTAAACACTCTTTGTGCCTCTCTAGGTATCAACTGGGAGAAGGCAATAGCACCCCACTCCAGTACTCTTGCCTGGAAAATCCCATGGATGGAGGAGCCTGGTAGGCTGCAGTCCATGGGGTCACTAAGAGTCAGATAACACTGAGTGACTTCACTTTCACTTTTCACTTTCATGCATTGGAGAAGGACATGGCAACCCACTCCAGTGTTCTTGCCTGGAGAATCCCAGGGACAGGGGAGCCTGGTGGGCTGCCATCTATGGGGTCACACAGAGTCGGACACAACTGAAGCGACTTAGCAGCAGCAGCAGCAGCAGCAGGTATCAACTAGCGCTTAAACATGAAGGGTCTGGGGAAGACAAAGTACATAATGTCTAACTGACCACACAGCCCAGAGTTTCTGTGGCCACCTCTGAAGAGTTATCTCATCCCCAGCGGTAGCAGTGACCCTTCATCTCTTAAGCTCCTGCAATGGGTCATTCTTAAGAGAAATGAAAGTTGTAATTCCATCATTCTGGAGAGAATGAATTACAGGGAAGGGCTCTCTCTCCTTTTCTCTCATTCAGCAGCCAAGTTAATAGAAACCCTAGGAACAGGGCTTTAGGAAATGGAAAAGTCAGTTTGTGAGCAATTATAATGTAAAATGAAAAGGTACATAGCGGTCCAAGAACTTGGGCAGCTCTACGTTTCAGATATCACCTACCCTAATGTAGGTGCCTTTTGCCAAGAACACACCTGGATCAGCTCTGTGCTTTTCATAGAATTAGCACACAGTAAATATCTGAGGATTGATTTGGCAGTGCTTGGTTGGTGCTTTTTCATTTTTCAGCTTATTCTTCTGTTTTTTAATTCTTTTAAAGTGTTTAGTAAAGACATAAGCAGCCAGTGTTCAAAACAGCTGGGAGGAATGTTGATGATAGAGGCTGTCATCTGTATATTTCGAACTGGTTTCTAACACTGATTCTGTTACTTTTGTTCTGGGTTTAAGTCAGTCAGAAAAATGTTACTGAACTTCCTACCCTAGCCCCTCAAGATTCTCAAGGGACCTAGGCTTCTGAAAGATACAGAGGAGAGTTGGTGCAACAAACAAAACAAAAAACCCAAAACCAGTTTTAGCTTTATTTAAGCAATTGATTTTCAAGTCAACTTAATTATGTAATAATCCCTCCTCCGTTTAAAAAAAAAATTCATTAAAGTTCCACAAAATTCAGGCTCTTTGGAAAATATCCTGGGAACTCGTAACTGAGGCCAATTTCCGAACTTTATTGGTGAAAAAACAGAGGTTCTGAGAGGGGCTGAAGTTCTTACATGTAGCTAGTGAGGAGAGCTAGGACTAGAACCCTGTAACTGACTGCCTGGTCCAAACTGATCAATCACATCCAACAACAGAGCATTCCCTAACATGGGTCCTGGGATGCCAGGCATCATGGGTAGCCTTTGAGATAATAGGTAAAAAGAATGCGAACACTTTACAATAGGTCCTTTTAAGGGTAATTTGCTTGAAGATAGAGGTTGTTTTAGATGCTTTTAAAAATAGGTATCATATCCTACTCTTTCGTTATTTCAGTTCTTGGGGTGCTTCCCTATTGCAGCCTGTGTGTGCCATAGGTTATATGTTAAAAGAAGAAATGAAAGAATCTGCAAGAGTCAGAAAAAGAGAAACTGAGCAGAAAGAGCAGGATGGATGAAAGAAAAGAGCCAGCAGTCAGTGCTCAGCGGAGGACAGAGGTGCTCTGTCAGAGAAGGGAATGAAGACAGTTGCAGGTGATGGGAGAAAACAACAAAATGAAATTGACTTTTGATCATGAAGCTTCGCTTTTAAAGTGACTGGTAAAGCTAATTCAGAGCCTGGCCATGCCAGGAGGTGAGCATGAGCACCAACTGCTGAGAACCTTTGTGAACCTGGATCAAGTCGGACTTATTGCACTGTTACAGTAAATGTGCAGGACATTTTTTTAAGCCCTACAACAATAACAGATGAATAACAGGTCTCACTCTCAACCAGGTGAAAGGCTAATGGGGAATAAGAGAGACTCAGATAAAATGCCAGGTAGAACGTGAGCAGTGTCTCTATAGGTACAACAAGCCCAAAATGTGAAGAATCAGGGGACTGGAAGATCATATCAAAACATATGCAACAGAGAGCGGTCCAAGTGGGTTCCAGTGGGTGGTGTCTGTGTGTGCGTGTTTGTGTGTGTGTGGACTGGGAGTGGTGTGGAGAGACATGACTAAAAAGTCTTGACGTCATAGCCAAGGGGCCATGAACGCCCCTGGCTGAGGTGATGCTCCAAGCAGGTAGCCGGAAGCTGTGAAAAATGTTTTTGTATTGTGTGTGTTACAAATGATTTCCAGGCAGGGTGACTGGCAGAAAGAGGTAAGCTAGGAGAAGGAGCTTGCTGGTAGGGGAGGATGCAATTTGGTTCCAAAGACGCTATGGACACCCTTGAGGTGTTGCACATCAGATAATTGGAAAATCTGGCCGCAGATCCTGGCTGAGTCCTCTCCCGAGAGGATAAGAGACAGCAGAAAGTTCTGGTGGTTGTCTCAGGTAACAGGGAAGCTAGGGAGGATGTGAGGAAAACACTAGCCAAAGAGAACCTAGACAGGAGGAAAAGATGCAGGAACAGCCCCCGGAGGCCAAAGTTTCAATAATGAAATTATAGCCATGGTTGAAAACCTCAACCTTGGAGCCTGAAACGTGTGAGTTTGAATCCCAGGAACCCGAGTAGTCACATTTAGCAAAGGGACTTCAAGAGTTTTTGAGTCTGTTTTCTCATCTATGAAATGTGAGTGATTTCTACCTCAAAGGATTGAGAGCATTCACTAATATTCTTAGCATGGGGTTTGCACACAGTAGGAGCTAAGGAGTAAGCAGGGGCCAGCGGGAGAAGGAATTAGAGAAGTTAAGAGTATTCCCCTGAGGAGCGTCGGGAAATGGAGGCCGGGACCCTCAGGAAGCCCAAAGCCTTTGCTTCAGCCGAGGGTGCTGACCGGCGTGGAAGGAGGATGGGTGCCTGCAATCTGAGGCCTTTCCTTTCCGTCCTCGCTTCCCTCCAGCCGGGCCTCCCAACAGCAACCTCCCCCCAACTCCCCGCCCCTCCCTCAACCTCCCCGCCCCCCCTCAACCTCCCCGCCCCCCCTCAACCTCCCCGTCCCCCCCTCAACCTCCCCGCCCCGCCCCCCAACCTCCCCGCCCCGCCCTCAACCTCCCCGCCCCGCCCTCAACCTCCCCGCCCCGCCCTCAACCTCCCCGCCCCGCCCTCAACCTCCCCGCCCCGCCCTCAACCTCCCCGCCCCGCCCTCAACCTCCCCGGCCACTCTACTCGGCTCCCCACCAGCCAGGCCCCAAAGCATGATGCGCATGCGTCCTCCCGCGCCCTTGCCCAGCTTTCCACGTTTCACTTCCCTCCTTTTCCCTCCGCAGCGCCAGCTCCATCGCTACGATTGGCCAGAAGACCTCCTCGGATTGGCCAATAAACGGCGCCCTGTCGCCCCCGTGTTACTGGGTAGAACAAAACAAAAACAAACAGAGCGAGAGGGGTCAGAGACGCTCGGAGGCAGCGACAGACGCTGAGGTGCCGGGTCGGGGCCGGCTGACCAGGGACCTGGGCGAGCAACAGCGGCGGCGACGGCGGCGGCCTGAGGGGTCAGTAGCGGCGGCCCGGCCCGCGCGCTCGGGAGGACTGTGCCCTCTCCCACAGCCCCTATCTTCAGAGGCAGCCGCTCGTTGGGGGAGGGGGGCGGGGGGTCGTGGAGGCGGCGGCCGAGGCCGGGTCGGGCCGGCGGGGCCGGCGTCCGCCGCCTCCTCGGAGCTCGGCAGGCCGAGCCGCGTCCGCCCCAACGCCCTGGGCTGCGGAGAACCGGCCCCGATGCCCTCCTCTGGCCTCGGCTGGGAGCGTGGCGGCACGGGCCCGCCCCCTCTTGGACCCCCTCCAGGCTTAGCGGGGCGCGCGGGGCTCTCGCCGTCGAGGGGCTCCTCGCCCACCAGAAGGCCGACTTTTCTTTTTCCTCTGGGGATGGGCGTCGGGAGGCGGGTTTCTGGCCCGACTGAAATCCTGTGAGGAAGGTATGCGCCCTCCTGGCCTCCTTGGGGGCCCGCGCTGAAGATGCGGCCCGGCGTTCCCCGACCCGGCCCACCGGAGCCCGGGCCCGGCAGCCCGCCCGCGTCCAGCACCACGCGGGGGTCGGCCTGGCCTGGGGGGCTGCAGGAGCCCAGGCCTGCGCGGCGGAGAAGCGGGCCGGGCCACAGCGGGAGGGACTGCTGGGAGGCGGCCACGTGCCCGCCGCCGCGGCCCTGCGAGAACTTCGGCGCGCCTCAGGTTGGGTATAGGGTCGCTTGTTTAGTTTAAATGAAATCTCCCGGGGAAAACAAAGGCAGAGAGGGAGCCCCCTTTCTGTGTAACGTGTGCTGTGTCTGCTGCATTTGTCTATTTGATGCTGCGGTGTATGCGGGGAGGCTTTTTTGGTTTGTTTGCTTTACAAGAGCTTCAGAACTGCCTTCGGAAGTCAAAATCGCCTGTCTCCCCTGGCCCTAGTGAGAACTGACTGCGTAGCTAGCAGTTGTGAGATACTGACAGAGAAGTAAAATGACTAAAAATGCACCTTCCTCTGAGGGGGGAAAATGTCACCGCCTGTTTCTCCCTGCATTTCCCTTGTTAAATTAGACTTTTGGCATTCTTGCTAACGTAAGGCTTTTTAGGAACTCACCACTCACTTTTTAAAGGATCATTACAGATACGTTGTAAATTTACTTATTGGTATTTATGCCTTTGAGCTTTCCTGGCGGCTCAGTGGTGAAGAATCCGCTTGCCAGTGCAGGAGATGCTGGTTCCATTCCTGGCCCCGGAAGATCCCTTGGAGAAGGAAATGGCAACCCACTCCAGTATTCTTGCCTGGAAAATCCTATGGACAGAGGAGCCTGGAAGTACAGTTCATGGGGTTGCAAGAGTTGGACACAATTTAGCGACTAAACTGCCACCACCATATGCTCTTAACTTCCCTTTTTTATAGATTTATTAAACTCCTTAATATCTTAGCAGGCGTCTTTGAATTTTATTTTGGTTGGGTTTTCTGTTGTAGTAATGAGAAAGGAAAAGTAGTTAAGAGTGTAAGTAGCTAAGAGTGTAAAAATAAATGACATTTTGCTGTTTTCCCTCATTTTTGCATCATTGTGGTCGAGTGCTTTTAGCTGATTTTAAGTGGCTAGTTAGCAGTGATTGTAGACCTGAAGTGAATACAAGTACTTTTCTAGTTAACATATGGCCTAAACTTCAAAAGAAAGTCGAAGGGGTTTATGAGGTATATTTCAGGAAATAGATTTTTTTAGGGGAAGTAGGATGGGAAAGTGAGGATCTTTTTGGGAATGTCTTGGAAATTGATGCTTCTGCTTGTATGCTTCTGTGAAACACAATGGATAAATGAAAACTTTAATTTCAGCCTTTTTTGTCTCAGCTTTATTGAAAATTTTCTAGTTTTGTGTGAAGAATGTGGAGTTTAGATTTTTTTTTTTTTTTTTGCTTTACATTTGTCTCAAGTTTGTGGCAAAAATCTTACGGATTGTTAAGTAACTGGAAGCTCATTACTTTGAAGACAGTAGTAACACGGGACTTATCTTTATCTTTCTGTAAATTCTTCTAAAACATCTGTGTTGTTATCAAGTGTCCCTGAGTTCTTGAATGTGTTAATCATTGCCAGAAGACCGAGACAGGGCTTTTTGTTGTTGTTACAGTTATTTAATAAAAACAAATTTGATGAACTATAGTCATTACCTGATAATGTTCTTTGTCCAACTGAGTGTCTTTTGTGTAATAATTTAGATATTATTTTTAGTGTTAGAAAAGCAGTATTTAAAATTTTGATATGACAGCAGAAGTGTGTGTTCTAATAAGCTTCTTTCTGGTAACTCTAAAGAATCTTCTGTGGGTTATTAAAATCTTGTATTGAGCTTGTGCACACAGAAGTGGATTCAGAAGGTCAGGGTTCTAATCCTGATTCTTCCAATGAGCACTTTCTCTGATTCTGTTTAGTTGTTTGACAGTGGAGTTCCTACCTCAAGATTCTTCTGAGTGGTGCATGAAATAACGCATGTAAAATTGTTTTTGAATTATAAGAGGCTTTTTAAACATCAGTTATACTTTATTAGCTAAGTTCTGCCGAAAGTGTCCTCTTGAAGATTATGTTTGTATCAAGATTGAAGAAGATTTTTAAAATTAACTCTAGTTAAAAAATCTCACACTCATATCATGTAACATTTTCTCTTTCTAAAACATGTGATTCATTTACTAAAATGAAATAGATTTGGCATTTTCAGCCATGGAGGACACTAATGTTTAGGTTTACGAACTCTTTTTGTTCATTTATCTTTATGTACATATTTCTGAGGTTCATTTTTCCCCCTAAATCTGAAGTTGGTAGGAGTTATGATACTGAAGGATATTTATATACAATCCATATTTCTGTTTCTTCTGAATAGAATGAGAGTGATTTCACCATTTTCTTAACTTCTGAAACATCTCAGTAGCATCTCAGTAGCCTAAGGATTATGCCACATTAAGAAACTTAAAATTTTTGCGTAAGGTATGCGTTTTTGTTTCACAAAATAATACCCTTTCCTGAAGGAAAGGGCTGTACAACTTACAAGATGTTAAAATGGTGTATGTTAAGAAATGTAAAAGTCAGTTTTTCCTTTGAGTGGCAGGAGGCATATCATTTTTCTAAAATGACAACTAACAGTAGGTTATGTTACATGAAAATGAAATGCTTTTTTGTAATTAGTTTATTAGTCATTCTCTTTAATTTGTGCATTTTATCTTTAAAAAGTCACTAGACTTCCCTAGTAACCCAGATGGTAAAGAGTCTGCCTGCAATGCGGGAGACCTGGTTTGATCCGTGGGTCAGGAAGCTCCCCTGGAGAAGGAAATGGCAACCCACTCTGGTATCCTTGCCTGGAAAATCCCATGGACAGAGGAGCCTGGTGGGCCCCAATATATGGGGTCATAAAGAGTTGGACACAGCTGAGTGACTAACACACATATCTTTAGAAAAGGGCACACTGCTGGTGAAATGATTATAAATGACCTGAATGACATATCTAACTTACGTTACTTCTAAACAGATACTTAAGTACTCTAAATTACTATTTAAAAAATATTTCCAGAGAGATTATAAAATTGTATTTGGTTATACCTTCTGGTGATAATTTTCATGAGAATGTATTTTGATAGTCTTTTTTCAAACAGTGGATTTTTATTGCTAAATTAATTGTCTAAATAAAAGGTAACTGATTTCATCAACTAGGACCTTCCAGCATTAGTAATATTCAAACCATTTTGAAATCAAGATCTAAAATATTGAGGTGCTAATGTAATTGTACTTACTCTTTTCTGAAATAGGTAAGATTTTTAAAAGGAATGAGTTTTTCAGAGTCTAAAAATAATGGTCTCATAGAAAATAATAATTTAAAAAATTTCTTTGTAGCAGTAATTATAGGTGCCTCAGTGATGAAATGGCAGATTTATCTGCTTTCAGATATGTTTTAGTGTGAAAAATAAGATAATCCTGTCTTTTTTTTTAAACCAAAACTGTGTTATTTGCATTTTAAAGTATTAGTCCTTATAGTTAATTGGCAACAAACTATTCAGTATCTAGATGTAGCAGATTAATTATGAGGCCTGGTATTTTTTAAAAATTTGGAATATGTATCTACTTTAACTTGAAATAAGCATGTTTAGCAAATATATCTTTTAATTCCAAGTTACAAGGGTGCTTTGCCACATCCAGACATATGGACTTTTTTTATTTTTTTGGACACAGGTAAACTTATCAAGAAGATTGAAACCAAATGTTAATTAGGGGAAGTAAAGTGAACTCTTAAAAAAAATGGAATTATGTGGTGATTTTTTTTTTTTAAACAGCTGGAGTAAGTAAATTAAATGGACCTTAATTATGTGAGTTTGGAAGATGTTGAAGTTTTTCATTTTTTTTTCTTTTTAAAGAAATCCGTCCCAAAGGAAGAGTTTCATTTGGTAACTTAATCAGTGCAAGTGAAATTAAGGAACAATGGATGTAGAAAATGAGCAGATACTGAATGTAAACCCTACAGGTAAGTAATTATCTTGAATCTTGACTATTGTGAGCAAGTTTTAGGCCATTACAAATTTTATGAAAACATCTTTACTTTAAAAACCATCTTAACTCATGCTATAAGAAACCAGGTCATATTATTTTAAAAATCAAGTTGGTGATTCTTATTTTTATGAAATTCATCATATGTATTTTTCTGTGTGTCCTTTCACATTTCATACATTTATTCTCCAGTATTTATAATAAACTCTATGGTGTAGATGGGAGAAGAATAGTGAACCTGATCATTACTATTTTCATATGTGCTAGTTAGTGGTTTCTATAATATAAACTATTATTGGTATCATCGCTCTCTTTCCTAACTAATAATTTATTATAAATTAACTGTATTTCCCCCAATTTTCTGTGATGCTTCAGTAGTACATTATTGTAAAAATGATTTTGTAGAATAGATGTCCAAAATAACTTTAGATCTAAATAACTTTAGATCACTTAAAATGTGTATATGTTTCAGGATAATCTTTGTAGAGAGCTCATTAGGATTATGAAATATTGTCAGTAGCAAGAACTTTTCATGTTGGTACATTTTAGGTAATTCTTTGCTTTATGATTAATACTGAAAAAATCTCCATGGAATTGAATGTTTAGCATATTTCATTTTTTGATATTATAGCTTCATTTTTCAATGATTTTGATTCACTGTTTTGTCCAATTATATAGTGATCTGAATTCACACTTTGAAGTTGAAGCTTCTTTGCCATTTTAAGTGTGCTAGAAAATTATTGTTGAAAAAAATTACTACAATAATTAATGATTATTTTGGTGCCACTATATACAATGGCTCTATGAATACTTGTTTTTTAGCATTGTAAGTGGGTCTTATGTCCCTGCTTCATTGAGGTGGGAATAGTAATGATAAAATTTAAGAATATGTTTCACAGATGGATAATTGTTTCTTCTCTGTACTGTCTAGTATGATAGCCAGTAGCCACATATGACTACTCAGCTCTTAAACTGACATATCTGTTCAGATGTATTGTAGGTGTAAAACTTTTTCTATTGGTTACATGCTGAAATAATAAAATGGATCTATTACATTAAATAAAATATATTAAAATAAATTTCAATTATTCCTTTTTAGTTTTTAATAGGGATATTAGGAATTTTAAAATTAGATCTTTGACTTGCATTATTTATTAGGTAGCACAGCTCTAAGTTTTATACTGTTTTCTAATTGTAACAAGTTTTATTTCTAATCTTGTTCTTAGTGTCTCTGCTCTGTACTTCTTAAATACTTCACTACTTGGATGAGCCTTAGACAGGCTTTTGCAGTCAATTTAACCTGTAACAGTCTATGTTAGACTAGTGTATTAATTCCAGCTTCTACTTTTACCAGCTATGTTACTTTGGGGAAGTAGGTTATGTGCTTTGACCTTCAGTTTATTCATATGTAAAGCTGAAATTATAAATAACCCGCTTTAAAGGTTTATTACTGGGATTAAGTGAGATACTGTGCATGTGTGTCATAGCACATGCCCATAGCGTGTATTATGTGTATCACAAATGAAAATGTGTTTATATTGTTAAATATAATAACATAATTCAGTGGACTAGTAATTGAAAGTGTGATTGTCTGGTACTGTGGTGTAATGTATGCTGGGTTGGTTATTGAGATGTTAGAGAATTCAGAAAGAAGAATTTAGTACACAGTAGAAAATGACTTTGAAGTCACCACATTCCGTACTCAAGGTTTTTTTTATCTTTTAAACTTGGGTTTTCTTAAAGTCAGATCATTAGTGGTTCAGTTCAGTCGTTCAGTTGTGTCTGACTCTTTGTGACCCCATTTCTAAAACCAGCTTGAACATCTGGAAGTTCACGGTTCACGTATTGCTGAAGCCTGGCTTGGAGAATTTTGAGCATTACTTTACTGGTGTGTGAGATGAGTACAGTTGTGCGGTAGTTTGAGCATTCTTTGGCATTGCCTTTTTTTGGGACTGGAATGAAAACTGACCTTTTCCTGTCCTGTGGCCACTGCTGAGTTTTCCAAATATGCTGGCATATTGAGTGTAGCACTTTTACAGCGTCATCTTTTAGGATTTGAAATAGCTCAACTGGAATTCCATCACCTCCACTAGCTTTGTTTGTAGTGATACTTCCTAAGGCCCACTTGACTTCACATTCCAGGATGTCTGGCTCTAGGTGAGTGATCACACCATCGTGATTATCTGGGTGGTGAAGCTCTTTTTTGTACAGTTCTTCTGTGTATTCTTGCCACCTCTTCTTAATATCTTCTGTTTCTGTTAGGTCCCTACCATTTCTGCCCTTTATTGAGCCCATCTTTGCATGAAATGTTCCCTTGGTATGTCTAATTTTCTTGAAGAGATCTCTAGTCTTTCCCATTCTGTTGTTTTCCTCTATTTCTTTGCATTGATGGCTGAGGAAGCCTTTCTTATCTCTCCTTGCTATTCTTTGGAACTCTGCATTCAAATTGGTATATCTTTCCTTTTCTCCTTTGCTTTTTGCTTCTCTTCTTTTCACAGCTATTTGTAAGGCCTCCCCAGACAGCCATTTTGCTTTTTTGAATTTCTTTTTCTTGGTTATGGAACCCCAAAACTCAGGTAAGTATATAGCAAAATATAAAAGAGCAATTGATGTAAAAATAAAAATGGGTTAAAATTATAATACTTAATATATAAAATATACCTAGATATATCTACTGCTCAAGATACATAAATGTATATTTGAAAGGATATTAAAATAGTTGAAGAAACTCAAGTGTAGGAAATATGATTAAATTGAATACTTTAGTACTCTGAGGGACATTTTAATGCATTGTTATATTTCTAAGAGAGGCCTTCATCTTCTGGTTGAGTTTGGTGGCTCACCTCAATTGTTGAATAATGAAAGCAGTATGTTAGAGATAGGTGTTTAATGTTTGCTTCGGTCATCCATTCTTATGTGAAACACCGTCTAGCTTGTCTGATCTCTGATCTTTCCTTCTCCTTCCTCTTATTTTTTTTCTTCTTTGTATTCCCTCATTCCCTGTTTCTTTAGCTGTCACCACTTTGCTGCACTCTAGCTTTACATTTTCTAGAGTTAACAGTCATCTTAAGATTCAATGTGAGTTTGAATCTTATCCACAGTCCTTTTTAGGTATGTAACTTTTCAGTGAAACGTCTTTCTGGAAAATGAGGATAAACAGCTTCATTGTAGAGCTTTGTTTGAATTATAGACCATGTAGGTAAAGTACTTGTGACCTGCTATGTAGTAGGTACAATACTGATGGTAATGATAGAAGAAGTATACAACTTCTATGGCTACTGCTACTTTTACTACTAATAGTCTTAGTAGTTTAGGTCTGGTGGTTATGATGATGTCCCAAAGTGACCCTGCTAGCACTGGCTTCCTTTCCTAGTCTAAACTTTTGAAATACTGTTTATTTTTAAAATTCTGTTTGAAAGCCCTTTATTTTGTCTTTAAAAGTGTTAACCTTTTTATTTATCTCAGAGTTATTACCCTTGCCCTTTTCAGTTAGTTTGTGACTGACTACAGCAACGTTTTCTTAGCTGGTCTCTTGATACTTTCTATTTTTTATAATATATTCAGTATTCCTCTGCAAACAAATTATGCCAAGTCTACCTATGATATCAAATCTAAGCCTTGACCATTCGAATGTGGGAGTGGTCAGCAGCTATTCCAGTGATTGGGACAGGATCAAAAAGGACCTAACATTACAAGGTAATGAGTTTACACTTGATTTTGACCCAATAGGAATACCTTCAAAGGGTTATCAGTGGGAGAAGATCAGTCTCCATGCAGTTTGGAGAATGGTTTGAAGATTCAGGGCAGGAGACTATTTATGAGACTGCTCAAGTAGTTTGGTGCTTCTTAATGCTTTCGTTTTGTGATTACCACAGGATTTGTGCCTGTTATACTTTTTTTCAAGAATTGTAAAGATTTTAACACACCTGTGGTTCTCTTTATAGGTTGATTTAAAAAATCTTTAGTTTCTACATATTACCTTACACATTTGAAAGCCCATGCATATAGATTTGACACATCTTAGTTACACTTGGGAATTTCCTAAGACATTTGAGCAAGCTTCAGGAGTTGGTGATGGACAGGGAGGCCTGATGTGCTGCACTCCATGGGGTTGCAAAGAGTTGGATGCAACTGAAGACATTTGAAAGGCTTTCTAGGTGGCACTAGTGGTAAAGAACCTGCCTGTTAATACAGGAGACAATGCAGGAGACATAAGAGACACAAGTTCGATCCTTGGCTTGGGAAGATCTCCTGTGGTAACCCACTCCAGTATTCTTGCCTGGAGAATCCCATGGACAGAGGAGTCTGGCAGGCTACAGTCCCTAGGGTCACAAAGAGTTGGACATGACTGAAGCAACCTAGCAAGACCTTTGAAAAGGAATTCGGCTCTGAGTTGAGTTAGCCATAATGAGCAAAACTCAGGCCCAGGGATAACTAATTCACTAACTTTCTGAGCCTTGAAAAGTTTTCAGAGTAAAGCCAATTGTTTCCATGTCATTTGATCCCCATTGACGTTAGAGAGCGTGAAGGATACTCTGCTAGGTGCTGCAGTTACAAAAATATATAGTATAGACATGGTTCCTCTTTTGAGCCTTATGACTTATTTGGAAAAGCACGACTGGTATATAAAAAGAAATAAAGTGATTTCGTGAGGTGGTAAATGAGCAATATGTGAGTGTTACTGTGCCTAAAATTGTTAGAAAAGTTTTCATGGAGGAAGTACGACTTGAGCTGTATGTCCTAAAGGACTTTGGTAACTGGACAAAGCAGAGACGATGACATTTTAAACAGAAGACGATTGGGAACTGTGAATACATTGCTGTGTTTCAGGGGATAATGTGCAAATTTTATATAGGCTAGACGATATTCAGAGAGTGCTAAGTAAATGTGAGTCAGATTTAGAGAAATGAATTAGAACTTTGAGATAATGGCTTTGAAAGCAGTGATGAATCAGCAGTTTGGCTCAATAATCACAAATGATCACTTATTTGCAAAATGCCTTTCAACCTTTTTGCATTAGTAGTATTTTCTAAGTGGCCATAATTAATCATGAGATGTTTAGCAAGTTATTTAAATACTCTTATCCTTAGTTTCCTTGTCTGTATAAATGATGCAATAAATAGCTCTCAAACTTGTGGGTAAATGACAAAATGCCCAGCCTAGAGCTTGGTAAATAATAGGCATTCTTTAAAAGTTTATCTCCCCTCTCTCAAGAGCCTTAGTCTTTTCTATCTCCAGCTGCTTGACTGTCTTAGCTCATAAAAGTTTCAAAGGTTTTATGTTTGTGTTTATATTAACACAAGTTTTATGATATAAACACATGAGATAACACACTTTCTGTAAACATTGTTCATTAACATTCAATGCCTTCGTTTACTTTCCATGATACTGTGAAGAATAATCCTGTTTCAGTTCAGTTCAGCTCAGTCAGTCAGTTGTGTCCAACTCTGCAGCCCCCATGGACTGCAGCCCGCCAGGCTTCCCTTTCCATCACCAACTCCCGGAGTTTACTCAAACTCATGTCCATCAAGTCGGTGATGCCATCTAACCATCTTGTCCTCTGTTGTCCCCTTCTCCTCCTGCCTTCAGTCTTCCCCAGCATCAGGGTCTTTTCCAGTGAGTAGGTTCTTCTCATCAGGTGGCTAGAGTATTGGAGCTTCAGCTTCAGCATCTAGTCCTTCCAAGAATATTTAGGACTTATCTCCTTTAGGATTGACTGGTTTGACCTGCTTGTTGTCCAAGGGCTCTCAAGAGTCTTCTCCAACACCACAGTTCAAAAGCATCAGTTCTTCGGCACTCAGCTTTCCTTGTGGTCCAACTCTCACATCCATACATGACCACTGGAAAAGCCATAGCTTTGACTAGATGGACCTTTGTCAGCAATGTCTCTGCTTTTTAATACACTGCCTTGGTTTGTCAAGAAGCTTTTCTTCGAAGGAGCAAGTATCTTTTAATTTTATGGCTGTAGTTGGTGTCCACAGTGATTTTGGAGCCCAAGAAAATAAAGTCTGTCACTGTTTCCATTGTTTCCCATGTATTTGCCATGAAGTGATGAGACTGGATGCCATGAAATTAGTTTTTTTGAATGTTGAGTTTTAAGCCAGCTCTTTAGTTCCTCTTGCTTTTTGCCATAAGGGTGGCATCATCTGCATATCTGAGGTTATTGGTATTTCTCCCGGCAGTCTTGATTCCAGCTCGTGCCTGGCATTTCGCATAATGTTAAATAAGTAGGGTGACAATATACACCTTTGATGTACTCCTCCTCCAATTTTGAGCCAGTCCCTTTTCCATGTCTGGTTCTAACTGTTGGTTAATTGTCGTTTATTAGATTGAGCCTATGAAATTGCCAATATGTGACTGCTACATATAAAAATGATAATTTCATATGATTCAACCTAATCTAACTTATGACTGTAGCTGGTATAGCAATAGTTAAAATGCTTACTTAGATTTCTTTTTTTCCTTCGTTTTGTTTTTAAGATCCAGATAATTTAAGTGACTCTCTCTTTTCTGGTGATGAAGAAAATGCTGGGACTGAGGAAATAAAGAATGAGATAAATGGAAATTGGATTTCGGCGTCTTCCATTAATGAAGCTAGGATTAATGCCAGGGCGAAAAGGCGGCTGCGGAAAAACTCATCCCGGGACTCCGGCAGAGGTGATTCCGTCAGTGATAATGGAAGTGAAGGCCTTAGATGTGGAGTAACTGCACCAACCAGTCCAAAGGGAAGGTTGCTGGATAGGCGATCTAGATCTGGGAAAGGACGAGGATTACCAAAGAAAGGTTGGTATATATCTTATACAAAGAAATAAAAGGAAGAGATGCTTTCTGATTCTTGTACTGCAATTTATTGTTCTAAGAAAGAGAGGAATTTAAGCAATGATAATGTAAGGCTTTATGGTTTGTATGTATTTTTACATAGTAATAATTCAAGGATCACCCCACTCTTTAGATTGAGCCTTTTTGCTTGTTTGTTTAGGTTTAGCTATCTTAAGCAGAACTTTGTCTCATATTTCCAGCAAAATCATTTTCACGGTTATGACTTGGGCATGTATTCTCTAATTCTGCTTGAAGTAGGGTCAGAAATTCATCATACCTATTATCTAATGAATCTAATTAATTATGTCTTGTTAAGAATATGTGATAAATACAATTTGACTCGTAATATCAGGGTCAGAATTTTAATACTTTTGTAGATCTGTTTCTAACTTCTTTTTAGTTCTGTTTATTTCGGGTACTGATATTGTTTTACTGCTGTATCTCCAGGGCCTGGAGTAGTGACTCCAAGGGTAGGTACTTACATGATTGTTGACTTGAGGGGTCTTGTTAGCCGCTGTCTGTGGTAGAATTTTGATGCAGTTTGGAGATTTCACTTGCATCTAAATGGTGGAAGCATCAAATTATGGCCTAGGATTCTTGTAAAGTTTTTGTACCTTGTCAAAAGTTGTTGTTGAATGACTCTGCAACCATTGGCTGGATCAGAATGAAACCTAACTACCAGATTTGTTTTTGCTCTGGTGGTAAGAATTATACTCAATGTGTAAATAATGCTCCCCGCCATGGGTGATAAAGTTCTTTTAAAATATTGCAACATATTGAGCCTTATAAAAACATTTCAATACATTTATTTAGTAAAGCAACTTTGAAAGTTGGAATTGTTAAACTTCTGCTGATCTATTTATTGGTAGAAAAATAGAAATGATTAGTTCGGTTAATGCTTAAATAGAAATCAGTTATTTGTAATATATTTCTGGCTGTAAAGTATTTGTTACTGGTGGGCTTAGAGAGTTGCAGTCGGACACGACTGAGCACACGCACATGAATATCTAAAGAGAATTTGACTTTAAAACATTTGATGGTGGTCACCATACTTCTTTGTTGAATAATTTCTCTGTTGTTGAGTTTTCTATGTCATCTCTTAACTAAATCAGTGTATTTCTTTTTGTTGTTCCCAAGAAATGTCAGAATTTAGAGCCCAGTTGTTATCAGCTGCCTTGAGGTTACCGTTACAGCTATTTTTGTGTTTGTTTGTTTTTTACTTTTATTTTAAAGCATCTGGCTTTTCAGTTTTAACTTTGTGAGCTGTTTCAACTTGGTGTTTTGGAACTAGGTTATAAATATATCTAATCATTACTGGAAAAGCAGTGATCTGAAAAAAAAGTTTACCGTATAATTCTCAACTGGCAAAAAAAAAAACTGGCATAAAAATTAAAATACAGTTTTTTAACTGCTCCTTAATTAACACCTGAACATCTAGAACTATTTCAGATTTCAATTAAAATTTATGAACTGTGGACATTAATCTGTTTCCTTTCTCAATTCTAAACTTTTTCAGGTGGTGCTGGAGGCAAAGGTGTCTGGGGCACCCCTGGACAGGTATATGATGTGGAGGAGGTAGATGTGAGAGATCCCAACTATGATGATGACCAGGTATGAGGGTGATACTTTTTGTGATATGTGCTTAGAAGACTTGCAGACTCTTTTGACCTCATGTTTGTAGCATACTCATATATTGGTCAAATCATCTATTCTATATTTGTATTATTCATATACATATAATTTTATTTATATGTGTGATTATCTGCATGATTATATAATATGTATATGAGTGTGTATATAAGTGTGTACACGTTACATCCATTCGTATATATATCTAAATCGTATGTATATTCAGTACTTTCAGACTATTAGGTTAATTTTGGATTAGAAAACCAAGTTAACTGAGTAATGTATATGTAATTTTCACTTGATTTTTGAATTTAATATTTGGACATGGAAATATTTCTAAGAGAACATGAAAAAATATGTTTTAAAATCAGTAGGATTCAAGTACTGTAAAATGTTTGCTAAATATTCTAATTTTATTGTATAAACTTGAAAGTGTTTGTTGTTAGATGAAGCCAGTCACATGTTGCAGGCAAACACTTCAGGACTTTTTTTGCTGAAGACAGGGTTAGAAGATTTTTGGACTTCTTATTTGTTTTGAAATTTCAGTTGAATAGTGCTTTTTCTTAGAGATTTTCTGGACTCATGAAGGCTTACATTTTGTAGTACTAATCATAAAGGCTTTGGTTCCCACTGTTTTTTTTTTTTTTTAAATGACATTTTAATGAAAATACTAGATATAATAGCCATCATAAAGTTTTTTGGTCACTGAAGTATTATTGTTTTTTTGAGAGAAAAAATAAACAAGCTATGGGGGGGATCAGGAGCAAGTCATATATTTGCTGTGGTTAGTGGTTCTGATCTATATTTTGATTTATTATATTCAGATTTTATAAAAGAACAGTGACATAGATTTCTGTTTTTATATTATGTAACTGATCAAAGCATGTAGCATGTTTTTTTTCTTGTTCCAAATAAGGTATTACTAAGCAGTTGGAGTACAAAATTATGAAACAATTTCAGTTTATCTGAATATTTTGTTCTTTAATTTGTAACACTCTTCCTCTTCCCTTTCCAGGAGAACTGTGTTTATGAAACTGTAGTTTTGCCTTTGGATGAAATGGCATTTGAAAAGACTCTGACACCAATTATACAGGAATATTTTGAGCATGGAGATACTAATGAAGTTGCGGTAGGTTTAAAGTTGCAAGTGTAACTTTTTTAATATAGGAGAACAAACACTGTTAAAAGCAAAACATCATATCCAGGATGATTTTGGATCACTGGAAAAGACTAAGCATTTTTTAATACATAAATGAAATTTTAACTAAGAAATGGAATAAAATTTTAATTACCATTCTTAACCTGTTTGGGATCTGATGAGGACTATGGGCCATTTGCTTCTATGAAAAACGGCACAACATAGTATTTTAATAATTGTTGTAATTATAACATTTCCATAATTGATAGTATTTAAAATATAATTTTAACAATTTCAAGGCGTTTATGGACCTTCTAAAACCTCCTCAGGGGTCTCAGTTAAAAATACTTCAGTTCCACTTTCTTTGATATTCATTTCAATGCTTAGGACTAGAATAAAATTTATCCTTGTACTTTGTCCAAAAATGAACACAAATGTAAATAAAGATTTAGAAAAGAATGCATACAGAAATCAAGAGAACAACTGTGTTTTTGAAGCATAATTTGCATGAGGACATTTGTTGTTATGAATTGTTCATAAAGTAAATCTCGAAGGGTAAAATAAAATTGCTCTCGTTTAGTATTATTGACGTAAAGTAATAAAATTGTGTCTCTGTAGAAGACTTATAATTTAGATTCTTTTAATTCAGACTGGGCTTTCTTGGTTTGTCTCGTAATATGAGGTTTGATAGCTTTGCATTTTTGTAGGATTTGAATATAAAACAAATATTTGATCAGTGGATACCATGTGGAGGTATTTATAATGGTGATTCCTGCCTTTTTGAAGCTCGGTCAAGCGAAGGAAATGATACATACACGGATTATTAGAATGTTATAGAGGAAAAGTTTACCAAAGTCCCATGAGGGTAGGGACTTGAAATCTTGTTACCTACCTAGCATGGGACCAGCGGTATACTCAATTAACTGAGTAGTACTGTGAGGTGAGTGCTATGGAAGCAAAAGATGGAGGGTGATAGATTATCTTGAACCATCTGAGGATGGTTAGGAGTTTGCCAGGCTAAGATGGTTGAAGCGGGTTTTCTAGGAAGAAGTAGTCCTGGAAGGAGTTTTCCAGGAAGGAGTATCATGTTTAAAGTCAATGAGTTGTTCAAGTGCACCCCAGGGAGATGAGATGGAGGGGGAGAGACTATTAACAAGGACACCAGTTAGGTTACTCAGAGTAAGTATCAGTAACTAACTGGTTACTCTGAGTAACGTACCTGGTATCCTTGTTATTAGTCATCACTGTATGTAACTGAGTTGCAACGTAGCTTCTTTGGTCATACTGCCTATATTCTGCTTCCTACTTTGTCACTCCTTTGGGAATCTTCAGCAAATACATTTTTCTGTGCTTTGAATAGGGTGAATATAATGATGATACCTCCCTCAAAGAGTTGGTTTTTTGAATTAAGTAATAAAAACTTATTCACCAAAATGTGACTGCTTCTCTGATTATTTCGAAACAAGGAGAGAGGATATATGGATAAAGTTTTGATTTTTTTTTTCCAAAATAAAATTAAACTATAGGCAATGACATCCTTTTTTTTTTTTTTTTGAGTAGGAAATGCTAAGAGATTTAAATCTTGGAGAAATGAAAAGTGGAGTACCAGTGCTGGCAGTGTCCTTAGCGTTGGAGGGAAAAGCCAGTCACAGAGAAATGACATCTAAACTTCTTTCCGATCTTTGTGGGACAGTAATGAGCACAAATGATGTAGAAAAATCATTTGATAAATTGTTGAAAGACCTACCTGAATTAGCACTGGATACTCCTAGAGCACCGCAGGTTTGTAAAATTCTTCTTTGGGTTCATTCTTCTTTTTGTTCATTCTCCATCTGCTTTGCTTGCATTTATAGAACTAACACCTGCTCCTAGGAAATTTTATTAGACGAAAGAGGGAAAAACTGGCCCATATTCCCTGTCACACAACAACAGTGCTCTAATATTTTAATGTATTTTTCCTTAGCTCTTTCCACTCCCCCAGTGTAGTTCTCATCCCTGTAATTTTATATGCTACTTTCTCTACCATGGTCTCTGTAGTTTTTTGGTCATATTTTTTTTGCTATCTCTATATTCTTTATTACGTGTAGTTGAGCTGTTTCATGACCTAGGATCTTTTAAAAATGTAGATTGTTATAATTGAGGATTGAGTTTGCTTCACTAATGTTATGAAAATAATCATAAATAAGATTGTTCCCTTTTATAGCTTTGTAGGGAGATAATTAGAAAATTCATGACTTTATGTGTGCTTTTGTTTAGATTCTGTCCTCAAAGCCTTTTACTTTTATTAGATTTAATACATGCTGACACTATAATATGACTTTCTGGTTTGAAATTGAAAACGTGTGAAATCGTTGCTATTTACCTGACCAAAGTTTTAAAGCAAGGTAGGAGCACTTTACTTAAACATTAATTTAGGAATAGAGTATAGGTAGGTTAACCTAAATGCTGTTTCTGTTTTCTTTCCTGTGACAAACAGTAAGTAGTCTGTGCTAATACTGAACGGTGATTCAAACATGAACTTTTTTTTTATACCAGTACCAATACTTGAAAAAATAAACTGTACCCAATAGTCATTGTAGAAATTTTGAAAAATAAGGAAAAGCCAAAAGAAAGAAAGGTGAGCAAAAATAGCCACTGTTAACTGTTAGCATTTTGGTATTAAATTTTCCATTCTACTTTTTGTGGATGTATGTCAGTGTATAATTTTTGTACATTTTTACCTTTTTTGTTTTTAAACAAAGTGGAATCATGGTGTATATGCTACTTCATAAACCTAATTTTTCTTACACTCATAAAAATGCGGTAAACATATTTGTCCATATAGTGTACCCATCTTACATATATACTGTTTAACACCACAATTATTGTTAGACACTCAGTTGTTTCCAGTGTTATAAGAAATAATGCTGTGAACATGCTTTCATGTTCACATGAATATTTCTACACACTTTTACCCCCTCAGATAAACTCTTTTACTAAAACAGGTTTTTGAGAGACCATAGTCCAAGTTTTTTTTCCCCCCAAAAGAGTGGTTTCTCTTGACTGTTAAGTCATTGACTTGGCAAATACTTTTGATCATGTATGCTATGCTTCAGGCAGTGTGCAAGGTTGGGGATTCAGTAGTGAGGAAAACATATGTTTTATGCCTCATGGCACTTAAATTGAAGGTTAAGATGTGTGGAGTGTATGCCAAGCATAACTAGTAGGTGCTAAATGATATTTTCTGAATATTCCAGCATGTCTTAGGTATTGACTGTGTAGTTCAACCAGTCTTCATCATTTATGTATTTAGAAATTGTATCCTATAAAGGTTTTAGATTTTTTATATGGCTCTTTTTTTTTTCCTTACTATAGTTGGTGGGCCAGTTTATTGCTAGAGCTGTTGGAGATGGAATATTATGTAATACCTATATTGATAGTTACAAAGGAACTGTAGATTGTGTACAGGCTAGGTAAGTAAATTAATTTTTCTACTTAGAATCCACCTGTGGTGGATTCATGTCAATGTATGGCAAAACCAATACAGTATTGTAAAGTAAAAAAATTAAAAAAAAAACTTTCAAAATAGGGGAAAAGTTCTGCAGGATTCTGTTGAAATGACACTTGAATTAATCAGACATTGTGGATATCTATTTGTCATTTATGTGTAATTAAAATTGAGAGTTTCTTGATACAATAGAACAGAAAGAAGACAGCATTATAATGCAGAAGTTCTGCATTATATATTTCTGCATATATAGTATATGCAGAGTTTTAGCTAAATTATTACCTACCTTTATGTCAAGCTACTTTTCTTTCTGCCTCAGTTTCCTTATTTATAAAATGAAAGGATGGGATTTAGAATGTTCTTTAAGGTCCCTTCAGGTTTTAATATTCTGTAATTATTTAATCTTCTAATAAGATGGACATTAACAAAAGAGCCATATTTTCAATTTTATATTTATTTGCCATGGAAATCTTAGGAAATAATGTTTCTCACTTTTGTTCTTTAGCATAACTATAAGCTAAATGTGTTATTTGAGAATTATGGTCTATAATTTTTCATAACTTCCTAGAACTTAGATTTGGACTTAGCCATGTCTTAGGTTTTCATTTTCTGGAACTATTTCAGGTCATAGTGTAATGATTGCCTTGGTGGGAAAGTATGAATTTATACAAAAGTTCATTTTAGGTGAAATGTTCCTTCTCAGTGTAGATCAGTTATTTTGTAATAACAGAGTTCTGTTGACTAGGAAATGGAAATAAGTGTGTGAGAGAATATTAATATGAAAAGCAACTTTTTTTCTCCAGCTTTTTATTTTGAAAAATAGTTTAAGAGACTTCTTAACTTTACGTTGCTTTTATAACGCAAAAGCTTTTAGTGCATACAGGCCTGCCTGTTCCCCGGACTTTATCCATAATTTGGTCAATCTCAAGTGTTCATATGTCAAAATTAACTGTTTTTGTAGAGCTGCTCTGGACAAGGCTACTGTGCTCCTGAGTATGTCTAAAGGTGGAAAGCGCAAAGACAGTGTTTGGGGCTCTGGAGGTGGGCAGCAGTCTGTTAATCACCTTGTTAAAGAGGTAACTATGGGGTATTATCTTTAATTTATATATATTCTTTAGGGAAATAAACATGCCCTCTAGCTTTTATGGACAAAAATTAAGTTCAGTCTTGCAAGTGAAAAGTTGAATAATCCTTATATATATGGCTTTATGCCCTTTTGCTATAAATTATACTGATCATATAATCATTAAATTTTTACTGTTCCCCTCACTTAAAAATAAGATTGTGTTAAGTTAAAGTGGCTTCGTGAAGAAAGCTATATGGGAACCTTAGCGGAATACCTAAAGTCTTTCCTTGGTATTTAAAAACTTTCAAACTGTTGAAGTAAGAGTTTCTATTTTGTAGTTATTCACTAAATGTCCATTTTTATAACTGCAGTTTGAAAGTGGATGATCTCAGATTTTGTTATGCATTATGAACACTAGAGTAGATCAGAGTGGTAGAATTTTTGTAAGGAAGTTCACTACCTGTGAGAGTTGGACCATAAAAAAAATAAAGAAAGCTGAGTGCTGAAGAATTGATGCTTTTGAATTGTGGTGTTGGAGAAGACTCTTGAGAGTCCCTTGGACTGCAAGGAGATCCAACCAGTCCATCCTAAAGGAGATCAGTCCTGAATATTCATTGGAAGGACTGAAGCTGAAGCTCCAATCCTTTGGTCACCTGATGTGAAGAGCTGACTCATTGAAAAAGACCCTGATGCTGGGAAAGATTGAAGGCAGGAAGAGAAAGGAACGAGAGGACAAGATGGTTGGATGGCATCACCGACTCGATGGACATGGGTTTGAGCAAGCTCCGGGAGATGTTGAAGGACAGGAAAGCCTGGCGTGCTGCAGTCCATGGGGTCGCAAAGCATCAGACATGACTGAGCAACTGAATGGCAACAAATGCATACTTTAAAAGAAAAAGTAATTGATTTTTGCATTAATACCAGATTACTCGCTATGGATTTTTTTTCTGGCAGCAAGATGATACTCTATATTAAGAAACCAAAAATGTTTTACTCTTCTTCTTTGAGGATTTTAAAGAAAATTAGAAGATTTATATAGTACATGTGCTTCTGATTTTTGAGTGTAGTGTTTTTATGTGACAAAAGTAAAACTTTCTGTATTCCCAGGTGACATAATCTGCGTACAGAAAATTCAAGTGGATCATCAAAAAAACAAAAATACCAAACTATTATAAAAGAATTCACCGTGGTTGCAGGATATAAGATCTGCATACAGAATTTAATTGTAGATCATCTGTATGCTAGCAATGAATGAATGATTTGAAATGAAATTAAACAATTACATTTATAATAGCATAAAATTAAATATAAAGGAATAAATTTAACAAAAGAAGTGCAAGTCTTCTGCACTAAAAATGATAAAACACTATTGAAATAAGGTTTAAATAAGTAGAAAAATATCCCATGTTTATGGACTGAAAGACAACATTGCTCAGATGATAATGCTTGTCAAAGTTAGTATTTTGAGAAACTGCCAAACTAATGGTATGTGAATTATCTCAACAAAAATTAGTCAACATAAAAACTGAAATAAAACTACTAATATATGAGTTTGAGGTTGACAATATTTGGATATTCATTTATTTTATATGGAAGGATGAGTTGGACAGAGAGGACTTTTAGAAATATATACGTGTATTTATCATTCTCAAAATGCATGGAACCAAATGGGAAACATTTAAATACTTTATATAGCAAAGTTAAAAGTTCCATGCTTTAAATATTTATTTTCCTAGAGCATAATAGGAATTATTCATCAATCTGTATTCTGTTGATCAGATTTTATTTTTTACGGAAATATGTTGTAGAATTTGGAAGTAGAAGATATGTAAATAAGATTATTTTATTCAGTCAGCTAACATTCATTTGAGTGTCTGCTAGGTGCAGATAATTTTAACAGGCAGTGTATAGGGGAGAACATTCTTAGTTGAAGTTCTTGTGCTGAAAAACTTTATCCTCTTTTTTTCTGGAGCCATAGATATTCTTGTGTGACTTTAAACAGAGTCAGGACTTGACCTCCTTAGCTGTAACTGGAAGCAGAATTGCTAAGGAATGTTTTAAATCATGGGCCTCAAAACTTCAGTTTTAGAGGAAAGAGAACGGTGTTTAGAGCATCTTTGCTCTGTCTAGTAAAGCCCTATTATCTCTCATTTTTTGGCTCCCACTGCAGTATTAAGGTCATCCTGGTGGAAATAAGTTTGTGCACTTCAAAAAGTCATTTTGAGATTTCAGTTAGTGCCCTCTAGTGGTATTTAAAGTGACTTCTTTTTTTACAGGGAGCATTGAAGCATGATCACAGCTTAGGCCATACACATGTCTACTTGTCAGTCTCAGTAATTATCAAAGCATACCAGAACACTGCATTATTCCCTTTATGATTTGCTTTTCAGTTGTGAAAAAATTCTGTTATGTCAAGACTACTAGACAACTGTTTGTGACCTACTTATTTACTATGTAATATATTGAGATGAGGGTAAATAAATCCTTCAGGCAAAGCAGAATTTTTCAAAAATCAAGAACTAACACATCTCAATTCTTAAATCTGATAGATTGATATGCTGCTGAAAGAGTATTTACTGTCTGGAGACATTTCTGAAGCTGAACATTGCCTTAAGGAACTGGAAGTACCTCATTTTCACCATGAGCTTGTATACGAAGTAAGATTACTTTGGCATTCTAAAGAGAATTATTGTGTTCCCTTTTGCACCACGGAGACTTAATGCTTCTAATACACATTTAAAAAAAATTACAGTATTAAGGGAGAGTTCTATAATTTTTAATGATTATGGTTACATATTAGAGAAAAGAGATCTGATAGATTTTAGGAGTAGTTTCTTATATGAAAATGAGCAATAATTCAATCATTTATTCAATTTTTAGGCCATTGTAATGGTTTTAGAGTCAACTGGAGAAAGTACATTTAAGATGATTTTGGATTTATTAAAATCTCTTTGGAAATCTTCTACCATTACTCTAGACCAAATGAAAAGAGTAAGTATAACATTTTGAACCATGTTTAGCCTGCTATCTTAAGTTTTGTATGCTTGAATACAGACTGAAGTTTCAATGAAACTTTCTGGTTTATTTAGTAATGTTATGCCTTTTTCTATATTTTTTAATGATACTGTTTATGCTTGAACCTCTTACAGCCATTTCCTGGGAAGTAGTAAATATGTCAGCTTTTTTTAAAATCTAAATTTTAAAAATGTGTGTGTGTATGTTCTTCCTTAACAGTTCTAAGATATGATAATTTGGTTATATCTAAGAGTCGGACATGACTAAGTGACTTCAGTTTCACTTTTCACTTTCATGCATTGGAGAAGGAAATGGCAACCCATTGCAGTGTTCTTGCCTGGAGAATCCCAGGGATGGGGGAGCCTGGTGGGCTACTATCTATGGGGTTGCACAAGAGTTGGATGCGACTGAAGCGACTTAGCAGCAGTAGCAGAGAGAAACAAACTTAACAAAAGTACTTGATTTATTCCTATTTTATTGTATGCATTGTTATTAAAATGTTGGTAAGGTTATTTGCCTTTTATTTTTTTAAAATGTAGTAAATGTATTATAGCAGATGGAGAAATGTATCCAACGTCCACTGTCTGCTGGAAACTCTTTTGAGAGAATAGTTTTAAATATTCTGTAACAAATGTACTTAACTCTTTGTACTTTTCAAGGTTCAGAACTGACTTCAGTCTAATTAATACGAACTCTTGGACTTAAATATAGCTTGATAACAGTGATGGGTTATATGCATTATGTATTTTATATGGGCTAACAATTCTGTATATAACTTCATTGTTCTAGGGTTATGAGAGAATTTACAATGAAATTCCAGACATTAATCTGGATGTCCCACATTCATACTCTGTGCTTGAGCGATTTGTGGAAGATTGTTTTCAGGCTGGAATAATTTCCAAACAACTCAGAGATCTTTGTCCTTCAAGGTACTTTATTTACTTTCTCAACATCAAATACTGACTGAGGTGCTTAAGGTTAAGCTAATTTTCTGTCATTCTATCTGAAAAATAATAGTATCTTCCCTTTAGTTACTCATGAGTGGAAAATCATCTGAATCTATGGAGAAGCAAGCATGAAGCTTTTGTTCTCGTAAATCTGTATAGGACTATCTCATGAAGCCCCAGTTCACTGGAAAGTAGCTAATTTTGTGGAACAAAACGTGTGTCTTAGACTCTGTTGAGTAGTTTAAATATTTCAGAGTAGATATTACCAGTAAGATGAAAAAATTGAGGCTTATGACAGTGTAATGTACCTTTTCTAAGGTTACACATAGTAGAAGCCAAGGATAGATCCAGACTTTTTCCGGCTTTAAAGGTCTGTGCTCATTCCTATTCTTTATGTAGGTTCCTTTTGATCCTTCACAGAATAGAGAATTGGGGCTGATTGCATTTTACTTTTCTAGAAAGTGTGTGTGTGTGATTCTTTGGAGGTATATGTGCTACTAGCATCACACTCTTTAGGAGTTGATGGATTTTTTGTTATTGTTAAAGCTTAAGTTTATATTGTAATAGATATAAAAGTTTAGTAATAGCTAAACTTCTTGTTTGGGCTTCCCAGGTGACTCAGTGGTAAAGAATCTCCTGCAATGCAGGAGACGCGGGTTTGATCCTTGGTCAGGAACATCCCTGGAGAAGGGAATGGCTACCCACTCCAGTATTCTTGCCTGGTATATCCCATGGACAGAGGAATCTGGGAGGCTACAGTCCATGGGGTTGCAAGAGTTGGACATGAAGAGACTAAAACAAAGAAAAAACGTACTGTGTGGGTCTCCTTTATGTATATTTTAAATTTTTGTAATTTTTTTTGAAGAAATTTCAAACTTTGCATACTTTTATGTAAGTGCATTGTGAGAAATGTCAAAAAAATGCTTAAGGCTGTCCTTTGCTTACAAAGTTCAGAAGCCATTGAGAAGGACAATATAATGGTGGAGATACATTTTAATGGCTTTGATAAAAATGTCTGAAAATGTATATTTCTACTTGGTGATGGCATCATTTATATACTAATGTGCAAAGTGGTGTACGTCAGTATAAACTGTCAACTTTGGCAAGGCTTTTTGCTACTTGCTGCTTCATTTCTACCCTTGATTTCCTAATATTATAGTACGAAGCCTTTATGTTCAGGAAAATATAGCTGCAATACATAACCCTTTTGTAAATACCCCTTAATATGAAAAGGAGTCAACACTTTGGCACTGTCCTTTGGTAGCTCAGACGGTAAAGTGTCTGCCTGCAATGCAGGCCTGGGTTTGATCCGTGGGTTGGGAAGATCCCCTGGAGAGGAAAATGGCAACCCATTCCTTGCCTGGAAAATCCCATGGACAGAGGAGCCTGGTGGGCTACAAGTCCATGGGGTCGCAGAGAGTTGGACACAACTGAGCAACTAAACTTTGACTTTTTTCAGCCTCTATTCAAAAGTCTTAACTAGTCTTAACTAGTCTTAACTAGGCTTTACTTTCAAGGATCATTTGGAGAGATGTCTAAACTTTCTGTGAATTCCATACAACTTTAACTTTTTATCCTCTGTTTTTTTGCTTATTTGGGCCAAGTGCACATTTGTGTGTGACCTTGAATGCCTGTGCATATTGGTCTAGGGTCAGAGAAGAAATAAGGACCAATTCTGCCCAAGCTCTGTTGAGCACTTACTGTTTTCAGCTGCTGTGACTGTTCGTCTTGAGCTGTTATTACTACATGTAGCTAGTTGTGTGGTTACCTATTATAGAGGAAGGCATCTTGAGTTTGAAATGGCAGAAAGTTCAAAATGGGGTATATACAGGAATTAAATTGACTGTTTTTCCACATTCAGGTTATGGCTCTTCTGTATCTGAGAAAAAATTAAAAACCATTTTAAAACATAGATATTTTGATAGGTTCTATAGCTCTAGTTTTCATAATTCCCAATCATGTTGGTGTTTCCTATTTGGTTCAGTGTTTAGCTTTCAAATAATATTAATAACATAGTAGAAATAAATACAGGCATGTCTCATTTTATTGTGCTTTGCAGATACTGTTTTTTTTTTTTTAAAACAAACTGAAGGTTTGTGACAACCCTGCATTGACAAGTCTGTTGGTGCCATTTTCCCAAACAGCATTTGCTCACTTTATGTCTGTGTGTCACAGTTTGGTAGTTCTCAGAGTATTTCTAACCCTCAACTTGCAAAAAGATTAGACTTGTTAAAAGTTTGGATGATGGTTAGCATTTTTCTTCAATAAAGTATTTTTAAATTATTATATGTACATTGGTTTTTAGACATAATGATACTGCACACTTAATAGGCCACAGTATTATGTAAATATTATATGCAGTGGGATACCAAAAAACTCATGTGATTCGCTTTATTATGGCAGTCTGGAACCAAACCCACAATAATTTTGACGTGTGTTTGTATTAAATTTCCAAACAGCAAAATGTTTGCCATATTTGTTTTTTTTTTTCCTTACATGACTTCATTTGAACAGTGAACTTATTTCAATAATTGAGCTTTTGTTTAACTAAAAAATGCTCAAATTAAGTAGTTCATTTGATATGTTCTAGGATATGTAACCAGTAAGGTCTTTTCAAAAGACTTAGGCATGCTGACTTTTTAAAATTTAAATGACAAACTATTCAAAAGTTAATGACAAAAAAAGATGCAGTTTTAAATTATTTTAATTGACTACAGTCAAAACTTGTATATTGTTTACCTGTTTTTGTTCTTTTCATTACAGGGGTAGAAAACGTTTTGTAAGTGAAGGAGATGGAGGTCGTCTTAAACCAGAGAGCTACTGAATAAAGAACTCTTGCAGTCTTAGATGTTATAAAAAATATGTATATCTGAATTGTAAGAGTTGTTAGCACAGGGTTTTTTTTTTTTAAGCACTTGTTTTGGGTACAAGGCATGTCTGAAATTTTTAAAGGAAGTGTTTTTTTCTTTTCTTTTTTTTTTAATTTGAGGGTGTAAAGGAGGGACAGAAAAGTAACCACTTCTTAAGTGGGATATTCTCATAAGCTACCTTTTGTAAGTGCCATGTTTATGACCTAATCATTCCAAGTTTTGCATTGATGTCTGACTGCCACTCCTTTCTTTCAAGGACAGTGTTTTTGTAGTAAAATCACTGGTTTATACAAAGCTTTATTTAGGGGGTCAAGTTAAGCTGCTAAAACCCCATGTTGGCTGCTGCTGTTGAAATACTGTGCTTTGGGAGTTAAAAAAGTTATTTCTTTGTTTTAAAGAATTTTTTAAAAATGAGCTAGTTGTGAGACTTATTCATCTTTCCAGGGAACATATTGCTTGGTCTTAAAGACATTAAGTAAATGGTGGCTGGAACATCTATTTTTCTACAAAACTGGAAAAATGAACCCAGTTCTAGAAGAATGTATGACAAAATAAAACATGTGAAGCAGTGTTGATTCTTTATTTGGAGTGCATTTATTTAAGATCTTTAAAAAATCTTATTTCCCACAGCAAATTTTAAATCATATAAAAGAGCATATTTGAACCTAGTTAAACTTTGCTCCTGGCAAACTTTTAAAACCAGAGTACAGTAGTAAATAAATTATTTTAATATTATACTTGGGAAATACTTACATACTTCCTTGTTTTTGATAGAACTTAATGAAAGTTCTAAACGTATATACCTTTCATCATTAAGTTCTATTACCTAGTAGTGCTTGTGTTTATAAAAATTATTCTTCAAAGACTCAAAAGTTTCACATTTAGTCAGTGTATGGTAACTGTTACTGATAACAGTTATCTAAGGGAAGATCACATTTCTAACCTCTTTTGCAGAGCCTAATTACTCAGCAAGGCTTCAAGGTCCATAGTGATTTAAACTGTCTATTACCAACTGCAGCAAACCAACCAAGAATTATATTCAGAATTTACAGGTTTTCCTAGGAATATACACATTACAGGTCTAGCTACAGTCTTTTAGAAATAAAACTTCCAAATTTATGTTCATTTTACTTCATGGGCTCTTTCAAGTCCTTATTAATTTCCATTTTTAGGGTTTTGATTATGTTTTGATATCTGGAAGACAAAGGTGGCAAGGTAAGTCCTTAAAGTCAATATAATTAAAAAGCTTAGTTCAGTTTTTAAAACCATGTACAGGATGACTGTAGAAGTTGCATTTACTCACTGTGCCTAACTAAGAATGTTATCTAGAAAACTGATAGGAATGGTGAACAGTAATTTGTAGTTTAAAAAACTTGGGTTAAAAATAAAACACAATTTGGGTTCAAAGTTTTAAAATTGCTTATATTCAATACAAACCAGTGTTTAAATTCACAATCCAAATTTTAGTAATCAGGTTTTTGTATAGGGATACTGTCTGTTTTATTAATACATACTGTTTTCAGCATATAGATGCAGATTATTTTCAGCCCTTGTTAATAGAAAGGTGTAGGGTGTTCCGTAGAAGTGCTAGTTATCATTCAGCGAGTTACTTGCCGCTGTTCAGTGAGTTATTTTCTGTTCCTTTTCTGTCATTTCCTGTTGGCGAATTGTATCCTGTGCTGCTTGCTGCATTTTCTCCAGTTTTTCCAGAGTCAGAGATTTTAATGGTAAAAGTTTGGGTTTACATAGCACCATTGTGGTTATATCTTCTACATACAACTGCCCTAAGTTTAAAAAGAAATAAAAATCAGAGTGAGATAAATACAGCTGTTTGGTAGTTTGGATTTGCAGTTTAAAAATTTAATACATTATCATTTAAAATCTCTTCTTATAGTTATCCTTGTAACATATCTTTAATATAAAAATATAAAAGCATCATTTAATACTAGGAAGTTCATGAGAAAGGTTTTGAATTTTCAACCTAAAATTATAAGTTGCCATGGGACATAACTTCTTGTGTCAGATGTTGAATTTAAAAAAAAGGAAATAAAACATACATAAAAATACTTAGGGGGACAAGATGGCAGGGTAGAAGCCCACCAGAGTCACAACTGAATGCTGACCAACCGTCAATAAAAAAGACGTAAACCTACCAAAAAAGATATTCTGTTGATACATCCAAAGACATGAAGAAACCCAATGAGATGGTAGGAAGGGCACACTCACAATATAATCAAATCCCATACCCGTCAGGTGGTGACCCACAAACTGGAGAACAATTATATTGTGGAAGTTTTCTCATAGGACTGAGTCCCACATCAGGCTCCCCAGCCTGGGGGTCTGGCATCAGGAGGAACAGCCCCCAGAGCACTTGGCTTTGTAGTCCAGTGGGGCTTGAGTGCAGGAGTGCCACAGGACTGGGGGAAACAGCAGCTCCACTCCTGGAGGACACACACACGGGCGTGCATGCACTGGGACCCAGGGCAAAAGTGCAGTGACTTCATAGGTTCGTGGGTCAGACCTGCTGGTCTGAAGAGGGTCTGCTGGGGAGATGTGGGGTGACTGGCTCACTGTGAGGACAAGGACACTGGTAGTGGAGACACTAGGGAACAGTCACTGGCATGAGCTCTCCTAGAGGCTGCCATTTGGCACCACGACCTACCACCCAACAGCCCGTAGGCTCCAGTGCTGGGACCCCTTAGGCCAAACAACAAAGCAGGAACATCCCCTCTCCGCCATCAGACTGCTTAAAGACTTCCTGAGCCCACAGTCACCTCTAGTCACGCCCCTTGATATGGCACTACCACTGCCCATCAGAGAACCAAGACTGAGCTCTACCCAATAGTGTTGGTAAGCATAGGCCCTTTCCACCAGGAAGCCTGCACAAGCCTCTGGACCAGGGTCAACCACCAGGGGGTAGACTCCAGAAGCAAGAAAACTAGCATCTAGCAGCCTGGGAACTGAATTCACAAGCATCAGAACCTTCCCTCGGACAAGCTGGTCCCTGGACCATTGGGTAACGAGAGTGTAAGGCTGGGTGGGACACACAGGACATCCCCTACAGAGGGTTACTTCTCCAAAGTCAAGGAACATAACCTTCCATATACATAAAAATAGAAATTAATAGAAAGTGAAACAGCAGAGGAATACATTTCCTAGAGTAATGGAAATAAAAGTACACAAATGGGACCTAATTAAACTCAAAAGCTTTTGCACAGCAAAGGAAACCATAAACTAAAGAACAACCTATAGAATGGGAGAAAATGTTTGCAAATGATGTGACTAACGTGATTAATTTTCAAAATATACAAATAGCTAATACAGCTCAATATAAAAACCCAATCAAAAAATGGGCAGAAGATCTAAGTAGACATTTCTCTAAAAAAAGAGATGGCCAAAAGACAATGAAACTAATTCGAGAAACAAAACTACAATGAGGTATCACCTCACACCAATCAGAATGGCCACCATCAAAAAATCTACAAATAATAAAAGCTGGAGAGGGTGTGGAGAAAAGAGAAGCCTCCTACACTGTTGAAAGTGAAAGTCGCTCAGTAGCGTCCCACTCTGCAACCCCATGGACTACACAGTCTATGGAATTCTCTAGGCCAGAATACTGTAGTGCGTAGCCTTTCCCTTCTCCAGGGGATCTTCCCAATCCAGGGATGGAACCCAGGTCTCCCACATTGCAGGCGGATTTTTTACCAGGTGAGCCACCATGGAAGCAACTATACAAGTGTATAGCAAGTTTTATATACAAGTTATAGATTTCTACCTACACTGTTTGTGGGAATGCAAATTTGTGCAGCCACTATGGAGGACAGTATGGAGGTTCCTTAAGGAACTAAAAATAGAGTTAGCCACATGGTTCTGCAATCCCAATCCTAGGCATGTGTCTGAATTGCAGCACTATTTACAATAGCTAACACATGGGTGCTGCTGCTGTTGCTAAGTCGCTTCAGTCATGTCCGACTCTGCGACCCCATAGACGGCAGCCCGCTGGGCTCCACCGTCCCTGGGATTCTCCAAGCAAGAAAACGAGTGGGTTGCCATTTCCTTCTCCAATGCATGAAAGTGAAAAGTGAAAGTGAAGTCACTCAGTCGTGTCTGACTCTTTGCAACCCCACTGCAGCCTACCAGGCTCCTCCATCCATGGGATTTTCCGGGCAAGAGTACTGGAGTGGAGTGCCATTGCCTTCTCTGGCTAACACATGGAGGCACCCTAAATGTCCACTTACAGATGGATAAAGAAGACTGTGTGTGTGTAATATTAACATGAAGAAGACTGAAATAATGCCATTTACAGCAACATGGATGGACCATACTAAGAGGAGTAAGTCAGAAAAAGATATCATTTATATGTGGAATCTAAAAAAAAAAAAGATATGAATGAACTTTTAAATATAAAACAGAAAAAGACCAAAAAGACATAGAAAACAAACTTACAATATAACATATAAACAAAAAGGACCTACAGGAACCTACTATATACCACCTGGAACTATACTAAGTATTTTGTAATAACCTATAAGAGAAAATAATCTGAAAAAAAAAACAAGGCAATTAAATATGTATGTATAACTTGTATATAAAACTTACTATACACTTGTGTAGTTGTAAACCAACTATATACTTCAATTAAAGAAATGGAAAATCAAGTACCTAGTAAGGTATGGTATTAACATGAATATTCAAATTACTGAATGTTTACCTTGAACCTTCAGCTTTTGTTACATTGTTTGATAAAGGTTTCTTTTCCCTCACTTTCAGACCTTAGTATTATGGTGCTACTTTTGTCACTAAATTTATTGTTATTGCCAATCTTGAGAATAATAGGATTTCTACATTTAAGAAACAAACCATCATGTTACATCATTTTACTGGGGGCAAAAAAGCAATGGATTACTCCTTTACAAACTACTCATGACACAAGCATAGCAAAAGTGGAGAGTATCTGTGATATATATATATATAACACAAAATGGCTACAAGATGTCTAGCTATTGAGTCTGCTATATGACACTGTTACATGTAGAATATTGGAGAAGGAAATGGCAACCCACTCTAGTATCCTTGCTTGGAAAATCCCATGGACAGAGAAGTTTGGCAGGCTAGTCCATGGGGTTGCAAGAGACTCAGACACAACTGAACGACTAAAGCATTGCTGCTTTAGTTTGCACAATAATATTCTACGACCAAAGTATGTGATTTAGATACCTTGTTTTGGAAGAACTTCCCGGAACATCGACTTCGTTTCTGCCATATCTGAAGTGTTGGATACAGTCTCGTCCTTCAATGAGAAAACAAATATTATTCAAGAATGAATTCCCAAAGCATGTTACTTGAGATATTTCCGTTGTAGTTTAAGAAGTCACAATGTGTATAGAAAATGAACTATCCTTGCATAATTTTTCTTTTAATTACCTGTGAGTCTTTCCATTGAAACAAGGTTGAGATAGTTCATATAAGCATGCAGACCTCATCAACTTTCGTTCATCAGTGGTGGTGGTAACTGGAAGGCTGCATGTTCCAAATTTTTCCCCTTAGTGAAAATTGGTAGGGCTTAAGTTTTTCAGGCAAAGGTAACTAGTTATCTAGTAGGTATCTGTGCAGCCGAGGGAAAACAAAAGGATTTATATGCAGCTGATAGCATCTCCTGAGTGGTAGATGATGTTGAAAGCCAAGATCATTTGGGAGGTGGCCTATGCCAGGCTGTTAGGGAAAGAAGGCAGTACTATGCAAATACTGCCTAACATTCACACTTCTTTCAATAGCTAACAACCAATTTCTGCTTTAATTCCTTTGCTTTAATGACCAAAAGCAACTTAAGGATCAGTTACTGGCCACACAACTGCGATTTGTAAGGAAGCCACACAAACAGGTGAAACTGGCTTCTGAATACCAGAAGTGAGGTGTGCTTTCAGTTTACTATTTTCCTCTAATACACATGCATCAATACTATATGCTGAAGTGCCAGTGAATACCCTCACCTGAGTATTTTGTTATGCAGATCCCAGTGTATATGTCATCTCTGGCTAGTGACATGTTTCCAGTGTTACATCCCAGTTTATGCCATGCTATGTATTAGTATGTTCAAGGTATTCTGGACTGTAATTTTTAGCATGATCCCCTTCCAAATACAGAAGCTTCTCTAGACAGTCCCACCCATTTTGTGATTTTTGCCACACTGATGCAACTTACTGTATATCTTTCACAATACCACCACAGAAGAAAGATTTATTATCTATAATGTGATGATGCTGGCTTGGTGCCTGCCTTTATCACCCACTGCAAATTAGTTTTAATAAAGTGAAGCTGCTGCTGGTCTTATTCCCATTACCACTATTTTGACATTCTTAATAAAAGCTTCCTTCTCTCCATCCACCAAGCCTTTTCCCCTTCTTGTTCAAATTCCTATTCTGAAAGATCTTAAGTTCCTGAGAAAGCTCTATCTGCTTTCCAGAACTGTCATCAAAACTTACCCCTATTCTGCTCTGTCTGGGAAGGAAGATGAAGTAGGGAATGGACCAGGAATAAAGCAACACATCACACTACCTAGAATCTGAGATAAATGCAGTTCACAGTTCAATGCACAGCTGCTTCTCCTTCTGACACATTCTTTCCTTCCTGTTACTTAGGCCTGCCAGTGGTAACCAGTGATCATTTCTTTTTCCAGGTTATGTTGAAGGGCAAAAACATTGCAGATCTCTGATTAGCGTGAATATAAGAAACACTTTACCTCTCAAAGATAGTACAATGAAAATATTCCTTAAGCCTTTATTTGGTGCAAATCTGACATGATATCCTACTGAAAGGGAGGACAGACATTATAAATGTTGACAAATGTGAAGGAAGTGCATAGCATCTACAAGTTTTTATATCACCAATTTTTTTAATCACCAAAATGCTAAAATGGTGGATGAACAAATACTTAAATCTTAGCTGTTTTAGAGTAGCAACTCTAGTTACTCATAATTTAATCACTATCTTTTGCTTTCTCTTCTCTATACCTCTCACATCCAAAATCTAGCTTGAAGAAAACAATGAAGCTTGGTGCTCTACAAAACCTTAGTTCTCTGATTAAGCTGCCATTGTTACTGGAAAGGGTGTGGAGCCAAAGGCACGGTAGGGAGTGGGTTGGACCTGGTGTGGGGAAGATCAGTGGCGTCACTTGCCTGGGTGGAGTGTCTACTTTGCTGGAGCTGATTCTTGTTCCGAGGTTCCCCTAGGCATTGGCAGGAGAGAAACAGGAAGGGAAGGGCTAAAATAAGCAAGGTACTGGTTGGTTGGCTGGCACTGCCAAGCCTACAGTGTCATGATAATCAACTGCCCAGGGAGCCCAGAGTGGGAAGGAGCATTTTCATCCTTCTCCAGGTAGCCTGCTAATAGCCAAACATGAGTGTTTTGCCTGGTGTAATGGACCCTACGGAGTGTGGCTACCCCAAAGGGTAATTTCTAATTGGTAAGGTAAGATGTGTGTAATACCAGGGACAGATAGGCCCAAAAAAGAAACATACCAGCTATGGATGAAATTCATGTATATTATACAAGTGTCACGTCATTCAACTCAATAAATATGTGAGTGTCCACCATGTGCCAGGAACCATTCATTAGTGAATAAAAGAGAAAAAAAAACCTTTTGCTCTTACGGTCTAGTGTATAGGGAGAAAAACAAATAACAATGCTATTAGCAGGTCGTGTTACAGAAACTAAAATAGTTTAAGGGGATTTAGGAGTGCTGGGGGTTGTGGTGGTTATACTTTAAATAGGAAAATCATTATGACCTCATAAAGTGAAAATCATTTTTAAGGGGATTTAGGAGTGCTGGGGGTTGTGGTGGTTATACTTTAAATAGGAAAATCATTATGACCTCATAAAGTGAAAATCATTGTGGTCTCATTTTAGGGTGTGTGTGTTATGCTTTTTGAGATTGCAAAAAAATAAAAATGCCTGATAGTATCCACAGTTAGGGAACATATAGGGGAATGGGCACTCCCTATTGGTGAGCAGGTTTGTCAGTACAGCATTTTTAGAGGGATAATTTGTAGTATCCTTAAATATTTTGTAGTAGCTACGAAAACCAAATATGTATATTTTCTTTGACCCAAATATTCTACTACTAGTAGTGATCCCTAAAGAAACAAAGCATGTGTGTAAAGATAAAAGCGTTCAGTTCAGTTTAGCCGCTCAGTCATGTCTGACTCTTTGTGACCCTGTGGACTACAGCACGCCAGGCTTCCCTGTCCATCACCAACTCCCGGAGCTTGCTCAAACTCATGTCCATTGAGTCGGTGACGCCATCCAACCATCTCATCCTCTGTCGTCCCCTTCTCCTCCTGCCTTCAGTCTTCCCCAGCATCAGGGTCTTTTCAAATGAGTCAGTTCTTCATTTCAGGTGGCTAAAGGACTGGAGTTGCAGCTTCAGCATCAGTCCTTCCAATGAATATTCAGCACTGATTTCCTTTAGGATAGACTGGTTGGATCCCCTTGTTGTCCAAGGTTTCTCAAGAGTCTTCTCCAACACCACAGTTCAAAAGCATCAATTCTTTGGCACTCAGCTTTCTTTATAGTCCAACTCTCACATCCATACATGACTACTGGACAAACCATAGTTGTGACAAGACGGACTTTGTTGGCAAAGTAATGTCTCTGCTTTTGAATATGCTATCTAGGTTGGTCATAACTTTTCTTCCAAGGAGCAAGCGTCTTTTAATTTCATGGCTTCAGTCACCATCTGCAGTGATTTTGGAGCCCCCCAAAATAAAGTCTGTCACTGTTTCCACTGTTTCCCCATCTATTTGCCATGAAGTGATGGCACCAGATGCCATGATCTTCGTTTTCTGAATGTTGAGCTTTAAGCCAACTCTTTCACTCTTCCCTTTCACTTTCATTAAGAGATTCTATAGTTCTTTGCTTTCTGCCATAAGTGTGCTGTTATCTGCATATCTGAGGTTATTGATATTTCTCCTGGCAATCTTGATTCCAGCTTGTGCTTCATCCAGTCCAGCATTTCTCATGATGTACTTTGCATATAAATTAAATAAGCAGGGGGACAATATACAGCCTTGACATACTCCTTTTCCTATTTGGAACCAGTCTGTTGTTCCATATCCAGTTCTAACTGTTGCTTCTTGACCTCCGTACAGATTTCTCAGGAGGCAGGTCAGGTGGTCTGGCATTCCCATCTCTTTAAGAATTTTCCACAGTTTGTTGTGATTCACAGTCAAAGGCTTTGGCATAGTCAATAAACCAGAAGTAGATGTTTTTCTGGAACTCTCTTGCTCTTTTGATGATCCAACGGATGTTGGCAATTTGATCTCTGGTTCCTTTGCCTTTTCTAAATCCAGCTTGAACATCTGAAGTTCACGGTTCACGTACTGTTGAAGCCTGGCTTGGAGAATTTTGAGCATCACTTTGCTAGCATGTGAGATGAGTGCAATTGTGCAGTAGTTTGAGCATTCTTTGGCATTGCCTTTCTTTGGGATTGGAATGAAAATGGACCTTTCCAGTCCTGTGGTCACTGCTGAGTTTTCCAAATTTGCTGGCATATTGAGTGCACCAGTTTCACAGAACCATCTTTTAGGACTTGAAACAGCTCAGATGGAATTCCATCACCTCCACTAGCTTTGTTTCTAGTGATGCTTCCTAAGGCCCACTTGACTTCACATTCCAGGATGTCTGGCTCTAGGTGAGTGATCACACCATTGTGATAATCTGGGTCATGAAGACCTTTTTTGTATAGTTCTTCTGTGTATTCTTGCCACCTCTTCTTAATATCTTCTGCTTCTGTTAGGTCCATACCATTTCTGCCCTTTATCCAGCCCAACTTCGCATGAAATGTTCCCTTGGTACTCTAATTTTCTTGAAGAGATCTCTAGACTTTCCCATTCTATTGTTTTCCTCTATTTCTTTGTATAAAAGAGTAAGAATGTACATTAGGATCCTGTGTTCAGGCATATGTCATAGGTCAAATAAATTATGGAAAAACCATACAATGGACCACTCTGACAGATTTTAAAATGATATAGACTGTCAAGGCATATTTCTAAGACAAAACATTAAACTGCAAAAGTTAAAATTCCTACACTAACAGAATGCAAACTTTTAATGCTGAGAGAATACAGTGTCATTCAATTTTTGAAGTTTCTGGTCCGGGTAATTAGAAAAGAATCTGTTGCTTCCTTCTCCTCCAGTTTCTTCACTTTGTAATTTTCCCCACAAATAATGATTTTGATGGATAATGCATTTCAAATCATGATAAAAGAAGCAAACCTGCTGTAGCCATTTGAGCTAGATGTCTAAAATTAATGTAGAAGAACTCAGAGGGAAACCAAATCTTTGTCATGAAAAATTTTACTAAGTTGTTTTACTAAGTTGAGTGAAAATCGAAAGGCACTTAGGTCTAGGCAATGGCACCCCACTCCAGTACTTTTGCCTGGAAAATCCCATGGATGGAGGAGGCTGGTGGGCTGCAGTCCATGGGGTCGCCAGGAGTTGGACACGACTGAGCGACTTCACTTTCACTTTTCACTTTCATGCATTGGAGAAAGAAATGGCAACCCACTCCAGAGTTCTTGCCTGGAGAATCCCAGGGACAGGGGAGCCTGGTGGGCTGCTGTCTATGGGGTCGCAGCAGCAGCAGTAGCAGCAGTAGGTCTAGGCAGGATTAGTTAAGTCAATCATACCCATATTGATGGCATAAATTAGTCATAGAACTTAGACAAGTTAAAAATCTCTAGGGTGATTTAGTCTGAGGACCAACCTAGATTTACTATGACAACCAAACTAAATCATGGCAGTAGGACCGGACAAGAGCACTAGAGTGTCCTTCTGAAACTTAAGAGTGTATATTAGTGGTCCTCAAATTTTATCCTTGCATAACCACCAAAGAGATTTTGAAAAGCTAGGCAGAAAAATTAGGTACTCTTTTACACATTTCCAGATAGACATATAAATTGTTATACTAAGTTTAAACTTATGATAAGTTGCAGAGGACAAAATTTTCAGCATATTTACCCCTATGTCCATAGCAGCACTATTCACAATAGCCAAGACATGGAAACAATCTAAATGGCCATCACCAGATGAATGGATAAAGAAGTTGTGGTATGTATATATAATAGACTACTACTCAGTCACAAAAACAAATGAAATAATGTCATCTGCAGCAACATGAACACAACTAGAGATGATCATACTAAGTGAAGTCAGAAAGAGAAAGACAGGTACCATATATCACTTATATGTGGAATTTAAAATACGACACAAATGAACTTATTTATGAAACACACAGACACACACACACAGACCATACTTGTGCTTGCCAAGGGGGAAGTGGGACGGGGGAAGGACAGACTGGGAGTTTGGGGTTACCAGATGCAAAGAATGGATAAACAACAAGGCCCTACTGTGTAGCATAGGGAACTATATTCAGTGTCCTGTGATAAAGCAAAATAGAAAAGAATATGAAAAAGAATGTATATACATATATAAGTGAGTCACTTTGCTGTACAGCAGAAATTAACACAACATTGTAAATCAACTATACTTCAATAAAATAAATTTTAAAAAAGACTGGAGTAGGAAAGTATGCTCTATTTGGTGACAAGGAAATTATTCCTTTAGAATGGAAAATAAATGTAAAATTAAGAAGTTTTCGATCCTATGTACCTAGCCTATCCAGATTTTTTTCTTTGAACAACATACTAATTGTCTATAATGTACCAATCACAGCTAAACGTGGGAACAGCTAAACTTATCTACATATAGTAGATAAGAACCTGTTCTCCTTGAGGAATCTGGGGGAGGTGAGATGGGGAAAGAGACATGTAAATAAACAAGTACAATTCAATGCAACATACTTTAATAAAAACATATCTATTGTGCCTTAAGAAACCAAAACCATGAATAACTTGGCTCTGGACAGGTGAAAGTGGTGATCTCTGAGGAATAATTATTACACATGACATTGGAACTAGTTCCAGGATGAATGGGGATTTACTATCCAAAGTGGCTGTGTAGCAAAGGGAGGGTGTTCCAGATAAAGTGAACAATGTGCTCAAAGAAAGAAGCATTTGAAAAAAAACTTGGAGGAATGGCTAGATTACGATGTATATACAGTGCACATATCATGGGATCAACCAGGTGGAGGCCAGTTCATGTTCAGCCTTGAATGGCATGCCGTGGAGTTTGAACTTTATAAACGGGAGAGAGCTAACTGGATGGCTTTGAGTAGAAATATGACATATGATTTTTTTTTTTTGAGACACATATTCTAGACAAAAAGGAAAAACAGAAGAGACACTAGAGGCAAGGCAATTAGTAAGGAAGCTATTAATTATTTAGGTAGGATGATGAGGAATGGACAAAATCAGCAATACTGAACAGTATGAGGAGAACATACTTGAGGTATTCAAAGATATAACAAGTTGAGATTTGGGTGGGGAGAGAGGTGGGAAGGGGGTTCAGGATGGGGAACATGTGTACACCTGTGGCAGATTCATGTTCATGTATGGCAAAACCAATACAATACTGTAAAGTAATTAGCCTCCAATTAAAATAAATAAATTTATATTAAAAATAACTAAATTAATTTAAAAAAAAAGTTGAAATTCAAGTCTCCTCCGCCATTCGCCAATACCACTTTGGGTGATAAGAAAATGATCAAGGATGGCTGAGATTTTAAGCTAACATGCCTGAGTACATGGCGCAGGTATCAATTCAAGTTGAGGAGAGATATGAGGGACAAGCTAGGAGGGAAGGGCAAAGACTATGAATTAGGTTCTGACCCAATGAGTGTGGAAGGTAAAAAAGACTGGAGGCCTAGACAGGTGGCTGCACAGTAGTATAAGCTATGGGAGTGGATATAATGACCTAACAAGGATATGGAAAGATGGTAAATAGTGGTAGAGTGGTGGTAAAAAGAGATGAGGAGAGTGTAGAAGTTGAGAGAAGGGTCTGGAGTCAAATTAGTCATTTAAACAAATTATTTAATTTTCTAAACTTCAGTTTTATCTCTAAAAATAAAGTTTATAATAGCACCGACTTTAGATGCCTTATTAAATGACATAATTCATATAAAGCCATTAACCAGCCCTAGCACACAGGAAGAGCTCAGGGTCTGAATACTTACTGCAGGTTGTTGATGGGGGTGGGAGGAATGGCAGGAACAAAAATGAAAAAATTTGTCTTTTGTCTGAATCAAGACTTGTGTGATTGACTGATAGATAAATTTTCAAACACATATTAGATTTCCAAATGTAAATGAGCATGAGAAAAAGGTGAGAGGGAGCCCCCAAATAAGGTGTCTTCCAGCAGATACAAAGTAGTAATGCTCTCTCTCACTCAAGTGATTGACCACGTGCTGGCAGAGTGCTTAATTTGGATTGACAATGTTCAAGGGGAGATGCCAAATAACATTATATGTCATGTAGTTGGAAACTACAGTAGATTCTACTCTGTTTTGCTATCTGGCATCTGCTAGTAGAAAAATGTTGCAACATGTTCAGTTTAGCTAATTAACCCAGACTCATGTGAATAATATGTGCAGAGTCTACCTTCTGGAATGTGCCTAGGCCTAAGAACAGGAACTGCTCTTCATGAGTGAAGTTGGATGATGCCTTTGGTTCTGTTACTCTCCAGGAGCAGACACTACTGTTATGTTAGTAGAAAATGTCATGTCCTACTCATGCAAAATGCCTTTTACTAATAATTTTTGCTTTTTCAAAATCCAGTACTAAAAGTAGTCCTAAAAACATTACCTATTAACACTTTAAAAAAGGGTTAAGCCTTTTTAAAAAAAGGTATCTTTTATATTCTCATCATCAGAGATATGTAGCTACTTCAATAGTATGCAAAGAAAGGGAAATAAAGAATTGTTTGATACTTTACTCAGTGTTTCTGAAAGCCTGACCCTTGGATCACCTTATCAAAATCTCCTGGATGATTATTAACAATATAGATTTTTCGGGAGCCTTCCCCAGATTCACTGAATTAGAATCTCTAATTTTTAAGTTCTCCACATTAAAGTTGGAGAACCATTGTCTTAGATTCATTCATTCAATCAATAAATATTTAATGCCAACAATATACTCACATTGGACTGCTTTAGAAGTTACCAATAATAACTACCATACACTGACTACATACCATGTGCTACACAATATGCTAATGCATTTTATGTGTGTTTGACTCACTCTGTTCAACAATCCTGAGGTTTTACACTTCTATGTAACAGATGATAAACAGAGTGAGTAAACTGTTCAAAGTCATCAGCTAATGAATATCCCTGTTCCCGAAACCCAGGTCTGATTCTAACATCTGTAGTCTTAATTAGTATATTATTTAAGGTTTACTTGAATCTAGAATACAAAAAAAGTGATTGATGGAGTGCATTACTTAAATTCTAATGTGAAGACTAAAAATATTCTGTATCAATCTAAGAGTGTCTCCCCTCTCAGAGAATTTTCTTCCTTCTGCTTATCTTTCATGATCAACTGTAAGTCTAGAAAAGGAAGAGTACAAAAGCTTGGCCATCCTGGGAGTTTTCCTCTTGTGATTATGAACAGACATCTATATATCCACTGAACACAGAATGTTCTTCATGTACTAAGTGCTAAGTATAATCTTGATTTTGCAATTTTTAATAGGCTCTGACGAATGCTACCAACAAGCTATCACAGAAACACCAGGACCAATTAAGACTTGCAGAAGAATTTCAGGGAGAAAAATAACACTGCTGAAACTGGAATGCAGTCATATGGCCAGTACTTGCCTCAGTATCTGCTTTGATAACATCAAGATTCATCTGTATTTGAACTGCAGGGCCCACACACCTTTCATCAACAGTCCTTGGGGTGCCAGATCAAACTCATGAAACTATGCTGACATCAGTACACTCTGCTGTAGATGACATTGCATCAGTTCCAAGTGAAGGCAAAGTAGCAGCAATGATTTATTAAAAGATAGACAGTCTACGTTGCCAGTGCAGGGTACTAATACACTCTACATTGGATGGCATCACTGACTCGATGGACATGAGTTTGAGCAAGCTCCAGGAGTTGGTGGTGGACAGGGAAGCCTGGTGTGCTGCAGTCCATGGGGTTGCAAACAGTCGTACACAACTGAGCGACTGAATTGAACTGAACTGAGACAGTCTATGTTGCCAGTGCAGGGTACTAACACAATCTACACAGACAGGAGGATTAAATGCTAAACTGTTCTTTGTAGGACATGATAGAAAGTCGTATGCTGAGAACTGGCATGGATTTAATGAGCAGCTCATGGTATGGGTAAGAGTAGCTGCATTTGGGAAGATTTAATCATAACTGGCGGAGAAGGTAATGGCAACCCACTCCAGTACTCTTGCCTGGAAAATCCCACGGACCTGATAAGTTGCACTCCATGGGGTCACCAGGAGTCAAACAAACACGACTGAGTGACTTCACTTTCACTTTTCACTTTCATGCATTGGAGAAGGAAATGGCAACCCACTCCACTATTCTTTCCTGGAGAATCCCAGGGATGGGGGAGCCTGGTGGGCTGCTGTCTATGGGGTCACAAGGAGTCGGACATGACTGAAGTGATTTAGCAGCTGCAGCAATCACGATTGGAAAAGGATGAAAACTTTTAATTTTCTTACTTTGAAGTAGTCTTGCAAAAAAAGTTAAATTGAATGTAAGCACGCCTCCAGACCAACTTCTGATGTACAGGAAATAGGAAAAAAGAGACAGTCAGAAAGACCCCTGGCCTGAACTTTTCAAAATGACAATGTCACATGGGAAGAAAAAATGGGGGCCTGTTCTAGGTTAAGGCTAAATAGTTATAATACTGAAATACAGTATATAAACCATGACTGGATCTTGAGTTTTGTTTTTTTGCAAGGAGAAGGTATAGAAGACATTTTTGGGTCAAATGGGAAAACATATGTACATACAGACTGGATTCTAAAGACTACAGAATTAACTTCCTTAACTGTGATAATAATATGTTTTCCAGGAGAACTTTAGAATTCTTAGGAAATACGTGTTGGGAATTTTAGAGATGTCTACTTAACAACAGGCATCTGCAACCTTTTTCCAAATGTCTCAATGACAAAAAGTGTGCGAGAAGAAATGAATATGGCACAATGTTAACAACTGTTGGAGCTAGGTGACAGGTATATGAATGTTTGTTGCATTCTTTAAACTTTTAATGTATGAATATTTCTTTGATAAAATATTGGGGGAAGGAATTGCGTTGAGTAGAAGGAACTATGCTGAAATTCTGATAAACCGAAATTCCCTAAAACCAAAGCTGCTGGCAAGCATACTGGGCATCCAGGAGATACCTGATATTCTATCTTTCAGTATTTATCAAAATAATATCATGTGCAGGGTAAAATAATAGCCTGATAAATCTGATACAAACCATTCTATTTAGGAGTAAACTGGGCTTTCTAGGTGGCACTGGTGGTCAAGAACTCGCCTGCCAATGCAGGAGATCTGAGTCTGATCCCTAGGTTGGGAAGATCCCCTGGAGGAGGGCATTGCAATCCACTCCAGTATTTTCGCCTGGACACAAGAGCCTGGCCGGCTATAGTCCATACAGTCACAAAGAGTTGGACACAACTGAAGCAACTTAGCACGCACGCAAGGCAGAGAAGCTAAGAACACAAGCAGCTGTTACATAAAACAATGGTTGTCATAAAAGAGGTTCAAAAAATGCTGGGTAAGCTCAGAGGAAATTACTTCCTTCTGGGGAAAATCTGGACACAAATCTCCAAGGTTACTAGGACAGGGATACAGAATCACAAAAGGTTGGTGCTTCAGTGGTTAATCTTGTTAGAAACAAGAATAATCAATTTGGCTGGAAAATGAGTACTAAGAATATGAAAAAAAATTCAGCAAAGAATGTAGGTGTGCACCCTTGTCGTTGACTAGCGTGGATATAAACAATTTTCAGTTTACCTGAAAGTTCTCCTGATTTCTCTTTTCCCCTCGCAGCTTTAGGTATCCAACGCGGTATTACGAAGATGACTGACAGGTGTTCACTCAAACCTACAGAAGGAACTATATGAGATAAATGTGAGACACGTGTGGTAAAGAGTCATATAAAACTAACCCGATACGAATATTCACAAACATTAAATTGTTTAATATACCGTAGACTTGCAGGATTAGGACAGTATACCTTCTTTCAGAATGGCAGTCAGTGCTTACAAACTCTCACCAGAGAAACAAAGGGAGAAAATTCAGAATCTGAAGACAGGAAGTGGGGAAATAAGACTTAAAGGTGTTGCCGCGGTGGTGGGTAACCATCTTTTTCCTTTGTAGCTGGGAACGTAAAACGATTTCCTCAAGTTCCAGCATTCTCCATCCTCAAAGGTCAGGGGGTGAAAGTACTTAACAGAATTTGCGGGGGCGTGGTCAGGAGCTTCACTTGGCCAGAGTTAGGGGCTCCGCCCAGGCCCCTCCCGTCCCGACTTGCTGCAGCTAGGCGAGGGGAGCCGGTTGAGCGGCCTCGCCCCACAGGGAGCCTCAAAGGGGCGGAGGGAGGGCGGGCCGCCGCCTGGCCAGCCCGGAAAAAAAACCTTCTTCCAACGGAAGCGACTCTGAGCTTTGCTCTCCTCCGGGACTCTCGGTCTCCCAGGGCCCTGGGGCCCGCTCGGATCTGACCCACGGGTCGGAACCAAGGGACACTCACCTCACTTCTCGACTTCTGTCAGAATGGGTATTCCCTGGGGCAAGGGGGGCGCAAGCTATTCCCATCCTTCTGCCATGACCCCATTCAGAAGTGTCAAATGCAACTTCCGGGCAAGACAGGGATTTTCGGAGCTCTAAACTCCTGTCCACCTAGGTAAGTGACCAGACGTCCCAGCAAAATAAGGGCCGGGAAACCTGCTCTCTCTAACCCCGCAACCGGGAAGGTAGTTAGGAATAGGAATTAACTTGTTTTACATGGATGTCTGGTCACCTTTGGTCCTTTTTTGGGCCTACTTACAGATGCTTCTCTTCCCTGACGGCTCAACTGTTGCCCAGGGCAACTGTGAGTCTGGGCGAAGGGAAAACTACGTCACACAGGAGACGGGAGGCCAGGAAACTCCCGTTGCCATTATCCGTTATGGCTGCCTTAGCGTCAACAGTAACTTCCGCTTGAGAGTTGTCGCTCTACCCTGCTGGAGGCTCTCTCTGTGGCCCAGCTAGCCAGCGGCGCCCTGTGGGCGGGAGAGAGGGCGTCCAGGAGCAGAGGAAAGAAAAAGGGCGCAGAGGGGGAAGCTGGCGCCAGTACCTCACTCTGATTGGGTAGCGTCGCTGGCGACAGTGCGTCTGTCTGATTGGGCAGCGTTGGCGGCCCTGGCCCCGCCTGTTTCTCTTCCCCGGCGATTGACGGGCCTGCACTCGAGAGGTGGGGCGGGGCGGTAGGAGCGAGAGTGTGTGGAGGCGCGGGCGGGGCGGGGCGGGGCGAGTGGGGGAGGGGCGGGCGGGGGGCGGCGGTTGGGCAGCGTCGCTTCCAAGGAGGAGGAGGAAGGAGGGCGAGCGAGGGGAGGATGGCGAAGTCCGGGCTCCTGACGGTAACCAGGGGCCGCCGAGGCGGGAGGGTGCCTGTTGGCCGGTTCTTCTTGCCTTCCTTCCTGTCCGTCGGGCGGTCGGTCGGTAGGGGGAGGCCCCGCGCGTCCTGACAGGCGCGAGCCGGCGGGGCCGGGGCGAGGCCCGAGGTGCCGGGGCCCTAGGAGGCGCCGCCGCCGCCGTTTTCCTGGGTGCTGTCGCCGGGAGGCCCGGGCCCTGGGACCTGACTCTCCTGTGGGGCCCGCAGCCGAGCACCGAGAGCGAGCCGGCCGGCTGACAGTGTCCTGGGGCCGGGCCTGCGGTGGCGGCGGGCGGGCGGGCGGCCGGGACAGCACCCGGGCGAGGACTAACCGGCGCAAGGGCCGGGGCCGGGGCCGCCCGGAGGATAGTCTCGCTCCACTAGGCTCCTGGGGTCACCGGGCCCAGGCTGCGGGGCGCCCCGTGGGCGTGCGAATCGTTGGCGGGGGCCTTGGCGCAGCGGTAGTGATAGGGGTGGAGTCTTTCCTCGCCCCTTCCCCAAAGCCCACCGCGCTCACCGTCTCGGTTCCGTGAAGAGTGGTGAGTCGGCTTTGGGTGTGTTGCTTGGTGAAGCGAGTTGTAGGCATCCAAGAGTGCTCTGTTGGACATGCCTAATGGCAACCTTTTTCCGCGGAGGCTTTTAGGGGTAGAGGAAAAGTACTCTTCTCCCCGCCTTCCCCCCACCCCCCGCCCCCCAATGCTAGAGGCTTCGGGACAAAACGATCTTCCCCCAGCCCCTCAGTATCCATTGTTTTGTACCACCTCCCTCCTCTCTTTTAGGTAGAAGAATGACTCCAAGCCATTAGTTGCCTTCCTTTCTTTTTTTTTTTTCCTCAAAAATCATCAGAGGGTTTGTGTAATTGTGTTAGTGTGGCTCTACAAACAGGTGAAATGAATATAGTTGGAAAGAGGATGCTTTTGTGTGTGTGTCTGTGTGTGTTTAAGCTTTCAGCCCTTTCAGTTGGTGATTTGATTTTCTTGTCTGTTGCTTTGTATCTATAATGGGGGTGATGAGAATAAAAGAGGAAGCAATATTTTGCAATCTACCCAAAAAATGTTTTCTAAGTCTCTAGGGATGCTGAAGCAAAATTGTGTTGCAGATGTGGACTGCATAGTATTTGCCTCCCTCATGATAAGTACCACCACCAGTCTATATCTAAGCTTACACCTGTGCAGTGTTGTACACTTCTTCGTAAATGTCAGCACTTTCTCGTTACTCAGTACTCAGGAGTAATGGATAGTTGTATCTAAAACTATTTTTTGTTAGGTTTTCAGAATCTTAGAGTACACTTGTGTCACCAAGTATTTTTTACAGCATCAACCCTGAAAGATTGGCTTAAAGACCTCAGTTTATTAGTTGCTAATCTCTACCCTCGCCTTTACATGCTTGTAGCCCTTGTAACTGTTTGTTACTATGTATTTGAGGAGATTTAGCTATTGAGTACAATTTGTGACATTCACCAAGCTTACAGTTCATAGTTTGAATTTGTTAAGTGTTTATGTTTTCTGTGTGACAGTGACAAGAATTATTAGGAATAATTATGTAAATGACCATTCCCTACCTACATAAGGATCTTAGACTGAATATGATAATATTTTAAATACTAATTTGGACCTCAGGCACACTGTAAAAGTTTTAATTATGCATATGCATTTTAAAATAAACCACAGAGAAATAAAGGCTTTGTCTAATGGTTTAAATGTAACATAAAGCTGACATATAAAACTATATTCTTGAAATGCCAGTTTGGAAATAACGGACATGGCCTATCTCTAAGGTTACTAGTTTTTCCCAGCATTTGTTAAGTTTTTAAAAAACACATTGGTCTCAGGTTGGCATTTGTTTTCTGATTTCTGATTGTTGATACAATTTTTCAGCTGTTTTTAAGAATTTTCTCTTTTATTTGTTATGAATGGTAATGGATTAAAGAATGATGTTAAGAAATACGTTAATAATTTGCAGCTGAGGTGCTTTGTTTTTTTGAGTTTTTAAGCTACCATATTCAGAAAGTTGATCAGAACTGTTTGGATAATGGTAACAAGTAAGACACAGCAACTTGTGAACTAGAAACCAGTCAGAAATTTGAAACATTTCACTTTTCAAACAGAACACTAAAATCATAAATTCTTTTGTTATGCTGGCTGGAATTACACTTTTTGAATTTTTTTTTGTTTCTTCAGTGACTTGGGAGAGGGCTTCTCCCATATTCAAGAGAGATAATAAACTGGAATTCTAGGTGGAATGCTCCCAAAGATGGCTTCTGAATAACTGCTGGTATATTTTTTTTGCCTTGCTTTACCTGTATGGATTTTGAGGGCAAGCGTGAAAATTGAAATTCCTTGTTATCCAGGCAGTTAAATTGCAGTCATATTTGTTTTAAAAATATGCTGTATTATCAATATTTGTTGTGTAATTTAATATTTCTGTAAGACTTGTATTCTTTAAACAGTTTAAATAGTTTTTAGATTTTAAATATCATATGAGAAAAGAATACCAGAATCTGTTGTGGTTTTTTTTTTTAAACTGAAAAATATACACTAACCTGGGCATGCAGATATAAGGATGAATTTCTTTGGAGGTTGAAGATTAAATGAAAGACTATATCTTCATAGGATTCAGTTCACTCTTCGTTTGTGTATTTTTCATGAATGAAAAAGCATAGAATAAATGCTTAATAGTAATTTAAAAAAATCACAAGACCAAAACACTCTCAAAACAATAAAAAACAACAAAAGAAAAACAAGTTGACTCCTGTCCTTCAGTGAGTTCTGAGGTTCTATAACTTGGGCTTAGTGAAGGTATTCTTGAACTGGATTATAAGATATCAATTAGGAGAGGAAACTTATTTCCTAATAAGATCCTTGGGGAATTCGTAAATACTTTGTTATAGATGAATTAGAAATGGGCTGTAATTTAGCAGCAGAATGATAAAGTACTTCTATGGGATACTTGAAAAAGGAGTACTGCAAATAAATTTGTTGCTATTTTTGCTTATTATTTGACTTGTATTTCCTGCATTACATATTTCGTATTAGGCATATATAGGTCAGGTTTGCTATTCTTGTCTTCTGAATTTTACATTGTATCAAGGTTGTGTACTATATATCTTTCTGGAAATATTTTTTTCTGTTAAATTTTGTATTTTACTATCAACCCTGACTTTTAAAATATTAAAATTTCTGTCACAAGTTGGCCTATAGTGTGCTTCAAGTATTGGAGTGCTCTGAAATGTAATTGTCAACCAGTGCAGGTAGAAAAGAACATGGGTAAGTCTAAGAAACTGATTCATGTTCTAAAATATGTAGTTGCATTATTTTAACATAATGTTTCTTCTTTGGCATTTTCTCCTGGTTCCCAGTTTTTTAGCACATCATCTTTAACTCAGCAAATCAAAGTTCTAATGTATGAAAAGCATATTCTAATTGCAGAGGGCTCTTCAGCTTTTGAGATGTTGCTAACATATGTGCTTTTTGAGAAAGTATGATGTTCCCATTATCAAGATTTAAAGAACTAATTAGATTATTTCACACTATGTATCTCATTCCAACTTTTGTAAATATCGTAACTGGTCACAGAAAGTAGTTCATGCTAGAAAAGGTTAAAGTTTCTTTTATTGGAAATAGTGAACATACTGCTTGAAGCTAAAACATTAAAAGAGGGTATGATTTGTTCCTATGTGAAAGACTACTCTGAAATATTTTGGGTTGTCTATTTTCTAATGTTCATAGCACTGTGAACACACAATTTAAGCATCTTATTTGCCCCCAATTTATAAATCTTGCAAGTTTAGTTAAGTAATTTCACCATTGACAGATAAATATTTTTCTTTTAGTTTTTCTAATGCCTTGTAGGTAGAAATGATGTGTTCTGACATGGATGATGTCTAGAATTTGGAGTTAATTTCATCAGTTAAATTTGGGCTTTCTCTGTTTCCAGTTTTGTGTTGTACAACACTGCCTTCAGGACTTTCACAGTTTTGCAGATAGTTTTTAATTAACCTTTGAATTTTGTTGTGTGAGTGTTTCTGACTGGTTTCACACTCACTAATGTCACAGACCTTCTCCTGAATGCTGTGTGTCCCGGTCTGTGAAGGCACAGAGATAAAGGTGCTGTTTCCTGCTTTCAGTAAGTTCATGGTTTGTTGCATGAAGGGGACAAACAGTAGTGAATTGTTTTGTAGTGTGACAAGTGCTTTGGTAGCAGTATACACGAAGAACTCAGATGGATTAATTCAGACTGCATGTATAATCAACAGTGCTTACTGAAGGATACAACCTGAATTATCTTGAGGAATAAGTTGGATGGAGGGTAGAAAAAGCATAGAAGTTAGAGATGTTAAGGTCCATTTGGAGAATTGCAGGGAATAACAATTTGGAGTCCATCTATGACCTAATGTTAATATTTTAAGTGATACAGTAGGCTTTCATTAAAGTTATTATTTTTAGAGGTTGTATGCCTTTTGTGCCTCATTTAATTTGAGGCTTGAACTGTGGATCTGCATTAATGTTAGGAATCTGCTCCAAATTATTATTTAAAATTTTTAACTAAGTATATTTTCATGGTTAAATAGAAGAAGAACATATCAGCCTAACATGAAATAATTCTGAAGCATGGAACTTGGATAATGATAAAATGTTTCAAAATCATATTTAAATATATTTTTCTCATATCATACTTAAATATATTTTTCTCAGCCGTCATGTATCATGTTAAGAGTAACATTTATGAATTTCCTTTCTTAGAACTCATGGTGAGTTATTTTGCAGATATTTAAAATGCACTCTTCTGAGAACATTAAAAATAGCCTCTTGCCATACTTATTCAGAGTGCCAGTCTTTGCTTAAAATTCAGACTGTATGATCAGTAGTTATATCCTGGTAGCCTGCTAGAAGTTTTTATATGCCTTTAAAAGTTTTTTAAGATTTAAAAGTTCTCTGAACTTGACTATTAAAAAGTAATTTTTCATGCAGTATGATTTAATACTTACTTGAGGATGAAATGAAGGCTCTTCAGCTCTCCCAGGGTGCCGTAGTTTCCCATTTTAAAAATTCTCATACTTGGCTTTTTTTCAGTCCTTCCTGTTGGGGCTTCCTTGATAGCTCTGCTGGTAAAGAATCTGCCTGCAGTACGGGAGACCCCAGTTCTATTCCTGGGTCAGGAAGATCCCCTGGAGAAGGGATAGGCTACACACTCCAGTATTGTTGGTTGAGCTTCCCTGGTGGCTCAGACAGTAAAGAATCTGCCTGCAATGTGGGAGGCCTGGATTTGATCTCTCGGTTGGAAAGATCCTCTGGAGGAGGGCATGACAACCCACTTCAGAATTCTTACCTAGAAAATCCCCATGGACAGAAGAGAATGGCAGATTATAGTCCATGGGGATCACAAAGAGTCGGACATGACTGAGCCACTAAGCACAGCAATCCTTTCTGTTATTTTCATTATAGAAATCTGAGAAATTCCTTTTTAAATGTTTCACATTTTAGCAATTCCCATATAAATGTTATAACATCTCACTTATCTCAAGGTTATCTTTTAGGAAACTAAAACTTTCTGGTGTCATCTTGGATACAACCCCATGCTCTCTTAACCTGGCTAACCTCCTAATTGCTGGTCAAACCCCAATATCACATCTTTGGGGAAGCCTTTGATCTCTAGTTAGATTCTCCTGTTTTAAGGTCTCTCACCTGTTATTTCCTTTTTATAATACTCATCATTTTTGTAATGATGTGTTTAATGTCTTTGTCTTTTTTGCATTACTGTAAGCTTCATGATGAACATCAAGTATTTCTGTGCTCTTTACTACCATTTCTCCAGTACACAATGTCTACCTTGTAAGGCTTCTAATAGAAAATTTGTCTAGGGCCCCCAAACAAACAGGCCAAAAAGGACAAAGATGTCATAGTGCTTTTGCTCTTAAACACATTTTCTGCTCTTAGAACCCCCTAGGCCTTAATTGAGGGATCTTTAAAATTTTATAATGTACAATTATTTTAAAGTTTGGTAGCCAAATGTAGAAAGGACTAGGGTACTCCTAGAGGCCTTATGAAAGTAGAAAATAAGAGCAAGGGTAAAGTACTTAAAAAGCAGACGTAAGACATTAAAAAATATCAGTATAAGGCAAATTAATGTGATAAATACTTAAAATCTTTTAAGATGCCATTTATTTTATATGTAGAATAGTATAGCAAAAATGATGATGTAAGGTCATGACAAAGGTATTAGTTGCTGTTGGTAAATTTTGATAATGACACAGGAGCAGATATTATATTTCAGAAAGGTTTCCATCTAAAATGATAACAAGTTTTAATGTTAGCCTTTTGTTATTGGGAAGATTTGCTTAATGAGATGAAACATAGTAGATATTATAAGTATTGATTAAGTAAAATTACGTTGAAGAAAATAATCGAAAGTCCTGATTCAGTGCAGTATATTATTACTGCCTTAAAAGTTTTTATACCCACCATGTGTTTCTTTGTGTACTGAGGTACGAAATATGTAAAACTGAGTAACAACATGTTTATCAGTTTTGAATGAAAACATACCTGTTGCAATGATATGACAGAATGACATAAAGCAACTTTTAAACTGTTGAAGAGAGTAGTGGTTTAGTTGCTAAGTCGTGTCTGACTTTTGTGATCCCATGGACTGTAGCCTGCCAGGCTCCTCTGTCCATGGGATTCTCCAGGCGAGAATACTGGAGTGGGTTGCCATTTCCTTCTCCAGAGGATCTTTCCTACCCAGGAATTGAACTTGGGTCTTCTGCATTGCAGGCAGATTCTTTACCAACCGAGCTATGAGGGAAGTCCTTAAACAGTAAGTTTTCTTGTTAATTTTTGGCCTTTTTGGTAACCTAGACTGGAAAAATTAGATTGGAGGTCATAATTACTTGTTTTAGAAGTCTGTAGAATGTTGCATCTTGGATGACCTGAAGTATATTATTTTTAATTCAGCTTTGTTCTTTTTATGTCTTCTGGGATAAAGAATTTGATATTTCACTTAAAGGGCTTTAGTTGTGGTTCACATAAATTTATTGTCTTAGTTTTGTAATCGATTGTGTTCTCTGACTATATAAGGATAGGTAAAAGAGCTGGTTATTCCTTATTTTGTTGCTAAAACAAATATTGGTTTATCTACCATGTGTTAATTACAGTTTTAAAGTCATAGAAATGGGATACTTATATACCAGGCAGCTTAAAATAGTAAGGTTTTATGATTTAATTTTGAAAACATTTATTTCTGTACTTTGGAAGTAGGGATTTGAAATTCTTAATACTAGAAATATGGCCTAGTTTCAGAACACCCACTAAGCAACTGTGGAAACTCAGCATGCTAAATGGCTTATAGTGCTGCAGTATTCTTTAATTTATCCCACCTCCTGTTATATAATAGCTTATAGTAGTACACACAGAACATGAGTATTTAGGACAAGAACAAAGTGTATTGAAGGTCCAGAACGTGAGACTGTGTTGGGCTTTGGATTGGGCAGGAAAGACCTAAAGATGATCAAATATAATGATGGTCAATGGGTGAGTCAGTGACATAAATCAGTTAATGTTTTAGGTTGCAGATAAGGCATGAAAAGCAAAAATTGTTTTGGGACTTGAGAACAATGATTCTTTAAAATGGAGTCACAGTTTTTGAAACAAACAGTTAATTCTATTAAAATTTATTAATATTTTTATTTAAAAAGTTGACAACTCTTGTGAAATTGTCATGATGCTTGTGTACAGGACTAAGTATTTCAATGTAAATAATTTTATACATTTCCCCCAGAATGTTGTGCAACCCTACTGTTGCAGCATTGTATCAGACTGTGAGAAATAGATACTGAAACTGATTAGAAACTAACTGTAAAGTATGAAACTAGTTTATATCCATTATTCAGGATAGTATACTGTCAAGGCATTTTATAAAACATACTTTTTACCAGCTTATTTTGTTAATTAAAAAAGATACTGAGTTGATCTATGCTAATTATTATCAGACAAATGGATTTTAGAGTTAAATGTTTCAGTTTAAAGATTTTGTGATATGAGAAAGGAAGGACTTAATAAATTTGCTTTTAAAGTCAGCTATGTAATTTTTATAGAGTTAGCTCTGTGAGTAATGCTTTAATGCATGACTAATTGTCTACATGCAAAAATAAACTTATCTGGCCTCTTTTCAGTTGGAGCTCACTTATACCTGATATTTACACACACACACACATTATGCTAATTGATACTTTTATAATGACCCTGTAGTAAGATCTTGAAGATTTTTGTTTTATCAAAGAAAGTTAAAATTAAGTTTCATATAATTGAAGTTGTAACCTATCCCTTCTCCAGGGGATCTTCCCGACCCAAGATTTAAACCAGGGTCTCCTGCATTGCAGGTAGATTCTTTACCAGCTGAGCCACCAGGGATGCCCATTATGTTCAAATTCTTTGAGAATGAATAATCCACAAAGGTAGATCATGTGTAAAAATAACAAATAATTTCTTAATTGACACATCTTTTTTCTGACCATATCATTACCCAGCTTTTATAACTAAGTTTGATAATATTTGAGTTGCTTCTGAGAGTAATTGAAATTAAGTATGGCCAAATAATGTTTTTTTTTTTTTTCTGGCATAATTTAAATAATAAATCAATTGCTACCTGCAAATTACTAAATGATTTACATTTTTATGATGTAAGAATTTTTTACATTAAAGCTTTTGTAAACTATGTGGGACTCATATTTTGCAGTTATAGTCATACAGTAGTTAATAGTACATCTAACCAGTTGGGAACAGGTTAGATTTAATATGTTAAATTGCAAAAAAAAAAATTTTTTTTTAATATATATTCAAATCTATAAGCACGGGCTGCCTTTCCATATTTAGAGTAGGTTCTTATGGGAGAAAATCTTTATTAACCTTAAGTTAAATTGGGCTTGACTGTTCCATATTTTTCTTTTGATCTTGTATGAGGAAGACTTTTGCTTTGGGGTATTTTTTAAAATGTAATACAGAGATAATGAGATTATATTATTAAGGCCCCCAAATGTAAATCCTGTTTTAACAGCTGTTAGGATGAATAGATAAATAACTGAGCATACTGGTCTTCATCTGAATAGTCTAAAAAGTGAGCTATAGGAATATGAGAAAAAACTTTGTTTTATAATAAAGGCAACTTATTAAATACTGACTCTTAAATGTAATATACCTGCCTTGAGACCACACTCCTTTAATCTTGCTGTGTGTGGTAAATTTATTTTTGTTTATATTTTTTTCCTGACAGTTTCTGATAGTTTATAGAATGAGTAATGGACAGACTTTATGATCAGATAAGATCTAGTGAAGAAATGTGTGGTTTTATACACACAAAAAGCAATTAAGTGAGATTAATTTTTAGCTTAAAAGTACTGAAAATCAAATTCTAAGTTGAAAATACTTTTAAAGTACTGTAGTCACCTTAGTGCATATAACCTAAGATAGCAATTACATTTTATCTCGTTTGCTTTACACTGATAATTAGGTAACCAACTTTTTGATTTATTGCCAATTAGCCCATGTTAAAGAGTAAGTGTCCTTTGAGAATACTTAGGTTCTGTGTGACATGTTTTGAGCTCCTGGGAAAGAAAGGCTGTTAAAGCAAATATTCACAAATCTTTTTTTTTTTTTTTTAAGACTGTGTGGCCTAAGAACTTTTCAGATTAAGTTTGATCAAGATATGACATTTATTATTATATCTTAGTTATATTGAGACATTTGAATTCCCCCTATCCCACCTCTTCCTTTTATTTTGCTGGAGAATCTTAACAATTTATGTATATAGTGAAGTGTTGTACAAGAGAGCTGTAATCTCAATTATGGCTTGACTTTTAGGTTGAGTAAACAGATTTTCAGTTCTTTGCTCAAAACTTTTGTTTGCTCAGAATCAAAATTACATAATAAATCTGTGCTTTCCCATAAGAAGGAACACCAGATTTCTTGAAAAACTCTCATGTATTTGTTACTATATAAAATTTAGTTTCCGTGCATGTTAGTCCAAACTATTGCACCTTGCCTCTTTAGAAAAGGGGGGAAAATGAATTTAGAGATGCTATGAGTTGTGCACTCTTGCCTTGATTCTAATTAACATGGACTAATATAGAACAATTTATTTAGAGCTATTTCTTTAGCCTACATAAAAATTAATTCTTGCATCATGTTCATTCATGCTGCTTAAGACAGTGTTTTTCCATTTCTCTCTGAACAGTAACGTTCCTTTGAACATGTTAATTTTGGGTACTTTCTCAATCTTCGGTCTTCCAGTTTTGAAGATTCCGTTTTTAACTAGAATTACAAAAATGCATAGCTTTATGTGATTTGGAGGGGAGAGCAGTTTATTTCTTTCAACTAGTAAAAGAATATAAGGAGCATTTCAGATCTTTATAAACAAAGGAAAATAGTTGAAATCTTGTCATTTTAGTTATTCATTAAAAAATCTGAGTGATTTAATTTGAAGTTGAGTATAGGGGAATATGCAATGAGACAAGATTTTTGTCTTTGCTTATTCAACTGGTTTCAGCAAGTGTTTACTACATGCCTATTGTGTGCTTAATAAAAAGTTCATAGTGCTTTTGAAGTTGTAAAGTACTTTAGAGTAAAATTGTAGGAAGGCTGCTATTTAGTAGGGTAGATAAAGCCCAAGTTAACAAATACTCAACAATTCTTTCAATAAATTAAACTGTTAGGTATTATTTTATAACTATTGGAATAAAACTGTGAAAAAGACAGTAAGCTCCCTGTTTTCCCACTGCTTTAAATGAGGGAGTGAAATAGCTAATCTGACAAGTATGATACAGTGTGAAAAATACTCTGATAGGGGAAGTTTTAAGTGGGAGCACAGAGAGGGGAGACAGTATTCAGAAATGCTTTTGAATAGTCAGGAAGGACTCCCCTGATCTTTAAACTGAGATCTGAAGGGTGCATGGAGCTAGCTCAGTGAAGAACTGTAAACTTGTTTGTATTGTTGTTCAGTTGCTCAGTCATGTCCGACTCTTTGCAGCCCCATGGACTGTATAGCACACCAGGTTTCCCTGCCCTTCGCTATCTCCCTGAGTTTGCTCAACCCCATGTTCGTTGAGTCGATGATGCCATCCAGCCGTCTCATCCTCTGTCACCCCCTTCTCCTGCCCTCAGTCTTACCCAGCATCAGAGTCTTTTCCAGTGAGTCAGCTCCTCGCATCAGGTGGCCAAAGCATTGGAGCTTCAGCATCAATCCTTGCAAACCATATTCAGGACTGATTTCCTTTAGGATGGACTGATTTGGTCTCCTTGCTGTCCAAGGCATGCTTCAAGAGTCTTCTCCAACATGACAGTTTGAAAGCCTCAATTCTTCATCGCTCAGCGTTCTTTATGGTCCAACTGTCACATCTGTACATGACTACTGGAGAAACCATAGGTTTGACTAGAAGGACTTTTGTCAGCAAAGTGATAAATATAAATATGCTGATAAATATAAATATATAAAATATTTTATACTTTATAAATATACTGTCTAGGTTTATCATAGTTTTTCTTCCAAAGAGCAAGTAACTTTTAGTTTCATGGCTGCTGTCACCATCCACAGTGATTTTGGAGCCCAAGAAAATAAAGTCTGTCACTGTTTCCATTGTTTCCCCATCTATTTGCCATGAACTGATGGCACCAGATGCCATGATCTTAGTTTTCTGAATGTTGAGTTGTAAGCCAACTTTTTCACTCTCCTCTTTCTCTTTCATCAAGAGGCTCTTTAGTTCTTCTTTGCTTTGTGCCATAAGGGTGGTGTCATCTGCATATCTGAGGTTATTGATATTTCTCCTGGCAATCTTGATTCCAGCTTGCTTGCGCTTCCTCCAGCCCAGCATTTTCCATTATGTACTCTGCATATAAGTTAAATAAGCAGAGTGACAATATACAGCCCTTACATACTCCTTTCCCAGTTTTGAACTAGTCCATTTTTCCATGTCTAATTCTGACTATTGCTTTTTGAACTGCATACAGGTTTCGCAGGACGCAGGTCAGGTGGTCTGGTATTCCCATCTCTTTCAGAATTTTCCACAATTTGTTGTGATCCACACAGTCAAAGGCTTTAGCATAGTCCATGGAACAGAAGTAGAAGTTTTTCTGGAATTCTCTTGCTTTTTTTTATGATCCAACAGATGTTGGCAGTGTGATCTCTGGTTCCTCTGCCTTTTCTAAATCCAGCTTGTACACGTGCAAAATTCTCTGTTCATGTACTGTTGAAGCTTAGCTTGAAGGATTTTGAGCATGACCTTGCTAGCATGTGAAATGAGTGCAATTGTGAGGTAGTTTGAACATTCTTTGGCATTGCAGTAACCTTTTCCAGTCCTGTGACCACTGGTGAGTTTTCCAAATTTGCTGGCATATTGAGTGCAGCACTTTAACAGCATTGTTTTTTAGGATTTGAAATAGCTCAGCTGGAATTCCATCATCTCCGCTAGCATTGTTTATAGTAATGCTTCCTAAGGCCCACTCCAGGATGTCTGGCTCTAGATGAGTGACCATACCGTGATGGTTATCGGGTCATTAAGACCTTTTTTGTACAGTTCTGCCACCTCTTTGTAATATCTTCTATTAGGTCCATACCGTTTCTATCCTTTATTGTGCCCATCTTTGTATGAAATGTTCCCTTGGTATCTTTGATTTTCTTGATGAGATCTCTAGACTTTTCCATTCTATTGTTTTCCTCTGTTTCTTTGCATAGTTCATTTAAGAAGGCTTTCTTATCTCTCCTTGCTATTCTTTGGAACTTTGCATTCAGATGGATATATCTTTCCTCTTCACTTGCCTTTCGCTTCTCTTCCTTTCTCAGCTATTTGTAAGGCCTCCTCAGACAGCCATTTTGCCTTTTTGCATTTCTTCTTGGGGATTGTTTGATCACTGCCTCCTGTAGAGTGTCACAAACTTCCATCCATAGTTCTTCAGGCACTCTATCAAATGTAATCTATTTGAATCTGTTTGTCACTTCCACTGTATAATCATAAGGGATTTGATTTACATCATACCTGAATGGCCTGGTGGTTTTCCTTACTTTCTTCAATTTAAGCCTGTTTTTTGCAAGAAGGAGTTCATGATCTGAGCCACAGTCAGCTCCTGGTCTTTTTTTGTGCTGACTGTTTGGAGCTTCTCCATCTTCAGCAGCAAAGAATATAATCCATCTGATTTTGGTATTGACCATCTGGTGATGTCCGTGTGTAGAGTTGTCTATTGTGTTGTTGGAAGAGCATGTTTGCTATGACCAATGCGTTATCTTGGCAAAACTCTGTTAGCCATTGCCCTGCTTCATTTTGTATGCCAAAGCCAAACTTGCCTGTTACTCCAGTTATCTCTTGACTTCCTACTTTTGCATTCTAGTCCCCATGATGAAAAGGACACTTTTTTTTTTTGTTTGTTTGTTTTAGTTCTAGAAGATCTTGTAGGTCTTCATAGAACTGTTCCAATTCATCTTTGGCATAGTGGTTGGGGCGTAGACTTGTATTACTGTAATATGAATGGTTTGCCTTGAAAACGAACTGAGATCATTTTATGCTGGTTTATGATCAAATGAAATAGCTCCTGTAAAGTCTTAGGGACAAGAGCTAGCAGAACTCGGGGGATTGGAAAGAAGTGTATGTGACTAGAGGACAAGGTGGGGAATGTTGGAATTGTGGCTGAAGTCAGGGGCCAGATCATGAAAGGCTTGAGAATTATTGCTAAGAATTTTGGATTTTATCTTGAGGGTTATGTTTGTGAGACCACCCCCTTTCCCATCCAGGTGTTTTAATTTGGACAGTTGGTCGATTAGATTTGAGTATTTGAAAAGAAAGAAAGAAAGTGAAGTCGCTCAGTCATGTTCACCTCTTTGCGACCCTATAGACTATAGCTTGCCGGGTTCCTTCATCCATGGGATTTTCCAGGCAAGAATAACGGGAGTGGGTTGCCTTTCCTTCTCCAGTAAATCTTCCTGACCCAGGGATGGAACCTGGGTCTCCCACATTGCAGGCAGACTCTTTACCATTTGAACCACCAGGAAATCCCTGAGTATTTGAAAGATTACTTTAATTACAATGTAGTGATTAGAATAAGAATAAGGTTGGGAGTGGATGCTTGAGACCAGTTACAAAGCTATTACAGGAGAATGTTCAGTGTACCTGGCTCAGGGTAGTGGCATTGAGAATGAAGAGAAGTTGAAGAGTCAGGTGTAATTTTATGGGAAGAACCAGTAGGATTTAGTGATTGTTAGGATATGAAAGATGAAGGAGAGAGAGGAGTCAGTATGACTTTAGGATTCCTGGCCCTCTCTCACTCTTATAGTTGATCTCTTCTTAGGTGTTGTCTCTTTAAGAAGAAGCCTTTCCGAGGCTCTTAAGTGCCTTTGTGCTTCAACAGTTCTTACCACAGTTTTTGCCTTTACACTTGTTTGTTAGCTTACAGGTAAGGATAATATGCTTTATTACATGGTTGCATACTTGGCACCTTATGCAGTTCATGGCATTTAGTATATTTTAAATGTTGACTGAATGAAACTATAGTTTTTATATTTATAAAAATTGAAATATTCATATTTGAAGAAAAAGCTGGTTTCTGAACTGCCAGTATTCAGAAATTTGGTTTTATAACTTCAATATGAATCAGATCACTCCAGGCACTTTTGAATATCTCTTGTAAGAGCAGTGTACATTACAGTTCAGATCTGAAGTATTGGCTGTATTTGGTTCCTCATGAACTATTGTGGACTAATTTAAATGGGTTTGATTATTATGTCGCCCTCCTCTAGTATTGTATGTTAGAGTTTTCTTTGTCAGTTTAAAAGTGAACATAACCGAACTATCATCCTCTGTTTCAAAATGAACATAGCTTTTTCTTTCCCCTCTCACTGATTATAAAAGGAGGGAATTCTTCTTGTATATATTTTAAAAAATGATACAAAGATAAATAAAAGTGAAAGCCATTCTTATAACCAAGGATAAACATTGCTATCATTTGATTAAGACTTTACGATTTTTATATATTATGTGTATATGAACAATATCATTAAGTTAAAAAATTGAGACAAGAAATACTTTGTATATATAATTACCTATATGTGCACACACACACACACACACACACACACACACATATATCCTTCATAGGAAGAATTCTCATAACTAGTATATAGTCAAGTAACTCAATAGTAGTGGAATGCTAAACTTAAATTCCTGCAAGAGATCAGGCAGGTAACATAAATGAGTGAACTCAGTAGGGATTATATATGAGATTGTTGAGTTGGAGAGCACTGTGTGGGCACAACTTCTGTTCACCACTAGTTGGTTTTTGTCATTAATAAATGTTGACCCAGTGATACCCACATTTAAAAATTTTTTTAAAATGAGAAGTAGTAGTCTGAATTTGTAAGTGAAACTTCCAGTGATTGCTACTGCTGCTAAGTCACTTCAGTCGTGTCTGACTCTGTGTGACCCCATAGATGGCAGCCCACCAGACTTCTCCATCCCTGGGATTCTCCAGGCAAGAATACTGGAGTGGGTTGCCATTTCCTTCTCCTCCAATGATTAAATATTGGCAAATTAAGAAAAATTAAAACCATGATGAGTATTATACATAATGTAGCTATAGTCTGTATTTTGCCTGAATACCACAAACAGTGGAAGAATGGAAAGATTTCTTCACCATCACTAATCAAAGAAATACAGATTAGATAATATGTCATTTTTCATATATCAGATTGATAAAAATGAGAAAGAATAATGATTGTCAAGATTGAAAGAGTGTAGATTTATGCATTCTCTTTGGAAGAAGATGGTTTAGAACTACTTATACATATTTTAGTGCTTCTCTGGTGGCTCAGCCGGTAAAGAATCTGTCTGCAATGCAGGATACCAGGGTTCAGTTCTTGGATTGGGAAGATCCCCGGGAGAAGGGAATAGCAACCCACTCTAGTATTCTTGCTGAAAAAAATCTATGGACAGAAGAGCCTGGTGGGCTATGGTCCAAAGGGTTGCAAAGAGTTGGACATGACTGAGCAGCTAACACTAGCATACATATTTCAAATGCACTTTAGTTTTGACTGAACAGTTCTGCTTTCAGGACCCTGCCTTATGGAAATACTGGTTCCTGTATATGAAGATTTATGTTCAGTGAAGCATTATTTGTGCTACCCACCCCCCCAGAAGGCAAATAGAAATAACCTAAATGTCAGTTGATAAGAAAATGATTAAGTAAATTATGGTGTAGTCATACCACAAATTATAACAATGAAAAGGAATGAAGGATATCTGTGTTCTTGTGTAGAAAGAGTCCATAGTTTGTTGTTGGTGTTGTTCAGTTGCTAAGTTGTGTCTGACTCTTTCTGACCCCATGTGTCCTTCACTGTCTCCCAGAGTTTGCTCAAATTCATGTCTGTTTGAGTCAGTGATGCTATCTAACCATCTTGTTTTCACTGCCCCCTTCTCCTTTTGCCTTCAGTCTTTCCCAGCATCCAGATCTTTTGCAGTTGGCTCTTCGCATCAGGTGGACAAAGTATTGGAGCTACAACAACAGGCCTTCCAATGAATGTTCAGGGTTGATTTCCTTTAGGATTGACTGGTTTGATCTTGCAGTCCAGGGAACTTTGAAGAGTCCATAATTTACTGTTCATTTATGTGCAAAATTGTAATTTTATACCTAAATTTATGTGTGTATGCTTATCATTATAAATGTCTGATACTCTATCGTGTGGCACCATAATTTATTGACACTGTTGATGTGCATGTAAGTTATTTCTAATGTTTGGTATTTATATGCACATTTCTTTGAACACTTTTTTGACGTTTGTATTTGTAATGTTGTCTCTAAATATAAATTCCTTTTGTATATTATACAGTAACATATTAAATATCTGAGCTTTCATAGATACTTTGAAGAAGTACATTTGTCTCTGAGAGTTTGCTGTTTGTAACCTTAGATCTGAGTAAATGTACCTTAGGCATAGTGGTCAAAGAACTAATAAAAAAAAATGGCACTGTGTTCAGTTATCTTAGATTCCTTAAGATTTTTAAGGGTAATTTAAGTACTGATTTCTGTCTGGTCAATATATGCTTATGATACAGAGTCCAAAAGATACAGACATATGCAGCAAATATTTCTCCTACTCTGAGACTTCTGCCTAGTATTTCTTTCCTACAAAACCACTATCAGTTTTGTGTGTACCTCTGTATTTTGTACATATAAGCATATATTTATATTTTCCCATAAATAGCACAATATGCTGTTCTACACTTGGGGTTTTCTCACTTACTTATAATTAATATAATATTTTTGCAGTGCTTTGTATGTTCTAGAGCCTGTTTTAATAAGCATTTTAGTACTTATTACTAATCTTCATCACAGTCTTCATGCCACATCTTGAGAGGTATGTAGTATTATTTTATCCTCCTCTTACAAAGAGATTAACTGAGGCATAGACACTTTAAGTAAAATGCTAGGTAGTTGGGGAACTGGAAATTGAATTCCAGCAGTCTGTCTACGGAGTTCTAACTATTACCCCGAAAGCTTTACTGTCTCAATTGTGTTCTACCAGTACATGGTTGTTGACCATTTTTCTTAGTAATTACAAAGTATTTCATTGAGTAAAAAATAATGTATATAACCATGGCCTTGGTGATGGGCATTTAGGTTATTTGAATATATTGTTGTTTACATATAGTTCTATGGTGAATATCCTAGTGCCGATATAATCCCTGTGTCATTTTGAACATACAGAATCTGCATGTATTTCAATTTCATCCTTTCACATTTGGGCAGGATGAGGGTGAATGTAGTATGCACAGTTTTATTCTATTCTGTGATCTAATATCAGACTTTTTCCTTTAATGCGTGTGTTTTGTTCATCTGTGTTTATTATAGCTTTATGCTTATTTCCTCATCTTTTATACCAAAGAGATTAAAATACAGATTAAGCTATAACTTTTGAGGTATACTTAAAGGTATAAAGCAGCATAAAGTGTTGTGAAAGTGAAAGTATTAGTCACTCAGTCGTCTCTGACTCTTTGTGACCCCATGAACTGTAGCCCACCAGGCTCCCCTGTCCATGGAATTCTCCAGGCAAGAATACTAGAGTAGGTAGCCATGCCCTTCTGCAGGAGATCTTCCCAACCCAAGGCTTAAACCTGGGTCTCCTGCAGTGCAGGTGATTCTTTACCATTTGAGCCACCAAGGAAGCTCTAATATTTGGTAATACTCATCTATGAAGCTGTCTGATTCTGGACTTTTGTTGGTTGAGGATTTTTTGATTACTGATTTGATATCATTCCTGATAATTAGTCTGTTCATATTTTCTGTTTCTCCTTGATTCAGTTGTGAGAGATTATACATTTCTAGGAATTTGTCCTTTTTTTCCTGTGTTGTCCATTTTATTACCATATGATTATTCATAGTAATCTCTTGTGATCATTTGTTTTTGTGGTGTTGGTTATAATGTCTTTTCCATTTTTTATTTTATTTATTTGGGCCCTCTCTGATGAGTCTGCTTAAAGGTTTAGCAACTTTGTTTATCTCTTCAAAGAACTCACTTTTAGTTTCATTGATCTTTTCCATTGCCTTTTTTTTTTTTTTTTTTGCTTTTTAGTCTCTGTTTCATGTATTTTTGCTCTGATCTTTATGATTTCTTTGCTTCTGCTGACATTAAGTGAGTAAATATGTATTAATTGATCAGTTACGTCTGACTCTTTGGAATCCCATGGACTGTAGCCAGCGAGGCTTGCCTGTCCATGGGATTCTTGAGGCAAGAATGCTGGAGTGGGTTGCCATTCCCTTCTCCAGGGGATCTTCCTGACCCAGGGATTGAACCTGGGTCTCATGCATTGCAGGCAGATTCTTTACCATTTCTGAGCCACCAGACAATGGGTTTTGTTATTTTTTCTTTTTCTAATTCCTTCAAGTGTAAGGTTAGGTTGTTTGAGATTCTTAATGCAGCCTGAGATACGCTTGTATCACTGTTTCCCTCTTAGTGCATTTGCTATGTCCCATAGATGTTGGTTCAGTGTATTTTCATTTATCTGTTTCTTTTCTTTTTTAAAAAATTTTGCCTTGATTTCTTCAGTAATCCACTGATGTTTAGTGTGTTCAGCCTCCACGTATTTGTGTAGTTTTTTCCCCTTGTTGATTTCTTTTCTCACAACCTTGTGATTGTAAAAGTTGCTTGATATAATTTTAGTCTTCCTAAATTTACTGACTTTTTCTTGTGGCCTAGCTTATAGTCTATCCTGGAGAATGTTCCATATGTGCTTGAAAAGAATGCTTATTCTGCTGCTCACGGATGGAATGTTCTCTATATATTGGGTTGGCTAAAAAGTTTTTTTTTAGTTTTTAAGTAAATGATATATTTTTCATTTTCACCAAGAACTTTACAGAACAACATATTCATGATTTTTGTTCCCCTATTTTCTGCCTTTTTTCAGGCAACTTCATAATTCCATCTTCCCAAAACTTTTTATCCTTTTGAGCAAAGAACTATTCAGGTGCCTTTTACAGTCTTCTAGGAAATTGAAGTTTTTTCCATTAAGAGAATTTGTAAAGGCCTAAATTAATAGAAATCCAAAGGAGCAATGTCTGGGGACTATGGTGGATGAATCAGAACTTCCCAGCCAAGCTGTAGCAGATTATATTTACTACTTTTGTCTTTTAAACTGTGGAAAATTCTTCAAGAGATGGGCATACCAGACCACCTGACCTGCCTCTTGAGAAACCTATATGCAGGCCAGGAAGCAACAGTTAGAACTGGACATGGAACAACAGACTGGTTCCAAATAGGAAAAGGAGTACGTCAAGGCTGTATATTGTCACCCTGCTTATTTAACTTATATGCAGAGTACATCATGAGAAACACTGGCTGGAAGAAGCACAAGCTGGAATCAAGATTGCCGGGAGAAATACCAATAACCTCAGATATGCAGATGACACCACCCTTATGGCAGAAAGTGAAGACGAACTAAAGAGCCTCTTGATGAAAGTGAAAGAGGAGAGTGAAAAAGTTTGCTTAAAGCTCAACATTCAGAAAACGAAGATCATGGCATCTGGTCCCATCACTTCATGGCAAATAGATGGGGAAACAGTGGAAAGAGTGTCAGGCTTTATTTTTCTGGGCTCCAAAATCACTGCAGATGGTGACTGAAGCCATGATTAAAAGATGCTTACTCCTTGGAAGGAAAGTTATGACCATCCTAGATAGCATATTCAAAAGCAGAGACATTACTTTGCTAACAAAAGTCCGTCTAGTTAAGGCTATGGTTTTCCCAGTGGTCATGTATGGATATGAGAGTTGGACTGTGAAGAAAGCTGAGCGCCAAAGAATTGATGCTTTTGAACTGTGGTGTTGGAGAAGACTCTTGAGAGTCCCTTGGACTTCAAGGAGATCCAACCAGTCCATCCTAAGGGAGATTAGTCCTGGGTGTTCATTGGAAGGACTGATGCTAAAGCTGAAACTCCAATACTTTGGCCACCTCATGCGAAGAGTTGGCTCATTGGAAAAGACTCTGATGCTGGGAGGGATTGGGGGCAGGAGGAGAAGGGGACGACAGAGGATGAGATGGCTGGATGGCATCACCAACTCGATGGACATGAGTTTGAGTAAACTCCTGGAGTTGGTGATGGACAGGGAAGCCTGGTGTGCTGCGATTCATGGGGTCGCAAAGAGTCAGACACAACTGAGCAACTGAAATGAACTGACATGGTTTATCAGTCTGTTATCTATTTTCCTTTACCAATGAGACTTTTCCTTTTGTAATTTTCATATTTCTAGTTGTGGCCTTTGGTTTAACATTTCTTACAAAACTGGTTGTGGTATTGAACTCTTTTAGGTTGTGCTGACCTGTAAAACTTTTGCTCTTTCCTCCAAATCTGAATGAAAGCCTTGCTCAGGAGAGTATTCTTGATTGTAGATTTTTTTCTTTCATTTTTTAAAATGTATCATGCCTTTCTTTCTCTTCTGGTCTGTGGAGTTTCTGTTGAAAAACAGCTGGTAGTTTTATGTGTATAACTTGTTGCTTTCCCCTTGCTACTTTTAATATCCCTTTATCTCTTTTGCTATTTTAATTACCAGGTATCTTTGATATCTTTGATGTGGTCCTCTTTTGAGTGATCCTGTTTAGAATTCTATGCTTTCTGGACCTGGGTATCTTGTTTCCTTCCCTAGGTTAGGGAAGTAGCCAACTGTTTTGTCCTCAGATATGTTCTCTTTGTCCCTCCCATCCCCCCGCCACCCCCACCCCATACACATTTCTGGGATCTCTGTATGTGAATGTTAGTATGCTGATGTTGTCCTAGAGGTTTCTTAGACTGTCAGTATTTCTTTTTATTCTTTTTTCTTTTCAGCTGTAGTGATTTTCGTTGTTGTTTTTAGCTCACTCGTTTTTTCCTTTTCATCATCTAATCTGCTGTTGTTTCCTTCTAATGTATTTATTTCATTTATGGTATTCTTCATCTCTGTTTGGTTGCCCTTCATATTTTTAACTCTTTGTTAAATCTCACTGTGTTTATTCCTTCTCCCAAGTTCTTTGAACATCTCATTACCGTGTACTCTTTATCGGGTAGATTCCTTATCTTCATTTAGTTCTTCTGGGGTTTTAACATGTTCCCCCTCATTTTGCCTGTTTTTGTGCTCAATTGTCTCTGACTCTTTGTGACCCCATGGACTGTAGCCTGTCAGGCTCCTCTGTCCATGGGATTGTCCTTGCAGGAATACTGGAGTGAGTTGCCATTTCCTTCTCCAGGGGATCTTCCTGACTGGGGGGATCGAACCTGTTTCTCCTGTATCTCCTGCATTGCAGGCACACTCTTTACCACTGAGCCACCAGGGAATCCCAGGTTCCTGCTTTTGTGTCTATTTATTCAATAGGTTGGTTACATTTCCTGATCTTGGAATAGTGGCCTTATATAGAAAATGTCTTATAGGTCCCCATAGCACACTCCTCTGTAGTCACCAGAGATTTAAGTTCCAAAAATGTCCTCTGTGTGAGTTCTTTTGGCCTTTGTGTTGTGGTGGGCTACCTTCTGTGGGTACACTGAGATGTGGCTGGCCTGGTTGGTTGCCAGGCTCCACTTTTTGTGGAGGCTACTGGCAGCTGGTAGGTAAGGCTGGGTGCTGGCACATTTGGCTCCATGGACAGAGGAGTCCTGTCGTGGTGCTGGCCTGCCAGTGGGTGGGCTGAATCTTTACAGACTGGCTGTGAGGCCACAATAGTTCTGGAACTGATGTTGGCCCACTGGTGAGTGGGGCTGAGGCCCAGAGGATCTTGGGGCTTGTGCTGTCCATCAGTAGGTAAGCCTGAGTCCTGGTGCTAGTGCCAGCCTCCTGGTAGGTAGAGCTGGGTCCTGGAGTCTCTGATTGTGGGGTCTCAGGGTCCCAGACTTGGTGTTAGCCCATTGGTGGGTGGCACTGAGGCCCAGGAGGTCATAGTTTTTCTGTTAATCTTTTGGATGTTTGAATTATATTAACTAGTGTTTTCTTCAAGAGCAATTCATAGGAACAATAATCCTTCAGTTCTTACATGTTTAATAATATTTACCTGTTTTTATACTGAACTATATTGTTAGAACTCAGTATTAATTCTTGGTCGTATGTTTTTGTCCTTGAAGACTCTTTACAGTTGATCTACTGTTTTTGCCACTGAGTCCCTCCTCCTGTTTGTTTTTAGGTAGCAGTGAGTTTGTGTAAATTGTCAAAGAATTCTCTTTGAATCCTTGAAGTACAATAGTTTCCCCCTTTAAAATCTATGTTTTTCTTTTTTTCACTTTACAATATTGTATTGGTTTTGCCATACATCAACATGAATCCGCCGTAGGTATACATACACGTGTTCCCCATCCTGAACCCCCCTCTCACATCCCTCCCCATACCATCCCTCTGGGTCATCCCAGTGCACCAGCCCCGGGCATCCTGTATCATGCAAAAAATCTATGTTTTTCAATAGTACTTTTAACCAAATTCCTTTAGATCAGAAATTAGCTAGCAGATATGTACATTTAACATTAGAATACAGGATAGAGACTGAGTTAGGTTATAAGGCGAGTCAAATTTAATATAGCTAGAACTCCTCAAGTCTCTGAACATCCAGTTCCCCCCCCCTCACTTATGGGAATAATTCTCTTTGTCCTAGGCAGGAGATAAATAGTTAGAAAATAAGCATGTACTCTTTTTAAATTTTGTATTGGAGTATGGTTGCTTTAAAATACTCTATAAATTTCTCCTGTACAGCAAAGTGAATCAATTATATGTACACATATATTCACTGTTAAGATTCTATTCCCATATACATCATTACAGAGTATTGAGTAGAGGTCCCTGCGCTATGCAGTAGACTCTTTTTAGTTATCTATTTTATATATAGTAGTGTGTAGATGTCACTCCCAACCTCCCAATTTATCCCTCCCCCACTTCCCTCTTGGTAAATATAAGTTTGCTTTCTATATCTGTGACTCTATTTCTGTTTTCTAAATAGGTTCATTTGTACATTTTTTTTAAGGTTCCACATGTAGACAGTATCATGTGCTGTTTGCCTTTGATTTTCTTCACTCACTATCTAGTTCTGTCCATGTCACTGCAAATGGCATTTTTCAATCTTTTCTATGACTGAGTAGTATTCCATTGTGTGCTGTGTATTACATCTTCTATGTTGATGGACATTTAAATTGTTTCCATGACCTGACTAGCATGAATAGTGCTGCAGTGAACATCGGGGTATGTGTATCTTTTTGAATTATGGTTTTCTCCTGATACATGCCCAGGAGTGGGATTGCTGGATCCTGTGACACTGTTACTAGAAGGGACTAGTCAGTACTAGTTTTTAATAATTAGTGCATGGGCCACAGATGTATGAGTTAGGCTCTTTTCTAAGTTGAGCTGTGTTATCACTTTCTAGTGGTCAGTTATTGAAACATTCATATATTCTATTAATGGAAAAGTGGAGCTAATTGGTTGTAGAGTTAAACTGTAAGGTACTGAATTAAAATTAATTTATAAAATATATTCTTTTTATCATACTTTTCAGGAAGATACCACTCAGTAGAAAATAATTGAACTTGTTGAAAGTTATATGAATTATGTATTTAGGCATATAATAATACATTATTGGAAGAAATTTCTCATTTGCTCAGAAATTTCTCAATTGCTCAGATTTCTTAATAAACTACTAGTGTGATCTATATGGAGGGAGAATAATTTTGTAAAGATATTTAGATTTTCTGTATTGGGTTTTTTAATTTAGCATTTGTTCAGACTATAGAAAGCATTCCTACCTTTTAAAATCTTGCTCTGTTAAAAATTTTCCTTGATTCCTGTGTCAATCCCGATTATTTACATGGTTATGTATAACCCTTTAGTGTATTCTGAAATAGTATAGTGGTTATGACATGGGTTTTGGAGTTGGAACTGTGTTAGCCTTGTGACTTAGTCAATTATGGTCTCTGTGATCTTTGACAAGTTGTTTGATTACTCTTGAGCCTTCGTTTCCTTATCTATAAATGGACGTTAATCTGCCTCAGAATTGTTGCAAGGACTTCATGAGATAAGAGCTAAAAGCATTTAGCACTGTGCCTGACAAGTAGTAAGTACTAAATAAACATCATCTGCTGCTACCTCTAGTGTTATTATTGTCAGACTCACACCATGCTGTTGGGCAGATAATTTAACTTCCATAAACCTTAGTTAACTCATCTGTTAATGAGAGTAACACTCCTGGGGTGCCTGCTTAACAGATGGTTACTTTGGAAATCAAATATAATCGTGTGATAGTAGTTTATAAATTTCTCAACCTATCTGAACAGAGGTAGCAAGTCTTGTACCATTAGGACTGGGCAGGTAAAAGCAGAGGCAGTGGAGATCTGCTTTTTGGGAAAGGGTTTAACTGAAGACTTGATAACAGATTTGCTATACTGGGACAGATGTAGATACATAAGTTCCTTTCCTGATAAGTCGGGCTCAAAGTGCATATCTGTTTCATCAGTGTTCTCCATGTGATATGTGTAAGATCCTAGATGAAGAATTTGTGGCAGAGTCCAAACTCAAGCTCAGTATCCATGGCCCTTTATGATTTGATCTCAACTTCAATTTCTTTACCTCATTCCCTGGCATTTCCTTTTCTTGTCTCTCTCTCATCAACCAGTATCTTTTTCCAGAGAGAGAGGTAAGCAGTTAAATGAACAGTTTGAGGGTGTATTCTTTTAATTTTTTTCTGTGTTATTACACAGATTTGTAACTCACATACATTTATATTTTTATTCAAGCAAAAGATGCCAAATTAATCATATTATGAAGAAGCCACATTTTCAAAGTCTACTGGATTGTATGCCCATCAGCAGTCTATGAGAGTCTAAGTGTCTCTGTGTCCTCACCAGCACAGTTCTTTTTTTAGTTTTTAATCAATTTGATAGGTATTGTTTCTCATTGTTTGTTAAATAAATATTCTTTTAATAACTAGAAGAAGATGGCTTTCTAAATCTTTCATACAGCCAGAAGAGGACTCAGAGTTCATTTGCCCATTTGCTTCAAAATGAAAACATAACTTTGGACTCTACTGAAATCCACTTGTCAAACATTGGGTTAGTGTTCTACTTACTTGTCTTTACAACTGCAACTTAGAAGCCACCTTGGAACCACAGCTTAGAAACCACCATCCTGAATTTGATGTTTCTCAATCCTTTTTGTGTCTAAATGTATGTTTTTTTTGGCAAAGAATTAAAGAATTTGCACAAGTAGAAATACAAAGGCCCAATAAACATTTGAAAATGAATGTCAAGAAATACAAATTAAAACTATGAGAAGAGGTATAATATTGGTTCAAAGTCAAAAATATTTTTAAAAAGAAAAAAGACAAGACTGTCCATGGTATGATAAATGTGTTCACAAGCCATATGTATTAATTTGTATGTATTGAAACATTATACAGATGGAACCATTCTTTATCATTCTGCAATTTATATGTTTTCTGTCTTTTTAAACTTTTTATTTTATATTGATTGGAATATAGTGGCTGAAAATGTTGTATTAGTTTCAGGAGTACAGCAGAGTGATTCAGTTATACATATAGATGTATAGCTACTCTTTCCTGTTTAGGTTGTTACATAATATTGAGCAGAGTAGATTCTTGTTAGTTATCTGTTTTAAATATAACTGTATGTATGTGTCAATCCTAAACTCCCTAGCTGTCTCTTTCTACCACTCTTCCCTGGTAACCATAAGTTCTCCATGAGCCGGTTTCTGTTTTGTAAATAAGTTTATTTGTATCATGTTTTTAGATTCTGCATAGAAGTGATAGCATATTTCACTTTCTCCTTCTGACTTAATTCACTCAGTTTCTGGATCCATCCATGTTTGCTGCTGCAAGTGGCATTATTTCATTCTTTTTAATGGCTGAGTAATATTCCATTGTATTATATATACCACATCTTCTTTATCCAGTCCTCTGTCGTCGAACACAGGTTTCTTCCATGTCTTGGCTGTTGTAAACAGTACTGAAATAGGGGTGGATGTGTCTTTTTGGATTCTAATGCATGCCCAAGAGTGGGGTTGTAGGATCTTATGGTAGCTCTATTTTTAGTTTTAGGAACCTCCATACTATTCTTATTACCATACAGTTCTTAATTAAGTCTATTAAAAAAATTATTACCATTTTCTTAAAAAAGGTTTTCTTATTAACATTTTCTTACTTTTTTGGGTTTGTTTTCAATAGGCCTTTTTTCTTCCCTTCCTCTTTTCTCTTCTCTTTCAGTTTGATGACCATTTTTAGTGTGTTTGGACTGCTTTTTCTTTTTTGTCTGTTTATCGTAGTTTTGGGATTTGTTTTTCCCATGCAGTTTTGATATAGCAGTCTAACATATGTGCAAGGTTGTTTTAAGTTTGCTGGTCTGTTTCCCACCTAGAAAAGTTCCTTTATCATTTGTTGCAAAGCTGGTCTGGTGGTGCTGGTTAGCTTTTGCTTGTCTGTAAAATGTAAAACATTTGATGTCTCTGTCACATCTGACTGAGAGCCTTGATGGGTAGAGTATTCTTTTTTTTTTTTTTTTTTTAATTTGTTTGGCTGTATCACATCTTAGTAAGATCTTTAGTGGTGACAGGTGGGGTCTAGATCCTTGACCAGGGATTGAACCTGGGTCCCTGCACTGGGATTACAGAGTCTTAGCCACTGGACCACCAGGGAACTCCTAGCATATTCTTGGTTGTAGGTTTTTCCTTTTCATCACTTTAAATATGTCATGCCACTCCCCTTGGGCCTGCAGAGTTTTGCTGAGAAATCAGCTGATAACCATATGGGAATTCACTTGTATGTTATTTATCATGTTTCCCTTGTTGCTTTTTTTTTTTCCCCTTTAATTACTATGTGTCTTGGCATGTTCTTCCTTGGGTTTATTCTGCCTGAGACTCTCTGAGCTTCCTGGACTTGGGTGACTGTATCCTTTCTTATGTAAGGGATGTTTTCAGCTATTATCTCTTCAGATATTTTCTCAGATTCATTCTCTCTCTATTCTCCTTCTGGGACCCCTATAATGTGAATGTTGGTGCATTTAATGTTGTCCAGAGGTCTCTCAGACTGTCTTCATTTCTTTTTATTCTTATTTTTTCTTTTCCATGGCAGTGATTTCCACCATTCTGTCTTCCATGTCCCTTATCTGTTCTTCTTCAATTATTCAGCTGTAGATTCCTTCTAGTGTATTTTTTATTTCACTTATTGTATTTATCTCCATTTGTTCTTTAGTTCTTCTTGTTCAGTCACCAAGTCATGTCTAACTCTTTGCAACCCCTTGGACTGCAGCCCTCCAGGCTTCCCTGTCTTTTACTAACCAGTCTGTCGTCTTTCATCTACCTTTCAGAATATTCTTCTAGTTGCTTCATGTGTTTTGTCAGGGTTTTAAGTTACAATTAATGTGAAAAACAGAATACTTTTCTACCTTGTATGGAATTATTATTCTAACTTGTATGGAATCAGAAGTCTTTTATTGTAATTTAAGATTCAGTATTGTAAAGCTTTCACATATGCATTTAAGGTAAGACTAGGGAATATATTTAGTATATATGGCTTATTGATATGTTTTTCTAAGTAAATAATTATTAAATGTGATGATCATTAGTCTAGTCTTATGCCAAGAATAGATCTTATTAGCCTAATGTTGTCTCCCCTTGTATTTTCAACCTTTGTGGGTCATTTTGGTCAGTCATTTTTACCAGTGAACTGTTTCTATTTCTAAGAACCCTTAATCCTTCTCACTGTCAACTGAAAAAGCTACCTTTTCAGTTCCTAGAATAGGCTTCATGGAGATTGCTCTGTTATTGTTTCTCAAAAGGGGTCCTTAGAGCCCCTTTCCCGATGTATTTGCTGTTTTCCATATGTATCTCAATTTTGTTCCTTTACTCCACTGCTCTCCATTCTGTCATTATTGCCTTTCAAGTCTTTTCTTTTGCTTGAAACTATTTGTTAATTAGCTGCAGATACAGCAGTTTTACTGTGTTAGTTAGGCATATAGGCAGTGTACCACCATTTTGGAATCTTAGTTCCATTACTTTGCCAAGATCGCAAAGCTGGTTATTTAAAGATATTTCTGTGCCTCAGTTGTCCCTGTGTGTAAGATAGGGATAAGGATTTATCTCAGGGCTGATATAGAGTTAATGTTTGTAAATTCCTTGCAGTGATGCTTGCTCATAGAAAGCACTTAGGCATTAGCTGCTGTGGTGATTTCTCCCATGTTTCATCACTTTAGAATTTTGCAGTTTGATTACTTGTTCCTATCTTACCTTTTCCTGTTAGATTGTAAATTCTTCAAAGTTAGAGTCTGTTTTATTAATTTTTATAGTTTTTTAATGGGTTTTGCAAAGTAGAAGGTGTTCAATAAATATTTATTTACTGTTTCAAATCATAGGAATATAACAAAATTGTCAGTAAGATTGTTTGCAGCACCAATTTACTTAATATAAATTATAACCTAAAGTAATTTAATACTCTCTCTGTATTATATTTCAGGAATTCTAATGAATCATTGATTGACCAGCACCATTTTACCAGTTGGAATGAGTTGTCAGAAATGGGCATAGCGGTTTTAGATCCAGCATGTAACAGATGGAGATTACTTCTTCAAGCCAACACCTTTTTTGACTGTGTAGGATCTTTGTCTCTTCACCTTTGAATTTCTTTTGTTGGTAAATAAAAGGAGTTCATGTAGTTTTTGCCCTAGCTTGAGTCACCATGAGTAGTAGTTTAGGAAAAGAAAAAGACTCTAAAGAGAAAGATCCCAAAGCACCATCAGCCAAGGAAAGAGAAAAGGAGGCAAAAGCCTCTGGAGGTTTTGGAAAAGAGAGCAAAGAAAAAGAACCTAAGACCAAAGGGAAAGATGCCAAAGATGGAAAGAAGGACTCCAGTGCTGCCCAGCCAGGAGTGGCTTTTTCGGTTGATAATACGATCAAACGGCCAAATCCAGCACCTGGGACTAGAAAAAAATCTAGCAATGCAGAGGTGATTAAAGAGCTCAACAAATGCCGGGAAGAGAACTCAATGCGTTTGGACTTATCCAAGAGGTCTATACACATATTGCCATCATCAATCAAGGAGTTGACTCAATTAACAGAACTTTATTTATATAGCAACAAATTACAGTCTCTCCCAGCGGAAGTGGGCTGTCTAGTAAATCTCATGACACTGGCTCTAAGTGAAAATTCACTTACCAGTTTGCCTGACTCTCTCGATAACTTGAAGAAGCTCCGGATGCTTGATTTACGGCATAATAAACTGAGAGAAATTCCTTCAGTGGTGTATAGGCTAGATTCTCTCACCACTCTTTACCTTCGCTTTAATCGTATAACTACTGTGGAAAAAGACATCAAAAACCTGTCAAAACTCAGCATGCTTAGCATTCGAGAGAACAAAATCAAACAACTACCTGCTGAAATTGGTAAGAGGCCTTGCATTACTTTTATTATTTATAGCATTTATTATGCTAAATAGTTTTGTTGAGTTCTTTTCCGTATCAGAAAGTGTCTCTAATAACTTGCCTAAAAAAAACAAAAACTAGTTAGTTTCTAAGTTCTGTCTTTAGCTTGCTTTAATCGGTTTTGTGATATTAATAGTACATGGTTTGAGATCATTTTATAGACCTAGAAAATGACTTAGAATGTAAATGCAATTGGGCCTTTTCCACACAAAACTAATCTACTTTCATTTTCATTGGGAAATAGTAAATTTGAAGCAGATAAAAACTTTTGCCAAAGTTTTTAGTTGTTACCACCTGCTTTTAAAGTATTTACAGATAGCATTATGTAAGATGTTTTAAGGCTATGTTTTCCCATTTTCTGACATTCTTCTTTTTACCTGAAAATGTTTGTTTAAATTCACATCTCTTTTCTACCTAATTTACCGCAAAAGATTGGTATATAAGACTCTTGTGAAAAAGCTGGGTGGTAAGCAAGTTGAAAAAATTTTTTCATTTTGAAAGTACTTACATGTTCATTAAAAACAATCTAAGGATACAGGAAAGTACAGAGGCAGCTACAGTTAATGTCAACACTTAGTATTTTGATAGCTTTTATTATTTTTACACCTAAAGCTATATGTACTAAAAAAAGGGGGAATGCTTTTAAAAGAATGGATAGTAGGATAAAAAATAGGAAATACAGATGTGTAAACAAGTCAGCAAAAAGTTACTTGTTTGATATTTTTATTAAAAAAAAATTTTCAGCAACTTTTGGAATATAGTAAACTGTTGATTTACCAGATTTGAGAAATTGATAAAGGTGTTGTCTTTGTAGGCCCTTTTTATGCGAGTTCAAAAAATTGACATAAAAATTGAGTATGTAACTTTTAAAGATAAGTTTCTTTTTTTGTGGGTGAAAGATTTATTCTGAATAAAACAGGTTAGTTAAATATATTGTTGCCTTAAGTGTTTGTCTTATCATGAGAGATAAAAGAAACTTTGTTTTTAGGCTGTGCACCTTTGTAGAGATATAATACTCTGTGGGCATTTAAAAAATTTTTGTTTAGCTTTGAAAAAAATGTAATTTATATTTTAGGTATGGTGTTCTATTATATTTAGCTCTAACCAGACACTTAAAATCTTAATTCAATTTTGGTTTAATTAAATATTTTTGGAAATCCATGATCAGTTTTCTCAAGCAATGATTTATAAAGTGTGACACTCTTATGAGATATTAAAATATTCCTGAAAATTTGAATGGAAAGGCTCCTTCCCATGTTTTCAGATAGGAATGTGATTGTTGAATGACTTTTGATTCTGTACTCGATTCGATCAAAATTTGACCTGTTTATGTGATTCATTGTAGAATAGAATTATAAGTTTTGGGGGAATGTAATGCTGAATTTTTAGGTAGAAATATAAAATGTTATTTACTGTCTTTGTACTTAGTGTTGGTTTGTGCATGTTACACTTCATTCTAAAATGTTGACTTTCATTCATATGAGAGTTTTTCATTAAGGACTTTCTGTAGAAATGTTATCAAATTAGCTGGGAATTAAGAACATTCATTTCTTAAACAGGAAATTATTTCATAGGACTTCCCTAAATTTACTTCACTTTGTTTTTAAGCATATGGCTAAAACATTTTTACTATAATGTATTTATTGGCAATTTTTATTTAATTAGAAGGTTGATTTTTGTGGCTGCCTAATCTTTGGACCTTTATTTCTGAATGTGCAGTTTTAAAAATAAACACACTGAATTTGTTTTTTAATGAGTACCCCCCCCCAACCATTAGTGACATTGAATTTTGTGGTCTTTTAATTTCTGTAGTTCTATAAAAATAGTAACTTCATAAATGTCATTTATATTCCAGGCAAGGCATCAGATAGAAAGTAAATTGCTTTAAAAAATAAAGTAATATTTCTTATAAGGAATTAAAATTTATAAGGTTTAACTTAGATGCGTGGATTTGGGACAAACCTTGCAGAAGTCTGCATTATGTATTTCCTTATGGGAACAAGAAAATAAAGGTCTAGTGAAAATAAAATAATTGTAATAAGAATAGCTGTTGTTTGAGCACAGTATGTCGTATAACATACACTATTTTTTACATGTAACTTTATATCTGTTATCTCATTAAATTCTTATAGTAATCCAATGAAATAAGTACTTGTCTCTTATTGTACTGCAAAAGGAACTGAAAATTTAGTGAGATTAGATAATTTACTAAAGGTCATATGGTAAGAAGTTGGCAAAGTCACAGTTTGACTCTAGGTCTCACTGTACTACTTCCAGTGTCTAAAAGTGGATGCCATCTGACTTTGCAACCTCATGGACTGCAGCACACCAGGCTTCCCTGTCCTTCACTATTTCCTGGAGTTATGTCCATTGAGTTGGTGATGCCATCCAGCCACCTCATCCTCTGTTGTGCCCTCCTTCCCCTGCCCTCAGTATTTCCCAGCATCAGGGTCTTTCCCAGTTGAGTCAGCTCTTCGCCTCAGGTGGCCAAAGTATTGGAGCTTCAGCTTCAGCATCAGTCCTTCCAATGAATATTCAGGGTTGATTTCCTTTAGGATTAGCTGGTTTGATCCTCTTGCAGTCCAAGGGATTCAGGAATCTTCTCTAGCACCACAATTGGAAACCATTAGTTCATCAGTGTTTAGCCTTCTTTATGGTCCAGTGATCACATCCGTACATGACTGTGGAAAAATCATAGCGTTGATCATATGGATCTTTGTCAGCAAAGTGATGTCTCTGCTTTTAGTGTGCTGTCTAGCTTTGTCATAGCTTTCCTGCCAAGGAGCAAGCATCTTTTAATTTTGTGGCTGCAGTCACCATCTGCAGTGATTTTTGTAGCCCAAGAAAATAAAATCTGTCACTGCTTTCCACTTTTTCCCCTTCTATTTGCCATGAAGTGTTGGAACCAGATGCCATGATCTTAGTTTTTTGAATGTTGAGTTTTAAGGCAGCCTTTTCACTACTCTTTCACCCTCAAGAGGATCTTTGGTAACTCTTTGCTTTCTGCCATTAGAGTGGTATCATCTGCATATCTGAGGTTGTTGATATTTCTCCTGGAGGTATTCCAGCTTGGGATACATCCAGCTCAGCATTTCCCATGATGTACTCTGCATATAAGTTAAATAAGCAGGGTGACAATATACAGCCTTGCCACACTCCTTTCCCAGTTTGGACCAGTCCATAGTTCCACCTCTGGTTCTGTTGCTTCTTGACCTTCATATAGGTTTCTCAGGAGACATATACGGTGGTCTGGTATTCACATGTCTTTAAGAATTTTTTTATAGTTGTGATCCACACAGTGAAAGCTTTAGTTTGTGAAGCAGAAGTGGATGTTTTTCTGGAATTCCTTGCTTTTTCTATGATCCAACAGATGTTGGCAATTTGATCTCTGGTTCCTCTACCTTTTCTAAATCCAGCTTGTACATCTGGAAGTTCTCAGTTCATGTACTGCAGAAGCTTAGCTTGAAGGATTTTGAGCATAATCTTATTAGCATGTGAAATGAGTGCAATTGTATGGTGGTTTGAACATTCTTTGGTATTGCCCTTCTTTTGGATTGGAATGAAAACTGACCTCCAATCCTGTGGCCACTGCTGTTTTCCAAATTTGCTTTCATGTTGACACATTAATAGCTTAATTCAGATATAATTTACATGCCATATGATTAATGCATTTGAAGAATACAATTTAGTGGTTTTTTAGCGTGTTCACAGAGTTGTTCACTATCACAAACAATTACAGGACATTTTCATTACTCTGGAGAGAACTCTACTCTTCGGCAATCACCCCACCCCAGCCCTGTTTTCTTCCAATCCCTTAGACCTATTCAAGCATTAATCTATTTTCTGTTTCTGTAGATTTGCCTATTGTGGCGTGTGCATGCTAAGTCACTTCAGTCATGTCCGACTCTTTGTGATCCTGTGGACTGTAGCCTGCCAGGCTCCTCTGTCCATGGAATTCTCCAGTTCTAATAATTGGAATAATAAAATATATAGTCTTTGGTGAGTGGTTTCTTTCACTTAGCAAAATGTTTTCAAAATTCATCCAGACTGTAGCATCTATCAATATATTGTTCCATTTTATTGCTGAGTAATATTCCATTGTATATTATACCACATTTTATTTATCTACTCATCAGTTGTTGAACATTTTGGTTGCTTTCACCTTTTGACTGTTAGGAATAAAATTAACTATGAACATTGTATACAAGTTTTTGTATAGACATTTGTTTTCATTTCTCTTGGGTTTATACCTAGAAGAGGAATTACTGAGTCATATAGTAACTCTATGTTTAATCTTTTGAGGAACTACTAGACTGTTTTCTTAAGTTACTGCACCATCTTACATTTCCATCAGCAGAGTATGAGGGTTCCAATTCCTCTACATCCTCAACACTTGTGTTAGCTATTTTAATGTAGCCATTCTGTGAATGTGAAGTGGTATCTCATATGTTTTTTATTTATAGTTCTGTGATTATTGATTTGTTTTTAATTTTTGAAAGCTATCTTTTGTTTCAAAGGCAAGACAGAAATAACTGTTTTCTGTGATGCAGATCTTGCTTTACTGCTTTTTAAATTAAAACACCCCCCACTACTCCGTAAATTCTGAGCTCTTTTAAGCGTGCTTATTAAAAAGACTCATGCACCAAGATCAAATGAAATGGAATTTGACATTTTGAAAAGTTCTACATCTTTAATGTAATCTGACTTACTGTTGAAGCTCATAACTAGAGAATTTATGGTTCATTATATTCATTATATATACTAATTACCATTTGTTAAACTTCCATTTTTAGAAGTTTAGCTCTACATTATTTTATGTATGTGTGTATATATATGGTGCTTATTCTTTGTTTTTATGAGAATAAAAACCTTGATTGATGCCATCTGGTTTGTTCAGCAGTATATTTGATAAACATGAGAATTTTGAAATTTGTGAAACATAGCGTAGTAGTATTTAGTTTAAATAGCATATTTGGAATTTAGCAGCTCTGTTAAAAACTGAATACCATTAAGTATTAATGGCATCTTTATTAATGCCATGTGATTTGATACCAATGATGCATATTCACGTGGGTGAACATTGGCATAAAACAGTGAAAGGATACTGAAAGATATGAAGATCATAATATATTAGAGAGTAGTCAGGAAAACTCTTCATTTGGTGATACTGAATTTACTTTTTTCCTTTTGTATGATAAGGCGTGGACAGATAAAGTAAATGTACTATCTTTTTGTGTTAAATAGATAGATGGAAACCTTAGGCATTGCTTTCTCTTTTAGATCAGTATATCATTCTTCCTGCCCACATCTCCTTTCACCATTTTTAATCTTGAAAAAGACTCCTCACTGAACACCAGGACACTCAAGAAGTCATATTTTCAGAGGGAAAACAATAAATAACCACTCTCTTACCCCATCCTCTTCCCTGCCTGGTTCCTTTGAGTTTCATGTTAGAGATGTGCTTTTTAAATTTTTTTTGTTTCAGTAAATTAGAGTAAAGGTTATCAGGTTTTCATTTTGAATAATTGGTCACTTTAGTTCAGGAAATTCTGAACAATGAAGTTTTAAAGGGTTTTATTCTTCTAGAAAGGAAGTGATTACTCTTTGAAACCAGAAATAAATTCCATCTTTGTCTCTTACTAATAATACTATAGGAGTTCCCCCATGGCTCAGTGCATAAAGAATCTGCCTGCAATGCAGGAGACCCGGGTTTGATCCCTTGGTCGGGAATATCCCTTGGAGAAGGAAATGGCAACCCATTCCAGTATTCTCATCTGAAAAATCCCATTGATAGAGGAGCCTGGTGGGCCACAGTCCAGAGGGTCACAGAGTTGGATGTGACTAAAAGCACACACTAGACATTGATTCAGTATTTCTAGAACTTTTCCTTCAGTGAATTAAAAGGATAGTTTTAAAATTTCTTCTCTTTAAAGCTTCCTCCTATTCATTATTCTTTATAAAATAGCTGAGTTAGAGGGAGTCTTTTTTTAAAAAAAACTGTTCATCCTATATTTTCTGTTCAGTGAAGTGCTAGGTCATTTGCATTGTACACAGTTTGGGTGGGTAAATTGTCTTTGAGAATGATCTGCTGTTATACATGCTTTTTGAGAACCCAGATCATTTTTACCCATTTGAAAAACTCACAGCATTCAGATATATGAGAAATTAGAAATAGCAATTTTTTCATGTCAACGAATGGCAAAACCAATACAGTATTGTAAAGTAAAAGTAAAAATTAAAATTAAAAAAAAAAAAGAAATAGCAATTTTTTAACCCATATGACTCCATTAACACTTATTGAAAACAAAGTCAGTTTTCTACTGTTTATACTATAGTACTGCAGTTATATTTTATGTCAAGTAATGTATAATAAATGTATATATGTGTATAATCAATATATAAATACTAAGAATCAGTTTTTTTAAAAAATTGAAGAGACCTTAGAGATTTTAATTCCCTATTATGTAATTTTCTGTAAATTTTTATAGATAATAAACGGTAGGCTTTCAATAAATGTTGAAGGACTTCCTTGGTGGCTCAGATGGTAGAGTCTGCCTGCAATGCAGGAGACTCAGTTTTGATCCCTGGGTTGGGAAGATATCTTGGAGAAGGGAATGGTTATCCCCTCCAGTATTCTTGCCTGGAGAATTCCATGGAGAAAGGTCCCTGGCAGGCTACAGTCCACGGGGTTGCAAAGAGTCGGACATGACCGAGCGACCAATACTTTCAATAAATGTGGCTTGAAGTGAGTTTAATGAAGCCCAACACTATTACCCACTTTTTAATATTAACTCAAATTGTGACCCTTCGTTCCTAAAATTCTTGAAATTCTCTCAGGATTCTCAGGGGTGCTGCAGTTGCTTTCATGGTCCAGGTAACCTTATTTAATGATCTCATTTGACTGTTTTGTACAAGTGCTAATGAGTAACTTAGTTTGGCAGGCAAGAGAAATCAGGAAAGGGAATTCATAGTTGTTAATAAATAACTTTTTTTCACTGGAAATCAGCAAGAAACCTTACAGACCTGGAAATGAACTGTTAACTTAGTTGCTGCTGCTGTTGCTAAGTCGCGTCAGTCATGTCTGACTCTGTGCGACCCCATAGAAGGCAGCCCACCAGGCTCCTCTGTCCCTGGGATTCTCCAGGCAAGAATACTAGAGTGGGTTGCCATTTCTCCAGTGCATGAAAGTGAAAAGTGAAAGTGATGTCGCTCAGTTGGGTCGACACTTCGCAACCCCATGGACTGTAGCCTACCAGGCTCCGCTGTCCATGGAATTTCCCAGGCAAGAGTACTGGAGTGGGGTGCCATTGTCAGATTGTCAGATGTTTCATATAAACACCTGAAACCTGGAAAAGTTATTATTATTGCTAAAGGAGGAGATAACAGAGGGGAAAAAACAGCGCTTGAACCATCTGATTGAACCAGAGGAAGCGTTTGACTTCCCACTCTGCTGTGGTGTAGGGAAGGGGGCAATCTTTGTGCTCTAATGATAGCATGCTAGCCATTGAAAGAATACAGACTGTGTTGCTTAGTTACAGAAGCACTTGCTTAGAAGAATTACTAAAATTTTCTTTAGAGTGAAAGGGAGAATTAGGCCTATAAGACAAATTTATACAAATAAAATAATGTGTATTCTGATATAAGTCCCTAAATCTGTTCAAGATTGTGTAATAAAAATGTCCAGCCCTTGTTAATTGTGTTGTTTTGCACATGTATTTTAGTAAGACTTAATTTGGTTTTTATTGCTCTGAATGCTTGAAAAATGACCCTATAAGTTCAGGAACAAGAGTTAATTTAAAAATGTAAATGTCCTTTAGTTCAGTTCAGTCACTCAGTCATGTCCTTAATGAGTCAAATGATAATATAGGGTAAGCCACAACTTATGAAATAAACCTAAGTTATTTATTCACCAACATTTGAGTGCCTGTTAGATACATTTTAATAGGGTCTTCTTGTATGTTGCTAGATTTAATTGACTAAATCTTGAAGATTTTTGCATCTGTACTTCTCATGGATATTGATCTGTAATTTCCTTTTTTCCCTTTCTCTTTTTTGTAATGGTTTGCTATCAGGGCAACTCTGGCTTCATACTGTGGAATGAGTTGGGAGGAGTTCCTCTTTTATATTCTGGAGGAGTTTGTATAGAATTAGTATTATGTTTTCAAATGATTCAGATGGTAAATAATCCAACTGCAATGCGGGAGACCCAGGTTTGATCCCTGGGTTGGAAAGATCCCCTGGAGAAGGAAGTGGTTACCCACTCCAGTATTCTTGCCTGGAGAAACCCATAGACAGAGGAGCCTGGCAGGATGTAGTCCATGAAGTTGCAGAGTCTGAGTGACTAACTTTTACTTCTTTGAAATGTTTAGAAGAATTTAAGAGTCTTGTAATCTGGGACGGTTTTCTTTGTAGAAAGGTTTTAAATGGCAAGTTAATGGAAAGTTATTTGGGTTTTTTGTTTCTTCTTAGTTGAATTTTGGTAGTTTGAAATCTGTCAGAGCATTTGTCTTTTGATTTGTAAAATTTTTTGGCATTAAAGTTTTTGAATTAAAGTTCATTTAGTTCCTTATTATACTTTTGAAATTTGAAATATGTATTATTATGTCTCTCATTCATTCCTGATATTGCTTTTATTGTTTTTTTTTTTAAAAAGCTGCTTTTGATTTCTTTCTCTATTATCTTCCCTTTTTTTTTTGTTTCCTATGCTTAATTATCTTGTTTCCTATTACTATAGGTTTAATATGTCCTTTGTCTTAAATTGTTAGATTGATTTCATTCCTTTCTTCCTTTCATTATGTAAGTGTTGATAGCTGTGAACCTCCCCTGCAAGTGCTATTTTAGCAGCATCACATAAATTTTGATATGTTGTATTTTCCTTATTATTTAGTTCAAAATATTTTCCAAATATCTCTTATTATTCTCTAACCCATGGATTATTTAGCAGGGCATTGTTCAGTTTTCAAGTATTTCAGAGACGTTTCCATTTAACTTTCTGGCTATGCCATGCAGCTTGTGGGATCCTAGTTCCCTGAGCCGGGATCTAACTTGCGCCCTCAGCAATGAAAATATAGAGTCTGATGGGCTGCCGTCTATGGGGTCGCGCAGGGTTGGACACGACTGAAGTGACTTAGCAGCAGCAGCAGCAGCAACCACTAGGACCAGTGGGGACTTACCTATTTTTTGTTATTGATTTATAAAATATCGTCTGTCTTGGTAAGTGTTCTATGTGTAGTTGAAAAGAAGATGCATTTTGCTGTTATTTTGGAGCAAGGTCAAATTGATTGATGATGATATTCATTTTTTCCATACCGTTATCAATTTTCTGTCTACTTTGTTCTTCAGTTAGTAAGAAATAAGTATTGAAATACCCAACTATATAATAGTAGAATTTTTTCTCCCATTAGAGATATTATTGTTTTTTTCTCCCATTAGTGCTGTTATCCTATTCTTGTACTTTGAAACTTTATTAATTGTTTATATGCTTAAGATTCTTTTTCTAATGAGCAATTTATGCGCTTTGAAACATTTTTCTTTATCACTGGTAATATTTCTAGTAGTATCTCTTTTTCTGAATTCTATTTTTATTTGATATTGATATAGCCATATCCCTTCTTGCCTTTTAACTTTTTGTCTTCATATATATTTAAAATGGTTTATTGTAGGCAGCATATGGCTAGGTCTTTGTTCTATCCTGTCTCACAGTTTTTGCCTTAATTGAAGGGTTTAGAAAGGAAGAGAGTTCCAGGAAAACATATATTTCTGTTTTATTGACTATGCCAAAGCCTTTGACTGTGTGGATCACGATAAACTGTGAAAAATTCTGAAAGGGATGGGAATACCAAACCACCTGACCTGTCTCTTGAGAAATGTATACGCAGGTCAGGAAGCAACAGTTAGAACTGGACATGGAACACCAGACTGGTTCCAAATAGGAAAAGGAGTACATCAAGGCTGTATATTGTCCCCCTGCTTATTTAACTTATAGGCAGAGTACATCATGAGAAATGCTGGGCTGGAAGAAGCACAAGCTGGAATCAAGATTGCCGGGAGAAATATCAATCACCTCAGATATGCAGATAATACCACCCTTATGGCAGAAAGTGAAGAAGCACTAAAAAGCCTCTTGATGAAAGTGAAAGAGGAGAGTGAAAAAGTAGGCTTAAAGCTCAAGATTCAGAAAACGAAGATCATGGCATCTGGTCCCATCACTTCATGGGAAATAGATGGGTAAACAGTGGAAACAGTGTCAGACTTTATTCTTTTGGGCTCCAAAATCACTGCAGATGCTGATTACAGCCGTGAAATTAAAAGACGCTTACTCCTTGGAAGAAAAGTTGTGACCAACCTAGATAGCATATTCAAAAGCAGAGACATTACATTGCCAACAAAGGTCCGTCTAGTCAAGGCTATGGTTTTTCCAGTGGTCATGTATGGATGTCAGAGTTGGACTGTGAAGAAAGCTGAGTGCTGAAGAATTGATGGTTTTGAACTGTGGTGTTGGAGAAGACTCTTGAGAGTCCCTTGGACTGCAAGGAGATCCAGCCAGTCCATCCTAAAGGATACCAGTCCTGGGTGTTCATTGGAAGGACTGATGCTAAAGCTGAAACTCCAATACTTTGGCCACCTGATGTGAAGAGTTGGCTCATTGGAAAAGACTTTGATGCTGGGAGGGATTGGGGGCAGGAGGAGAAGGGGACGACAGAGGATGAGATGGCTGGATGGCATCAGTGACTTGATGGACATGAGTTTGGGTGAACTCCGGGAGTTGGTGATGGACAGGGAGGCCTGGCGTGCTGCGATTCATGGGTTCACAAAGAGTCGGACATGACTGAGCGACTGAACTGAACTGAGACCATTGTATTTAATATAGTTATCAATGTAGTTGGTTAAAATCTGTCATCTCGCTATGTTCTTTTTGTGCCATTTGTTACTTTTCCTTTCCCCCTCATTTCATGCCTTCTTAACTAGTCTAGCATTTACAGTACATATCCATAACTTAATACTGGCTACATTTGAAGTATACAGATGGGATACTTTATATAACTCATTTTTTGTTGGTATATTTTTGTCATAACTAGTTTAAAGTTATGAGATTTTGTCAAGAATACCATAGAAGTGATTGTATACCTTTCCCATTGAATCATATCAAGAGATACATGATGTTGATATGTGTCATTACTGGTAATTTTGACCTAAACCACTTGGTTATGGTGGTTTCTGCTATGCTGCTCCACTTTGAAGTTAATAATTTTTTCCTTTAAATTAATAACTACCTTGGGAAGTACCGATTTTGGACTATGTCAGTATCTTGTTTCTCCCTCACCTTTTGTTTATAAATTTTAGCTTTCATTGGTAGATCTTCCCTGAAGCAATTATTACTATATTCTCTAAACTCCAGGAGTTGGTCACGGACAGGGAGGCCTGGCGTGCTGCGGTTCATGGGGTCACAAAGAGTCGGACACGAGTGAGCAACTGAACTGAATGATGATTTTTTAAAATTTCCCTTGTTTCTTTTGTATTTATTAATTGAAATTCTATAAAGAAGAGCTGTCCTTTCTCCCCCATTTATTTATTCAGTTAATTATATCAGTCTGGACTCCTTTATTCTGTGGGTTTCAATCCAATATTATTCTTTACCGTTTTGTTGCTCAAATTATTCCGTCTTTGGTTATTGTGAACTCTGTGTTAATTGGTTCCTGTGCCTTTTGATGTGTCATCATCCTTTTTTGTTATCTTTTAAAGAGACTAAAAATGCTGAAAAATTTTGATATTTGCCCATGTGTTTATTCCCTCTAGTGCTTTTCATTCTTTGAGTAGATCTGAATCTCTATTTGGTATTTTCTTTTTGCCCAAAGAACTTCTTTTAATGTATATTGTAGCCCAGGTCTACTCTGATTGAATTTTTTATGCTTCTGTGTGTCTGAAAGCCTTTATTTTGTTTTCATTTTTAATAGTTTTTTTTCCTGTTACAAAATTCTAGTTTGGCATATTTTCTTTTTTATTAATTATTTTTAAGATAGCTCTGCTTTCCCTATTTTTTTTTTTTTTCCCCTTGGCTTGCCTGGTTTCTGACAAGAGTTTTTCTGTTATATTTGTTTGTTTGTAAAGTCTTTTTTACTCTGTATAGTTTTAATATTTTTCTTTATTTCTGGTTTCCAACAATTTGTATATGGGCTTTACCATATGTAGTTTGATAATTACTTGTCTTATTTCATTCATACTGCTTTTTCTATCTCTCTTAATAGCTCTCCTAGTAGGAGATAGCCCTCGTGTTCATTCTACTACTATTGATTTTGTATAGACCCTCATATTATTTCATGTGAGCTAGTTACAGTAGTTTCCTAATAGACTGTGCTTCCTAAGCTATCCATCCTTTCAAATCTATGAGTAAATAGTTTTTTTAGAATAGCATTCTGATTATCATGCATTATTCAGAATCTTTAAATTTTGTTTTATTAGTTGATCAAAAAGATCCAGATTCCTTAGTTTGGTATTGAAGGTTCCAGGTCTTCTCTCTCATCTTGCCTTGTATCTTCCCTTGGTCTTGAAGATCCAAAAGAAAGACTCTTTAATGTTGAAATTTAATAAACAGGACCCTCTGTAGCTGTCCTCAAATCACATGTAGTCTCCTACTAATTTTTAATTTCACGAAACAGGCATTTAGTGTATTGCAGTGTCTTTGTGCCTTTAGTGTCTAGTATTATGTCTGGTAAAGAAAATGTGCACACAGGAATCTTGTCTGACTGACTGACTTAATGCTCTTGTAGTAATAGTTTATTTTCTGTTGTGTTTTAGGCTCATAGTGTATTCACATGTTTGTATAATAATGTTTCTTTGTTACTGGTTAAACCCCACAAATTTAATTTTCTCAGTAATGCTCAAGAATTCCTTATTTAAGCATTTTAATTGTCAATACTTACAGTCTCGAGAAGGGAGGTAAAACCTTTTTCCTCCAAAAATTGCCTGTCTGTTTGATGAATATTTTAACTGTCCAAGTTCTGGAAATGAGAGGCAATGTGTCCCACTGCCTTTTGCATCTGGAATACTGCTACTGGAGAAGAGTGGAGAAATAGCTCCAGAAAGAATGAAGAGGCTGAGCCAAAGTGAAAACAAAACCCAGTTGTATATGTGGCTGGTGATGGAAGTAAAGTCCAATGCTGTAAAGAACAATATTATAGGAATCTGGAATGTTAGGTCCATGAATCACGGTAAATTGGAAGTGGTCAAACAGGAGATGGCAAGAGTGAACATTGACATTTTAGGAATTAGTGAACTAAAATTGACTGGAATGGGCAAATTTAATTCAGATCATTGTGTCTACTACTGTGGGCAAGAATCCCTTAGAAGAAGTGGAGTAGCCCTCATAGTCAGCAACAGTCCTAAATGTAGTACTTGGGTGCAATCTCAAAGATGACAGAATTTGTTTCCAAGGCAAACCATTCAATATCATAGCAATCCAAGTCTATGCCCCAACCACTATGCTGAAGAAGGTGAATTTGAATGGTTCTATGAAGACCTACAAGACCTTCTAGAACTAAACCAAAAAAAAAAAAAAGTCCTTTTCATCACTGGGGACTGGAATGCAAAAGTAGGAAGTCAAGAGATACCTGGAGTAATAGGCAAGTTTGGCTTTGGAGTACAAAATGAAGCAGAGCAAAGGCTAACAGAGTTTTGCCAAGAGAACTCATTAGTCATAGCAAACACCCTCTTACCAACAACACAAGAGATGACTCTACACATGGACATAACCAGATGGTCAATACCAAAATCAGATGGATTATATTCTTTGCTGCTGAAGATGGAGAAGCTCCATACAGACAGCACAAAAAAAGACCAGGAGCTGACTGTGGCTCAGATCATGAACTCCTTCTTGCAAAAAACAGGCTTAAATTGAAGAAAGTAAGGAAAACCACCAGGCCATTCAGGTATGATGTAAATCAAATCCCTTATGATTGTAGAGTGGAAGTGACAAATAGATTCAAGGGATTCAGTTTCATAGAGTGCCTGAAGAACTATGGATGGAGGTTTGTGACATACTACAGGACACAGTGATCAAACCATCCTCAAGAAGAAGAAATGCAAAAAGGCAAAATGGCTGTCTGAGGAGGCCTTACAAATAGCTGAGAAAGGAAGAGAAGTGAAAGGCAAGTGAAGAGGAAAGATATACCCATCTGAATGCAGAGTTCCAAAGAATAGCAAGGAGAGATAAGAAAGCCTTCTTAAGTGCACAGTGCAAAGAAATAGAGGAAAACAATAGAATGGAAATGTCTAGAGATCTCATCAAGAAAATTAGAGATACTAAGGGAACATTTCATGCAAAGATGGGCACAATAAAGGATAAAAATGGTATGGACCTAACAGAAGCAGAAGATATTAAGAGGTGGCAAGAATACACAGAAGAACTATACAAAAAAGATCTTCATGACGCCAGTAACCACAGTGGTGTGATTACTCACCTAAAGCCAGAAATCCTGGAGTGTGAAGGCAAGTGATCCTTAGGAAGCATCATTACGAACAAAGCTAGTGGAGATGATGAAATTCCAGTTGAGCTATTTCAAGTACTAAAAGATGATGCTGTTAAAATGCTGCAATCAATATGCCAGCAAATTTGGAAAACTCAGCAGTGGCCACAAGACTGGAAAAGGTCAGTTTTTATTCCAACCCCAAAGAAAGGCAATACCAAAGAATGTTCAAACTACTGCACAATTGCACTCATCTCACACACTACAATGCTCAAAATTCTCCATGCTAGGCTGCAACAGTGCGTGAACTGAGAACTTTTAGATGTACAAGCTGGGTTTAGAAAAGGCAGAGGAATCGGAGATCAAATTACCAACATCTCCTGGATCATAGAAAAAAGAATTCCAGAAAAGCATCTACTTCTGCTTCATTGACTACACTAGAGCCTTTGACTATGTGGATCACAGCAAACTGGAAAATTCTGAAAGAGATGGGAATACCAGACCACCTCCCCTGCTTTCTGAGTAATCTGTATGCAGACCAAGAAACAACAGTTAGAACTGGACATGGAACAACACGCTGGTTTCAAATTGGGAAAGGAGTACATCAAGACTGTATATTGTCACCCTGCTTATTTAACTTAAATGCAGACTACATCATGTGAAATGCAAGGCTGGTTGTAGCACAAGCTGGAATCAAGATTTCCTGGAGAAGTATCATAACCTCAGATATGCAGAAGACACCACCCTTATGGCAGAAAGTGAAGAAGAACTAAAGAGCCTCTTGATGAAAGTGAAAGAGGAGAGTGAAAAAGTAGGCTTAAAGCTCAAGATTCAGAAAATGAAGATCATGGCATCTGGTCCCATAACATCATGGCAAATAGATGGGGTAACAATGGAAACAGTGACAGACTTTATATTTTGGGGCTCCAAAATCACTGCAGATGGTGTCTGAAGCCGTGAAATTAAAAGATGCTTGCTTCTTGGAAGAAAAGTTATGACCAACCTACACAGCATATTAAAAAGCAGAGAGATTACTTTCCCAACAAAGGTCTGTATTTTCAAAGCTATTGTTTTTCCACTAGTCATGTATGGATGTGAGAGTTGGACCATATAGAAAGCTGAGTGCTGAAGAGTTGATGGTTTTGAACTGTGGTGTTGGAGAAGACTCTTGAGAGTCCCTTGGATTTCAAGGAGATCAAACCAGTCCATCCTAAAGGAAATCAACCCTGAATATTCATTGGAAGGGTGATACTGAAGCTGAAGCTGCATTACTCTGGCCACCTGATGCAAAGAACTGACTCATTGGAAAAGCCCCTGATCGTGGGAAAGACTGAGGGCAGCAGGAGAAGGGGACAACAGAGGATAGATGGGTGGATGGCATCACTGACTCGATGGACATGAGTTTGAGCAAGCTCCAGGAGTTGGTGATGGACAAGGAAGCCTGGTGTGCTTCAGTCCACGGGGTTGTAAAGAGTCGGACACAACTGAACTGAGTCAGAGCTATGGTTTTGCCAGTAGTCATGTATGGATATGAGAGTTGAACCGTAAAGAAGGCTGAGTACCGAAGAATCGATGCTTTCAAATTGTGATGCTGGAGAAGATTTTTGAGAGTCCCTTGGAATGCAAGAAGTTCAACCTGTCAATCCTACAGGAAGTCAACCCTGAATATTCATTGGAAGGACTGATGCTGAAGTGAAACTCCAATATTAACTTAACTCCAAGTTAACTCCAATCTTAACTCCAAGTTAAGAGCCAACTCATTGGTAAAAACCATGATGCTGGGAAAGATCAAGGACAGGAGCAGAAGGGATGAGAGAGGATGAGATTATTGAATTGCATTATGGACTCATTGGACAGTTTGAACAAACTCTGGGAGATAGTGAAGGACAGGGAAGCCTGCATGCTCTAGTCCATGGAGTCACAATGAGTTGGACACAATTGAGCAACTGAACAACAACAACAGAAACAGGTTTACAGTTCCTCACTAAGCTATCATATTGGTATATGTAGTTAGAGGTTACTATTTTTCACCACTGTATAATATTCCACAGTGTGAATATACCACAATTTTATTCCATTGTTTTGGGCTGGACAATAGCAAATCCTGGTTCAAACTTCATTTATTACTGTTGGAATGCAAATGAGTACAGCCACTTTGGAAGACAGTGGCAGTTTCTTGCAAAGCTGAACACAGTCTTACCATAAAATCTATCAGTCATGCTTATCTTTACCCAAATGAGTTAAACTTGCTGCTAAGTCACTGCTGTGTCCGACTCTGTGCGACCCCATAGATGGCTGCCCACCAGGCTCCCCCATTCCTGGGATTCTCCAGGCAAGAACACTGGAGTGGGTTGCCATTTCCTTCTCCAGTGCATGAAAGTGAAACGTGAAAGTGAAGTTGCTCAGTCGTGCCCGACTTAGTGACCCCGTGGACTGCAGCCTACCAGGCTCCTCTGTGCATGGGATTTTCCAGGCAAGAGTACTGGAGTGGGGTGCCATTGCCTTCTCTTACGTCCATGCAAAAAACTGTACACAAAATATTTTTAGTTGTTCTATTCATAATTGCTAAAAATTGTAAGTAACCAAGATATGCTTCAATAAATACGTGAATAATAAAGTGGTATACCCATACAATGGAATCTTGTTCAGTGGTAAACGAAATGCATATTTCTGAATGAAAGAAATTAATCTGGAAAAGCTGTGTATCGTGTGATTCTAACTATACAACATTCTGGAAAAGGCAGAAGTAAAAGATCAGTAGTTGCCGGGGCCCTAGTACAGGAGAGTCAGATCAATGAGTAGTGAAACACTGAAGATTTTTATTTTTAGGTCAGTAAAACTTATATATGATACTATAATCATGGGTACAGGCTATTATGCATTTACCAGAATCTACAGAACTGGACAACACAAAGAGTGGATGGATGTCAGTGTAAAATACGGACTTTTAGTTGATAATCTATAAATGTTGGTTCATCAACTGTAATGCACAATGTTGGATGTTAGTAATAGTGGAAACTATGGGGAAGGTGGTATATAAGAACTCTGTACTTAATTTGCAGTTTTCCTGTAAACCTGAAATTGCTCCAACAAACAAAGAAAACCCTACTGTTAATACTGACACCACTGTTTCCTTAATCAAAGTTGAAGTTGCTACCTTAGCCCACAAGACTAAATAAATCTGACTCTGGGCTACTTCATCTATCACTTCCTTCGTTACTCATTATTCCAATTACATTGGCTTTCTGTTGGGTTTTGATCTACTTTCTTGCCTCAGAGTCTTTGTATTCGCTGTTCACTCAGCTTCCCCCAGATATTTCCATTGTTTCTTTCCTCTTCCATTATTCAGGTGTGTATATTCAAATGCTACTCCATTGGGATTATTTTCCTTTTCTGCTTACTATCAATACCTCTGATCTCTCCTTCCCACCATCAGACTCTTTCCATTGCTTTATTTTCTTTTATAGCTTTTATACATCCTCAATTCAGTTCATTTCAGTTGTTCAGTCGTGTCCCACTCTTTGCAACCCCATGAACCACAGCACGCCAGGCCTTCCTGTCCATCACCAGTTCCTGGAGTTCCCCCAAACTCGTCCATTAAGTCGGTGATGCCATCCAACCATCTCATCCTCTGTTGTCCCCTTCTCCTCCTGCCCTCAATCTTTCCCAGCATCAGGGTCTTTTCCAATGAGTCAGCTCTTCACATCAGGTGGCCAAAGTATTGGAGTTTCAGCTTCAATATCAGTCCTCCCAATGAATATTTAGGACCAATTTCCTTTAGGATTGACTAGTTGGATCTCCTTGCAGTCCAAGGGACTCTCAAGAGTCTTCTCCAACACCACAGTTCAAAAGCATCAGTTCTTCGGTGCTCAGCTGTTTTATAGTCCAACTCTTACATCCATACATGACCACTGGAAACACCATAGCCTTGACACTAGATGGACCTTTGTTGACAAAGTAATGTCTCTGCTTTTTAATATGCTGTCTAGGTTGGTCATAACTTTCCTTCCAAGGAGTAAGCGTCTTTTAATTTCATGGCTGCAATCACCATCTGCAGTGATTTTGGAGCTCCAAAAAATAAAGTCAGCCACTGTTTCTACTGTTTCCCCATCTATTTCCCATGAAGTGATGGGACCAGATGCCATGATCTTCGTTTTCTGAATCTTGAGCTTTAAGCCGACTTCTTCACTCTCCTCTTTTACTTTCATCAAGAGGCTCTTTAGTTCTTCACTTTCTGCCATAAGGTTAGTATCATCTGCGTATCTGAGGTTATTGATAATTCTCCCAGCAATCTTGATTCTAGCTTGTGCTTCTTCCAGCCCAGTGTTTCTCATGATGCACTCTACATATAAGTTAAATAAGCAGGGTGACAATATACAGCCTTGACGTACTCCTTTTCCTATTTGGAACCAGTCTGTTGTTCCATGTCCAGTTCTAACTGGTGCTTCCTGACCGGCATGCAGGATTCTCAAGAGGCAGGACAGGTGGTCTGGTATTCCCATCTCTTTCAGAATTTTCCACAGTTTGTGGTGATCCACACAGTCAAAGGCTTTGACATAGTCAATAAAGCAGTAATAGATGTTTTTCTGGAACTCTCTTGCTCTTTCGATGATCCAGCGGATGTTGGCAATTTGATCTCTGGTTCCTCTGCCTTTTCTAAAACCAACTTGAACATCTAGAAGTCCACGGTTAACATATTGCTGAAGCCTGGTTGGAAAATTTTGAGCATTACTTTACTAGTGTGTGAGATGAGTGCAATTGTGTGGTAGTTTGAGCATTCTTTGGCATTGCCTTTCTTTGGGATTGGAATGAAAACTGACCTTTTCCAGTCCTGTGGCCACTGCTGAGTTTTCCAAATTTGCCGACATATTGAGTGCAGCACTTTCATAGCATCATCTTTCAAGATTTGAAATAGCTCAACTGGAATTCCATCACCTCCGCTAGCTTTGTTTGTAGTGATGCTTCCTAAGGCCCAATTGACTTCACATTCCAGGATGTCTGGCTCTAGCTGAGTGTGAGTGATCACACTATTGTGATTATCTGGGTCGTGAAGATCTTTTTTGTACAGTTCTTCTGTGTATTCTTGCCACCTCTTCTTAATATCTTCTGCTTCTATTAGGTCCCTACCATTTCTGCCCTTTATTGAGCCCATCTTTGCATGAAATGCTCCCTTGGTATCTCTTAACTTTCTTGAAGAGATCTCTAGTCTTTCCCATTCTGTTGTTTTCCTTTATTTCTTTTCATTGGTTGCTGAGGAAGGCTTTCTTATCTCTCCTTGCTGTTCTTTGGTACTCTGCATTCAAATTGGTATATCTTTCCTTCTCCTTATACCCTCACCTTGGTTATATATTGTTTATTTTTCCTTATTAAAATACAAGTTCGCTGAGGGCAGCAAACTTTTTTCTTGCCTTGTCCCTCTTTTTCCTGATTGTGTCTTCAATTCCTAGAATAGTGTCTAACACACAGTAGGTGCTTAATAAACATTTGTAGAGTGAATCAATGAAGTCTATGTTCTCTCTGTAGGAAGTCAAAGTTAAAAAAATTGCTTAGTAAGTATGGAATGTGAGTCATAAAATGTTTCTTATTAATGGCTGGTGTCATCAATATGATAACATGGTGCATTCATTTTCACTAAAAGGTACATTTGCTCCACAGCCAGGAAACTTCTATTTATGGTTTGAAAACTGCTCTTCATGTATAGTGTAGGAGAGACTGCTCATTTTATGTCTTGAATCTGTCCCCCTCTCCACTTTCCTCTTTAGATTAAAAGATGTACAAAAACATTGAAAAATCACAAAATACAAATATATAAAGTAGAAAAGAAAAACCACTTTTAAACTTAGCCAGAGACAAGTCACTGTTAAGATATTGATTATTATTCTTCAGAACCGTCTGAAATGAATTTATATTTTTAAAGTAATATTTGATGCCGGGGTCCAGCCCTGGTGGATCCAGGGAATTTGAAGCGGGGATGGAGTCGGCGAAGAGAAACTTATTTATTTAGAAATATACAGAGAGATTAGGAAAGAATAATGTAGTAGGAAAATTAGTGGAGAAAAGATGCTGAATAACTTGGTTTACGTGGAAAACCAGTAAAGTTCCACGCAAGGAACTTGCACCGTCTATGTTAGGCCGCCGGCGCCTGCTTGAATATCGGAGGGTGCCCCGCCTCGGGCTCCCTCTCAGGTGGGTCTTAGAGGCCAGGGCAAATAAATAGACTAGGTGAGCCTCCCTGTTCGAAGGGATCAGCCTGCAAAGGAGAGGGAGGGAGAGGGAGAAAGAGAGAGAGTCTACACGGGGGGAGCCAGATTTCCAAGAAAACCCGTTCAAGAAGCTGGTCTGAGAAACTGGTCCATCCTTTATTGTCTGGGAAAGCTTTTTATGCTTTTGGTTGTACGTAGAGATCAATGGATAATACAAAGTTATGCAGCATCAGCAGCCCTGACTCTTATCGAGACCAGGCTTTCTCTCTGTATACCTAGCTGTGTACACAAGTCTTAGGTGATTTACATCATCTTCTGGCCAGGAGGCCTATTAACATTTTATGGCCCTTTTCTGATAAGGGTCTGTCAACCAGAAAACTTATTTGCCTTAAAAGTGTTGTTCTTACTAAAGTCTGGTGACACTCTCAGAAGGCACTAATTAAGGTTACATTCTTATATAGCAAGGACACAACAATTTATAACAAGGAAAGAGGAGTACAGTGATTTATAACAGAGAAAGTTCACTAACTCAAAAGTCTAGTATTGCTAACATCAAAACTACTATATTCCTTTTTCTATATCCCAATTACATTGATTAATATCCTCCAGGTGCCTAAAAGATAAAGAATATGGAGGCCTGGCAGCAGTCATTGACTCAACAATGAAAACCCATCACCAGTATAATTTTTAGCTTTTTAGAAAAGGCTCTGTATCTTTAAGATGCTTTAAGCTGCGTGCCTCTTCTCTCCCTCCCTCCCTCTCTCTCTCTCCCTCTCTCCCCCTCTCCCTCCCTCTCTCTCTCTCTCTCTCTCTCTCCCTCCCCCTCCATCAGAGGGGTTTGAGCTGAGACACTCCTTTTATCTGTAGGAGACTGTTAACTGGGGTGCTAAGTTAACTCTTTCCAGAGAAAGGTGGTCAGGGATAGCCCCCTGTTATGTCGGAAGAGTGGAGAGCACAGTACAATAAAGCAGGCAGACTCTGGTTTTTGGGGTAGATGCTCAGGAAAATCCAGGGGTACCCCTGAAGCCTGATCTCAGCCTTTGCTTTTTGCCAGGCCCTCTTCCTCATGACGTTTGCCATGGGCGGGATTCCCCATGCTGGCTCCCGGCAATTTGGATCATATATAGTAAAATAAATGTTTAGAAGTACTAGATAACTGGACATAATATAGAAATAATAAATAGTATGAAAGTATTTTATGAACTCCTTCAATATTTAATATCCTGTCTTTTCTGAATTGTAACACAAGGTCTTATCCTGGCACAGTATTGATTAGTGCAGAGTTTATCATATATTCAGAATTGTCAGATGTTTCTGACTATTTGCATATGAAGAAAAAAAGCTTGAGCAGTTATGAGTGTTGCTCTAAAGAAGAGAGATCTTAAGCTTCTTTTTTTCCCCCACACTAAAAATGTTTTGTACATTTAATAGGACATTTTGGATTAGTTTTGAAAATATTTTAGATTTTCCTGGAAGCTGTCTTTTATTATAAACGTCCCTGAAGTTTTTTAGATCTTTTTCATTGGACTGAAAAAAATTCAGTTCCAAAGGGAAAATGTTTTTCATGTCTTAAAATGTATACATGGGTTTTGGGGAAAATCTAAAAATAAGTTTCAAATTTAACTCAGCAATATATATAATTTACTCATGAGTTTATTGTAGTTCATGGACTAACAGATCAAACTTAAAAATCAGGTTATTTTTGTGTGCTGATGCTGTTAAAAAATTAAATCATATTTCCTGAGTTTTAAGCATTTTCAAAACCATAATTACTAGATTGTAAGAAAAAAGTATTAGTAGATGACACTCTCCTTAATGTATCAGAGTTAACATGATTTCCTGATGTTGCAGTGTTGTATTGTTAGAGGATGATTTTCTGGAGAGAATATATGCTCAAAATAATTCGTTATCATATGGATGGTGATTTACATAAATCAAAAAGGATTTAACTTAATTTGAATCAAAGTAATTATATTCTGCATTTAAAAAACAGTTATTTTTTAGTTTAATGTTAGATAGTCATATGTAAGTTCCTGTCATAAGATACTGGTAATTCATCTGCTTCTGTGTTCATGGGTATCAAACTGGTATCCTGAATACTGTTAAAAAAAAAAAAAAGTCCACAGATATGTTTGATAACGCAGTGTTTTGTTCTGTTTTAACCTAAAAATTAGTTGTTAGTATTTGAACATTAGATTTTATATGGAAATATAAATTTCTAGGTTTTTTTTTGAAAGGTGTGAGGATTGGACAGTATTTGAGTGAATGCATTCATTTGAGGATTGATAGTATTTCTCATCGCAACATTGCAGTGATAGCCTGGGGCAGTTTTGGCAATGTTACACAACAAAGGACATTTGTTAATGTCTAGATGATTGTCATGACTGGTGGGGAGGTGCTCTTGGCATCTTTTGGCTAAAAAGATGAGGCATGCTGCTGATGCACAGGACACCTTTCTACAGCAAAGAATTATCTGGTCTAGAATATTTCAGTATTGAGTTTGAGGAGTCCTGTAATATAGCAGTCATTGAGCTGAGTTGAATCATATCTGTTTCATATAAGCTATAGTTAGCCATAGTCTCCTCTCAACTTGCTTTATTTATTTGCTGGGACTCTCATATACTTGAATTTGTGCATCTTCCTTGAAAGTAGTAGGAGTTCCTTTCATAGGAATTGAAACAACTTTGAGTATTACTAGAAAAGTTGTGGCAAATACAGAAAACATTTGTTACTTGTGGCATGAAGAGTATTAGCATCTAAATTTTATTTTCCCCCGTTATCATTTATTCTTTCAGTTAACATAGTGCTGTGTACTAGGTACTACACAATATGCGGAGGAGATAAACAGCTGCTTACAATTAAAGACTTTTTTTTCTTTTTTATTAGAGAATTGTTCTGTTTATCATTAATGCTTTCTGTATCTCTGATAATTTTCCTTGCTTTGAAGTTGGCTTTGTCTGAAATTTGTGTAAATATTTCAGCTCTCTTTTGATTAACATTAACATTGTATTTATCTATCCCTTTATTCTTAATCCACCTGTGTCTGTAAAGTAGGTTTTTAAAAGACTGTACTGTTCAGTGGGGCTGGGGGGCAGGGTCTTATTTCTTAAGTCCCCTCTGATAGTCTCTGTCTTGCATTCACTTTCATATTAAAAGCGTTTATTGATTTAGTTGGATTGATACCAGCCATATTTGGAACTGTTTTCTATAACTTGTTCTCTATTTTTTTTTTGTCTTAAATCATTTTTCTGCATTATCTGGGTTTAATTGAGCATTTTGTATTATTTCATTTTTTCTCTCCTTAGCATATCATTTATACTTGTATTATTATTATTATTTTTTTGCTTGTATGTATGTATGTTTGTGATTGCCCTGGAGTTTGTGGTGTAAATTTACAGCTAATATAAGTCCACCATCAAATAACACTATACCACTCAGTGTGGTTGCTTATAACAGAATATTCCCAGTTCTTCTCTCCTGTCCCTTATAACACTGCTGTCATTCATTTCATTTATCCTTAATGTATAGTTACCCAGTATATTGTTGCTCTTCATACTTTTAAGAAACTGTTATCTGTTAGATCAATTAAGAGTTTAAGAATATAAAAGATTTTATTTTATCTTATTCCTTCTCTATTGTTCTTTTCTCTGTGTAGAGCTAAGTTTCTGACTTACATCATTTTCCCTCTTTCTGAAGAACTTATTTTAATATTTCTTGAAACACCGGTCTATTGGTGACAGATTCCCTCATTTCTGTTTATCTAAGGAGGTCTTTATTTCTCCTTTACTTTGAAGGATAATTTCATTGGGTACAAACTTTTAGGTTGGTGATTTTTTTTTTTCCTCTCATCACTTTGTAAGTATTCCATTCCATTTTCTTCTTGCCTGCATCATTACTGAAGAGAAGTCCAGTGTATTTACCTTGTTCCTATATAGGTAAAGTTCCCCCTGCCTCCCCGGCCTCTGTCTTCCTTCAAAATTTTATCTTTGATTTTCTGTATATGATTTTGAATATGATATGCCTAGGTGAGAATAGGAGGGGACTTTTATCTTCACTCTGAGAACCTGCAGTGGGACTCCTGGGGGTAAAGCACAAGGATTCCAATTTTTCCATATCCTTGCCAACATTGTTTTGTTTTGTTGTTTGCTTTTGTTTACAGCCATCTTCAGGGGTGTAAAGTAGTACCTCATGTAACTGATTTGCATTTTTAAATGATTAGTGATGTTGAACAGCTTTCATGTGTTTATTGTTCATTTGCATATCTTTGGGAAAATGTTCAGTTTCTTTACCCACTTTTAAATTGTTTTTTTTGGTTGCTGTTGAATTATGGAAGCTCCTTATACATTTGGGCTGTTAATCCCTTCCCAGATACATGATTTGTCAATATTTCCCCCTATTCTATGGGTTGCCTTTTCATTCTCTTGATAGTGTCCTTTATACACATAAGTTTTCAATTTTGAAATCTAGTTAATCTGTTTTTTCTTTGTTGCTTAGGATGTGACAGTAATATGCCCTACACCCATTTTTTAGTTTTATGCACTTTATTTACTTCTCTTTAGTTCAGTTCTGGAGAAGGCAATGGCACCCCACTCCAGTACTCTTGCCTGGAAAATCCCATGGACGGAGGAGCCTGGTAGGCTGCAGTCCATGGGGTCGCGAAGAGTCGGACACAACTGAGCGACTTCACTTTCACTTTTCACTTTCATGCACTGGAGAAGGAAATGGCAACCCACTCCAATGTTCTTGCCTGGAGAATCCCAGGAATGGGGGAGCCTGGCAGGCTGCCGTCTATGGGGTCGCACAGAGTCGGACACAACTGAAGCGACTTAGCAGCAGCAGTTCAGTTCAGTCGCTCAGTCGTGTCCGACTCTTTGCGACCCCATGAATCGCAGCACGCCAGGCCTGCCTGTGCATCACCAACTCCCGGAGTTCACTCAGACTCACGTCCACCGAGTCAGTGATGCCATCCAGCCATCTCATCCTCTGTCGTCCCCTTCTCCTCCTGCCCCCAATCCCTCCCAGCATCAGAGTCTTTTCCAGTGAGTCAACTCTTCGCATGAGGTGGCCAAAGTACGGAGTTACAGCTTTAGCATCATTCCTTCCAAAGAACACCCAGGGCTTATCTCCTTCAGAATGGACTGGTTGGATCTCCTTGCAGTCCAAGGGACTCTCAAGAGTCTTCTCCAACACCACAATTCAAAGCATCAATTCTTCAGCGCTCAGCCTTCTTCACAGTCCAACTCCCACATTTACTTGCTCAGTATTTCCAACTTCACCCCTCCAAAAAAGGAAAAATGATGAGAGAGCCAATCGAGCTTTTATAAATAAGTTTTTGAAGACAGAAAAACGTTAAGAATAATCTAAATTGCCCATACAGTCCTTTCAGACAGAATGAGGAGAAAAATATGTATCCTTTTGGAGTAAAATTAAGAAGCAGTTTTTGATTTCTGACTCTCACTTTACATATTTATATAACATCAGAACACATGCATATTTGAAAGCATATATATTTTGAGGTAAGGTGACCCTCAAATTAAGATCTATCTGATATTATTTTGAATTTGATTTAAAAATTAGTAAGCTCTTTCTGAAGTATAGAATGTACAAATGTAAATGTGGTTAAATTTGTTAATTAAAAATATATAATATTGGTTGATAACGATTTACAGTCAACATGTTAATGTTATCAGATGTCATTTTCTTTTTTTCTTTAGGTATAATTGACATAAAACCATATATTAGCTTCAGGTGTACAACATAGTTCAGTATTTGTAAGATGCCATTTTCAAAGAAGAGTTTCAGATTTTGTTTAACTTTTACTTTGTGAGAAAAAATATAGTTATGATATAAAATGTTTTATCTCCCAGAAATTCTTACATTTTTATGTTGATCAATTTACAGGTGAATTATGTAACCTCATTACGCTGGATGTAGCTCACAATCAACTTGAACACCTTCCAAAGGAGATTGGAAACTGCACACAGATAACCAACCTTGACTTGCAGCACAATGAATTGTTAGACCTCCCAGATACTATTGGTATGAAAAAAGAAAGAAGATACTGTTAATATTATTTCTAGCTACTTGGACATTAAAATCTGTTTCAATAAATAAAGGATTAAAATTCAGCATTGTTGAAGTGGTAAAACTTCTAAAAGATAGTATTTTAAAATCATTTTTTATTTCCACTTCTAGGAAAGGAAAATAAGTTTTAGGACATGAGCTCAGTTAAATGGTAAACAAGATAGAATATTGAGTAACGTGTATATGTTTTATAACTCTGTGCTTAAATTGCAGAATGGGTGCGTTTTCTGTTTTTGCTTATTTCTGAAATGTTGCATGCTCTTGTGTAGGGTGTGGTCCCTTCTATGCTAAAATAGACCACACTGAAAAATAAGATCATTGCTGTTTAGTTTTTAAAACATGGCAAGTACATTTTAAAGTTTGCTCATATGTAATATTGAGGGATTAAAAGAAAAGATGTCTCAAAATGCATAATGTGTTTTGACAACATAGTCAAACTACAGAAAGTTGATGTGTTCTGTATTTATAAATTCTTGTTTATATTTCTGAATGCCCCCAAATTTATACAAACAATAGAGGGAATTTAAAAATTTTTGGATGCTTTTAGTTATCACTGTGGTATGAGGAAACTATTAGGTTTATTTTAAAAAGTATTCTGTACTTAGTTTATGTAATTTTAGTAATGAATTTTTATAAGGTTCTATTACTAAATTGCATGAGGCCTATGATAATGTTATCTTTCTCCAGAGAATTTTTATTTGCTTCTCTCAGGTACCTAGAGTGACCACTTTAGTCCATCCATGTTCTGAGGTTTGTGATTTTTCTGGTCCTCTCAAGTGATTCAGAGGCAAACTGCAGAGTAATTGGAGGGCCGTTTTAATTCTGATTGACCCCTCATGCTAGGGTGCAGCCCTGTAGGGTCCTAGTTGATGCTGATTACTAGACTCTTCACCCTTGGCAGGCTCTAGATTTTGACTCTTGGCAAAACATGCCTTTGCCTTCCAGTTACATCTTCTGTTTAGGAGACCGGTCTTAGGACAAAAATCTCCCGTGCTTTGCTTGTTTCTGGGTTCCCAGCTGGTTTCCAGCCTGGTTACTGCTAGTCATTATCATGCTCGTTTTCTGATTTTTGTTTTAGAAGTGTTCTTAGTTTTCTGCAATGGGAGAGTTTGCTTGAATTACCTTGAATTACTTTCTGCTTCATTACTTGAAGCAGAAGCAATTGTAGCAGAATTTTTTAAAAATGTTACAGTAGACTGTCTCTGGTAACATAACAACTATTCACAGAAAAGTTAATCTGAGACCTCTTCAGGTTATAATAGCTAGCCATTAGAACCTGTATCTTTCTGATTCTTGTCCCCTCGAGTCTAGAACAAAAAGACAGAAAAACACAAAATAAATGAAAAAAGTCATGGGAGACAGCACTAGAAGTTCTAGAAAGAGAATAGAGGTAAGACAATGAAGCTATAAAATATAATTTAATACTGTTTCCCTGAACTTGACAAAAACCCGGATAATAAGATTGAAGTTTCTTACCAAGATGAAATAATGAAAAAAGGTACATTCTGGTAGGAGTTTTAAAAATTAAGTTTACTAATTTTTAATAAACGATATGGGCTTCCCTGGTGACTCAGCAGTAAAGAATCTACCTGCCAGTGCAGGGGACTCAGGTTTGATCCTTCGGTTGGGAAGATCCCCTGGAGAAGGAAATGGCAACCCACTCCAGTGTTCTTACACGGGAAGTCCCATGGACAGCGGAGCCTGGAGAACTGCAGTCCATGGGGCTGCAAAAGAGTTGATCACGATTTAGCAGCTAAACAAGAATAAACAGTATGTTCGTGTGTAATGTTATAAAACCTTTGTCTAGTTTCAGTTTCAGAGTAATGCTGACTGTATATGGTAAGTTGGGAAGTTTTCCCTACTCATCAGTTTTTGGAAAAGTTTGTATAAAATTGGCGTATTTCTTCCTTTAATATTTGATAAAGTTCATTGATGTAGCCACCTAGTCAGGATTTTTCTTTATTGGAATTTTTTTTTTTAAACAATTTCAGTTTTTTTGATAGACATAGGGCTATTTAGGTTATCTGTTTCTTTTTGAGAAAACTTGATCATTTGTGTCTTTCATAGAATGTGTTCATTTCATTTGTCACATTTAATGGGGATAAAATTGTTCATAACATTTGCTTATTATTTCAATGTCTATAGAATCTGTGGTAATGCCATTTCTCTCTTTTCTGATATTGGCAATTTATATCTTCTCTCTTTTCCTAATCAGTCTGGCTAAAGGTTTATTAATTTTATCAGTTTCATTGATTGTCTCAAATTATTAATTTTACTCTATTTTTCCCTTTGTTTTTATTTCATTGATTTCCACTTTGACCTTTCTCATTCCTGTTTGTCTGCTTACTTTGATTTTATTTGCCCTTTTCCTAGTTTCTTATAGTGGAAGATTGAGATTATTGATTTAAGACCTTTCTTCTCTTATCATAGAGTCAGTTCAGTTCAGTTCAGTTCAGTCTCTCAGTCATGTCCGACTCTTTGTGACCCCAGGGACTGCACCACGGCAGGCCTCCCTGTCCATCATCAACTCCCAGAGTTTACTCAAATTCATGTCCATTGAGTCAGTGATGCCATCCAATCATCTCATCCTCTGTCATCCCCTTCTCCTCTCACCCTCAATCTTTCCCAGCCATTTAGTGCTATAACATTTCCCCTTATGTACCACTAACAACATCCCACAAATTGACATGTTGTGTTTTATTTTTTGTTTTGTCCAAAACACTTTCTAATTTGCCCTTTTGTTTTCTGTGATCTATATGTTACTGAAAAGTTTGTTATTTAGTTCCCAACTTCTAACGGTTTTCCAGGGGTCTCTCTGTTTCTGATTTCTAATTTCATTGTGGTTGAGAACATACTTTGTGTGACTTGAATCATGTAAATATATTGAGACTTTTCTTATGGCTCAGTGTATGGTCTATCTTGATAAGTATTCCATGTGCAATTGAATATGTATTCTACTTTTGTTGAGTAGAGTAATGTGGATGAGGTAGTCAGTGAATTTATTGTACTGCTAGCCCTTTTTGGTCATTTTTTCCTCCCAATTTTTATTAGTTATATTGTTAGGATGTGCAGCATTTATGGTATATCTTGTTAAGCCAGTCTCTAGTTTAGTCTTAATTGTTCACCAACAGTGCTTGCTGTTGCCATAGTTGTTCAAGTTATTTCTTAGTTGGTTAAAGTCAGTCTTACAGTAATTTTCTCAGAAATCATTCCTAAACAGTGAAAGTGAAGTCACTCAGTCCTGTCCGACTCTTTGCAACCCCATGGACTGTAGCCTACCAGGCTTCTCCATCCATGCGATTTTCCAGGCTAGAGTACTGTAGTGGGTTGCCATTTCCTTCTCCAGGGGATCTTCCCCACCCAGGGATCAGACCAGGGTCTCCCACATTGTAGGCAGACGCTTTACCATCTGAGCCACCAGGGAAGACTTACTAACAGTAGTTTTCTAGTTTTTGTATGTTTGTAACCTTTATATTTAAAGAACTCTTTGATGGATATAAAAATCATTGGGTTCAACTTCCTTTCCTTGAGCATCTCAGGAGACCTAAAAGGTAGCTCTTTTGTCTTCTGGAATTGAATATGCAACAGTATGAGGCAGTCTAATTGGTTTTTTCCTCATTATAATGACTTAATCTTTGTTTCTGGCCACCCAAAGAGTTATTTCTTTATTTCTAAAGTTCAAGAACTCTACTATATTTCTAAGTGTTAATCTTTCAGGTTCCCATTTCCTTGGGATACTCTGAACCAGTTCAGTAATAAAGGTTTAATTTTTACTTCAGTATAAATCACCTATTGATGTGTTTACTTTGTTGTATGTTCTTATGTTGAAATATGTAAGTTTGCTTATTTTAAACAAGAAACTGATTTTGATAGTAAAGGAGAAAAGAAAGAATAACGCATTTTAACATCACTTTTCAGTGAATGACACATAAAGGCACTTTAAAAAGAGACTTCTTTTATAAAATTAAAGGCTTCTCAGTCTTAGAAAAGTAAAGGTTGTTTACTCTAGCAAATCAGGGCAACTGAAATTAAAGATGCTTGAAATGTTATAAATTTATGGCCTTATCTCTCTCATTGATGCTTAATTATTGTGTATTTCCTAAGATACTGTAGATGCAGATACTTTATTGTTCCTTGAGCATATCAGGCAAGTTCCAGCCTCAGGGTCTTTGTACTTCTCAGTTTCTCTGCTTAGAACTTTTTTTCCTAAATATACACATAATTTCCTCTACTCTTTCAACTAATCAAATGGATATATCAAGTTCTATAAAGGGCATGGTTATCAATCAGTCCTGTTCTTCAGTTCAGTTGCTCAGTCGTGTCTGACACTTTGTGACCCCATGGACTGCAGCATGCTAGGCTTCCCTTTCCATTATGAACTCCCAAAGCTTGCTCAAACTCATGTCCATCGAGTCGGTGATGCCATCCAACCATCTCATCCTCTGTCGTCCCCTTCTCCTCCTGCCTTCAGTCTTTCCCAGCACCAGGGTCTTTTCCAAGAAGTCAGTTCTTCACATCAGGTGGCCAAAGTATTGGGGTTCCAGCTTCATCATCAGTCTTTCCAATGAATATTCAGGACTGATTTCCTTTAGGATGGACTGGTTTGATCTCCTAGCTGTCCAAGGGACTCTCAAGAGTCTTCTCCAACTTAGCATTTGTGAAATGACTCAGGAAATGTGCATCAGATACTATTATCTGGGTACTTTGGCAGAGGATTTGAGGGAGGGGTCTGTTCCAGAAAGGCCCTGTAGGGTCCTGTTCTTACTCTCAAATATTCTAACAGTATTTCATTATTTAATATTTTATGCATGTATTGGTTTCCCTATCTTGCTCAATAACAATGGGGGGGGTGCAGTTATAAAGTACTGAAATAATTAGTGTTGGCAAATAGAGAAGGCATAAGTTGTAGAGGATGATAAAACAATCCAGTTAGTAAGACTAGGGTCTTTTGGATTCACTACCTCTGACAGAGGATAGCGTCTCCATGTATTCTTTCTCCTGGCTTTCTTAATTTTGAATTTCTGTCAGAAGTAATTCTTCTATATTTCAAGTGTGCTTGTTAATATGAAAACATTTGACTTCATTATTAATCGAGTAATTGACATGTTATATCAGAAAAATACAAGTGCCTCACTTCTAACATACTCTACATGGTCAGATTACAAATATGTATTGGAAATCAAAAGGAACTAAAACATAAATGATAATAAAAATTTATATATCTCATTTATAAATTTTTATAATAAATATAAATATGCTTTGATAGTTGTCAGCAAACTAAATACAGCAGTTATCCCAAGTAATAGCAAAGTGAGTTAAGTATTGTTTGTTGAAAGTTTTTATAATATTATAGTCATTTATCATATACCGTGTTTATTAAGATAGTTCTTTGCCTTTCTCCATCCCTCTCATCCCCCATATTTTGATTGTATTGCAGAAGGTTGAGATTTGATGAGAAATCTGAACATGCAGGTCTTGATCTGTTACAAATCTCAACAGTCATAATTGACCTTTGAGATTCTCTCTGTCATCTATTGGAGAAGAGCAATTCACCCCAAACCTTCAGTGACAAACTTAGCTGGAGTATAATGCTGATACTTTCCTTTTTTCCCCCCCTGGTTTACTAGTTGAAAAGTATAACTTAAAATGAAAACCAAACAAAAAACCCAACACCTGTCTTGGAGAGTTGATGCTAGTCCCACAGGAGTTGCCCTGTTCTCTTCCCTGGACCAAAGAAACTTGCACTGAATTTACAATTGAAAATAAAATGTTTTATCACCGTACAGTCACTTTTCCAAAAATCGCTTTAATTATTTGCCTTTTTTTTTTTTTTCTCACAAGTAGATCCAGATATTTTTAACTCTCTTTTTTGCTTAAGATATAAATACTTCTAGAGTAGCTGTCACTCCTTGACAATAAGCAATGCCATTTACTTTCAGGCTGGGCAGTGCCAAGATTACTGACAACTCAGGCTGTGGAGAAGAGGCAGAAGGAACTGGGGAGAGGGGCACAGCTGATTGCGGTTAAGTAAAAGAGTGCTCAAAAACATATTTAGAGTCTTAAAGCCCCAGATATGCAGATGATACCACCGTTATGGCAGAAAGTGAAGAGGAACTAAAAAACCTCTTGAAAGTGAAAGAGGAGAGTGAAAAAGTTGGCTTAAAGCTCAAGATTCAGAAAACGAAGATCATGGCATCTGGTCCCATCACTTCATGGGAAATAGATGGGTAAACAGTGGAAACAGTGTCAGACTTTATTTTTCTGGGCTCCAAAATCACTGCAGATGCTGATTACAGCCATGAAATTAAAAGACGCTTACTCCTTGGAAGGAAAGTTATGACCAACCTAGATAGTATATTCAAAAGCAGAGACATTACTTTGCCAACAAAGGTCCATTTAGTCAAGGCTGTGGTTTTTCCAGTGGTCGTGTATGGATGTGAGAGTTGGACTGTGAAGAAAGCTGAGCACCAAAGAATTAATGCTTTTGAACTGTGGTGTTGGAGAAGACTCTTGAGAGTCCCTTGGACTTCAAGGAGATCCAACCAGTCCATCCGAAAGGATACCAGTCCTGGGTGTTCATTGGAAGGAATGATGCTAAAGCTGAAACTCCAATACTTTGGCCACCTCATGCAAAGAGTTGACTCATTGGAAAAGACTCTGATGCTGGGAGGGATTGGGGGCAGGAGGAGAAGGGGGCGACAGAGGATGAGATGGCTGGATGGCATCATGGACTCGATGGGACGTGAGTTTGAGTGAACTCCGGGAGTTGGTGATGGACAGGGAGGCCTGGCGTGCTGCGATTCATGGGTTCACAAAGAGTCAGACATGACTGAGCGACTGAACTGAAAGCCTTCTGAGGTCTCTAGTGGTTTTATGAAATCAGGGAGGGGGGGTATGTAATAGGAAAAATTTTTTATTTTCTGTTTCTTTTCAAAGTGAGAGAAATTTATAAGAAGACTTTGCCTTCCAGGCTAGAGCACAGAATAATTCACAGAGGCCTTTTGTTACACTGGGCTCTGAAGAAATGTTAGAGTAATTATGATTATATCAACAAATAGAGTTTTAGTAATTGATTTTAGGAAATTACAGCTCTACTTACATGTAACAACTTTACTAATTTTCTCTTTAATGGTGGCATTCTTTGAGTTTTTTATATTTAAGAATATTTTTTAATAAGTTCACTTTTAATTGGAGGATAATTGCTTTACACTATTGTGTTGGCTTTTACCACACAACATGAGTTAGCCATAAAAATGCATATGTCCCTTCCGTCTTGAACTTCCATCCCATCCCATCCCACCCCTCTAGGTTGTCACAGAGTCCTATGTTGAGCTCCCTGTGTTACACAACAATCTGTTTTACATATGGTAATGTGTATGTTTCAGTGCTACTCTCTCAGTTCGGCCCACCTTCTCCTTACTCCATTGTGTCCAAAGTCTGTTCTCTATGTCTGCGTCTCCATTCCTGCCCTACAAATATGTGTATTGGTACTATTTTTTCTAGATTCCATATATGTATGTGTTAATATACAATAATTTGTTTTTCTCTTTCTGACTTACTTCAGTCTGTATAATAGGCTCTAGGTTCATCCACTTCACTAGAACTGACTCAAATACTTTTCTTTTTATGGCTAAGTAGTATTCCATTTCATTTGTCATTTATCTATTCATTTGTCAGTGATATCTAGGTTGCTTCCATGTCCTGGTTATTATAAATAGTGCTGCAGTGAACATTGAGGCATATGTGTCTTTTTCAGTTATGATTTTCTCAGTGTATATGGCTATTTGGGATTGCTGGGTCATACGGTAGTTTTATTCTTAGTATTTAAAGAAGTATCCACACTGTTCTCCATAGTGACTATATCAATTTACATTCCCACCAACAGTGCAAGAGGGTTCCCTTTTCTCCACACCTTCTCCAGCATTTATTGTTTGTAGATTTTTTTGATGACCATTCTGACCAGTGTAATGTGGTACCTCATTGTAGTTTTGATTTGAATTTCTTTAATAATGAGCAGTGTAGAGCATCTTTTCATGTGTTGGTTGGCCATCTGTATATCTTCGTTGGAGAAATGTGTGCTTAGGTCTTCTGCCTACTCTTTGATTGGGTTGTTTGCTTTTCTGGCATAGGGCTGCATGAACTGCTTGTATATTTTGGAGATTAATCCTTTGTTAGTTTCATTTATTATTATTTTCTCCCATTCTGAGGGTTGTCTTTTCATCTTGGTTATACTTTCCTTTGTTATGCAAAAGCTTTTAAGTTTAACTAAGTCCCACTTGTTTTTGTTTTGTTTCCATTTCTCTAAGAGGTGGTCAAAGAGGATATTGCAGATATTTATATGAGTGTCTTGTCTATGTTTTCCTCTAAGAGTTTTAGAGATCCTGGTCTTACATTTTTTATAACTTTTAAGTTTATTTTCAATTTCTCAGTTTAATGTTTCTGGAAAAAAATTGTACCTTTAACATTATTTCATTGTTAGAACTTGGGTGCCTTTTCTACTGATTTTTTGCTACTTTGTTAAAATAAGATAAAGACTGTTTGAGTTAAAGTCTTACTCAAAAGTTACACTAAATTAACCTAAAAATGCTGATTTCCTTTGCTGAAATTAAAAACATTAATTTTAATTTGTAGCAATTTAATGTTTCCATATTTTAACAGTCTGACAGTATAAGAAAACAAGCTGTCATATTCAGAACACAGAGCAACTTACTGTCAAAGTTAAGCACTTAGAAAGCTAAATGCCAGTGATTGACAGTGATCAGCCTACATTTATAAGTGTTGGCAACATTGATTTTATTTCTTAGTCACAGTGGCTAAGTCACATTAAGGCAAGCTGTGGCTTGATTTCTAGGTTGCAGTTTACTTTGTGGTTAAAACCACTTACTGAAAGAGGCTAGAGTTGAAACCACTGCAGGGGGTGAATCACAGTAAATGCCAGACTTCTGATGTCAAGTTTGTTTTTTTTTTTTTTTCCTGGCATAAAAGAGTGTTGATATTTCATCATTAATTTTTTTTACCTTTTTTATTTTGCTGAGAGTAGTGGATTTTGGCAAAATGTGGATGACTCTGAGCATACCATGCTCTCAAGAAAGTGACAAGTCCTTTGCAGATGTTAATTGCTTCATCAGAATAGCATATTCTCAGAGAGTACAATTTTTAAAGTTCATCCTCTTCAATCCCACTGGGGGAAAAAGAAGTTTAGGCATTTCATAGACCTTTTGGTGAATGCTTCAGCCATTTTATTACCATGGAACAGCTTTATTACATAGGGAAAGCAGTGGTATGAAGGAGAGACAAGATGAGCTTCTTCTATTTATTTTTTAAGATTGAGTGCCTTTTTTATCTTCAACTTGGTATAGCAAATTAAAATTTTATCAGAAGATTTTTGAAATTCTTTGTACTCAGACATTATCACTGATTATGGGAAAATTTCCATCTCTTTACCAGTCTTGTAGTGGCCATGGGCATGGGATAGGCAAGGAATAAAATATTGATACCCTCCCTCCTTCCCCATTTTGAATGGATGTGAGTTAATGGGGACTGCCTTTCAGTTTTGGTGGGAATGAAATTGATATACTCTAATGGCACTGTCTGATAAGATTTAAGATATAGCTATCTTTTGATACTTCTGAAATATTTTCACATGTACACGCAGATACCTATTAGGATGTTCATTATAGAATTCCTTTTTAAGTATTAGAAACAAATGCTGTCCATTGGGGGATGATTGGATAATGGTATAATTACACATATCATAGGATACAATGGTTAAATGAAGTATATCTGCATTTACTCAACAAGAAAATATTTCTATGACTTGTTATTTAGGAGGAAAAGTGTGCCAAATGATCCCATTTATATAAAGACCAATAGAGAAACATTTTAAAAAATCCTGTATTTATATATGTATAAGTGAGAGCTTAAGAGAAGGATCTTAATAGGTACATACTGGATTACACACCATGGTTTTCTGGGCAGTAAAGTAAGTTACACTTACGTATTTTGTAATTGAAAATTTATTTGGTGGGATAAGAGGAGTGCAATAAGAGGAGTTCATTCTCTGATATCTAAAAATGGGCTGCTTAGTCATTGTGTATCCCAGAAAAAATTAAAGTGAATATTTTTAGAAGAACTAATTTTTAGTCAGGTAGACTAGGCAAATCTGTTATGTACTTTAAAATGATGTCCACTTAACATCTATGTTTTGGAGACATGCTATTTTATAAGTTGAGAATGGGTAAAAAAAAAAAAAAGCTTTTAATGAGTCTCATATAATTTTGAGTTTTTGCACCTTGTTCCTAATGGAAAGGAGGACAAATAGTGAAATATTTTAGCGTCTTTAATTAATAAGAAAGCATGAATGAAAGCCTGGTGTGTGCTTTGCACTGAAATTCTGTGCAAATTTCAGTAGAAATGCATAGCAAGCTCCCTTACTTAAAGGATTTTCAGTCTATTGGGGAAAGTAACTAATCCATGAAACAACCAACAATGTAGATTGTAACTAAAATGCTAATGTATAATGAAAACAGAATGTAGCCATGTGTCCAGTTTATAGGGAGATCAATAAGATCTTGATAGAATGGCCAGAGAAAACTTCATGAACAAATATGCTGGACTTAGTATGGAATAAAAATGCATTCCATGAGCTTAACAGCAAGGACAATCAAACAGCATGGAGGCAAGAATGAACATATCATGCTTCTGTGTCAGGAGGAAACAAGTTCACTGGATCAGGGTTGATAAAATTCACAAAAAACGATTACTTGATAAGGAGCCAGTTGAGTTTGATTCTAGCTCTGCCATTAAGTCACTTCGCGTGTCTTATGCTAAAGTGCATGCTGAGTACTCTCAGATGGTTCTTATTGGTGTGCTTGGGTATCTTTTTTATCTCTTGTCCTTTTTTGGGGGGGGTGTTGACTATCTGAAACTTCAAACCACCATGCTCTGTTTCTCCACAGCTTAGCTCATAAGCTCATATCCTCACTGTATGGAGAAAATGAGCCTCACAGTCCAAACATCTTACCTCTGTGTTAATATAAAGCTTCTCCATGATGTAAACTATTCATTCAATAAAAGGATGGTATAAAGATATCACAGTTTTTAAAATTAAACTGACTTCAGAATTACAGAATTTTTCTTTATCAGAAGAACATTTTCAAATTAAAAAATTATGGGAAATTCTAGATAAGTTCAAAGAAAAAATTTAATCTATTTCTATCATGTAGAGATAACCTAAACTCTTTGCATGTGTATGTAATCATACAGATCATACAAAACACATGATTTTGTTATCTGACTTTTTTCATTTAATGTCATAACAGTCTTTCATATCTTGAAAGTTTTTTGTAGAATAATTTTAATAGGTACAGAATATAGCAGACTATAGTAGTACCATAGAATAAAATTATCTTTTGAGTATCTATTTCATATCAGTCATTGTACTAAGTATCTTACACACATTGTATTTAATTATTAGAGCAACCCTGTCAGATATTTGACATTATCCTCACTTTATGGGTGAGGAGACTTAGTTAAGTAACTTACCCAGGGACACGTAGATATAGAATATCCTTTGTTTTTGCTATTACACTGTGATGTCTTCAATCTAAATAATTATGCATCAATTCTTGAACATAAAGGTTGTCCCCATTTTTTGCTATTAGAAACTTGACTATAATTTTATCATAAAGCAGATTATTTTTTGCCAGCCCAACTTCCAAGTAATATTTGTATCATTTAATGTCATAGTGGAGAAAGGAATGGCTGCCTACTCCAGTATTCTTACCTGGAGAATTCCATGGACAGAGGACCTGGTGGACTACAATCCATGGGGTCGCAGAGAGTCAGACACGACTGAGCAACTAACACTACAATGTATAGTTCACTGATAGAAATAATAATGTTCTTGCACTTATTTTTAATCTCTGAATTCTCTGGAACTTTAGAAATTGATCCAGTTCTCTGCTTGTTTCCCCCCACCTCCAAAATTGATACATATCCCTGGAGTGTCATTAGAAAGACACTAGTAAAGCATCCTTATTTAATTTAGGAAGCCCTGTAAAGACAAAGTTAATTTTGTCTTTTCTAAGTGGTTGTTTTTACTGTTGCTTTTTAATTCAGTTTTCTGCCTGTTGGAATCTTAATTAATCATAACTAGTGAACTCTTGACCCAGTTTCCAAACACTGTTATAAGAACGTAATGAAAATGAGTATACCATACCTCTGGAATAGTTCTAATTGCAGGAATTGAAATGATTGCTAAGGTTTTTTTACGCTGTAGTTGGCTAGACTTACGGTATATAGACTTATCAGAGTATTTTTGATATCAGTAACTAACTATTAAAAATGTAAAGGGTAAAAATTAGCTCCATTTAGGCATTTCTTACAACTTTGATCACTATTTTCTTCAGCAAGAGCTGCTGCTGCTGCTAAGTCGCTTTAGTTGCTTCCGACTCTGTGCGACCCCATAGACGGCAGCCCACCAGGCTCCACTGTCCCTGGGAGTCTCCAGGCAAGAACACTGGAGTGGGTTGCCATTTCCTTCTCCAACACATGAAAGTGAAAAGTGAAAATGAAGTCGCTTAGTCGTGTCCGACTCTTAGCGACCCCATGGACTGCAGCCTACCAGGCTGAAAAGATGCAAATGAATATAACTAGATGAGGAATATGAGACAAGGTGACTGCTCTGCTAGGTTTAAGGCTTAACTTATTCTGTAGGCTAATACATGTTTTCTGTAAGTATTGGAGTAATGTTGTATCTAAGAAAGTTATTCATACAATGATTTTCTGAAAAATAGTCAAAGCAGAAATTTGAAGAAATTGACAAACATCAAGACAGTTACTGAAAGCTGAAAGGCACCAAAATATTTATCTCCAAAATGTTGTGTGACACAGGCATCCACTTCTATACAGACCTGCTTTGGAGATACTGTCGATTCCATCTCAGACCACTTCAACAAAGCAACTATCAGAGTAAAGTGTCACATAAATTTTTTTGTTTGCCAGTGTATATAAAAGTTATGTTATACAGTACTGTAGTCTATTAAGTGTGCAGTACCATTTTGTCTAAAAACTATGCATGCCTTAATTAAAAATACTTCATTGATAAAGTATCATTCAGGTTATAGAGTAGCTCTTTTGATTTCTTTCAGTTATTTCTGGCTTTTGATTTAAAGTGAAAGACGTGCAATTCTAACTTTGACTTGGTTAGAAGTCACTGTAGGGTCATTATTGGCTTAATTTCAATATTGTTGTATTTCAGGGGAAAGGGAGAGAGACAGGGAAGCAACTGTTTGGTGGAGCATAAAGAATATACATAGCATTTATCAGTTAGGTTCACCATCTTAAATAAGTGCATTTCATGGCACCCCAAAACAATTACACTAGTAACATCCAAGATCACTGATCATAGATCTCCAAAACAAGTATAATAATAACAAAGAAGTTTAAAATATAGCGAGAATTACTAAAATGTGACACAGAGACATTAAGTGAACAAATGCTTTTGTGAAAATTGGCACAAGTAGATTTGTTCAAAGTAGGATTGCCACAAACCTTTGATATGTAAACACACAATATCAGTGAAGCACAATAAAGAAAAGTATAATAAAATGAGGTATCCTTTTAATTTCTAATACTGGTAATACTGTTGAATTTAAAACTAGAGGCTAACATTTAACCTAGCCCAACTAAAAAGGTTATAGCAACAATTGCATTGTTGAATCAGAAATTAACCAGCCATGACAAAAAACAAATACATTGAACTAAATTCTCATTATTCTTATCTTTTTTGGTATCAAATGAATTTATGCTATTTTGAAAATTAAATTTGATTTAAACCTGTGATAGCAGATATCATCATATTCATCCATGTAGCTTATATGTAGCTTACCATGGGTCTTGGCTATAGAAGTATAAAATGTCTGCTTCTCTGCTCTGCTTATTTTAGGTATTCAGTAGTGACTAATATGCTCAGCTGAATATGCTTAGATAATAAGAGAGACTATAGCTTTCACTTTTGTTCATAAAAAATTATTTTGAGAAATTTTTAACCATCAAGTCAACTTTTTAGAGAAATTTTGGATTGTTTATACTTAAACTCATGAAAAATATTGAACCTTTCTGATCTCACAAAATAATTGTACATCTTGTATTTTAAGTAATTATCCTTTATTACTTTGATGTTATTCAACTGGGCCTTGTCTAAAGGTTAATATTTTATTTAAGTGTGCCAATACTTTCAATAATTGATTTTAAAAATTGACTTGTAGCTGTGTACTTCATTATTTCTCTAAGATGGTGGACACAAAAGTGGCTTCAGTTTCATCCTAATTGGTAGAGTGTAGTGTGTCATTTCTTGGTACAAAAAGTTAAGGATCTTGCTGAAATAGTACTTGAAAGTAATTCATAAATATTGCTTGATAGCCTGGGAGAGTGACAGGCTTATCAGATTTTAAAAAAGATTCCTTTTTTTTTTTAATGTTCATAGGAAATCTGTCCAGTTTAAGTCGTCTTGGTCTGAGATATAACAGACTGTCAGCAATACCCAGATCATTGGCAAAATGCAGTGCACTTGAAGAATTAAATTTAGAGAACAATAACATTTCTACTTTACCAGAGGTAAGAAGTGAATTACGAGTCTGTAAGATAATGAAGGGAAGATTAATCAGTCTTTACAGCTTGGTAAATAATCTGATGATTGAGTTTGCTTAAATAATGGGTAAGCTGTGGATATATATCCCATCGCTGAGATAAAAACATTCCAAAAAAGAAAGAGTAGGTATGTTTTAGCATACCCAGCAACTAGTAAGTTTGCTTGTAGTTATTCAAGCATATTTTACTGTAGTATTCTAACATGAGTAGAATTGTGGACTTAATGGATTGACTGAACTTTGCAAAGTCTATTTTTTCTAATAATTAAAAATACCTTGTATAGTTTCTAGTCTGGACCAGTTCACTAAAACTACTGTGACACTATCTCACCTGTGGCAAAAGAGCACTATTGTTAGTAGTAAGTAGTAATTTGGGATCAGGAATAGAATCCACAGATTGTAAGCCCTGACAGCTAGACTGTTTAGGTTTTTTAATTTCTGTGATAATGGTAATTCTTCACTTGAAAATGGGTGAAGTTCTCCTGTTTAATGTCATCCTCTTTTCTAACAGTGATTCATATCCCATAATAAGGCAAATAATTAATACATTAATTAGATCTTGTTGGCATTCTTTTAGGGTGTGATTTATGAGTTTAAGTAAGACTGACCACTTTTACAATGTCATTATGTCTAAATGTAAAGACTAGGTATATACCAAGTTTCACCTAGTGAGAAATTTTAATATTTATTTATATATCTAGTCATATTGTCACTGAAGGGAAACATAATTATTGGGTATCTTAGGATAAAGACATGAGCTGAGTACTTCCATATAACTTTGTGACTGAAATAAGTCAGGATTTATTTTTGATAGGAGAATTGTAAAGAAGACAGCTCTCTTCAGTCTGTCTATGGAAGAAGGGGTGTGTGTGTATATTTAAACATACCCATTTTCAGATAGAGAACTATGGATGAAATCCTTGATAGGCCTTGTTCAAACATTGGAAAGCATTAAGTTTTATTTAAAAGTAGTCTATGTGCTTTGGAAGTAGCATATTCTTAATGCAAATGTGTAATTATCTGCATTTATAATAACAAGAAAAACAATAAAAACCATTAAACAGCACTTAGATATTCAGGCTGGCAAGAAAAATCGGGAAAGTGGTTTTCAAAGGGGGCTCATTATATTGCTGAAATCGGAGCTGGCAGAATCACTATATACTTTTCCATTTGAAGACTGTCTGAAAATGGACTAATTTTAATGGATACCTAAAGACGAAAGGAGAAGGAACTTAATAAATTTAGGCACATACACTCAAGGCATAAGGCTGGAAGCTTTACATGTATTATTTCATTTATATCTTCACTGTAATCCTACTGATTATTGGAGTGGTCTCATCAAATAGAGAAATAAGACTTGAGAAGTCATGTTTTTGGCCAAATTTGTCACCCTGAAATATTTTTTTCTGGGGATATAGTGAGAGATATATTGATTAATTAATTCACTGAAGCTTACAAGGCTGGTAAGTAGAAGATCTAAGATGGGAACCCAGATGTGTTTGACTCTGCAGCAACGGTCAGCAACCTCAAAGCTTCACAGTATGACCTTAGAATGGAAAGGTTGGAGAACTGCCTTACAGCAATCCAAAATGTTCTCTGCTTCTCTGAGTATTTAAAATGGTTTTTCATCCTTTAAGATTTGACTCACTTTCAACTGTCTTCTGCTTTTCCAGTTATTCCAGTATTTCTCCTTTTCTTTGAATTTAAATAAAGAAGTGACTTATAAAGTTACTTATATATATATTTATTTATTTAAAAAATCTTTACTACAACCTATAAAACAAGACATCATCCTCTTACAAATGAATAGAACAAAGGTTCAGAGAGATAACTTGCTCAAAGTAATGAACAACTAAAAGATGGGGCCAGGATCTAAAACTTTTATAGCCTGAACCAATGTTTCTCAAACATTAATGAACATACAAATCACCTGGAAATCTTAAGATTCATATTACGATTCTGTGGAGGTGGGGTCTAAGAGTCCACATTTCTAACAGGCTCTCTGGGGATACGGATGCTGCTCTTCCTTAAACCAGACTTTGAATAGCAAGAGCCTATTCTGTATAGTTTATTATTGATTTTATAGAGTTGTGTATTATTTTCTTTTTCCTATCTGTGTGCTTTATTTCTTGAAATAGAATTTAGTCTTCCTGATGGTAGAGATCCTTTTATAATACTAAACACCTAGTACTGTGGTTACATGGTGGGGGATTGAAGTAGGAGGGAATATGGGGTTATGTGCTAAGTGAATACTTGTTTGATAGATGTATATTCCCTCAGAAATTTACAGTATGGAAAAGCAATGTATTACATAATATAAAAAAAAGTATTGTTACCTTCTGAATTTAATATTCCTAAAAGGAACATTTAAATTACTAAATGATACCTTATTCTGTGTCAGGTATTATATTAATCTTAATAATAATTTAGAGATAGATACTTAACCAAGACTTGGATAGCACTGATTACACAGCAGGTGATGGAGTTAGGACTCAGACCCAGGACTGTCTGATACCAGTCCTCTGTAAGGTCCTGTATGAGAGGCCTCAAACTGGCCATTCGTGAAACACCTCTTACACACAGATACATTATCTTTACCCTGTAGAGTATTTTAAATAAAGCCAAAGAATAAAAGGAGATTTAATATCAGTAAATGAATTACCTGTTTATTCCTAAATTCTGAAAATCTGACTACATTGGCTGCACATCCCTGCAAGGTAACAATTAGCTAGAGCTGAGTAGTGAGTGACTTTCCTTCTGGATGAGGCATTACAGAACCGGCCCAACCAGCTCTGTCATTTGTTACCGGCAAGACTCTCCCAGGCATTTGTTTGGTACTGCTGCTCTATGTTCTACAGAGTAAGTGTTGTTATAGTTCTAATTCTTATGCTTATTTCATTTTTGTTTTTAACAGAGTCTTTTATCAAGTCTTGTGAAACTGAATAGTTTGACCTTAGCTAGAAATTGCTTTCAGTTATATCCAGTAGGTGGTCCATCTCAATTTTCCACTATCTATTCCCTCAACATGGAACACAATCGAATCAACAAAATCCCATTTGGAATTTTCTCCAGAGCAAAAGTATTAAGTAAGCTGAATATGAAGGTAAGCCTCTATTTGTATTAGGGGAAAATAACTACTTTAACTAGTACTTTTAGTGGGCAGTTGTTTCTTCCTGATGCTGTGCTCATTTTTTAATTGCATTGTTTGGGTTTTTCTTTTTTACTGTTCAGTTGCAGGGGTTCTTTATATATTTTGGATGTAAATGCTTTGTCAGTTATATGATTTGCAAATATTTTCTCCCAGTGGGTGATTTTTAGTTTCTTGTTGCTTATCTATATTCTCTACCATGAATGAATCACATTTGTAGTAAGGAAAATAAATTTTATTGCAAAAGGAATAAAGAAATGAAAAATGGCTTGTCCAGCGATTTAATTTGTAGTGAACAAACTTTTTTTTAATTGACTTCCTACTTTGGCATTCCAGTCCCCTATAATGAAGAGGACATCTTTTTTTGGGTGTTAGTTGTAAAAGATCTTGTAGGTCTTCATAAAACCGTTCAACTTCAGCTTCTTCAGCATTACTGGTTGGGGCATAGACTTGGAATGCAAAAGTAGGAAGTCAAGAAACACCTGGAGTAACAGGCAAATTTGGCCTTGGAATACAGAATGAAGCAGGGCAAAGGCTAATAAGAGTTTTGCCAAGAGAACGCAGTGGTCATAGCAAACACCCTCTTCCAACAACACAAGAGAAGACTCTACACATGGACATCACCAGATGGTCAACACCAATATCAGATTGGTTATATTCTTTGCAGCCAAAGATGGAGAAGCTCTATACAGTCAGCAAAAACAAGACTGGGAGCTGACTGTGGCTCAGGTCATGAACTCCTTATTGCCAAATTCAGACTTAAATTAAAGAAAGGAGGGAAAACCACTAGACCATTCAGGTATGACCTAAATCAAATCCCTTATGACTATACAGTGGAAGTGAGAAATGGATTTAAGGGACTAGATCTGATAGAGTGCCTGAAGAACTACGGACAGAGGTTCGTGACATTGTACAGGAGACAGGGATCAAGACCATCCCCAAGAAAAAGAAATGTGAAAAAGCAAGATGGCTGTCTGGGGAGGCCTTACAAATAGCTGTAAAAAGAAGAGAAGTGAAAAGCAAAGGAGAAAAGGAAAGATATACCCAGGTGAATGCAGAGTTCCAAAGAATAGCAAGAAGAGATAAGAAAGCCTTCCTCAGTGATCAGTGCAAAGAAATAGAGGAAAATAATAGAATGGGAAAGACTAGAGATCTCTTCAAGAAAATTAGAGATACCAAGGGAACATTTCATGCAAAGATGGGCTCGATAAAGGGCAGAAATGGTAGGGACCTAACAGAAGCAGAAGATATTAAGAAGAGGTGGCAAGAATCATTTTGTACAGAAGAACTGTACAAAAAAGATCTTCACAACCAAGATAATCACGATGGTGTGATCACTCACACTCAGCTAGAGCCAGACATCCTGGAATGTAAAGTCAAGTGGGCCTTAGAAAGCATCACTATGAACAAAGCTAGTGGAGATGATGGAATTCCAGTTGAGCTATTTCAAATCCTGAAAGATGATGCTGTGAAAGTGCTGCACTCAGTATGCCAGCAAATTTGGAAAACTCAGCAGTGGCCACAGGACTGGAAAAGGTCAGTTTTCATTCCAATCCCAAAGAAAGGCAATGCCAAAGAATGCTCAAACTACCACACAGTTGCACTCATCTCACACGTTAGTAAGGTAATGTTCAAAATTCTCCAGGCCAGGCTTCAGCAATACGCGAACCATGAACTTCCTGATGTTCAAGCTGGTTTTAGAAAAGGCAGAGGGACCAGAGATCAAATTGCCAACATCTCCTGGATCATGGAAAAAGCAAGAGAGTTCCAGAAAAACATCTATTTCTGCTTTATTGACTATGCCAAAGCCTTTGACTGTGTGGATCACAACAAACTGTGGAAAATTCTGAAAGAGATCGAAATACCAGACCACCTGACCTGCCTCTTGGGAAACCTGTATGCAGGTCAGGAAGCACCAGTTAGAACTAGACATGGAACAACAGACTGGTTCCAAATAGGAAAAAGAGTGTCAAGGCTGTATATTGCCACCCTGCTTATTTAACTTATATACAAAGTACATCATGAGAAACGCTGGGCTGGAGGAAGCACAAGCTGGAATCAAGATTGCTGGGAGAAATATCAATAACCTCAGATATGCAGATGATACCACCCTTATGGCAGAAAGTAAAGAGCTAAAGAGCCTCTTGATGAAAGTGAAAGTGGAGAGTGAAAAAGTTGGCTTAAAGCTCATCATTCAGAAAACTAAGATCATGGCATCTGGTCACATCACTTCATGTCAGATAGATAGGGAAACAGTAGAAACAGTGGCTGACTTTATTTTTTTGGGCTCCCAAATCACTGCAGATGGTGATTGTAGCCATGAAATTAAACAACGCTTACTCCTTGGAAGGAAAGTTAGGACCAACCTAGACAACATATTAAACAGCAGAGACATTACTTTGTCAACAAAGGTCCATCTAATCAAGGCTGTGGTTTTTCCATTGGTCATGTATGGATGTGAGAGTTGGATTATGAAGAAACCTGAGCGCTGAAGAATTGATGCTTTTGAACTGTGTTGTTGGAGAAGACTCTTGAGAGTCCCTTGGACATCAAGGCGATCCAACCAGTCTATCCTAAAGGAGATTAGTCCTAGGTGTTCATTGGAAGGACTGGTGTTGAAGCTGAAACTCCAGTACTTTGGCCAACTGATGTGAAGAACTGACTCCATGGAAAAGACCCTGATGCTGGGAACGATTGAAGGCAGGAGGAGAAGGAGACGACAGAGCATGAGATGGTTGGATGGCATCACCTACTTGATGGGCATCATTTTGAGCTCCAGGGTTGGTGATGGACAGGGAAGCCTGACGTGCTGTAGCCCATGGCATCATGAAAATTGGACACGACTTAGTGACTGAACTTAACTGTGTGGAAAATTTTGGAGGCTGAGTTTTTTTTTTTTCCTTTTTTTTTTCTTTCTATATTAAGATATTTAAAAAAAGGAATGTCGTTTCTCTGTTTAAGAATTCTCTTTCTATAGGGAGTTACATATGGAGCTTTGTTTTTGTGGTTTTTACCTTGAATGCTTCATTTTATCTGTCAGGACAATCAGTTGACATCACTTCCCTTGGATTTTGGAACTTGGACCAGTATGGTAGAATTGAATTTAGCTACCAATCAGCTCACAAAGATCCCTGAGGATGTGTCTGGTCTTGTTTCTCTTGAGGTGAGTATAAAAGAGCATTTAGAACTCATTAGACTTTTCCACAGTTAGCTCACTCATGAAGTTTCCAATTAAACAGTTTCATAATTGAAGATCATGATTAGAAATGTTAGTGCTCTCAGGATTTCCCTAGCAGTGCAGTGGTTCAAACTCCTCGCTCCCAATGCAGAGGGTGTGGATTTGATCCCTGGTTGGAGAACTAAGGTCCTGTATGCCACGTGAAATGGTCATAAATAAATAGTCCAGATTCAGTCAATTAAAAAAAGAAATGTAGTGCTCTCTTAAACATGCAGCTGTATTAGGATGATGAGGTGTTGACTTTTATCTGGGCTCAGTGCTTTTGAATTACTCTTGCCCACTTAAAGTCGGTCGGTTTGAATACTATAAAGTATCTTTGAAAGAAAGGGTCTGTAAAGCGCAGCATCTTTTGTATTTTTTTTCTTAACTCTGTTTCTAAGAATGCTATACCATTGTCCTCTAAAATAATTCTGGGTTCCTCATATTGGCATTCAGTACCCTTCATATAATTCTGACCTACTTTTCATCCTAATTACCCACCTCCTCTTATTTACTAACTGAATTGATTGGTTTCTTTGTTGGCAACGTGTGCATATTTCTAGCTCTGTACCTTTATTGTTCCCAATATCTAGAATGTTCTTTTCTCATCCCCTTAAAATTTTTCTTTTAAAATTATTTCTCACAATTAAAGATAGTGCAGTCTATGGAGTTGGAAATACTCAGATACAATTTAGCAACTGAACAACAACAAAGATCTATCTTCCTGTTACTTCCTCAGGCAAAGATTCCTCCTGCCTCTGAGTCCCTAGCATTTTCACTCTTTTGATGAAAAAACTTACTAATAGTAAAATTTCTAAAATTGTCCTCATGTTTTTAAAAAAATTCTAATTTTTCTATTCTTTTATTATTGTGTTTAATAAGGTGAAAAAGTATGGTGTAATGGCTAATAGCAGGAACTTTGAAGCCAAATAGATCTGGGTACAATTCCACTTTTAACTATATATGGATTTAATGTACCCAAGCTTCAGTTTCCTCAGCTGGGGAAAGTAATGGGGATAGTAATATATTCCTCACAGAATTGTGCTAGTGCTAATGAAGTCGCTCAGTTGTGTCTGACTCTTTGTGACCCTATGGACTGTAGCCTGGCACGTTCCTCCATCCATGGGATTTTCCAGGCAAGAATATTGGAGTGGGTTGCCATTTCCTTCTCCACATAAAATTGTAATTAGGACTAAATGCAATAATGCACATTTTTCATTTAATATGTGGTGTTAGTAGTAAAGAATCCACCTGCCAGTGCAAGAGACATAGGGGACACGGGTTCAATCCCTGGATTGGGGAGATACCCTGGAGGAGGGCATGGCAACCCATTCTGGTATTCTTGCCTGGAGACTCCATGGACAAAGGAGCTTGGGGGGTAGCAGTCCAGTGGGTCACAAAAAGTCTGATACAACTGAAGCAACTTAGCATGCAGACATGCATGCAAATAGTAGTAAACTCAGTGATAGCTACTATTGTCATTTTCTTGGTCTTATTGAATATATTTACTTCATTGTGTGTAGTATAACTTTGGAAGAAATAAGTGGGCATAAAAATTTAGCTAGAACCTTACTTAGATCTTTCCATTAGTACTCTTCTCACTATCCCCATACTCAGTATTGTTTCCCTACCTAACCTCCCTCCACTATAACTTCTCTGAGAATGAAGACCTGTATCTTCTTCAACCTTTTTTCCCCTCCTTATTCAAGATACTGTAGGATGCCCTGCAATGTAATAAATTTACTACAAATAACTAGTGGATTGATATAGGCAATTTAGAGGTCAGTTGTTATTACCTTAAATGATGGTTTGCTTGTAAGGAGTTTTGAATAAATAATTGGTTTCCTATTAGATAGATATTTGTAACTATTCAGTATCAAAATACCATTATCTGTATGAATCTTAGTTTGAGTAGTTAATAATTTTCATATTTTTTGTAATTTAGTTTAAATTCTTTCCTTTTGCTTTCATTAGTTTTGACTTAAACTACTTTGTTTCCAGTAACTATGGTAATTTTTTTTTAAAATAGTAAGTTTAATGTCTTGTTATATAGTTAGATATTACCCTTAATATTCACTGTTTAGAAAATTAACATTGCTTAATTTTAAGGCACACAATGATAATATATTTCTGTTTTGTGAGTTGTCAAACATCAATAATTTCTCTTTAGGTTTTAATATTATCAAACAATCTTCTAAAGAAGCTTCCTCATGGCCTTGGAAACCTTAGGAAGTTAAGAGAATTGGATCTAGAGGAGAACAAATTAGAATCCTTGCCAAATGAAATTGCTTATCTTAAGGATTTGCAGGTAAAACATTCTGATGATTTTATAGGTATATAATTAAAGTTTTGGGGATGCATTCCAAATTGTACATTTTTTTATTCTTGGACCAAATAGATTTTCCTATTAGAACTGAATTTTATGTTCATGTAACCTAGCTGCTTTTGTCTTCCTAACAAATGATAGTGTTTGAAAGAAAAACTTATTTAGTGATTTTAATATAATATGTAGCTCAGACGGTAAAGAATCTGCCTGCTATGCAGGAGACTCAGGTTCAATATCTGGGTTGGGAAGATCCTCTGGAGAAAGGAATACAACCCACTCCAGTATTCTTGCCTGGAGAATCCCATGGACAGAGAATCCTCGAGGGCTACAGTCTGTGGGGTTGCAGAGGGTCAGACACGACTGAGTGACTAGTATTACACTACTACTGTATAATATTAGTCAATCTAATTTCCTTGTAAATTTTTCTTGCTGGTTTAGTATATGTAGTTTTTAAAAAATTTACATTAGTTATAGTTATAGGAAACATACATGTAACTGTCTTTTATTTTGTTAACCTTTTAGAAATTAGTCTTGACAAACAACCAACTGACCACTCTTCCCAGAGGCATTGGTCACCTTACCAATCTTACACATCTAGGCCTTGGAGAGAACCTACTTACTCATCTTCCTGAGGAAATTGGTATGAACCCTTTGGATATTTGACTGTGTACTTATAACATGCTTTTATTAGTTATTAGAACATGTGTTCAAGCAGTGTTTCAGATGAATAAAACAAATCTACTATTTTTGTCAACTTAAATTACATGTATCAAGCTAAAGATTTTTTTTATAGAGCACTATTAGTAGTAGTAGTTGGTTAGTTTTTATTAGGTTTTCTCATGGGGAATTGAGTTTAACATAATATTTGAGAATGTTTTAGCATACTTGTATTTCAGTAGATTTAACGTTAATTTGGAGGAGTTCTTTTTCTTCCAAATTTAAAAATTATACAAGCTTGAATTAAATTAGTTTCTTATGCCAAAAGAACTTTCCCTTGTGAGGTTTTAGGATTGATATTAATATTTGATTAATGTTAATATTTGAGTTACTTTAGAATTTTCCAAGTGTTTTCATATCCATTATTTCATACTGTCAATATGAACACCTTGAATTTTACACAGTGCAAGTTGCTTCATGTTACAGAGAGTTTTAATCAGTTACAGTCACATAGTACTAAAATTAGTAATCCCATTTGTTATTCTCTCATCTATACCATGCTGTTTCAGAGGCACTACAGATTAGTGGTTAAGAATGGTTTTGGAGTACAATAGCCAATTCAAAATCTGGCTCTACTTGCTTCTGGTTTTGTTGGATTGAATAAGGTACAGAACCTCCCTAAGCTTCAAGTTCCTATCTATAAAATATGGATTCTAGTAACTTTCTGTAAGGTTGCTCTGAATAATACATAAAATCTTAATGTAAACAAATCCAATATCTAGTGACTGTTTTTTAATTAGTTTTATTATATACCACTATCAAATATTACAATTTTGAAATTTAAAAATTGGAAACTCATAAAGTAACTTTATTTACTTATTTCTAGTGTATTTATCCAGCTGGCCATATACAATTGCTTGAGATTATTTGCCTGTAAAGTATGAGTATCCTAAGATGGTCTAAGGAAAAATTTTAAAAGATTACATAAATTGACTTTTGCCTTACTGGCAAATATATAATAACTCTCTTAGCAAAAGATTTATACAAAGTAACAAAACCTTTCACTTGAGAAATTTATTACTAAGAGAGATTATCACATTTTCTTCAACATGAGAGTAATTATAAGCACTTACTATGTAAGTTGATTATATAATTTTTGGAATTTAAAATACATGAATGCCAAGCTATCCTGAACAGAGTCTCTGGAGATATAGTATATATTTTTTCAAAGAAACTGAGCTTGAAAACCAAACATAAAGGAAGAGATTTTTATTGGAATAGCATGTGACCTGGATATCACTTTTTAAAATTCTCTTGTTTATTTCAATAAGAAGGAAAGTTTGAGATCCATGGTTGTAGAGAGTTTTAAAACTAAAAGAGAGTAAAAGGCACTGTGTGTTCAGTATGCATGATAACCCAGGATAAGGATCATGCTCAGTTGAGCTTTTTAAATAATAGCTAATTTTTTTAAAATTATTTTTTATAACAGGTACACTGGAGAATCTAGAAGAACTGTATTTGAATGACAACCCCAACCTGCATAGCCTTCCCTTTGAGCTGGCTCTTTGCAGCAAGCTTTCAATCATGAGTATTGAGAACTGTCCACTCAGCCATCTTCCACCTCAGATTGTTGCTGGGGGTCCTTCTTTCATCATTCAGTTCCTAAAGATGCAGGGTCCATATCGTGCCATGGTCTGATACAAATCTGCTGGTCCCACACACTGTTCAAAAATAGACTGCCATTAATGTTTCATATCTATATCTGTATCTATTTATGTAGATATTGATATATTTGGCAGATTTATAAAGACTATGTTTATGTGTTTCTGCTAATAGAGGAATCATAGCCATTTAGATTTTTTTAAATTCTGTACAAAAAGCTTATATAAGTTTTCTTTGCTGAACTTGATGGATGTTTTTCTGTTGTATAATATGATATGCCAGTTTGCTTAAAACATTTGCCAACAAATTATGATATTATTAAATTTAAGGGCCAGAGGTAGTATAGTTAGATATACTTTTTCTTAGCAAAAATTCTGGGCAAGCAATTTTGTTGGAACTTTTCATATATATTTTCCCCTTACCAGTTGTCAGATCTTTTTAGTATTACAGGCCCTGAAGGTAGAATTTTTCTTTTAACTTATTTTGAAATTTGAGATTTAAATTTTATATATTGTTTACAGTCAGAGTAAATCACTGGATTTTTTTTTTTTTTGGTTTTGATTTGCTCTGTTTTGATCAGCAAAATCTTGTTTATATCCTCTGCTAAAGAATTTGCATCAGCTGATTTAAATATTAAAAGATATCTGCTTGTTGAAACAACTGGCAAAGTGAAAAGATAACAGTCAAAAAATTTTGAATTCCTTTAATTGTGTTTCTCTGATCAATTGTGAAGCAAAATGTCTGAAGTAAGTCTTTGGGTTGGGGGAAAGTATTGATACCTTTTCTAGTATAAATATCTTTTCTGAAGCTTAGGGGAACAGAATCTTGTAGTGCAAAGGAGTTTTCATTCCTGAAAGTCGCAGATCCACAGAAACTAACAGAATAATTTGGCAAAAAAAGAAAAAGATACACATAAACACACATAAACACATTCTATATATGTATATACAATGCTATATAGATATGTATTTATTATATCATAAACTACGATAGGTAACTTTAAGGATTTCTCCCTAGCCTTGTACAATGAAATGAATGTTTTTCTTTGAACACTGCAATATGTATGTTTCAAGGTTATTTAACAGTGTACTATGGTTTTATATCTTGACTTGCCTTGTACATCTTTCAGTTCTGGAATATCTGCGTCTAAGCACAATATCTTCACACTGTGCTATATTGCTGCTGAATTAAATGCACTTTTCCCCACAAATGGGGCACTGGCTTCAAACAATTCAGTTCAGTACCATTGATTTCAGTCTCATCTTTCCTTTTTTGGTAGTTGTTAATACAGTTACAGAAAAGAGCACATTGCATAAAAGTCATTGATAGTTCAGTGGAAGTTCTGTGAGATATGCATGTGCTATTTGGTGTATTTTCTTTTGCTTTACTGCTTTTAAGGCTAGCAGTATTGTAAATGTGTGCCCCTTATTACAGTACTCTTACTTTTGATAGTGTTGGTCTAAGTCAATTTAATTACTGAAGAGACACAGAGCAAGTGCATTCTAGATATACCATCCTAAAAAACACTTCCCATATAAGGAATAACTATTATGTATAATTACATGTTGCTGCTTGGTTTTCTTTTTTTTTTTCTATTTAGATGGGCATTGTAATTTAAATAAAACCATTTTTGAAGTGAGGTTATAACATTAAGGTGGAAATTTGAAATGTTGTTTTGCTTTTCCTGGCACTCAAAATCAGGACTAAGTTTGAAGTTGAACCTATAGTCGTAATTGGCAATTTTTTAAGGAGCAACTAAGAAATGGAAGGCAGGTAAAGATATAAAACCGTAGAATGCTTAAATGTGCTGTAAAACTATTGTAGATGTCACTGGATTTTACCAGGTAATATCCTTTCTTCTATTTTTTTTCCATCTACTGTGGCTTTTCAGTTAAAATTGTGTTTATAAAAGGAATTTGTTTATTACAGCTCTACCTGAAGCTTGTGTGTATGTGTGGTTTTTATAAAAATCTCATATCAAAGTGTGTTTATATCTTAAGATAATGGAACTTGAACTTTAAAGGCAGTAACCGAATGTCTTTTTTTTTAAAATGGGTATTGTTTCTTAAAAATGAAAATAGATACAGTTTTTGAAATATTTTTGTTCCCCTATATTCATTTATGTTAGTTTATAACAGAAATGCAAGGTGATCACAACGCTACATGTAGAAGTCACAGACAAACCATCTATAGCTAAGGAATTACAGTTTTTTTAAGATGCATAAAGTATGTCACATGAATGGCTGTCACCTTGGAGAGCTTGTGGATTTCATTACTTCTAACATGAAGCTAAAATGGACTCTTAATTTCCCAGTTATCCTTGTGCAGTCAGGATATTTAATATTTAAATAGTTTGAATATAATACGGGATATTATTGAATGACTACATATAAGCTGGTAATTTCCTAAACTGCAGTGGGACTAATTGCCATCTCCAACAATGGTCCTTTCTTTGAAAGAAATTAGGTTTGATCTCTCTGTGAGGCTCAGTAAATAAAAGAATGTCATAGAATGTTACATTTAAAAAAATATTGCTCTAAACTTTGCTTTTTGTTAATATAGATAGTAGCAAACTGACAGTGACAATGTCAAAAATTCCTTTGTGGTAGTTTAGTACTTTTAAAATCCCAAATGATTATTTCATACAGAAAGAAGGGAGAGATGCTAAGTAATTTATGGATTTGATGGATACAAATGAAAACAATAGATGATAGAAATTCTTGCAGGAGGAAAAACACATAAAATATTTATTTGTACTTTTACTGAAAGGTGGATGATGCAATTGGATGCAATTGGAATGAGCTCTATGAATATATTTGCATATTTGTAATTTATCTCATTGTAAAGTCTGAATTTAAAACTTTTAATTTTGTATTGAGGTATAGCTAGTTAACAATGTTGTGACAATTTCAGATGAATGAATCATTTAAAATAGATAAACTGTTATACATCATAATTTATCTAGTCTTTCTCTGATAACTTTTCTGGTAACTTCTGCTTTTCATCTCAGTTATTGCTAAGCTCTTCATACATATTGAGTTCAGATTTCAGCTTGCAGAATTTGTCATTTTGCATGAGTAAGAAGGGGTCAAGGTTAAAGGGTGTAAAGTGGGACACTTTGAAATGGAAAGGGGGTACTATCAATAACCATACATCAGAAATGTCTCTGGAAAACCAGGGTATATGGTTATTCTTGCATGATTAAAAATTAGATGAAAGCAAATGACATAGCCCATAAAAGCAGAAGAATACGTTCTTACAGTTTTCAAATTTAACTAAATAACTTGTGAAGAAAGATGTCCTTTTGCTTATACTGGAAGATGGTATAAGATGATATACCACATCCAGTCCATGTATTATCACTCAGTTATGTCGAACTCTTTGTGACCCTTTGGATGTAGATCAAAGGCTCTCTGTCCGTCAGGTTTTCCAGGCAAGAATACTGGAGCGGGTTGCCATTTTCTCCTCCAGAGAATCTTCACAACCCAGGGATTTGAGCCCACATCTCTTGTGTCTTCTGCATTGACAGGCGAGTTCTTTACCTGCTGAGCCATCAGGGAAGATATACCACATATCTTTAGCTAAAACTTTTGCCTTATTATTTTGGTTAGTTTAGCCTTTAAGAGCCAATTTGGGTAACTGGAATACACTTGACAATCTTTGGTTAATTATCAAATCTCTGAGAATTTAAATATGTAAGAGTTGTGATACTGATCTGATATCTAAAAGAGTATCTTGAATACTATTTATTAAAGTATTATTATAATTTTATAAAACAGATAATCAGTACTTGTTACTGAATAGAATGCCTTCTTAAACCTGCCAACAGTAAGGAAACATTTGTGAGTTTAATTTTTAACTTTAAAATATAAAAAAGGTTTGAACTGTGGTTGGTCCTTAGTACCTTTAAAACACTTTTTCTTTACACACCTGGTATTATCCTGTTGATAGTATACATTCTAAATATAAACTGTTTTGAATATAAATACCTGTTTGTGGTCAAGACTTCAACTGGGTAGTAGTTTCTAGTATTTCAGACTGAGGCCTTTTAAAGTTTGGTAGGAGGAATAGTGTCCACTATTGAAAGTAGTATGAATGTTGCATGTTGTGCAGCATACAACACTGCTGCATGTTAGGGGAATTTAGTTATGTCATAGATTTGTATGTTTATTCTGACAGTTTTTCAGCAGATGGCAGTAAAGTGTCTTGTTTTAACAATCATGATACTATGTCAAATTTCTGACAGATGGAAGTAAAGAATCTTGAGGAAGGGGCATTCCGCCCCCCCTCCCCCATTTGTACAAGGCACTAGGTTGGGAGAGTGGAGAGATTTGATCTCTTCATGCAAATTATTAGAGCTCCATCCTAACAATCCTAACAAATGATGTTTTAATGACAATAAAATCAGTTTGTTATAGGTACTTAAAAAGATCCTTAAAAAGGATCTTACTCTAAAAATCTAATTAATCAGCATCTGTAGATGCTTCATCAGTTACCATTATAATTTAGATTCCATGTATTATTTACTTTTTATCATTCTGGCATTATATATATGGTGAATTTAACCTTTCATTCTGATCAGGCTTAATATACAAATAACATTTGCACGAGTCATCTATATCATTTTTTTCCACAATTTTGTAGGAATTATTTTTCAATAAGTCTAGCTAGCTAGCTAGCACATAAAACCTCATTCCAATACCAAAGGGAATGTTTCATATATGGCTCAAAACATTTATTTTAATATTTGTCTTTATCAGTTCAGTTCAGTCGCTCAGTCATGTCTGACTCTTTGTGACACCATGAATTGCAGTACGCCAGGCCTCCCTGTCCATCACCAACTCCCAGAGTTCACTCAGATTCACATCCATCGAGTCAGTGATGCCATCCAGCCATCTCATCCTCGGTCATCCCCTTCTCCTCCTGCCCTCAATCCCTCCCAGCATCAAAGTCTTCTCCAATGAGTCAACTCTTCGCATGAGGTGGCCAAAGTACTGGAGTTTCAGCTTTAGCATCAATCCTTCCAAAGAAATCCCCAGGTTGATCTCCTTTAGAATGGACTGGTTGGATCTCCTTGCAGTCCAAGGGACTCTCAAGAGTCTTCTCCAACACCACAGTTCAAAAGCATCAATTCTTGGGCGCTCAGCCTTCTTCACAGTCCAACTCTCACATCCATACATGACCACTGGAAAAACCATAGCCTTGACTAGACGGACCTTAGTCGGCAAAGTACTGTCTCTGCTTTTGAATATGCTATCTAGGTTGGTCATAACTTTTCTTCCAAGGAGTAAGCGTCTTTTAATTTCATGGCTGCAGTCACCATCTGCAGTGATTTTGGAGCCCCCCAAAATAAAGTCTGACACTGTTACCACTGTTTCCCCATCTATTTCCCATGGAGTGATGGGACCGGATGCCATGATCTTCGTTTTCTGAACGTTGAGCTTTAAGCCAACTCTTTCACTCTCGTCTTTCACTTTCATCAAGAGGCTTTTTAGTTCCTCTTCACTTTCTGCCATAAGGGTGGTGTCATCTGCATATCTGAGGTTATTGACATTTCTCCTGGCAATCTTGATTCCAGCTTGTGTTTCTTCCAGTCCAGCGTTTCTCATGATGTGCTCTGCATAGAAGTTAAATAAGCAGGGTGACAATATACAGCCTTGACGTACTCCTTTTCCTATTTGGAACCTCATATCTCACCTCAAAACTCATTTTTAACAGAGTTCAGAAAAAGTTATGAAACAAAGTATTTTATATGATGATGGTCTCTTGATTCTATTTTAATCTGTACATCAGATCTGTACATTTTTTTAAATTAAATACATGATAATTTGCATAGTACATAGTTTGCAAGGAATAGAACACAAAAATGATACCTGAAAACAATATTTAACCATTTTGACTTCTAGTAAAGGTCAAGCTTTCACTGATATTTAACATGGTTTATGCTGTGATAAATACATGGCTATTCTGAGTTATGATTCTAGGCTAAAAGGCAGAAACAGTCTTCAGAAAATCAACCTGAATTATATTGTTTATTTTGACTACATAAAAATTCTGACTTTTTTAGTCATTATGTAGTAAGGTATTCAATATAAATAATTTACTTTTAAATGTTTTGCTGTTGAATCTTTTAAGTTCTAATCCTGTGTTTAACTGAAGCTGGACATGAAATCAGCCTTTGCAATGTCATTGAACCACAAAAATGTGCAGCTAAGATATATGACTCTTCACTACCATTGAATCTTCTGGAAAACTTTAGTAAAGCATATGGCATGTATAAGATATACAAAAATAGCTGCACAAAAATGCAGCAAATTATTTTTCATGGTAATAGTGACCTTCAATATAGTTATTTAACTGTTCATATTTATTATTTATGTATAAAATCCAAAACTACAGGATTTGGGGGATTTTTTAAAAAACAAAACAATTAGAGTATATAATGAATATATCTTGTAAAGAAGACTGGCTTGTGGTGAAGACATTGACCGATGAGGTAATTCTCCCATTCTCTGAGCCTTTGTGAAGAAAATAGTTTTTGTTCTGTTTTGTAACCTTTCATAAAAAACTATGCTGTTTTTAAGATATCTTGGTAATTAAAAGGTAGAAACAGTATAGGATTCCTAGAAGAAGTTTTAACATTGGCTATTAAAGAACATTAAATTATGTTTTCAAATGTTCATGAAAATGAAAATGCTAAGGGTAAAAGAGACCTTACCCAGTGGGAACTACTTAATTGGCTGAAGAAAACTTATCGGGGAAGGCAATAAATATTAGTCCCATGTACCATGTGACTAACTGTCATCTTTTAACATTCTCTGATACATGTTTTTAAAACATCACTCACTACCTTGAGAAGAATGGTTTTGGCGGGAATCAAAACTAGGAGCCAAGCGGCCATATGGGAGGCTGGCTGAGTAATCTGGATGAGATGACAGTGGCTTTGATTGGGATTGTAGCATTGGGGATGGAAAGAAACATTTAAGGAAATCTAAGGAAGAAAGGTTAGTAAGACTTGATGATTGGTTGGAAAAAGTGGGTTAGAGAATCACAGGTTACTTCCAGGATTTTGACTTAAGTACCTGCTTGTGTTTACTAAACTATGGAACTTTGCAGGAGGGCTAATTTCTTTTAGTTTGTTTGGATGTAAGGGGAAGATGTGTTTTAGTACCTGTGGGATGTTAAGTGGAGATGTCAAGTAAGCAATAAGATACATCTAATGCTTAGAAGTCAGGCCTGGAAACATGATCCAGCACATAAGTGGTAATTATTTTTGCACAGATAGGAAGGAACTTGCAGAAATTGAGAAGTAGCTGTAGTAAAAGTGTTAAGGAAACAATATGGTATTTTTGAAATACAATAGTCAATTTCACTCAGTTTAGTTTTTCTAACCTCTCAGTGTATTCTGTTTCAGTGTCATTTTACTTACTATGCTTATTTTTCTAGGACCCTGCACTGTCCAAAATAGGTGCCACTAACCAACCACATGTGGTTATTTAAATTTAGATTAAAATACAAATTTAACTCCTCAATCACACTTGTCACATATATGTGTATGTGAGCACATATTTATGAATATGAGAAAGCACAATGGTGAAAACATAAATGAAGTGAACTTTATGTTCACTTTTAACTCAGGCAGGTGACTGATTTGTAAAGAAGTTCTCAGGTTTTTCCTTGATTTGGAAGGTGGTTATGTTTTACTCAACCCTGTTATGTTTTTATTTATTATAGGTTCCATGCCTTTTAACTAGCACTGTTTCTTGACACAAAGCAATGTTTATCATATATCTTGTCAAACACACACTACAGACACAAATTTTTGCGTTTGTGCTTGCAGTCTAATGAATTTCACACCTATTTGAGTAATCTACTTTAAAAAAAATTAATAGCTGATTTCATTGAGAGTTCAATTTTTCCAACCTCCAGAGCACCTCCTGTTACTACTTGAATTAAGGCTATCCTAAGGCAATTGAGAACACGAATTGCATTTTTAAAAAGTACTGATAGGCTGCTTTATAGAGAATAAAATATTAACATAAGGAGTTATGAATGAACCTAGGTTTGGAATGATTACCATTTCCCCTCAAAATGTTCGATGGTTTCTTTTTCTTTCCACGAACATCAGTGTAGATATAAGTAATAAATCTGCACATTTTGATATTTGATGTCAACTTGAACCCTGTACAGTCAAGAACTCTAAGTAACTCCTAATTTGGATTGCAGATGAAAACAAAAAGCAAAGCTTTTCTACTTTTGTAGTTTTCTACAGTAACAGCCTATGTTACTTTTCCCAATTATGTCTTATGAAAAATGTAATTTGTCATTACATTTTTAGATGCTATCATAGGTGAGATGTAGGAGTATTAGGGTTTACTTTTTAAATTTTATATGCATACCACACGTGCACTTACACATACAGCCCACTCACTCTTCGTCAAGATTACGTTTCTCCAGCTTGAATACCAGGTAGCAAACACCAGCTTTTAAAAATATTTTAAAACATACAAATAATTCTTTCAAGGGAAATCTTTAAAGCAAATTTTAACGTCAAAAAGATTTTGCTTATACCAAACTGCCATGGCCGTTATTTTATAACTTTTCTCTGCTGTGATTTTCCAGCAGTGAATCTTGAAATAATTTGAATTACTACAATTCCATGGGCTATGAATTTTATTGAGGATTCAATTTTATTAAGGATTTAGCTTCTGTATCTTAATAACACTGGTAATCATGCTTCCCACTTTCTTGGTTGTCGTTATACTTGGGTGTAAGGATCAGTTTGCTGTCACGTTAAGTAAGCTAATTTCATTATTCCCTTGCTGCTCTTCAGCTTTTATGTAAATCTGACTCCATTATCTTTATTTTCAAGATGAAGGAATATACAAGGTAATTAATTAAATGAGTTATACATTGAGTGTCAGGTCAACATTGAAATTAGGGCCTGGGTCTTCTAACTTCTTAGTTGGTATTTTTCCTACTATAATGTGTAAGAAAGCCAAATCAAACATTTTTTTTCTCCATTAGAATCTACTAATGTGAAAAATCATACATTGTAAGTCAGAATTTTGAATAATTTAGATTGAGTCCCACACTTATCCTTTCAAACCAAATGTAGGATACAAACCACAAGCCAAGTACCAGTCTTAAGTCTGTAATGTGTAATTTATATACTTAACTGATACTGTTTTTGTATAGGTAATCTTTCATATTGATCTTAGGTGAATATTACAAAATATTTGTTTTGGACAAAATAAAGGATTAATAATGACTTTAGAGTTGGGGGTTCAAAGAAATTACGTGGACCATTCCCTTTCAGGTAGGTAAGACATTACCTATTTTAAAGATAAACCAAACCCAAAGAGGTTGTTAAGTCAACTAATACATACCGCAGTGGAACTAGGGACTACCTCTACTAATACAGTGTTCTTTTGACTCTTAATCATGTTGACTTTGTGATGTATGCTTATCTGTGAACACATTACCCTTTCTAGATTTAGCTTTCTGAGAGCTGAATGCTTGGAGCTCTGTGAGTAATAACTAAGAAAGGTGGCTTCCTGGCTAGCCATCCTGATAAGTTTAATTGAATCCAAGGGAATAATGGAGTGACAGGTGTTGCAACCACATTTCATTTGCTTCCAAGACCATTTGGAACCAGGTAGCCTGCAAGGTATAAATCCAAATTAAAGTTCTTATAGTTATTTTTTGTGGTGTGGTTGACAGAGGATTCTATATTCAAGCTCCTTTGTTTTTCTATACCCTAGACTTGGATTTGAAGAAATGGTAGGCATTCAGTCAGCAAATGTTTGAGTATTCACTAACATGCCAGTCACTGATGTAGGTGCAGGATATATTAGTGAAAAAAACACCACAGTAAATGAAACATGTTCTAGTGGAGTAAGGCAAGTGGTGAACATAGTAAAACTTCTATTAGAGGCTGATATATGCCATAAAACGCACACACACACACACACAAAAACAACCAAAATTCTGTTTTCTGGTCCTGCATGTAAGGAACTTGGAAGTTTTCACTATGTCCTAACAACAAATGCAAAGCGAAACAAAACAACTCTTACTAGATTTGTCTCAGAGTATTGAGATCGCAGGGAAATTTCAGTCAGTTCAGTCGCTCAGTCGTGTCCACCTCTTTGTGACTCCATGAATCGCAGCACGCCAGGCCTCCCTGTCCATCACCATCTACCGGAGTTCACTCAGACTCAACATCCGTCGAGTTGGTGATGCCATCCAGCCATCTCATCCTCTGTCGTCCCCTTTTCCTCCTGCCCCCAATCCCTCCCAGCATCAGAGTCTTTTCCAATGAGCCAACTCTTCGCATGAGGTGGCCAAAGTACTGGAGTTTCAGCTTTAGCATCAATCCTTCCAAAGAACACCCAGGACTGATCTCCCTTAGGATAGACAGGTTGGATCTCCCTGAAGTCCAAGGGACTCAAGAGTCTTCAACACCACAGTTCAAAGGCATTAATTCTTTGGTGCTCAGTTTTCTTCACAGTCCAACTCACATCCATACATGACCACTGGAAAAACCATAGCTTTGACTAGTTGGACCTTTGTTGACAAAGTACTGTCTCTGCTTTTGAATATGCTATCTAGGTTGGTCATAACTTTCCTTCCAAGGAGTAAACGTCTTTTAATTTCATGGCTGCAGTCACCATCTGCAGTGATTTTGGAGCCCAGAAAAATAAAGCCTGACACTCTTTCCACTGTTTCCCCATCTATTTCCTGTGAAGTGATGGGACCAGATGCCATGATCTTTGTTTTTTGAATCTTGAGCTGTAAGCCAACTTTTTCACTCTCCTCTTTTCACTTTCATCAAGAGGCTTTTAGTTTCTCTTCACTTTCTGCCATAAGGGTGGTGTCATCTGCATATCTGAGGTTATTGATATTTCTCCTGGCAATCTTGATTCCAGCTTGTGCTTCTTCCAGCCCAGCATTTTCTCATGATGTACTCTGCATATAAGTTAAATAAGCAGGGTGACAATATACAGCCTTGGACATACTCCTTTTCCTATTTCGAACCAGTCTATTCCGTGTTCAGTTCTAACTGTTGCTTCCTGACCTGCATACATGTTTCTCAAGAGGCAGGTCAGGTGGTCTGGTATTCCCATCTCTTTCAGAATTTTCCACAATTTATTGTGATCCACACAGTCAAAGGCTTTGGCATAGTCAATAAAGCAGAAATAGATGTTTTTCTGGAACTCTCTTGCTTTTCCCATGATCCAGCGGATGTTGGCAATTTGATCTCTGGTTCCTCTGCCTTTTCTAAAACTGGCTTGACCATCTGGAAGTTCACAGTTCACGTATTGCTGAAGTCTGGCTTGGAGAATTTTAAGCATTACTTTACTAGCATGTGAGATGAGTGCAATTGTGTGGTAGTTTGAGCATTCTTTGGCATTGCCTTCCTTCGGGACTGGAATGAAAACTGACCTTTTCCAGTCCTGTGGCCACTGCTGAGTTTTCCAAATTTGCTGGCATATCAAGTGCAGCTCTTTTCACACATCTTTCAGAATTTGAAATAGCTCAACTGAAATTCCATCACCTCCACTAGCTTTGTTTGTAGTGATGCTTTCTAAGGCCCACTTGACTTCACATTCCAGGATGTCTGGCTCTAGGTGAGTGATCACACCATCGTGATTCTCTGGGTTGTGAAGATCTTTTTTGTACAGTTCTTCTGTGTATTCTTGCCACCTCTTCTTAATATCTTCTGCTTCTGTTAGGTCCAGACCATTTCTGTCCTTTATCGAGCCCATCTTTGCATGAAATTTTCCCTTGGTATGTCTAATTTTCTTGAAGAGATCTCTAGTCTTTCCCATTCTGTTGTTTTCTTATTTCTTTGCATTGATTGCTGAGGAAGGCTTTCTTATCTCTCCTTGCTGTTCTTTGGAATTCTGCATTCAGATGCTTATATCTTTCCTTTTCTCATTTGCTTTTCACTTCTCTTTTCACAGCTATTTGTAAGTCCTCCCCAGACAGTGATTTTGCTTTTTTGCATTTCTCAAAAGAGAGTAGAGTAAAATACTTTGTGTTGTGAGGAAGAAAAAAAAAAAAAACCACTGAGAGTTCTGTAGTATCTGAAATTATCCTTCAAAAGAAGAAATGATTTTATACAAACTAAAATTTAGGGAATTTGTCACCAATGTACTTCCCTTGCAAGAATTACTAAAAGAAATTCTTAAGGGAGAAGGAAAGTAATATAGGTCAGAAACAATCTACACAAAGGAAGAGCATTAAGGAATAAATGAAGGTAAAATCTTTCATTTTTCTTTACTGATTTAACATAATTGTTCCAATAATAATATATTTGGAGACTATAGATTATGGATAAGAGAAATGGCAGCAATATTATATATAAGGGATGAGAGAGAGGAATTGGAAATACTCTATTATAAAGCAGTTGCCTTACCCATTAAGTGATCTGTATTGTTTGAAAGGGAACTTGGATTAGTTGTAAATAAATATTGCAAACAGTAGGTCAACAGCTAAAAAAAGTTAAATATATGCTTTATATTTTAAGAGAATATGGAATCATAAAATGCTCCATTCAAAGCATAAAAGGCATGGAAGACAAAAAAAAATGTAATGAAGTTAGATGTTAATATAACTATATCAATGATCACTTCAACTGCCAATGAAAAGCGATTGTCACAGTAGATTTAAAAAAGACCAAATATATGTTGCCTACAAGAAACACACTCTAAATATCAAGATACATAAAGATTAAAGGCAAAAGATGGAGAAAGATACACCATGCTAATACTAATCAAAGTTGGAGTAGCTGTATTAATTTCAGACAAAGCAAACTTGAGAGCAAGGAAAATTATCAGAAGTAAAGAGGCATTGTTGAGTTGCCAAGTCATGTGTGACTCTCGTGATCCCTTGGACTACAGCATGCCAGGCTTCCCTTTCCTTCACTATCTCCCAGAGTTTACTCAAACTCATGTCCATTGAGTTGATGATGCCATCCAAATATCTCATCTTCTGTAGCCCCTTTCTCCTCCTGCCCTCAATCTTTCCCAGCATCAGGGTCTTTTGCAATGAGTCAGCTCTTCTCATCAGGTGGCCAAAGTATTGGAGCTTCAGCTTCAGCATCAGTGCTTCCAATGAATATTCAGGACTGTTTTCCTTTAGGATTGACTGGTTTCATCTCCTTGCTATCCAAGGGACTCTCAAGAGGCTTCTCCAGCATCACAGTTCGAAAACATCAATTCTTCGGTACTCAGCCTTCTTTATGGTCCAACTGTCACATCCATTGGAGAAGGAAATGGCAACCCACTCCAGTATTCTTGCCTGGATAATGCCAACGACAGAGGAGCCTGGTGGGCTGCCGTCTACAGGGCCGCACAGAGTCGGACACGACTGAAGTGACTTAGAAGCAGCAGCAGGAGCTCACATCTATCCATGACCACTGGAAAATCCATAGCTTTGACTGTATGGACCTTTGTTGGCAAAGCGATGTCTCTGCTTTTTAATACATTGTCTAGATTTGTCATAGGTTTTCTTCCAAGGAGCAAACATCTTTAATTTCATGGCTGCAGTCATAGTCTACAGTGATCTTGGAGCCTAAGATAATAAGATCTGCCACTGTTTCCATTTTTATTTGCCATGAAGTTATGGGACCAGATGCCATGATCTTAGTTTTTTTAATGTTGTGTTTTAAGCCAACTCTTTCACTCTCCTCTTTGACCTTCATCAGGAAACTCTTTAGTTCCTCTTCACTTTCTGTCATTAGGGTGGTATCATCCGCATATCTGAGGTTAATTGACATTTCTCTTGGCAATCTTGATTCCAGCTTGTGCTTCATCTAACCAGGCATGTCACATGATGTACTCTGCATATAAGTTAAATAAGCAGAGTGACAATATACAGCCTTGACATACTCCTTTACCAATTTTCAACCAGTCTGTTGTTCCATGTCTGGTTCTGACTGTTGCTTCTTGACCTGCATACAGGTTTCTCAAAAGGCAGGTAAGATGGTCTGGTATTCCCATCTCTAAGAATTTTTCAGTTTGTTGGAAAAGTCAAAAGGCTTTTGTGTAGTCAATGAAACAGAGTAGATGCTTTTCTGGAATTCCCTTGCTTTTTCTATGATCCAACAGATATTGGCAATTTGATCTCTGGTTCCTCTGCCTTTTCTAAATCCAGCTTGACCATCTGGAATTTCTCAGTTCACCACATATTGCTGAAACCTGGGTTGAAGGATTTTGAGCATTACCTTGCTCGCGTGTGAAATGAGCTAATCATCCTGAGCTGTTTGTAAATTTTGGAGGCTAATCCCTTGTATGTCGCATCATTTTCTCCCAACCTGTGAGGTGTCTTTTCATTTTGTTTATTATTTCTTTGCTGTGCAAAAGCTTCTGAGTTTAAGTAGGCCCTGTTAGTTTATTTTTATTTACATTTTTCTGGGAGACAGATTGAAAAAATATTGCTCTGATTTATATCAGAGAGTGTTCTGCCTATGTTTTCCTCTAGGAATTTTACAGTGTCCAGTGTCACATTTAGGTCTTTCATCCATTTTGAACTTGTTTTTATGTATGATGTTAAAGAATGATCTAATTTCTTTCTTTCTTTCTTTTTTCACATGTAGCTGTCCAGTTTTCCCATCATTTGTTGAAAAGACTGTCTTTTCAACATTGTATAGTCTTGCCTTTGTCACAGATTAACTGACCATAGGTGCATGGGTTTTTTTCTGGGTTTTCTATCCTGCTCCATTGGTCTACATTTCTATTTTTGTACCAGTTCCATATCATGACTGACTTACTTTCTAACTGAAAGTTTGTACCTTTTCCCATTCACCCGTTTTGTTCACCCCTTATTCCTCACATCTGGCAACCACCAATCTGTTCTCTGTATCTATGCACTTGGTTTTTGTTTGTTTGCTTGAGTTTTCTTTAGATTCCACATGAATATGTGAGATCATATGGTATTTGTCTTTCTCTGTCTGATATATTTTACTTAGTGTAATGGTGTAAGGGTCCATCCATGTTGTCACAAATGGCAAGATTTCTTTCATTTTTTATGACTGAGTAGTAGTCCATCGTATATACATACCACTTTTTTTTAATCCATTGATCTATTGATGGACACAGACTGTTTCCATATCTTGCTTTTGTAAATAATGCTGCAGTGAATGTGAGGGTGCATCTAGTGTTTTACTCAGAAGCAGCATTGCTGAATCACATGCAGTTCGATTTTTCATATTTTGAGGAACCTTCATACTTTTTCCCATAGTGGCTGCACTAGTTTACATTCCTATCAGCAGTGCACAAGGTTCCCTTTCTTTTCTTTTTGATAACAGCCATTATAACAGGTGTGAGGTGGTACCTCATTGTAGTTTTGATTTGCATTTCCCTGATGACTAGTGATTTTGAGCACCTTTCCTCATACTTGTTGGTCATCTGCATGTCTTCTTTGGAAAGATGTCTATTTATCCTCTTTGTGCATTAAAAAAAAAATGGAGTGTTTATTTAAATTTTTGTGATTGAGTTGTATGGGTTCTTTATATATTTTGCATATTAGCCCCTTATCAGATATATGATTTGCAAATATATTCTCCTATTCTGTAGGTTGCTTTTTCATTTTGTTGATGGCTTTCTTTGCTGTGCAGAAGCTTTTCAGTTTGGTATAGTCTTAAGGCAAGGGACTTTCTCCCCATTCTTGGCTGTTCACATACACAAAAAGGAATAAATATCTGTTAAAATGTGAAGTCACATGTTCCTACTTTTATTTAGTTTTTAATTCTTATTTTTCACACCAATGTATTAACTATCAAAATTTAAGGGGCAGATCTTCAAATATCGTTGCATCTGTCTGAGGAAGAATCAGGTTAATAAAGGAGAAAGTTTTGCCAAATAAACAAATACACTTAGTGTATGTCAAGCATCTAGGGAGCTTGGTGTGCTGCAGTCCATGGGGTCACAAAGAGTCAGACACGACTTAGTGACTGAACAGCAACAAAACCTCTATTAAATACTGAACATTGTGTTATATATTTTCCAGGTATTCATTTATTAAACATTCACTTAAGAGCATGCCTGGGATGCTTATTACTATTTTCCCCATTTCTGTATGAGAAAACCAAGGTCCAGAAAGTTAAGTAAGTTAATACAGTTATTAAATGACAGAAGTAGGAACAGAGCCCAGGTTTATCTTACTCCAAAGCCTGAATTCCTAATGACTTTACTCCCTGGAGCTGGCAGGCAGGGGCCCCTTTAGGAGGGAAAAGCTTGTGCTTTGCTGGTATCATTAACTAGGGAGAATGGAAAAAAGAAATCATTTCCAGGGAGCAGAAAGACCAGATTACCTTTTAAACAGTGTGTGTGTGTGTGGTGTATGTGTGTGTTCATGGGGTTTCCATGGTTTCTTTGTGAAAATGTGAAAGGTTGATTCACTTTACTTAATTAGGTTAGTGAATGTTAGTTTAAAAGTTATTAAGTTTGGTCACAAATATCTCCATTATCCCCAAGGGCCAGAGGCTCTAGCTCACCTGTTGTGCCATAAATAGCCACGTGCCATAAATAGCCATCACTGGCCATAACTGATTCAAGCGTGCTTTTTCTTATGCTTTTGGACAAAGCAGGCAAGACAATGCACCTGAATGTGGTGTGAAAGAGCCCTTATTTGCGAGGACTGACCTGGAAAACTCAGGAGGTAGTGGTAAGTTTCATGTGTGTGCACAACCCTCAGCAGTCAAGTTTTAGTGGAAACGCACATTTATCTTGCAGGGTTGGCAGCAGCAAAGATCCAGATGAGAGCCAAACCTTTTTGGGCATTCTTAAGATAGAGGTGATCCTGGCACAGACTATTATCTTGGGTCTTGGCCAGAAGGCCCACTAGGGGCAGAAATCACTTGGCTTCATCTTCCAGGTGGAAGCAGGATGGGCTAGCACCTTAGGGGGAAAAAAAAAGATGAAGGTGATGCTCAGACTTCACACTTGTTTCCATGGGAATAGCAGGATAGATCTAACAGTCAGTGATGAGAAACATGGAAGGTGGTAAATAAGCCCAGTCCTTCCAACAACACTCTTGGAGGTGATGCTTTTCTTTTGGATTCCATTCACCTTCAGGAACAATGTGCTTGCAAAGAGCTCCAGCACTGGCAGCAAGAAAGTAGAAGAATTAAATAATATCTCAGAGGAAGCAATAGATTTTTTTCTAGTGACTGCCAGCCCCTCCTCCCCGCTACCATGTCAGCAATTTAGTGACTTGACAGATGTTAGTAACTGATCGCAGCATTTGGTTCCAGTTGTGTGTGGGGCATGGGTGGCAATGGGAACACTGTGTTCCCCACCTGTCCATCATGTTCAGATGGGTGAGTGTGTGTGCCCATACAGTCCATATGCATGGGTGTGTGGCCTGTGTTTGTGTGTCTGAACTTTGATTAGTGAGAGCCTAGGAGTCCAAGCTAAGGAGGATGTAGTTTTTTCTTAGTCTTCAAAAAATAGTAATATGCTGTTAATATCATCTCCAATCCAGTTTTCTGGCTCTTTTTAGATGAAGTCCCCCATGGCTCAGTGGTAAAGAATCTGTCTGCAATACAGGAGACATGGGAGATGCAGGTTCGATCCCTGGGTTGGAAAGATCCCCTGGAGGAGGAAATGGCAACCCACTCCAGTATTCATGCCTGGAAAATCCCACAGAGGAGCCTGGTGGGCTACAGTCCACGGGGTTGCAGAGAGTCAGATACGACTGAACACACGTGCACACACACAAGAAGAATTTTAATGTTACCTGGCACTTTAATTATAGATGTAATTCCAGGAAAAACAGATAATTTAGTATAAGCTAAATTACGTGTATTGGTAATTTGCTTGGCTGGTAGTCATAAATAGGTCATCTTCCAATACTTATGTGTTCCTTTCCAGAAAAAAATATAGATAGAAAGGGAGGTAGAGCTAGAGATAGAAAATGAGAGCATCTATGTTTTTTTTATCTTGCACTAGTTAAGATAACTAAATCCTTATTTTGGAATCTAGCCACCATTTTCTGGACTTCTTATATTTTGGGTAACTTAGTTTTAAATTGTATCCATTCATTCACAACTTCTTTCCTTCATTCATCATACAAATACTTATCAAATATCTATGCTAATACATCTTCAGTTCAGTTCAGTTCAGTTCAGTTGCTCAGTCGTGTCTGACTCTTTTGTGACCCCATGAATCGCAGCACGCCAGGCCTCCCTGTCCATCAGCAACTCCCAGAGTTCCCTCAGACTCACGTCCATCGAGTCAGTGATGCCATCCAGCCATCTCATCCTCTGTCGTTCCCTTCTCCTCCTGCCCCCAATCCCTCCTAGCATCAGGGTCTTTTCCAATGGGTCAACTCTTCGCATCAGGTGGCCAAAATATTGGAGTTTTAGCTTCAGCATCAGTCCTTCCAATGAACACCTAGGACTGATCTCCTTTAGGATGGACTGGTTGGATCTCCTTGAAGTCCAAGGGACTCTTAAGAGCCTTCTCCAATGCCACAGTTCAAAAGCATCAATTCTTCGGTGCTCAGCTTTCTTCACAGTCCAACTCTCACATCCATACATGACTACTGGAAAAACCATAGCCTTGACTAGATGGACCTTTTTTGGTAAAGTAATATTTCTGCTTTTGAATGTGCTATCTAGGTTGGTCATAACTTTCCTTCCAAGGAGTAAACGTCTTTTAATTTCATGGCTGCAATCACCATCTACAGTGATTTTGGAGCCCCCCAAAATAAAGTCTGACACTGTTTCCACTGTTTCCCCATCTATTTCCCATGAGGTGATGGGGCCAGATGCCATGATCTTCGTTTTCTGAATCTTGAGCTTTAAGCCAACTTTTTCACTCTCCTCTTTCACTTTTATCAAGAGGCTCTTTAGTTCCTCTTCACTTTCTGCCATAACGGTGATGTCATCTGCATATCTGAGGTTATTGATATTTCTCCTGGCAATCTTGATTCCAGCTTGTGCTTCTTCCAGCCCAGCATTTCTCATGATGTACTCTGCATATAAGTTAAATAAGCAGGGTGACAATATACAGCCTTGACATACTCCTTTTCCTATTTGGAACCAGTCTGTTGTTCCATGTCCAGTTCTAACTGTCGCTTCCTGCGTCTTACATTTTGGTATTTACTGGATTACTTGGATATTTGTTAAAGTGAAAGTGAAGTCGCTCAGTCATGTCCGACTCTTTGCGACCCCATGGACTGTAGCTTACCAGGCTCCTCCATCCATGGGATTATCCAGGCAATAGTACTGGAGTGGGGTGCCATTGCCTTCTCCAGGGGATCTTCCTGACCCAGGGATTGAACCCAGGTCTCCTGCATTGCAGGCAGACGCTTTACCATCTGAGCCATCAGGGAAGTTCCAGCTACAAGTAAATGCCTAGGTCCTTCCTGAGTCCTGTTGGATCCCCAAGGGGTCGGTTGCATAAATTTGATGGTTAAAAAGCCTGTTTTAGGTATGCTATGGGAATGCCAAGATGAACAGCACAGTACTTTCCCCTTACTAGGTAGGTAAGTTTAGTCTCTCAGTTGTGTCCAACTCTTGCAGCCCATGGACTGTAGCCCACCAGGCTCCTCTGTTCATGAGATTTTCCAGGCAAGAATAGTGGAGTGAGTTGCCATTTACTAGAACAGGTAAACTTGGGCAATGAAGGCTCACCCAAACTCTGGAGAAAATACGTATTATGAGAAGGAGCAGTTTATTCTACCAAGGGGAGGCCAGTTGTTCCTAGGCTTCACGGCCAGGTAGCTCTCCCTCATGCTGGGGAATGCTCAGTCTTATGCAGTGTGCCTGACACTTCCTCCAATACCGCAGGCATCAGAGGTGGGACAAAGGAACGTGTCTTGCCCTGTACTGTCCTGCTCTAGTAGCCACAGATGAACTGGGAGGACAGGAAAACAGGGAGGGTGGGCCAGGCCAATGGTGCTCTCACGTCTGATAAACCTCTGCAGGCTCTGCTTTGTCAGGGTGGTAGAGGGTGAGGTCCCCAGAAAGGGACATAGGAAGTTCACTGGGCTTATAATCAGGAAACGCAAGGTCCACGTCCGATCCTGATCTCTGTTAGCTAGGCTGTCTGCTTAGCCTCTCCGAGCCTTATTTTCCCCATCTGTCAAGGCAGATAATAACCTCTACAGTAGAGGGTGGTCTTGGGAATTACATAAAATAATATAGAGTATATAAACTGCTCAGCATTATGCCTGATATGGGGTCAGTGCTAATGAACAGTATTTATCGATCCAATTTTATTGAGATATAATTGATATATAGCACTGTATATATTTAAGATGTACAGCACAATAATTTGACTTACATACATCATGAAAAGATTACCACAATAAGTCTGATGAACACCCATCATCTCATACAGGTACAAAATTAAAGAAATAGAAAAAAATGTTCCTTATGAGGAGCGCTGTTAGGCTTCACTCTCAGCAGCTTTCATACATAACTCACAGCAATTCAATATTTCTCGTGTTGCACATCCCTAGTACTTATTTATCTTATAACTGGAAGTTTGTACTTTCTAAATGTCTTCATCCAATCTCTCTCTCTCTACCCCATCTCTGGTAACCACAACTCTAATCTCTTTTCCTATGAGTTTGTTTTTTAAGTATAACTGACCTACAATGCTATGGTAGTTCCTGTTTTACAACATGGTGATTCAATATTTCTATACTTTTCAAAAGGATCATAATAAATCTAGCTACCATGTACTATACAAAGATATTGCATTATTCTTCACTAAATTCCCCACACTGTACACATTTCATGCCAGTGAATCATTTTGTAGCTGGAAAGCCTGAACCTCTAAATCTCCCTCATCTATTTTTCTCCTCCTCCAGCCCCTTCCCTTTGACAACCACGTGTTTTTTCTCTGTGTCTATAACTCTGTTTCTGTTACGTTTATACATTTGTTTTTTAGATTCAACTTATAAGCGAAATCATGCAAAATTTATTTTTCACTTATTTCACTTAGCATAATACCTTCAGGGTCCCTCAGTGTTGTCACAAATCGCGAGATTTCTTTATGGATAAGTAATAGTCCATTATATATATAAGATCTTCTTTATCCATTCAGCTATTGATGGGTACTTAGGTTGCGTCCATATCTTGGCTACTGTAAATAATGCTGCCTCGAATCATTATGCTATATGAAAAAGTGAAAGTATTAGTTGCTCAGTCGTGTCCAACTCTTTGCGACCTCATGGACTGTAGCCCGCCAGGCTTCTCTGTCCATGGCATTCTCCAGGCAAGAACACGAGTGGGTAGCCATTCCTTCTCCAGGGGCTCTTCCTGACCCAGGGGTCAGACCCAGGTCTTCTGCATTGCAGGTGGATTCTTTATTGTCTAAGCCACCAGGGAAGCCCATTATGCCATATACCTGAAACCAATACAACCTGATAAATCATGGTAAATTATATATTAAACATATATGTAATATATACATATAGGATATATAAATGTATATATAAATTTTATTGGAGTATAGTTTATTTGCCATGTTGTATTAGTTTAAGGTATATAGCATAGTGATTCAGCTATATATATACATATGTTCATTCTTTTTCAAATTATTTTCCCATATAGGTTTCTACAGAATACTGAATAGTGTTCCCTATGCTATACAGTAAGTCCTTGTTGGTTATATATAGTAACATGTGTATGTTAATACACATAATTTATCCCCCCCACCCACCCACATTCCCCCCTTTGGTAACCACAAGCTTTTTTTTTTTTTTTTCTGTTTCTGTTTTGTAAATAAGTTCATTTATATAATTAAAAAAATTAGATTCCACATGTAAGTGATATGTGATGTCAAATGATGTTTGTTTCCTTTGCCTGACTTACTTCACTTAGGATGATAATCTCTAGGTCCATCCATGTTTCTGCAAATGGCATTATTTCACTCTTTTCTACATCTGAGTAATAGTCCACTGTATATATGCACCGCATCTTTGTCCATTCCTCTGCTGATGGACATTGAGGTTGTTTCCATGTCCTGGCTATTGTAAATAGCACTGCAATGAACACTGGGGTACATTATCTTGTCAAATTATGGTTTTTCTCCAGATATATGCTCAGAAGTGGGATTGCAAGGCCATATGGTAGTCCTATTTTAACTTTTTAAGGAGCCTCCTTGCTGTTCTCCATAGTGGTTGTACCAATTCCTATTCCCGCCAACAGTGTAGGAAGATTCCCTTTTTTAGATATTCTCTCTAGCATTTATTGTTTGTAGACTTTGAGAATGGCATTCTGACCAGTGTAAGGTGATAGTCACTGTAGTTTTGATTTGCATTTCTCTGATGATTAGTGATGTTGAACATCTTTTCATGTGCCTGTTGCCCATTTTGTATGCCGTCTTTGGAAAATTGTCTATTCAGATCCTCTGTAGTATGTATTTTTATTAATAGTAGAAATAATAGTGGACCTCCATTTGTGTGCCCTAGAGTGACTTCTCCTTAGGCCAGAAATGCCAACTTCCATCTTTACAGTGGCTCTCAACTGTTTGTGACACCTCTGGTTCCTGGAAGAATATGACACCCTCCTAGCTGACCCAGAAGAACCAGGACAGTTATTCTTAATCTGGAGCCCATCCTTGGCAGCTCTCCCTTCCTTAGACACCACCTTTATGCACCCCCCCCCCCAAGGCAATTGCTCATCACGCCTGCCCACAATGAGATTTATTATTTATTACTTAGAGCAGTGAATCTTCACTGAGTGTGCATGTTAGCATCTCCCAAGGAGGTTTGTTAAAATACACAGTCTGCATTCCATCACAGCCCTGATGAATCAAAATTACCTTGGTGGAGCACTAGTAAGTCTATTTCACCTTCCCAAGCAATGCAGATATACAGGCCTGGATAGAAATTATTGTCTTTGTGGATATCTCTCTGCTCAGTGCTGTCTCACTCAGCAAGCACAGCACTAAATCTTCTATCAAAAAACTAATAGCATCCACATAGCCTTTTGAAGCTCAGAGATACTAACACTGAGTGTCAAGCTAAGGAGCCAGAGCCTTTGGTGATAGATACATGTGTTATCCTGGTGGCTCAGACAATCTGCTTGCACTGTGGGAGACCCAGGTTTGATCCCTGGGTTAGGAAGATCCCCTGGAGAAGGGAACGGCAACCCATTCCAGTATTCTTGCCTGGAGAATTCCATGGACAGAGGAGCCTGGTGAGCTACAGCTCATGGGGTTGCAAAGAGTTGAACACAACAGAGAGACAAACACATATGTTAAGAGGAAGAACTCTGCATATAAAGAGGCTCTGTAGCTAGCCTTAGACATGTTGTGTACTAGGAACTCAACAAAAGACAGCTATCATTATTATTAATAATTGTCCTGAATTGGACTCTAAGACCCTAGCTCCTTGAAAAGCCTGTTTCCATTTTAGGAGAAAAAGACTCCAAACCCAGGAATTAAGAAGCTGACTGCCTGCTGACTGGCTGTTTGGGAAGCATTTAGAGAATGTGACATGAGATGTTACACACAGGCTAGCAGCAGAGATTCCAAGAAAAGAAAGCCCTGTGGCCTCTATTTTCATTTCCCTTTTTGCTCCTGAAATGAGATGGGAAGGAGACGTGTGTCAGCAGCTGGTGTGGAGAGAGGCGGTGATGATCTATGAAAACTCCGGCCCTAAGGTCTGTGACCATCACAGGGAAGCCCAGATTGTCATGGGCTTTCATGTTTGTCTCTCTTAGCATTCATACTTGAGGTCTGGGGCTCCTAGTTTCTGTGCAGAGGTGAGTGTGACCACATTTCCAACTGAGTCTCATGCAATCTCTCCATATCTCTTCTCTCAGGAGATGCAGAGCTGAGACTTGGTTAGAAGATGGAAAATGGACTTAACAGAGGGAGGAAAGATTGCCTTAACTTTCTTCAGGTGCTCCAGAAAAGGGGATTAGAAAGGACCTTGAGCATCAAGGCTGAGCATCACCTTCAACACCAGCTGATGTCCAGAATTAAATCTGGAAAGGGAGATCATCCAGTTGGAGGATGATTGCATGGGGACACCTGTGAAATACTTTGAAAAGCACAGACTTCAGGACTATCTACATCAAGAGCAACCACACTGATTACTGTATCACTGGCGGAGACTGTAGACATCAGCTGCTGTTGAAAGTGATGCTCAGCCTTGATGCTCAAGGTCCTTAATTTAGTCCTCAGTCCTGAGCCTGAACCCTGCTGGGCAGAGAAGCAATCTGTTCCATCCTTAGAACTTCCAGCTTGATTGACTACATAAGGTATTTTGGTTTAGTAGGCCCTTAAATAAGATAACTTTTCTTTAGGTCTCATCTCTCTCCTGCTGACAGTTCCCATCCTCCTGGGCCTTGCCCTTAAACTGCCTACTGTTTATTTGAAAAGTGCAGATAACACAAGCCGGTACTCTAGCAACCGTTAAAATCTATGTCAGGACACCGAGCATGCAGAGGAACACTGCGCTCACCCCCTCTCCATTCTATTCCTATCAGAGGGAACGTGGAAAACATTCTCTTTTCTCTGGGCAGCATCCTCGTCTTACTGAAAGACTGGTGTGCGTGCATCTGAAATGCGGATGCGGTGGGGGGCGAAGTCTAGCTTTCGGCCTCAACAAAGACACAATGGTTCAGAGAAGACCAGAGCAGAGCAACCAGTCAGGCAGGATCCAGGCCTCCGGGATCTGCGAGAAACGTGGGTTGCCCTGTATCGGCAGGGTGGGCTGCCAGCTCTGCAGGCATCAGAGCCCTCTTCCTGATGTGTCTTCATCAGCCCAAGCCTCACTCTCGCCGGGGAGAGGGAGCCACACAAGAGTGTATGCGTTAGGAAGATTTCTGCAACATGACAAAGTGCAATAAAAAATCTGGGTTCTCTGTCCCCGAGCTTGGACCCAAACTTGCCCTGAGATGAGAGAAGGCAGTTTCAGGGGCGGGAGTAGGCTCCGGGCGCCCGCGGGTAGACTCGCAGCGGTGCCGGCGTGCGGCCGGCAGGTGTCAGTGCGCCCTCGCGCTGCCGCCGCGCGCCGCCTCCGCTCCAGGACCCCTCCTCACCGTGGTCTAGGGGGCGCCGGTTCAGACCCAGGCTGCTCGGGTCTCGCAGCAGCTCTGCAGCTGGGACCACAAATGGCCGCTTCTCCCCACAGTGGAGCTCTTAACTCTGGCGGAGCTCACTCCGCGCGTGTGTGTGTGGGGTGCCTCCCTTTCCGCCAAAGGGGTTGGATCTGAACGTGCGCCTTCCTTTCACCAGCCCCACTCGCCCCGCCGTCCGGAGCACTTGCAGAAAAAGTGTGGCCCGGCCCAGGGCGGGGTTGTTCCGGATGCGACCTGTACCGGTAATTGCTTCTCCCGATTCATCCGGGGGACCTCAACACCCTTTCCTCCCAAGTCCCACTCAGCTCGATGTGGCCACTCCCGGGTGCCCAATGTGTTCTGCTCGGCGCGCCCAGAGATGCTTGGCCAATTCCCAGCAGGCACTCCCCGGGCACGCCCTTTAAATCCCTCGCTCAGGGTATCCACCTCCCCAAAGGGCCCGTCTCACCAGGGGGCAGGGTTCCAGTGGGTCCCGCGCTAGGCGAGGGCGCTAGACCCGCGGAGGGGAGGTGCAAGGGGCGGGGGAGGGTCGGTTTCCCACGTGGGGGCTGACGCCGGCTGCTCAGCAACGCCGGCTTGATCCTGGGGCTATAAAACCAGTCCACGGCTAGTGCGGCGGCGAAGCAGCGGCCCGGGCTTCAGTGCAGACGCCTAGCAGCCGGCGCGCCTCCGCCCGGCCACCCCCAGCACCTTTCTCTCCCCAGCCCTGCTCTCCTGCCCCAAACTCACGCTGCCTTCGGACCCCAGCCTGTCCCGTAGCGCTCAGCGCCCGAAGCTCGCCGGGCCGACGCCCAGGAGACCTCCTGCCTCGGTCTCGGCTCCTGGAGGGCCGATCGCCCACCCGCCCGGGTCTGCCTGAGGACGGGGGCGCCTTCATGCGGCCCCCACACCCATCATCCCACCGCCACCGCCGCCGCCGCCTCCGAGCTCCGCGCGCTGCGCCCCAGCCCCAGCAGGGCACTCAACTTTGGAAGTCCCGCGACGCTCCGAGAGGCGGCAGAGTCCGCACCGTGGCCCCAACCCGGGCCCCGCCGGCCCCGCCGCGTCTGGGGGAAGCGAGAGAGTCGGTGTTCGCTTCGGAGATGTAAGGAGAGAGACGCAGGACCCCAAGCCAGCATCAGCACCCCTCGGCTGCCTCCTGGGTTGGGGGCGGGCCCCGCACACGGTAAGACCTCTTGCTTTCGCTCAGGCTCAAGAGTCAAAGATATATAAACAGATATATTTAATTTCCTGTTATCTTTCCAAGTCATCAGGCCACCGATGATTTTTGTTCTCTCTTCTTGAAGAATAAATCTCTTTCCCCATCGGTTAGACCTACTCTCTCCCGCCGCTTAGAAATAAAACTTGGCTGTATCTAGGAGCTGGGAGCGAGAAGGCACCGACCCCGAGCGCCCGAAGCGCGCGGACCGGGTGCGGTTCGCGGGAGCCGGGCCCATGGGCCGCTAGCGGTCCCCCAGCTCGGGGCCCGGCTTCCCTGAGGCCCCTTCTCCATGTGAGGTGCGGCGGGGCGAGCGGGGCGCGAGAGGAAGAGGAGGACCCACGGGCACCGGGCCGGAAGGCAGCTGGCAGCAGGCCCAGGCGAGTGGGCACCCGCGTTCATGTTCCGCCAGGAGCAGCCGCTGGCCGAGGGCAGCTTCGCGCCCATGGGCTCCCTGCAGCCGGACGCGGGCAACGCGAGCTGGAACGGGACCGAGGCCCCGGGGGGCGGCGCCCGGGCCACCCCCTACTCCCTGCAGGTGACGCTGACTCTGGTGTGCCTGGCCGGCCTGCTCATGCTGTTCACGGTGTTCGGTAACGTGCTTGTCATCATTGCTGTGTTCACAAGCCGCGCGCTCAAGGCGCCCCAGAATCTCTTCCTGGTGTCTCTGGCTTCGGCGGACATCCTGGTGGCCACGCTTGTCATCCCTTTCTCGCTGGCCAACGAGGTCATGGGCTACTGGTACTTCGGCAAGGCGTGGTGTGAGATCTACCTGGCGCTCGACGTGCTCTTCTGCACGTCTTCCATAGTGCACCTGTGCGCCATCAGCCTGGATCGTTACTGGTCCATCACCCAGGCCATAGAGTACAACCTGAAACGCACGCCGCGCCGCATCAAGGCCATTATCGTCACGGTGTGGGTCATCTCGGCCGTCATCTCCTTCCCCCCGCTCATTTCCTTCGAGAAGAAGAGAGGCAGGAGTGGCCAGCCGTCCGCCGAACCGCGCTGTGAGATCAACGACCAGAAGTGGTACGTCATCTCGTCGAGCATCGGCTCCTTCTTCGCGCCCTGCCTGATCATGATCCTGGTCTACGTGCGCATCTACCAGATCGCCAAGCGCCGCACCCGCGTGCCGCCCAGTCGCCGGGGGCCCGATGCCGCCGCCGCTGAGCTGCCAGGGGGCGCCGAGCGCAGGCCCAACGGCTTGGGCCCGGAGCGCAGCGGCGTGGGCCCCGTGGGCGCCGAGGTCGAGTCTCTGCAGGTGCAGCTCAATGGTGCCCCGGGGGAGCCCGCGCCCGCAGGGCGGCCGGACGCCGACGCGCTGGACCTAGAGGAGAGCTCCTCGTCTGAGCACGCTGAGCGGCCCCCGGGGTCCCGCAGGTCGGAGCGCGGGCCCCGGGCCAAGGGCAAGGCCCGGGCGAGCCAGGTGAAGCCCGGGGACAGCCTGCCGCGGCGCGGGCCGGGGGCGACGGGGCCGGGGGCACCCGCGGCGGGGCCCGCGGAGGAGCGCTCTGGCGGGGCCGCCAAGGCGTCGCGCTGGCGCGGGCGGCAGAACCGCGAGAAGCGCTTCACCTTCGTGCTGGCGGTGGTCATCGGCGTGTTCGTGGTGTGCTGGTTCCCCTTCTTCTTCACCTACACGCTCACGGCCATCGGCTGCTCCGTGCCGCCCACGCTCTTCAAGTTCTTCTTCTGGTTCGGCTACTGCAACAGCTCGCTGAACCCGGTCATATACACCATCTTCAATCACGACTTCCGCCGCGCCTTCAAGAAGATCCTCTGCCGGGGGGACAGGAAGCGGATCGTGTGAGTGTGGAGTCCGCTCCCGGAGAACAGACTTGCGCTGACTGCAGGCAGCTGGGACCCAGGGGGCGCGTCTACGTGGTCCTGCCAAAACCCGGGACCAGCCTGTTCCTAGTTTCTTGGCCCCAGGATAGCTCTGCCGCTTCTTGCGGGCATCTGCGCTCTCCTACCTGAGAAAAGAACTGGCTGGGAGGGCCACACCCCTACTCCAACCCCCTCATTATTGTTAGGGCAGCTCCTCACTCAGAGCCATCTTCCTGGGTTCTTGGGCAGCCCCAAATCAGTATTGTTTCCTAAAAGTATTTTCACCTCCCCTGGGCCCAGCTGTCACAGTCGTTCAGAGCAAGCACGAGAGCCCAGAGGGGATGGATGGCTCCCAAAGGGTTAACAGATGGGGTGGGGGTGGGGGTTACCCAGCCCTGGCTAATTGCTTTCCCCCTTCCCCAACTCTTATTTTTAAACAAATGCTCAGGGCAGCCCTGCAGGCCCTCCCGTCCCCCCACCCCTTGTAAATATACACTATTTTTGATAGTACTTGGGGGTGGGGTGGGGTCCCAAATGTCTCTTGGCTTTTGATGTTTGAATCCTGGCCACTGGAGGTGCTCTCCAGGCAGACTCATTGTGTCTAGTTCAGGGCGAGCCTCTTTGCAAAGTGAGCCCTTTTCTGGTGTCATTACCCTCTCTGTGTCCTTTTCACCAGCAACTGGTGACTGTCCCTTGGGACTGGACTTGCGATGAGATTTCCTGAGGGGGAAAACATTTCTGTCCATTTCCCCACCCCTGTGCCTAACAGCATAATTGCCTTGTCCTATGTAAATATTACAAAGATGGATCAAGACAGAAGTAAATGAACCTTTCTGCCTTGCAGCAGCCCTGTGTATAAAGCCATTATTCTCGGATGCACCCTTTTTCACTCCAGTACTGCACTTTAAAACCTTCTCTTTCCAGTGTCCCCTTCCTCCCTTCCTCTGGGGCCACTGCTTGGAAAATATGTATGTTTCCATCTTGGATGTATGTGTTACCACTCCCTCCTTCAGAGTGCTGACTGTGGGAAATCTTTTACCTGCTGTTTTTAGACACGGAGAAGTGGAAATTATGTGGAAGAAGCAAACCTGATACAATTTGCCCAAAGTAAACAGTGTGAAGAGACAAATGGGCCTGCCCAACTGTACAGTTCTTGCCCCAAGAGCTCTTAAGTATCAAAGTGTTGTCCATTTTTCCTCCCTGTTTTTCTGGTTGAGATCAAGTCATTGATAAACTCCCAAAGTCAAGGGAGAAGGGCGGAGACCTTGTTTACATCCAAGTTGCCCGATGTTTTAGACAGAGACTCTTTAAGGCCTGCGCTCATATTTCACTAAAGAAAAATTAATGTCAGCACATGTTGCTAATGACAGTGGATTTTTTTTAACAAAAAGTTTACAGATCAAATGTGAAATAAATATGAATTAAATGATCTGTCTGTTATCTGAGTTTTCAAAAGCATTAAGACTCTGGAAACATCTGAATTTATGTATATTTGAAATTAAAAAATACTTATGCATTATAAAACACTTTTAAAAGGCCAAGCAGTAACAAAGCTGCCATTTATCATCTGTTTCTTCTTTGCCAGATGCGATGGTGAGTCTGTTATAAGCTCTGTTTCATTTAATTGTCCCCCAAAGCCCATGAGGGTAGGGACTGTTATGATCCCCATTTAACAGGTAAAAAAAACTGAGTCTCAGAGGGCAAGAGATTTATTCAAGGTTAACCACAGTTGGGGGAGTGTACTGCATGCAGGGTGATCAGGTCTTAGGGTCTGTACTCTTCACCCCAGAGTTTTGCCGGAGTTCTATCACTAACACTTTGCAGAATGCTCCCAGCAGTGGGGTCTCTACAGAAGGTGTGCTGTATCTACAGAGCACTGGATATATTCCGAGTGTGTAGATACACACAAAGTCTGTGCGTGCTGCAGCGTCTATGCCCTTACATGTGTTATTCCTCAAAATGTATACATCCCCCAAGTGTGGTAGATGCACAAATTATGCCATATACTCCAAAATGTGTACCAGACCTAACAATGTAATAATATACAACATGTGGTACATAGCCCATAGTATGGTATAGGCTTCCCAGGTGATGCCAGTGGTAAATAACCCACCTGCCAATGCAGGAGATGCCCGAGACAAGGGTTCAGTCCCTGGGTTGGGAAGATCCCCTGGAAGAGGGCATGGCAATCCACTCCAGGATTCTTGCCTGGAGAATCCTGTGGACAGAGGAGCCTGGTGGGCTGCAATCCATAGGGGCACAGAGTCAGACACGACTGAAGCAGCTTAGCATGCATGCATGGTGTATGAAGCAATTGTGGTATAAACCTAAACGGAACCACATATTATTTGATCAGTTGAGTTGTCTCTGGCCAAAGGCTGGGATTCTTCCTGTTGCATTCCTGTAATATTGAGTTCTGTCCCTATGTCTAGGTGGGTTTAAGACCCTTGCCCTGTGGTTATGGTGATGGCACTTTGAAGCTGGAAGGGTCTAGAAATCCAGGAATTTAACCCCTCATCTTCTTAGAGGAAGTGACCTGCTCAGGGTCCCACAGCTCTGGGTGAGCTTCTATTGGAAGCAACTGACCAAGAGTGGAATATTAAGAGTTCTCATGTGTGTATTATAAAAGGCTGTGCTGGTGAAGGAGAGTCACCATCCCAGGAGCTGGGTTTGAGGGGCAATCCCAAGCCACAGGTCCAAGTCTGGGGGGAGACGGGTTTGTAAGACCAGCCACTTAAAACACACATGCAGCCCAGCTCTGGATGCCCCAGAAGTAGATCATCAGTTCACCTCCAGGTGTTCCCCCTGGGCAGCACCTGCAATATCTCCTTATTAACTTTTTTGGGGTGGGGGTGTGTTGAGGGTGGGCTTCCTTCATAGCTCAGCTGGTAAAGAATCTGCCTGCAATGCAGGAGACCCCAGTTTGATTCCTGGGTCGGGAAGATCCCGTGGAGAAGGGATAGGCTACCCACTCTAGTATTCTTGGGCTTCCCTGGTGGCTCAAGCGATAAAGAATCCATTTGCAATGCAGGAGACCTGGGTTCGATCCCTGGGTTGGGAAGATCCCCTGGAGGAGAGCATGGCAACCCACTCCAGTATCCTTGCCTGGAGAATCCCCCATGGACAGAGGAGCCTGGCAGGCTACAGTCCACAAGGTCTCAAAGAGTCGGAGATGACTGAGCGACTAAGCACAGCACAACACAGGGGTCAGGGTAGGTATGCAGGGGTAGGAGGGTGCAGAGCCCTTAGAAGGGATCTGGGCTTTGAGAGGCCTAGGAGGAGGAAGACCATGTTTCTGAGGGGTTTTATTAGAGGTGGGAGGGAGTGTCCTCCAGCATCAGATGCTCTGACTCTGAAGACAGGACAATGGACAGGCATTTGGCTCCAGTGACCCTTGCCTGGAGCTTCAGAAGCCACAGCCTTAGGCATTAAGGCTGCCTGGTCTGGGGCTGTGCCCTGCTCTCTACCCCAACAGCAGCCTTCTCTCTCCCAGCTTGCTCAAGGCACCCATTGCCCCAAAGGCAAGCAGTGCTGGACAATAGGCTAGCCCGACAGGCCCCCAGACTGGGCTGTGTCCCAGACACAGGGGCAGATACAAACACTGCTCGATGTTACTGCTCTGTCTTCAGGGAAGCGGCCCTGCTCTCTGAGAAAGGGGGAGTGTGGGGCAGGCCCTCCCCGCCCCACCCCAGCGGCAGAGCGGCCCCAGAGGTGGATGAGGCCTGGGGAAGGGAGGGGAGAGAGGGCTGGAGCCAAGGCTAGGATGCTGGAGGCACCACTGTTCACTGCAGGGGCCTCAAGCCACAGTCCAATAGGTCTGGGGTGGGGGTGGGGATTTGAGGATCTCAGTCTAAAGATGAGGAGATAAGCCTGTCAGTCTAGGGCTTCCTGTCTATATCTGATCCTGATTCCTTGGGTCTGTTTTTGTGGTGAAGTCTTCTATTTTACATGACTTTGGTTGGGGCACCAAAAGCCGCTGGCTTTGGCTCTGAAGCATGTCTTGCCAGGTTCACTCCCACCCAGTGCCTGGAGTTGGGGGAGGGCAGCCTCCTTTGTGCCTAAGCCCCAGGGGTCTGTCTTTCCTGAAACTCTCAGTTCAATTTCTTCTCTGCTAAAGGGCTGGAGGAGGGTTTTCCCTGGTGTGTGTGTATTTAGTCACTAAGTCTTGTCTGACTCTTTGTGACCTCATGGACTATAGCCTACCAGGCGCTTCTGTCCATGGAATCCTCCGCAGCGAGGGTACTGGAGTGGGTTGCCATTTCCTCCTCCAGGGGATCTTCCCAGACCAGGATTGAACCCGGGTCTCTGGCACTGGCAGCTCCTTCCTTGGTGACTCAGTGGTAAAGAATCCCCTACCAATGCAAGAGACGTGGGTTCAATCCCTGGGTCAGGAAGCTCCTCCGGAGGAGGAAATTGCTACCCACTCCAGTGTTCTTGCCGGAGAAATCCCATCAACAGAGAAGCTTGGCAGGATATAGTCCATAGGGTTGCAAAGAATCGGACAACTGAGTGAGCATGTGCACACACACACACCTCTGTGCTGTGGATGTGCGGTGTGGGAGAGATGGCTGTAGCTGGGGGCTCAGGGAGTAAGATGCAGGTCAGAGATGCCAAGACTTAGGCTTAGGGAGGATGGGTGGGAAGGCAACTCTGATTCTAGCAGCTGAGCCCTGTGGAACAGTGCCAGGCCTATATATGCCCCAAGGACTAAGTCAGTCCCCAGATTTTGTGTCTCCAACTTCATCCCTGTGGATGTCCTGTCAAACGTCTGTTCCCATTTGGGAACACCTGTCAAGAAGCCCACTTCCCAAACCCAAGCTGAGTGTGTGAATCGGAGAATCACAATCCACACTGGCCTAGCCAAGACTCTGAGAAGACCTAAAGAAAAAGTACCTGTTAAAGATTTTGTTTTTGTTTTTGCTTAGTTGCTCAGTCGTGTCTGACTCTTTGCAACCCCATGGGCTGTAGCCCACCAGGCTCCTCTGTCCATGGGGATTCTTCAGGCAGGAGTACTGGAGTTGGGTTGTCATGCCCTCTTCCAGGGGATTTTCTCAACCCAGAGATCGAATCCAGGTCTCCCGCACTGCAGGCAGATTCTTTACTGTCTGAACCACCAGGGTGGCAGGACCCAGTATCCAGTGTCAGGGCTCAATGTCACCCTCACCTGCAGGCCTCTGCCCTGGGCCCTGCCACCCGCCATGGTCGACCTGGAGTCTGGGATGCAGGAAAGGGCGCCTTCCTCAGCAGAGGGCATGCCTGCAAGGGAAGCCCTGTGAAGTCACTGAGATTAATCACAAACACCAGGGTCTGTCTTGAAAATAGAATCGATCTCTTTGATTACCAGAAGTCCTGGGGTTTAGAGTCAAGCAAAAAAAGGAAACAAGGCCTGTTGGAAAAAGCCTGGACTAGGCATCAGGAGGCCTGGATTCTAGTGCTGTGGTGTGACCTTGGGTAAAAGCTTTTCTGAGCCCCCATGATTTCATTTATAAAATGAAAATGGTTGGTCTGGATCCCTGCTATTTAAAACTGTGTTTCATTGTACTTATATAACTATAAAAATTAATCTCTATCTCTATCTCCCATCTATCCTCAGCCTCTCTGTCTATCCATCCACATCATCTATTAATAGCTGATGAAATGCTGGTTCAGTGACCTTTATTAGGTACCTTTTCGAGACTTCCTTGGGGGGTTCAGTGGTCAAGGCTCCATGCTTCCAATGCAAGGGGCAAGGTTTTGATTCCTGGTCAGGGGGACTAAGATCCCACGTGCAGTGTGGCCAGAAAGAAAGCAAAGACAAAAAGCAGTCTTTTTTTTTTTTTCAAAAAGCAGTCTTTAACAGGTACTTTTTCTTTAGGTCTTCTCAGCCTTGACTATGCCAGTGTGGATTGTGATTCTCCGAGAGGAGATGATATGGTGTGTTAGGTTTCCAAAACTCCCTGGACTGCAGAATTGCATTTTTTTTTACGGAGCATCTCAGTGAATGGTGTTTGCAGAAATACTTGTTGGATCTTGCTGGGCCAAGGGGTCTCACCAGACTTTTCTGTTGATGGGTTTTAAGCGTCTGCTCTCTCCTGTTCTTGCCTCAGATGTGAGGTGTCCCCCCACCCCAACCCCCATGCTGCAGTCCCTCTCCCCTACCAGGCAGTGGAGCTGAGCCAGAGGAGGAGACTGGGAGGAGGGGTGGGCCGTTCTGGAGAGGCGGTTCTTTGCAGTTTCCTTAGCAGCGCTGTCCTGTTCTCTGTGGAAGGGGAGTCTGACCCCAGGGAGCTCAGGAGGGTGTGGAAGGCCAGTTGGGAGTGGCCTGTCAGGCTCTTTCAGTTCTGCTCAAGGGCAGGAACTTGGCCCTCTTTGAATCTGCATCTGAGAAAAACAAGATGGTGCGCTGAGAAGGTAAGTGATGAGGGATTAAGAGGGCACTCAGTACAAGGCACATCAGGGTTAAAGCACCAATGGGCAGTGACACCCTGGAGCTGCCAGGGGTCAGGGGGCTGAGGGGAGAGGCTGCAACTCAAATATTAGAGCTGCAGTTTGCAGGGAGGATGTCTGGAAGGTGCCTTTGGTCAGGGTCACTGTAGCCAGTGGGCATGGAGAGAGCCTGGGGGATAGCACCTCCTCTGCCCTCAACCCAGGCACATGCACTGGCCACTGGCCCGGGCTCAGAGCAGGAGGGCAACGGCAGAGGCAGTAGGCACGGGGTAGGCGGGCACCATCCGGCACATAACCCACCATCTGAGAAAGGCTGAGCGATGCCACTCTGGGGGAGACAGGTTGGTGGGAGGCCAGTACCTCGTTTCTTCAGTGTGTCCATGGCCAGCTCTGTGGGCCGCTGGGCAGACCTCATGGGCGGGAGGGTGTGTGTTGGGCTTGTTATGAGCAGATCAGACTGGGCACACACACCGACACACAGACCCACACACCACCAGCTGGCCCATTCGGTGAGAGAGAGCCCCAGGCACCCTTTGACCAACGCTTTCTAGACTGGCCTCATGCCTGTGAGGCCCAGCTTAGGTGGCCAAGAAGCAGACACTGGGCTGCCTGGCAGTGATGACCAGCAGACTGGGGCTTCGGTGAAGAGGGGTGGGCACTGGCCCAGGTCAGTGACCCTATCTGTGCCCTGGGTACACTGGCGACATGGCTGCTCCTTAAGCAGCACCTGAGGGCACCCCTTGGCCTTCCTGCTCACAGATACACACCTTCAGGATGCTTTTTCATGCCATTAGCCCCAGAGGAGTCTTCCCCGGTGGCTCCGAGGTAAAGAATCTGTCTGCCCATTTAGAAGACACAGGTTCAATCCCTGGGTTGGGAAGATCCCCTGGAGGAGAAAACAGCAACCCACTCCAGTGTTGTTATCTGGAGAAGTCCATGGACAGAGGAGCCTGGCAGGTTATAGTCTATGGGGTCACAGAGTCGGACACGACTTCATGACTAAACAAGAACAAATGGCCGCTGGATGAGAACAGAGGGATGGGCAGGTAGGTCTGGCAAAGGGGCTGGGGGTGAGAGAGGGGCACCATTTGTTCAGGTCACTGAATGAAGTCCACCCTGCTTGGACCGTATGTCCTGAGAGACTGACCGAAGGTGAAGAGGCTGGAGAGGGTTGGGACCAGGCCACACAGCCACTTGGAAAGACTCATCTCGAGGGCAATGCAGAGCCTCTGGAGGGATTCGGAGCTGAGGATGAGAGTGATCAGAGGGTTTTCGTTTGGAACAATATTCTGGCTGCTGGGTGGGGACTGATGGGGTGAGTCGTCTCAGGAGCAGTAGCAAAGGGATGATAGGAGCTTGGAAAGTCCAGGGCTCCTGCGTCCCCTGAGGTCACCCGAAGGCACTGGCAGATGGTGCAGACCCAGACACTGGGATATCGGAGAAGTCTTCGCCGGCAAAAGACTGTACGCCACCGCCCCTACCCTCTGTGGGTTTCCATCTCTAGAGGGTGAGTCCCAGGCGCAGAGCTTCCTGTTTCTGATTACATGAAACCATCTTGAAGGGTTAATTCAGTCCATCTTGGTGGGCTGTAGATCTGGTCATAGGACCTGGTCTGACTCCCCACGTGATTTGAACCTCAGCAGCCTGGGGCTTCCCAAGTGGCGCTAGTGGTGAAGAACCTGCCTGCCAATGCAGGAGACGTGAGAGAGGCAGGTTTGATCCCTGGGTCAGGAAGATCCACTGGAGGAGGAGGGCATGGCAACCCACTCCAGTATTCTTGCCTGGAGAATCCCATGGACAGAGGAGCTTAGTTGGCTACGGTCGATAGGTTCGCAGAGTCAGGACTGAGCAACTGCACGCACACACATGCCTTGTCTTTACCACAATCAGGATTAGTGGAGGCCATGAGTATAGAGGTCTGTGTGTCCCCTGAGCCCCCAAAGGCTCATTGGCAATGTGAGAGCATGTGAGTTGGAGGCCCTCAGCACCCTGTGGATTCTGCTTGGGATCAGAAGGTTCGATAATCCAGAAATCTGGGACTCGCCCCCACCACATTCCTGCACTAGGCTTAACCAGGCCACTCCAGGAGAAAAGCCCTCTATTTGCAAGTTCAGGAAACCTGTAGCTTGGCAAACCTGTCTACTCTGCCTGCCATGAGGCACTTTCAGCTGCAGACTCTTGGCGCCTGTGCACCCCTCCCTGTGATACTCCATACCTGATCATTTGCTTGGAATCTAGTCCTTACGCTTTCAACATGTGCTTATTATTTGCCAGTGACCTGTCTCTCCCAGAAGTTCCCAGAGAACGAGTCTGGGTCTTGGAGGAAACAGCTGGGATTTCTGAGAAGGACACTTTAAAGTTAAGACTTGGGAGTCAGAAGATCTGATTATAATCCTGGTTCCAGCACCTCCCCTTGATTTTAACCTTCAACAGATGACCAACCTTGTTTTCCCCACCTGTAACTTGGAGATAATGGTTGCTAGCATTTTAGTCAATTGCCCAGGCCAGTGCTCATGTAGGGCTGAGGCAAATGTGTGTGTACTAAATTGCTTCAGTCATGTCTCACTCTTTGCAACCCTATGGACTATAACCCACCAGGCTCCTCTGTCCATGGGATTCTCCAGGCAAGAATACTAGAGTGGGTTGTCATGCCCTCTTCCAGGGGATCTTCCTGACCCAGGAACTGAGCCCTTGTCTCTTACGTCTTCTACATTGACAAGTGGGTTCTTTACCAACAGTGCCACCTGGGAAGCCCATAGAAACCAATACTGCCAGTCTTTTCTGCTCCAGCTTGGAAGCTGGAGGCTTGTTTTCGCTTGTGAAGCTACTCTAAGCTGAGCTGGGCTGGGCTGGCTGGTTTGGGTGGTGAACTACTGTTTTAGGGAGATTTGTGATGGTAATTTGACATGTCAGGCTCTTAGCTTTCTCTTTTTCCAGCCGGATGAAAGGAAGACCTTGTGTTCTTTATTAGAGCAAGAGGGTAGGACTGGACGAACTTCAAGACCCAGACCAGATCCATAGTGACCACGATGGTTTCTCCTGAAGCAGCTCTGAAACCGAAGTCTCCTGGTGGCCAGGTTGGTGCTCCTTCCTGCCTTGCTGCCCTCCAGGCTGGTTTACTGTGTTCTGATGATAGCACTCTGCCCTTATCTCCATAACTTTGCTTCTCCTACAAGTGGGAAACCACACCATCCTTCCCTGGCTGCCTAGCAAAATCACATCTAAACATTAAAACCAAGCTACACCCCAGCACTCTTTAACGTTAGTAGTGGGAGGAACCTGGGATTTGGCAACAGTTATTTCATGGCTTAAACCTCAGATCTGACTCCTTTTCGATATCCCTCCCTGCTCATGAAGGTTGCCAGTAGGGGTATGTGGGGAGGGTACCATGCTGCCAATCAGAGAGGCTGCTCCTGGGCTTGCCCTCAGCCCAGCCCATCCTCCAAGGCTCTGAGGGAGCATCTTTCTACCACTCTTTCTTCTTGCTCAGATGGCTTGGGTCCAAAGACTGGTGTCTTCACCAACTCTACTGTACCCACTTCACGGGGGAACTTTTGTCAGAAGAGTTTCAGACATAAACCAAGAGGAAAGCATGAGAAATGTGGATATTTTGCTTTTGGAATGATCTCTCCTCTTTCAGCATCCCCTCACCTAAAGTTCTCCCAACCTCTCCAGCACCTGGATAAGAGGGACTTGGACACTGGTGTTAGACATGGAGTTACACAGTGGCTCCATCTCTGGCTGTCTGTATCAATTTGGACATGTTTCATTTTCCAGAACCTCACAGTCCTCTGAGAAATGGGTAAAATATTACGTTTCCCCATAATGTCACAGCCTGGCTATCATTTCATTTCTACATGTTTATCATGGTTTATATGTTTGAGAGTTTAAGTTCCAAAGGGGGAGGAGCTATGTTATCTGCTGAATCTTCGGCACCTGAAACCCATAGTAGGTACCCAGTAATCATTTGTCAGATACAGTGAGTGAATGATGTGTGATGTGATGGGAGGACACAGAGGGCAGTACTGTATCTCTCTCTCTATTAATATTATCTGCTGCTGCTGCTAAGTCGCTTCAGTCATGTCTGACTCTATGCGACCCCATAGATGGCAGCCCACCAGACTCCCCTATCCCTGGGATTCTCCAGGCAAGAATACTGGAGTGGGTTGTCATTTCCTTCTCCAATGCATGGAAGTGAAAAGTAAAAGTGAAGTCGCTCAGTCGTGTCCAACTCTTAGCAACCCCATGGACTGCAGCCTACCAGGCTCCTCCATCCATGGGATTTTCCAGGCAAGAGTACTGGAGTGGGTGCCATTCTTCTATCTGTTATCTACCTACCCACCTACCTACCAATTGGCCAAAAAGTTCATTGGGGTTTTTCCATAACATCTTACAAAAAACCCCAAATGAACTTTTCAGCCAACCCAATATCTATCTATCTATCTATCTATCTATCTATCTATCTATCTATCTGTCTATCTATCCATTTGTCTTTATATATCTATATACTTCTCATTTGGCAGTAGGATGAGTGCTTGGGAATATGAAAAAGGGTTTCAGCTTTTAAACCCAGAGAGATGGTGTATGAGTCGGGGTTCTCCGGACACAGAGAACCGGTATGATGTTTGTATGTGTGTGTCTCTGTATCTGAATTTACCTATATATCTGCCTATCTATGGGCTTCTCTGGTAGCTCAACTGGTAAAGAATCTGCCTGCAATGCAGGAGACCCCAGTTCGATTTGTGCGTCAGAAAGATCCCCTGGCGAAGGGATAGGCTACGCATTCCAGTATTCTTAGTCTTCCCTGGTGGCTCAGATGGTAAACAATCTGCCTGCAATGCAGGAGACCTGGGTTTGATCCCTGGGTTGGGACAATCCCCTGGTGGAGGGCATGCCGACCCACTCCAACCTATGGAGAATCCCATGGACAGAGGAGCCTGGCGGGCTATAGACCATGGGGTGGCAAAGAGCTGGACATGACTGAAGTGACTAAGCACAATACAGCTGCCTATCTATGGAGATTAATTCAGAGAACTGATTCACACAATTGTGGAAGCTGGCAAGGTCAATATCTATAGGGTAGGCTGGCAGGCTGGAGGCCCATCGAAGAGCTGCAGTTTGAGTTCACAGGTGGTTGTCAGGGTCCTGCCCGGTGGATCCAGGGTAATTCAAAGGGGAGATGGAGTAGGCGGGAAAAACTTATTTATTTAGAAATATAAAAGAAATTAAGAGGAAATAGTATAGTAGGAAAATTTAGTGGAGAAAAGATGCTGAATAACTTGGTTTACGTGGAGAACTAATAAAACCTCAGGACAAGAGATTTGCACCATCTACGTTAGGCCACCGGCGCCCGTTTGAGTAGCGGAGGGTGCCCCGCCTTGGGCTCCCTCTTTCATGGATCTTAGAAGCCGGGGCAAGTAAGTATACATGGCGAGCCTCCACACCCCAGATGGGAATTCAGCAAAAAAATAGAGTAAGAAAAGACACGGGGGAAACCAGTCCAGTGACTGGCCCATCCTCTATTGTCTGGAAAGGGCTTATATACTCTTGATTTTAGAGATCAATGGATAATACAAAATTATGCAGTGTCAACTGCCCTGACTCTTATCGAGACCAGGCTTTCTCTCTGCATACCTAGTTGTATATACAAGTCTTAGGTGATTTACATCATCTTCTGGCCAGAAGGCCAATTAACATTTTACGGCCCTTTTCTGATAAGGGTAATAGTGTTGTTCTTCCCAAAGTCTGGTGCCACTCTCAGAAAGCACCAAATAAAGTTACATTCTTACATAGCAAGGATACAACAATTTATAACAAGAAATGGAGTACAGTGATTTATAACAAAGAGAAAATTAATTAACTCAAAAGTCTAGTATTGCTAACATCAAAACTACTATATTCCTATTTCTGCATCCTGATTACATTGATTAATATTCTCCCAGGTGCCTAAAAGATAAAGGGTATGGAGGCCTGGCGACAAACATTAACTCAACAAACTCTTCACCAACTAATTCTTAACTCTAAAAGGCTCTATATCTTTAAGATGTTTTGAGCTTTGTGCCTCTCACGGTTGGGGGCTGTAAGCAATCCACAAGTCGTAAAGTCCGGGCAGACCAGTCAGATAAGTTAGAAAGTCATCAAAGGGGTTTAAACTGAGACATTCTTTTTATATGCAGGAGACTGTTAACTGGAGCTCTGAATTAACTTTTTCGGGGATAGCCCCCTGTTATGTCAGAAGAGTATAGTATAGCAGACAGTAAACAGACAGATTTTGGTTTTGGGGTAGATGCTCAGACAGAGGACCCCTTGAGACCTGACTCGCCTTGCCCATCAGGCCTCTCCGCATGACCTTGTCATGGATGGTATCTCCCGTGCTGGCTCCTGGCAGGTGGTCTGCCGGCCAAGTACCCTCTTGCTTGGGGGAGGTCAGTCTTTTTCCCTTAAGGCTCTAGCCGATGGGTGAGACCCACCCACATTATGGATGGTAGTCTGCTTTACTCAAAGTCTACTGATTTAAATGTTAATCTTATCTTAAAAAAAAAACCAAACACCTTTTCAGAGACATCTTGGATACTGCTGAATCAGATATCTGGGTACTGTGGCCTAGCCATTTCATTCTGCAAATATATGTGTGTGTGTGTGTGTGTGTGTATAACCATTATGTGCATGGTTGCTCAGGCGTGTCCGACTGTTTGCAACCCCATGGACTGTAGCTCACTAGGCTCCTCTGTCCATGGGGATCTCCACACAAGAATACTGGAGTGGGTTGCCATGCTTTCCTCCAAGGGATCTTCTTAACTTGGGGATTGAACCCAGGTCTCCCTCATTGCAGGCGGATTCTTTACTGCCTGAGCCACTAGGGAAGCCCAAGAATACTGGAGTGGGTAGGCTATCCCTTCTTTGGGGGTCTTCCCAACCAAGGAATTGAACCGGGGTCTCCTGCGTTGCATGTGGATTCTTTACTAGCTGAGCCTAACTACCCATTTTAGACAGGTTAAAACAGAATGGTGATCTAGAAGTTTGTCTGTACTCGGGACAGTGGAGTTAGTAGGGGTAGGTTTTCCTGCCCCAGCTTTTAGCCCAAACACAAAAGGTGGTCTCGGCTCATTAAGACTGGCCCTGACCTGGCAGGGAAGGACCAGAAAAATGCTCAGAACTGATCAGCTCACATGGTTCAGTGCTTCCCAATCACATCCCAATGGTCTTTTGTGTGTGCAGTAGAGACACCAGCCTTGCCTTTGCTCTCTGGGTGACTCAGCTGCTCCCTGCCACTCTCCATGGAGACTGCGAGAGGAAGCCTCAAAGTCTGGGTCACGCTGGGCCCGGATTAGTAGCTGCTCTGGGTTCTCTGTCATGCAGTCTGCACCTGGCAGGATCTGGGCCTCCCTATCATCATGCTTGCTCACCCACAAGCAGCTCTGGCTGTACTCGCTGTTCACAGGCTTGGTCCTGAACCACTCACTGCAGCTCACTTGCCTATGCCCTGGTGTCTGACTGCTGGCTGTCCTGGCAGCCAACGTGGTCACTGACTCTCAATTCATTTTGTTTCGGCTTGGGCACATGCTGTTGTCCTCTGGGTCTTGGCTTCTCTTGTTGATACTTACTCAGTGACAGTGATGCCTGCTCTCTGTCCCAGAAACATGTGCAGAATGTCTTGGGCATGCCTCCCTGACCCAGTCCCTGGGGCCTTACTAGGATGTTGACAGGGGTGACTCACTCTCTGCTGGGCTCATGTGCACCGCTGAACCTGGGCAGTTCCCATGGTGGGGGAGTGGAGGGGTGTAGGACCATGGGAGCAAGGTGGAGAGAGGCAGTAGATGTAGGGTACCTTTTGTGAGACTCCAAGTCCGAGCCCTTCCTGGGGTTTGTTTGACCTTCTGCACATCACCGTCATTGTCCTAGTCCCTTCACATTGCTGTGACGTGGACTGCGACACCACAGACTGAGTTGTTTGTAAACAACAATAACTTATTTCTCACAGACTTGGAGGCCAGAGGGCCCAAGATCCAGGGGCTAACGTGGTTGGGTGAGGACTCTCTTCTGGGCTTAAGGCTTGTATCCTCCTGGGGCAGAAGGGACAAGAGAACTCTTCAGGGTCCTTTTTAGAGAAACACTAATGCCATTCATCAGGGCTCTGCTCTCATGCCCTGTTCAGTTCAGTTCAGTCACTCAGTCATGTCCGACTCTTTGTGACCCCATGAATCGCAGCACGCCAGGCCTCCCTGTCCATCACCAACTCCCGGAGTTCACTCAGACTCACGTCCATCGAGTCAGTGATGCCATCCAGCCATCTCATCCTCAGTCATCCCCTTCTCCTCCTGCCCCCAATCCCTCCCAGCATCAGGGCCTTTTCCAGTGACTCAACTCTTCACATGAGGTGGCCAAAGTACTGGAGTTTCAGCTTTAGCATCATTCCTTCCAAAGAAATCCCAGGGCTGATCTCCTTCAGAATGGACTGGTTGGATCTCCTTGCAATCCAAGGGACTCTCAAGAGTCTTCTCCAACACCACAGTTCAAAAGCATCAATTCTTCGGCCCTGAGCACCTCCCAAATGCTCCAGCTCTGAATACCATCATATTGGGGGTTAGAATTTTAACATACAAATTTTGAGTGGATGCAAATATTCAGAACACAGTAGTCATGGTCCTACCTCTGAACCCATCAGAGACAGAAGACTTTTGCTAGTATTGTTGGGACTGGCTGAGTTCACTTATCACCTGGGTTCGCTATGGTAGATGGTGGAGTCTGAGAGGGATGGAATCTTGATGACATCGGTTTAGCCCTCAATCCAGATGAATATGAAGTAAGATCTGCCTCCAGACTTAAAAAAATTTTTCATAAGCAATTAAATTCCCTTGCTTTTATTTAAACCAATCTCAACTGGGTTCTCTGTCACCTGCCACCAAGAAAATCCTAATGGAGCCAGCCTTGTGACCTTTGGGTCAAAGTCACCTCATCAAAAAAAAAAAAACTTTATTGGAGGATAATTGCTTTACAATATCGTGCTGGTTTCTGCCATGCAGCAGCATGAATCAGCCACAGGAATACATGTGTCTCCTCCCTCTTGAACTTCCCTCCCATTCCCTGCCTCTAGGTGGTCACGGAGCACTGGGCTGAGCTCCCTGCATCACACAGCAAATTCCCCCTGGCTCTCTATTTTGCATATGGTAATATGTATGTTTCCTGCTGCTCTCTCAGTTTGCTCCACCCTCTCCTTCCCCTACTGTGTCCACAAGTATGTTCTCTCTGTCTGTCTTCGAAGGTTGCCTGATTGCCTGACTTTGAAGGGCATTTATTTGTTTTGCTTCTTTAATTGGGTGTCACTTGGTCCTTGTGTTAGGATCAGCTATCTAATCCAAACTGTGTTGATAACATTGCTTTTGGTTTTCAATAGCCTTAATCAGTTCTTTGAACTTGTCTGAAAGTTGGAAGCCTATAACCCACTTGTTGTTTGTTGTTTTATGGGAGCCAACAGGTTGAATGTATAAGACGAGTTGGCACAGCTCCTTGGATGAGTGAAGAGGAACTTTCAATCATCCATTGATTCCTGGAATTCTTCTATGCTGAGGGTAGGAGGTGGAAGATTCCTGGTAATCTGGGCTTCCAGGATCCAGCTTATTCTCCATGTGTTGATAAAAGAGGACAGAGCAGGTGTTCTCATAACAGTTCCCTGGCTGAGCAAATGCTGCAACCCAGTCATCAGCACTGAAGGCAACTGAGTTCATGACCCACATCCTGACTGTTTCTGAACAGGAGCTATGGCCACCCAGTGATTTATTTCATGGGTAAGCCTTCCAGGAAAAAGATTTTGAAGTTGTTGGAATGCGTGTATATTTTTGTGTGTTGAGTTTTGAGGATATTCTTCTTTGATCTAGTTGGCAAAATGAAACGATATGAGCTGAGAGCATGGGCCGTTTGGGTTTCCAACTTTCTGCATTTACGTTCTGCCTCTTTTCACATTTTTATAGATGATCAGCCTTCAAAACTGTGCAACGGTGATTGGGCATGAATCCTGTAAGTGCCAATAATGTGTGAAGGTGAGTCCAGTGAAAAATGAAGAAGCCTTGTGGTCAAGAGCACGTACACTGGGGTCTGCAGACCTGTGTTCCCTACACGCTGATTCCAGAGGGAGTGGAGTGTCTGGGAACCACAGTCCTCTCTTCTTTCCTAGATATCCTGGGGTCTCACCAACTCTTAAAATTCCTCCATGTTTTTTTCTCACTTAGGATCTTTTTCTGTGTTGCTTCCACCAAGTACAGGGATGAATTCTGGATATTTGTTTTGCCCTGTTATTTGGTTTCATAGGGGGTGGGTCTCTGAGCCTTTACTTTCTCTCAAACTAGCCTGAAACCACTGGGTAGGCTTAAGACTTGCTTCAGTTTTCTGCAAATCCTTCTCCCCCCCCAGCATCTATCGCAGCCCCGGCATGTAGAAGGTGTTTAGTAGGGCCTTTTGGTCCTGGGCCTTTGCTCTCTGTGGGGTGGGAGTGGCCACTGAATGTGAAGGAAGAGTCTGAGGGCAGAAGTTGGGTGTGGGAGGGGAGTAGCCAGAAGAGGGAGGAAGTCGTGGCCAGTGAAAGAGGGAGGCTAAACGCCTGCTCCGTGGTCCAGTGTGCGTTTAGGTGCCCCAGGGCTGCACTGTGCCTCGAAAGAGTCAGCCTGGATTCATGGCTTGAGGTGGAAGCAAAAGTGACTGCAGCCACTTACACGAGGTGGACTGACCTGCTGGTCTGGTGCCCTTCCCTGGGCACCCAGCTCTGCTGGGTGGTTTCTGTCCTGACCCAGACCTGTGATTGATGTGAAGGGAGTGGAAGCCAAAGAGCTGTGGGCAAATGGTTTGCCTTGGCCCCGCTTGCTCAGAGAGCATGGAACACATCTGGAGGAGGTCCTGCTGCTCTCTGTCTGCAGTCTTATCCTAAGGATCTCATGGATGAAGGAATCTTGAAGGCACCAGCCCTGTTCTCAAAGCTGTGTGTGCTGTGCTTGGTCGCTCAGTGTGTCCAGCTCTTTGCAGCCCCATGGACTATAGCCCAGCAGACTCCTCAGTCCATGGGGATTCTCCAGGCAAGAAAACTGGAGTGGTTGCCATGTCTTCCTTCAAGGGATCTTCCCAACCCAGGGATGGAACCTGGGTCTCCTGCATCGCAGGTGGATTCTTCACCATCCGAGCCACCAGGGAAGCCTGTTCTCAAAGCGGCTGCATTGAAATGGGCCTTCATTCCTATTATCTCGGTCCCATGATGACCACTGTACCCTCCCTGGGGGCCACCCCTCACCTCTGGCCTTGCGCATTGGCTCCTTGCAAAGTCCCCTGGAGGAACAGGCTTGCCTCTCCCCCTCCAACCTGAGATGGCATGGGGTTCTCTCGGATGCTGGATCCCAGACGTGTCTGTATACACACGTGTGTGTGTGTGTCTGTGTGTAAGGAGGGAGAGAGACTGATCTAAGCCTGGATGGGGACAGAGGGCAGAGACAAGTGGAAATTCACAGGCGGGACTTGCTTTCTCTCTGCTTCCCTGGTCCTCAGCCCCCTGGAAGGTGACTGTCCTGGCTCGAGGAAGCTGGGCTGGGAGTGAGGTGTAGAGAGTGCTGGCACTTGTGGGACCCCCTCACGCTCTGCAGGTGGGCAGTGAGCTTCAGGGAGAGGAAACTGAGGAACAATGGCCCTCCCTGGTTTCCAGTGTGTGGACAAAAATGGGTATCTGGGTCTGGCTCTGAGCCTAGCCGAGCCCCTGGCGCCATGTGGAGGCCAACCCTTTTACTTACTCCTCTGTGGCTTGGACACATCACCTCCCTTTTCACTGCCTCAGTTTCCCCATCTGTAAAATAGGTATCCTAATACCACCCTCACAGGTAAGTCAGATGAGTCTATGGAGGAAGCAGCGCTTTGCAAGCTTTAATGTTCCTGCAGTAGTGGTGAGGGACAGGGAAGACCCTGGAGTATGGGAACCTCACATTGCAGTGCCCTGGGTCTGCAAAAAGATGGGAGGAACAGGAGAGGCTGCTCTGGGGAATGCAGTCTTGTCCTAACGAGAGTCTTGGATCTCTGTCCTTTTGTCCCAGGGTACGAGAAACCGGGAACTCCACGTGGCTTTAGGGTGGTAATGGTAGGTGGCTGAAGTGGACAAAAAGACAGGCAGAGGGACCACTTCCCTCATTGCCTCTGGTCCATCCAGTCACTTGCCTCTCTTCGCAGAGCCGGTGCCTCTGATGTCTGCAGCAGCAGCCACGGGGCCCCTTAGACCTCCCAGTATAATCTTTTTATGGAGGTAGTGTTTGGGGACTCAGGAAGAAAAGCAGCCCTCTGGCATTGTCTTAGTCTTGGCTGCCCCTAAAAATACGATGTGATATGGCTAATGAGAAAGCACAACAGGGCCGGCTCGGCATGACCTAATATAGCCTGGCATTCAAGCCCGAACCAGGAAAGAAACGGGGACTGTAATTGAAAACACAGCATGTCTCTCCGATAGGGCGGCAGGGTGCCTGCGGTGATCTCCACGGCAGGGCAGCCCGTGCGGGTCTGAGCAGAGGCCCGGGGGGCTCTCCTGGAGCTCCCGGTGTGGTGGGGTGGGGGCCCAGCTGAGACCACCCTGCAGCCTCTCGCCCCTGCATTGACTAACCGGGTCAGCCTCAGATTGATGAGCCCAATAAGCTCTTGTGGGGAGGAGTAGAGGGCTCAGTGCCAGCTGGTGTTGTCATGAATCCCATCTCCCCAAGACTCTGGAGAGTGGCGTGGACCAGCCTTCCCTGATGTCAGGGCTGCGGTCACCTGGCTAGACTAGATTGGTCGTACGTTGAGTCTCTAAGAGAATCTACCCACCCTCCCGTCTCAAGCAATGGACTGACGCCAACCTGTGGAAACCCGATGGAGGCAACTCGGAAGTCTCATTCCTCCTCTGCCTCCCTCCCGCATAGATAGGGTCCCGTGGGTCAGCCGTGGGGCCAGAGGGCTCAGAGGCCGCTCTGTGCTGACGTGTGACTTGGGTCTGGGGAGGGGAGGAGGCGCAACAAGAGGGAGAACCAAGGCTGTGAGCGACCATCTCATCCCCGTGCGTCTGAGACTTTCCTGGCCTTGGCAGGCAAGTCCTGAATCCCAGGGAATCCCTCGGTCCTGGGAAAGCCAGAATGGTTGGTTTCCCTACTGCATACCCCTGCTCCCCTAACCAGTTTGTGTGGGACCCCAGGGTGCTCTCTGGACTGGAGTCCCAGGAGACCCACCCCAGGTCACAGGGTGGTCAGCTGACAGAGCAGGGACTGGAGTCCAGGCCTTCTGACCAAAAGTCCAAGCCTCTTTGCCCCCCTGCCTGTATTTCTCATGTCATCCATGAGCTCTCTCTAGTGTTCTCGGCCAAGGCCTTTCCCCAGGATGGAAGTGGTGGTGATGGAGCAGAATGAAGGGGCAGAGGAGAGACTTCCCAGGATTTAAGTTCAAGCTGCCTACTGATCCTTCAAACTTCATCTGTTTTTGCAGGAGGGCAGGTGGTGATCAGTCAAACACATTATTTGCATCCATACTCCCTTCCCCACCATAATAGGCCCCTGGCCTCTAAACAGTCACTAGGGAAATGGTGGGGGCCCCCAACAGGGTTAGAGAGGGACACTGAGAAACCAGGGGAGTTAAAGGCTCTGGGCTATGAGACTTCAGGAGAAGACTCAATCTCTGCCCCTAAGAATCTGACGACCTGGTTAGAAAAATGCAGTGGGCTGGCCTGTGGCTGCCTGGCTGTGGTGCTACCCAGCTACACACACACACACACACTCACACACTCACACACACACACTCACACACACTCTCACACTCACACTCACGCTAACACGTAAACACTCATTCTGGGGAACAATAGATAAAGGACGTGGCTTACGGAGATTGTATTACTCTCACTTCCCTTAAAGAATTTATGAGTTCAAATATTTATTGAATATTTGTTCTTAAACATGTTGTTCCCTCTGTCTGGAACACACTCTTTTTCTCCCTGCTCCTTTATCTCGGCCCCATCCCTGAGCCCAATTCCATCCATTCTTCTGGCCTCAGCTTAATATATCATATTTATTGAACACTTAGGAGGAAGTGCTTTGCACTGAATAACTCATTTAGTCCCGGTGAAAACCGTGTGAAGCTATTATACCCAGTTCACAGGCCAGGAAACGGAATGGTTCACTGACTCCCAAGGACACGTGGATCTCAGCTGTTAGGCTGGGGCACAGATTGGCTTGTGTTTTCCCTAGAATGAAGGCTTTTCCAATCCCTATCCCCCTGTTCCCCAAACCTCTGGTTTTCCCTGGTAGGACACTTGTCACAGAGCTGTGAAATGCCTCATCTCACGTTTCTTCTATGAGACAGTTCCTGGAGGCCTGCGACCCTCCTGGCTTCATCACTAGTTCTAGGCATTTAAAACAAGCTTAGTAAAGGCCTGTTGAACGAATGAATGGATGGATAGATGGATGGAAGAATGGATGGGTGGATGAATGGACAGATGGAGGGATGGATGAATGGACAGATGGAGGGATGGATGAAAGGACAGATGGAGGGATGGATGAAAGGACAGATGGATGAAAGGACAGTTGGATGGATGATTTACTTCAATGGCTGAAGGAGGGCTGAGGCTGAGGTCCTCAGTGAAGGCTCTTGTTCTGTCGCTGTGGGGTACCACACACGGGCCACACTGAGCTCTTGATGTCACAGGTAAACACAGCTCTCCTTTCTGGGGTGACACTATAACTGTGAGATCAGAGAACAAATTGATTTTTAAACACTTAGTGAAACTTGGACTATTTTTCTTTTGTTTTTGAAGAGTGAGTTCTTTTGTACATTCTTAGGATAAAACAGATTTGGAGGGAATTTCATGCTTGTGGAGGCCTTGACAGGCAATTCTCAGCTTTCCGTCCCCTCCCCACTCCAACTTTCCATTACAGTTTCTTCTCTGCTCTGGGGGGTGCTTTGGTGGAAAATGTTGGAGAAGTGCCGCTCAGAGGAGTGGCTGCAACTCAGGGCTTGGGGGGATGATATTCAGTGTAGGGGAGAAGGGAGGGAATTCCAGGGGGAGCACCCATGAGAAGATGGGGAGATGGGAGCGGTGTAGCTCTTGCTGGTCCCTGGAGCTGAGTGAGCAGCCTGTCACCAGCACTGTGACTGTCACGGGGAATGGCCTTGGCTTTGAGCTTGCCAATTGCTGTTGAAGTAAATGCTTTGTAGCCACATCCTGAAGTACCACGACAGCCTCTTGGAAAACCTCACACTATTTTTAGTCCCTTTAGCTCAAGAAAATTCCATCTCTTTTCCTCCCCACAAGCCAATTCATTGTTGTTCTTGCCTGGGTCGTAAAACCCCGTTCTCCTTTTTAGCTCAGTGAGGCCAATCAGCCGTGGGGTGGAGTCCTCTGTCCATTTCTATTTTCCTATCTTGTGTCACTCGTTCACATGGGAAAAATCCAGCCATCTCCCACTTTGGGGCCCTGTGTAACCTTCTTTCTCAAGGAGACACGTGATTGTTCTGAATCACTTGGGGGCAGCCGTGAATGAAAGAACATCAGGACTTAGGGTTTGAAGTGCCTGAAGTTGGTACCACTGGAGCTCGAGACAGAGCTTATCTATTTCAGAAAACATTTCTAAGGAGGAGAGGAGGAACCAGTGCCTTCTAGACCGAGAGGAGCAAAGAGGGTGATTTTCTCCACTGGAGGAGTTCACTAATTCATCAGGAACCAGGAGCTGCCCAGTAGTCAGTCCTCTGCAGTTTACAAAATGCTTTTCTTGAGTTGTCTGTTCACACGTGTGCTTCTGCAACAAGGAACTGTACACAAAGCTGTGGGCAAACAGATGATGGAGGGGCTGAGTCAGTCTGGAGGGATCTCACTTCACAGAGAAGGTGACATATTGCTGGGTCTTAAGGCCTAAGAAGAAAGGAAGATGAGATCCAGGCAGAGAGAACAGCATGTACAGACGCAAGGAGGTATGAAAGGTCGTGTGCCGAGGAGAATAGGGGGGAGGTTGGGTCCAGAATTTGAATGGTCATGTGTGTTGCTGGAGGGAGTGGGGAGCTGTTGCTGTATATTTTGCAGGAAGCTCACTCTGGGATCTGAATAGAGATTGAACCATTCTGGAGTGTATAGGGGGCTGTGCTGGGCACAGCCTATTGGACCCCTGTGTGAGACAACTGACCTTTTATTTTAAAGGTTTAATGGCTACAGCCTGGACAGGTGGGAGTGGGGAATTTAAGTTAATCCCTCAGACAGGGGCTAGCACAAGTGTTATTATTCCTCTCTTCATGTCATTCTCTGTGTCCATCACAGGCACTGCCAATCAGTCACAGAATCATCCTGCTACAACTGAAGAAACAGAAAGAGATGGAAAGGTGGGCCCAGGACCCCACCAAGTTAGGAAGCAGTGGAGCCAGGACTGGTGTCTGCAACCAGACAGATGTGGCGAGCTTGAGGTTCAGTCAAACATGGGCGTGTATCCAAGTTTTTCCATTTGTTGCTTGAATGTCTGCACTGTCACTAATCTTCTCTGAGCCTCAGTTTCCTCATCTGTAAGATGGGACTCATACTATCCCTTCACAGGTTGGGTGGAATGGGATAATGAATGCTGTGTGTGAGTTGAGTGCCAGGTATGTGTTGAGTGCACAGTGAATGGTAACTATCAGTAATATTAATAATACTATTATTTCTCATAGCGAATATACCATCTCTCTATATATTTCACAATCTTCCACCCTCCTCTTTACCTTAGCATCCCCATCTTTTCTGTCTTTCAACATGCTGTCAAGGAGGCTGGCGGGGAACTACTAATTCTTTTAAATAGTCATGACACGGACAGACATAGCCCTGCTGTAGATGTCTCTGGTTTGTTCTAGATGAGTCAAGAGACATCATTTGTCCTTTCAGCAGAGAAGGGCAATGAAGAAAAGTGGCTGCAATGGACCAGGGTCTGACCTGGTCTCATCAAGATAATCACTGTCTTTTGTGGAGCTATGGTGGCAAGGGAATTCCCCTGGGACCTTACCAGTATTGATATGTCATCAGCCAGGAAGCTGCCTGGAGCCCCATCTGTAGGAAATACAAGAATCCCACTGGAAATTTAATGTGATGGAGAATATTAAATGGAGTTGCTTTCAGGACAAGTCCTGTGATTTTTGGGAGATTTGGGGTAGGTTGTTTGGGATGGCGGATGGCCTCTCGGCGTGTGCTGAGAACACAGATGGTCCCTAGACAGGGTGGAGACACCTCTCTGATGAGCTTTCAGTTTGCTGGGTAGGTTTGGGGCAAGAACTGAATGGTTCAGGACATTGGAGGAAAGGCTGAGGATCACTATCCCAGGTCCTCTCTAATTGCCTCTGAATTCAGGAAGAACTAGTTTTTAAGGGGTACCTAATGATTTGCCAACCTGGGGTCAGCTCTGTTTGGTACCTGCCAGGGCAGTGCAGGCCTTGGGCTTCAAGGTACAGCTGCTGTGGGCATCATAGAGGGCTCTCCATGGAAACCTGGGGACCCCCTCTCCACGGGGTACAGTGGCCTCTCTGTCATGCGTCTGGGCAGGAGCAGGAAGGCTGGAAAGAGAGAAAAGTGGGAGGCATTTGGCATGCAACTCTCCTGCTTTTGCGCCATTCAAGAGTGTGGCCAGTCCCAGCCTGTATCAGGCAGATGGTACAGGAATTTCCCAACTGGATGCTGAGCTGGAGGGTCTGACCCAGTCACACTGAGAGGAAGAGGGACCCCAGCAGGCATTCAGGGGACCCAGGAAGGGGAGTGTTGGGCAGTGATCATGTGCAATGAAGCCCACTGACCCAGAGGCCAAGGCTGGAGGGAGACCGACCCAGCTCCCCCCCAGTCCCAGTCCTACATGACCTGCTCGTCACTTTATGGGCCTGCGGGGTGATCACGGATGGGAGGGTTGACCCAGCACGGCTCCTCGTCACCTTCTCTGTGAAGTCTTCCCTGATTCCTCCAGACAGACTCAGCTTCTCCATCATCTGTCCCCCACAGCCTGATGTTCAGTTCCCTGTTACAGACAGCTCAGGATACAGCAGCTGTTCCCTTATGAGCCCATGAGGCTCCACAGAGCGGGGACGGTTATGTGACTCTGCAGTGTGGCCGGGTCCTTGGCTCACGGAAAGGTCTGGGTGAAGGTTTATGGTGGTGAATTCTGATATGATGATAAAGGAACTCCAGGCTGTGTTGTAAAGTGACTTGAGTTTCCAGTCCCATTGGTTCCAACCTGCCAAAGACAGGGCTTAAATCACCTTGGTTGTAATGAGAGAAAGGGGGAAGAGCAGTGATTAAATGTGCTTGATAAGACTCCCTCTAGTTCGGGTTTGGAAGAAGAGAGGGATGGCTGAGATAAAACGGGGCTGGTTTCCTACATTCGCATCATAGCTGAGCTAGCCTGCTGGGCAGGGCTGTGTCTCTAGGCCTCCCCTGGTGAGCCTGGGGCTGGCAAGATGGCATGGGTGGAGAGGGGCACGGGGTGTGGCCGTGTGATAGAGGCTGAGGGGCCATTGCCACCGGGGGACGGGGAAGATGGCATCCTAGGGGAGGCGGAGCCCGAACCCAGCTGGGGCTTGAGGGAAGAAGGGGTAGCTTGTCAGGTGGGGCTGCAGTTCCAGGTGAGGAACAGCATGTGTGGGGGCCGGGGCCGTGTGTGTGAAAGGCCAGGACACCTGGAGCTCCGCACAGGGTTGGGAGTGCTCCACTGCGTCCCTCCTCAGCCAGACGCCAGCTCTGCGAGGCTGAGCCCCAGCCTGTGCTCAGCGCAGGGCTTGGCCACCACTGGGGAAGAAACATGGGAAGCGTGCCGATGCCCTCTTTCTCCTTTCTTGGGGAGCTTTTACACTTAACGTGTGTCTGTGCAGCATGTGGTATCTTTTGGAGCTGAGTGGGCTCTGGGCCCATTTCATTCTCACACCCAGCTTTTCCTACTTACTGGAAGGACAGGGAGAGAAAGCAGCTCCCCCAAAGCTACAATCGCATCCCATCTTGGAGCATGGCAGGTGGGCTTGGAGGACTGTAGCTAGCAAGGGAGGGGGTCCGCAGGCCCCTCGGAGCTGAGCAGGAGAAGAGGGACAGCTCAGGCACTGTGAGTGCTTCTGGAGCCCTCCTTCACCTGCCTGCATATGACTGGGCTGGCTGACACCTCACGGGGCCTGGTCCGGCCCTCTTGGCTTCTCCCCCAAAGGGACGCAGTGAGAATTTCACTTAGGTCACGGTCACCATCATCCTCCACTGATTTTAGCGGAAGCCCTGCTGGGCGCCCAGCACCATGCCCTGGCTTTTCCCCTCAAGGCCTCTCCTCCAAGTTCTCAGGGCTCAGGAGAGAGAAAAGACCAACAGAGAGGGTCAACCAATGCACAGTTTGAATACCACCACTCCAGGGTCTGGGAAGCAGATACACCCTCAGAAAGTCACACAGAACGAGTTTCTTCATAACAGTGTTGCTGTCCAGTCGCTTAGTTGCACCTGGCTCTTTGTGACTATAGCCCACCAGGCTCCTCTATCCATGGGATTTCCTGGGCAAGAGCACTGGAATATGTTGCCATTTTCTTCTCCAGAGGATTTCCCTAGGGATTGAGCCCATACCTCCTGCATTGGCAGGCAGATTCTTTACAGCTGAGCCACTAGGAAAGCCTCTAAACAGTGTTGGGCCTGACTCAAACGTTTACATGCCCTGTTCCCCCAATTTATGCCTCAAAGCGGTGCTGTCCAGTAGAAACAGTGTGAGCTACAAACATGATTGAACACATTCTAGTAGCCACATTAAAAAGGTAAGTAGAAACAATTGAAATTAATTTTAATAATGTTTCATTTAGTCCAATGTACCAAAAATATGATCATTTTAACATAAAATCAATACAAAATTGTTAATGAGCTATTTTACATTTTTTTAAAATGCTTTGCACCACAGCGCATTTTGTGCTTACAGTGTATCCTGATTCAAACTGGCGTATTCTAGTGCTCAGTAGCTGTGCATCCAAGAGTAGTTATCGGGTTGAATGGCAGTCTCTCTCTCAAAGGCTTCAGCAAGTCTTTTTTTTTTAGCCTCTGTGTCTCAGTTTCCTCATCTGACAAACGGGGATGGTAATGGTACCTGGAGTTAATACATACAAAGGCCTTAGAACAGCCCTGGGTTCAGAAAGCTTTCAGTACTTGTTCATTCATTGGATTATCATTGGTCTATTTGAGGTGTGCTCAGGGTGCTGAGCCTGAAAGACACCCAGACTCTGGACAGGAAGGAAGGAAGTGACATGGTAGACACCAGGCTGCTCTGGTGGCACAAACAGCAAAGAGTCCACCTGCAATGCAGGAGATGGCGGTTTCATCCCTGGGTTGGGAAGATCCCCTGGAGAAGGGAATGGCTACCCACTCCAGTATTCTTGCCTGGGAAATCCCATGGACAGACGAACCTGGTGGGCTACAGTCCATGGGGTCGCAAAGAGTTGGACACTATTTGGCAACTGAACAACAATTCAAACCTAAGTATTTTAAAGTAATAGATGGTTGGATAAGATGGTTATGAGATATCTGGTTGGATGGCATCACCAACTCAATGGACATGAGTCTGAGCAAACTTCAGGAGAGAGTGAAGGACAGGGAAGCTTGGGGTGCTACAGTTCATGGGGTTGCAGAGTCAGACACAACTTAGTGACTGGACAACAAAAAACAGGTGATATAATGGGATCGTATTTCAACCCTGACTTCCCACATGGGGAAACTAAGTCTCAGCAGGTGGAAGCACCTTCCCCAAGGTCACACAGCCACTAATTAGGATGCCAGGATTGGAATTCAGGGCTCCACCAGCCCAGAGTCTAGGCCTCTGCCCTATCCAACTTTTCCTGAAAAAGACAAAGTCCTCAGGATCCTCCCTCTGGAATGGCCTCAACAGTGTCCAGTGAGGGTGCTGGCTTGTCCCAGGGCCTAAAGGAACTGGCGGGAAGGCGCCAGGAGCCCGACCCTGGAGTCAGCTCTGCCACTTCCAGCTGTGTGACCTTGGGCTGATGACTGCACTTCCTGAGCCTCAGGTTTCCCTTCTGTGCAGTGTGAGTGATAATTCCAGCATTGCACAGTGTGTAAGGAGAGCTTAATTCAGGGCCCAGCACTTAACTAGACGTGTAACAACTCTTGCCATCATTGTAAGGAATGGAACACCCACCCAGCTTGAAAGGTTTAATCGTGAAAGATGGTGTTTGGCTCATGTAACCAGAAAGTCTGGAGGTGGGCTGGTTGCAGGACAGGTTGATCCAGGGCCTCGATGATGTCGCCAGGGACCCAGGTTCTTTCCACATATGTCTGATGCACAGTGACTGCTGGCTGCCTGAGGTGCTCATAGCCCCAAGTGAGAGTCTCAGGGATTCCTCTGATTGGATGGGCTTTGGTTATATGGGCTTTGGTCACATGGGACCGATGACTTTGGCCAGGGGATGGAGTGTACTGAATAGCTTAGCCCAACTCCAACCTACTCTTGGGGCTATAGGTTTCAATTCTTCCAAAACACACGGTGTTTATATATATACGGTGGCTATCCCAGTGTCAATCTGGGTCTGGTTGGAAAAGAGGGCTGGGAGATGAGTGGGCAACCAGTAAACACTCTTAATGGTTTTCCTTTTCCTTTCCCTCCACCCCAGCAAGTATAAGGAGAGCTCCCTCTGCAACATCTCTGCTACGCTTTGGTGGACCCAGGCACCAAGGTTTCTTCTCTGCCCCACAGATGGCCAGGGCTCACTCCTATCCTCTGTTGTTTTCATTTTTGGACACCCCCCGCCTTCTGTGAGTTTTCTCCAGGAAGCCTCTCTATATGTGACCCCACAGGTGGGCATCCAGGAACACTCCGTCAGTTGTGCTTTCTAATTGCCTTGTGGTGAACTGTGGTTGTGAACTAAGGAGTTTTCTTCTCCCCATTTCACAGAAGAGGGAACTGAATCACAGAGAGATTGGCGGTGAGCTGTTAGTCAAGGCTCATTTGGTTAGTATCACCGTGACCCAGGCCCTGTCATTAAGAGGCACTCATGTGAGCCGCCTGCTGCTGGTGGGGGCGACCGGGCTCCCTAGAGCTGCTGAAGTGGGCAGGCTCCAGCCACGCAGTTGATCCTTCCAGTGGAGGCCCACCTGTCAGTCCAATACTCCAAACCCCTCTTCTCCCAAGGAGGCAGGTGGAAAGAGAGTGGGAGGAAAGCAGACAGGATTGAGCTGATGAGTAAGTCTGGGAAATGACCTCCATCATTTCCTCTTGCCTGAATCTTCATTCTTCTTGGTCCTGCTAAGAGTTAGGGGAATGGCAGCTCCCCTCCCCCACCCACAGTAGGACAGGAGGGTCCCAGGCTGCCTGGGGCTGGGGAGGTGATTTGTCTAATTCTGGAGTTCCATATTAGGAGGCCCAGGTGCTTGAAGTTCTCAGCCAATATTCCCCCAAATCTCTTTCTCCGCCATCCAGAAGCCCCCCAGGACAGTGGGACCATTTTGGAGCATAGTCTGCATCTAGGTAAGAGAAGATGATGGATTCGGCGTAGAGTTGAAGGTAAAATATAAGATGCCCAGTTAAATTTGAATTTCAGATAAAAAATGAATAATTTTTAGGATAACTAATGTGCCCACTATAGTACAGGACATACTTATACTAGAAAAATTATTCATTGTTTACCTGAAGTTTAAATTTAACTGGGTGTCATGTATTTTTACTTGCTAACCTTCATTTTATTTGGCAATCATAGTTTGGGTAGGCTCTGGACGTTCCTCAAGCAGAGTGTGGGGGTAGGAGAGGACAAGGGGTCCTTAAATCTCTTAGGAGGTCCACAGCTGCCAGTAACAAAACTGTGAGCAGATGGACTTGGGCGTAAGGACATTTATTTCTGCCCATAATGAGGAGTCCAGAGGCAGGGAGGAGTCCCCTGTGGCCCCTGAACTCCAGCTCCATTTGTTCTGAGTTTCTGTCAGCTCTGCCTCCAGAATGGTACTCCTCAGGATCACTGGACGAATACAGTATCTCCAGGTGCTGCATCCATGTGCTTGCCAACTGGTGGCTATCACTTATAGGCAAGGAAACCTTGCCCAGTGGCCCTCCAGCAGGCTTGCATCTCATTGGCCAGAATCACCTATCTAAGCGCAAAGGACCACCATGATTGGCTGAAAGCAATCAGACCTGGCTCTTAGGGCATGGCCTCTTCAGAAGCCTCTTGCAGAGATGGGTACCTGCGCTAGTACTTGGGGTTCTCCAGGGTCTGAAGTCACCCCCAGCTCCATGGAAGTGGGAACAGCATGTGAGAGCTTCCATGGCTCTCTCCTCCAGCTCTTGACCTCTGCAGGTGGGTGTCCTTCTCTCCACATCAGTGTTCCCCTGAGCACCCCGGGATCCCAGGGGCAAACCTCAGTGTCCCTGTGTTTCAGGGACTCGTGCCTGCTTTTCCTGTGACCCCCCACCTCACTAGGAACGACCCATGTTCTCCCGCAGTCTCTGTCCTCTCCCCTGCGAGTGCCTCACTGGTCTGTGAGCACCTCTCTGAAGATGGGGTGTTAGTCCTGGATCCCCCTGAATCATCCCAGGAGACCTGCAAATCTGCGAGAGGCCCCATGGCCCTGTCTACCACGGCCTCAGATGATGGGCACTGGAGCAGCCATCCCGCTGCCTCCCTCCCTCCACAGACTGAGTGCCCATTCTCCCCTTACAGCGGAGAGAGCCTGGCACACAAGAGATGCCTGACTGTTAACTGAGATGTCTGAGTTGGCCCAGCTCCATGAGCCCCGGCCAGCTGGGGGTTAGTGTTCAAGACCACAGGGGCCTGTGGGCCTGTCTCTGTGGGTTGGTCAAGCAGTCAATGGAGCCCGCTGGGGCCTGATGTGACAGGCATGTCCAACTCCCTTCTGAATTCACTGCGACAAGCCCCTGCTGAGGAGGCCCTTTAACAGAGGACAGGGAGGGCATCAGACAGAGAGATGCCAGAACATTCAGGCGAAAGCTGCTTGGGCCTGATAGAGATGGGAGCAAGTCCTCCTGGGAGGTCTCTACCTGCTGGCCCGGTGCCTCTTCCTAAAGCCCTCAACCCCTGGGTGGAAGGAGCTGTGACTCTGAAGCAGCTTCAGCTGCATAAGCCATGAAGTGCAGAGGGCTTGTCTTCCCTGGGAAGTGGGGGGATGGGGATGCCCCCATCTCCCTGGCCTTGCTTCCTGCTGACCTAGGAGAGGGGATACTAGGAGACAGTTGCCTCTACCCTTGGAATCCACTGTAGGACAGACCTGGGCGGTGCTGAGTATTCCTGACAGAATCTAACTTGATTCAGTTTGATGGGCATTTAGTCAGAGCCCACACTGTTCCAGGCTTCGGGGCCAGGGTATCTCCAGGGAGGTATAACTCCTACATTTATTCAGTACAGAATGTCAAGGATCAGGCTAAGTGTTTTATACGCTTTAATGTCTTTTTAACCTCATAGCATCCCTGTGAGGCAGGTATTATCCTTATTCCCATTTTGCTTAGTCGCTTTGCTCAGTCGTGTTGGAATTTCTGCGGCCCCATGGACTCCCCTGCCCATGGAATTTTCCAGACAAGAATAATGGAGTGGGTTGCCATTTCCTACTCCAGGAGACCTTCTCCACCCTGGGATCAAACCCGTGTCTCTCACATCGCCTGCAATGGCAGGTGGATTCTTTACCCCTAATGCCACCTGGGAAGCCCCATTCCCATTTTACAGATGAAAAAAATGAGGTTCCGAGAGGTTTAGTTAACCTCACAAGTACACAGGTAGTGAGAAGCAGGGTCAGGACTTGAGGTTAGGCCCATCTACTTGACCCCTAAATCTGTCCTTGGCCTTGAGGGGTTCACTGTCCCCATAGGAAGAACTTATAAGTGCCCATCTCCAAGGGGAAGGAGGACGTGGGGTATTCCTTCCTGTGTTGGGGCAGAGTCTCCCTAGATGGTCCAACACTCAACCCAGCAGCTGGGCCCAGGTATTCCCACCCCTTCCTGGTTCTGTCCTCTTCATCCGCTTTCTTGTCTAAGCTGTCTTCTCTTTTATGGGGGGGGGTGGGCAGGAGATAAAATATAAGGCTGAATGGAGCCACCTGTCTTTGGGGAAGCATTGGTTTCTCTCTCAGGAGGCTGTGCTCAGCATGCAGAGAATTCTCAGCCCCTGGGCAAGAGGCAAGCAGCACTGTGACCCGTGAGTCCTGGGAGCGTAACCAGAAGGTACAGAATGATGGGCAAACTATTCCACAGCTGGTGACTGCCTGTTGGGCAGACCAGACCTCTGATGTGCCCGCCATTAACCCTTTGGTTGCTAGACATTTGGCCCTCCAGGGAAGACTAAGGTAGGGGGCTGGGGCAGAGGGTACTGAGGGAACTGTCTCAACTGGTATACAGGGTGTTCCAACATCCAGCCAAGCAGCATGGCTGCCCGAACATCCTGTCAGCATGGCACTCTTGGTCTGGGAGGTTCAGGAGGATAGCCTGTGGTTTCATGGGTTGGGGAGGGCTCTTTGGGCACGGTAGCTTCTCTGGCCGGCACTTGGACTGGTTTCTTTTTCCTGTTTGGCTCCCTAAGGGCGCGATAATGGAATTGAAGAAATCTGAATGAATCGTCTGATGTGTCATGACTAAGCCTGCAATGTGCCAAGTGTCCCCCAGGAGAGGTCCTTGGATAGAAGACTGGAGCTCCACAATTACGCGTTGGAGACCATTCCCAGAGAGAGCCATGGACGTCAGTGGCTCCGAGTTCTAGAAGCTCCTGGAGGGTTTGAGGAATTGTCCCGTGGGTTTGTGGCACCAGGCTCTGAGCATGGGACTGAGGGGTGGTGGTGCAGCTCGCTATTCCAGCCCTGGTGGTGGATGGATCTCTCAGGGCATGCAGCCTGCTTCACTTCTGGGCAGTTTCAATTACTCTCTAGTTCTTTTACTGGTCCCATCTTGACTTCCCAGAAGATCTGTGTCTTGCTCTTTGTTTAAGCTTCAGGAGCCTTGTAGGCTCATTCTCATTTCATTTCCACTGACACTCAAGTGTGTTCAGGGAGCCCTTAAGCATTCCTTTTTCTGCCTCCACTCCCCTTCTGCCTCCTTACCACATCTATTCTTCTCCAGGGAGAATATTCTCAATTTTATTGACTGTTCTTCTGGTGGTTTTATGGTTAGTTGCCTTTACCATGTGGATCAATGGATATGAGATTTATTAATATTTATATCTTACTTGACATGGACTCCTTAGAAATCTGGTACTCATATAGATGATGGTAGCCAAGAGCTTTTAATGGGCTTGAGCTCTGTGCCACTATACTGCGTGTTCATTTTCTCTTTAATTATGTGTGTGTGTGTGCTAAGTTGCTTCAGTCCTGTCTGACTCTTTGCGACCCTATGGACTGTAGCCTGCCAGGCTCCTCTGTCCATGGTGCAATGACCTTTTAAAATTGATACTATTGGGTTGGCTAAAACGTTTGTTTGGGTTTTTCATAACATCTTACAGAAAAAACCAAACGAACTTTTTGGCCAACCTGATAATATTACCCCCCACTTCATAGATGAGGATACTGAGATCTGGGCTTCCCAGGTGGTACTAGTGATAAAGAACCCACCTTCCAATTGCAGGACAAGGCTAAGAGACATGGGTCTGATCCCTGGGTCAGGAAGATCCCCTGGAGAAGGGCATGGCAACCCACTCCAGTATTCTTGTCTGGAGAATCCCATGGACAGAGGAGCCTGGTGGGCTACAATCCATGGGGTTGCAAAGAGTCCGACATGACTGATGTGACCTAGCACATGTGCATACTGAGACTCAGGCTGGCTAAGTACCTCCCTTACTCAGTAATGTAGTCCGTAAGGGGATGGAATGGCACCCCACTCCAATACTCTTGCCTGGAAAATCCCATGGACGGAGGAACTTGGTAGGCTGCAGTCCATGGGGTCGCTGAGTTGGACACGACTGAGCAACTTCCCTTTCACTTTTCACTTTCATGCATTGGAGAATGAAATGGCAACCCACTCCAGTGTTCTTGCCTGGAGGATCCTAGGGACAGGGGAGCCTGGTGGGCTGCCGTCTCTGGGGTCGCATGGAGTCGGACACAACTGGGGCGACTTAGCAGCAGCAGCAGCAGCAGCAAGGGGATGGAGCTGTGAAAAGTCTAACCCCAGGGCCTGAGCTCTTAACCCCTCTACCCTGTTTCTCAAAGTGTGAGCTTCCAACCACTGTGGGAAGTCCCTGGGGCCTTGTGAGAAATGCTGAGTCTCAGGCCCCCAACCGGGATCCCAGGTAATTCGCATGCACATTTGAACTGGGACAGGACGGTCTGAAAGCACATGGATCCCTCGGCTTCTACTGATGCTGCCTGAGACGACACTGGAGTTGGTGGTCACAGATCCCCTCTACTCCAGTTGACATTGTCCTCAGGCTCATCTCTGTCCTGTCTAGGTCCTTCTCTCAGGAGACACGATTTGTCAGAATGAAGATATTATGGTTTAATATTATGTGTCAACTTAGCTAGGCCTTGGGACCCAGATATTTCAGCAAACATTATTCTAGCTGTTTCTATGATGGTTTTTATAAGATGAAGTTATAATTTAAATCAATAGGCTTTGAGTAAAGCAGATTCGCCTCAATAATATGGGTGAGCCTCATCCTTTCAGTGGAAGGCCTCAATAAAATAGAGCAACGACCTCCTTAATAGAAAAAGCCTGAGGAAGAGGAATTTCTGCCAGCAGACTGCCTTCAGACTCAAACCGCAGCTTCAGTTCTTCCCTGGATCTCTAGACTGCTGGCCTGGCCTGTAGATTTTGGACTTGCCAGCCTCCATGGCTATGCGAACCAATTCCATGCAATCTCTGTTTCTCTGGCTTAATCTCTCTCCCTCCGCCCAATACCCTATTGATTCTATTTCTTGGTGAAATCTGGTTGATACAGATAGCTAAGGACTCACCAGGCAATTTTATTCTTTCACTGTCTAGTCCCTAAGTTGAACCAATAATTAAGGATCCCAACACCCTCCCTCCAAATCTTTGGGCTCCCCAGGCACTCTCCTTTTTCAACCCCAGCAACCTTTGACCAAGGAGTTTCCAGTACTGTCTCTCTGTACAGTACTGTCCTAGGGATCCTGAGAGATCTGTGAGAACAATGTTGTGGCATAAGAGTGGCCTTAGAGACACTTAGTCAAGTCATCCACCATACATAGGAAAAGACTGAAGCCCAGAGGGGAGGGGGCTCCTACAAAGAACATAGCTGTCACATTGCCAGGATAAGAACCTGGCTCTTTAGATTTCTAGGTCTGTCTGTTGAATTTCAGGAAGCAGATATCATAATCAAGCTGGATAGTAAGGAGAATTCATGGAGTGGACTATTTACAAATGTATGCGCAGGGTTCAAGCGTACTGAACAGGGTGACGAAGGACCCCAGGATTGGTATTAGCAGAAAACTGTCACTACACCTGTGTCTGAAGGGTTCCAGGGAGAGTGCAGTGATGGAAGCTGTAGCAAGCTACACAGAGGAGAGGGCTGCCAGCCAGCAGCTGTGGCCTTGGGTGGAGGAACACAGCCACTGCCAAGCTAAGACCATCAGGGAAGTTGCTGGGGAGATAAATCCCCCAGCCTCTCTCTCCTCCCAACTTCTGATATCCTGTGGGCTCAGACCACCTGGAAACCAGACATCAAGGAAACATTGTTGATGCAGTTCATGGAGTTTGGCCTCCGGAGGTGAGAAGGCACTCATCCTTCAAAGCACGAACACTCTCCTCTGAAACACTCTCCTCTGAAACACGATCCTGTTGTTCTTTGCTTTGGTCTGGCCTGTTCTGGCTGGCAGCAGGATGTGCTTCGGTCAACTCTCTGCTTCACATCCTTCTCCACTGGGTGTGGTGTCCACTGGGAAATGACAAGTGATCCACTCAACCACTCATAATACATGAGAACTCACATTTGCCAAAACCTTTCATGTTTCATATGGTCTTCAAAACAACCTCATGTGGAAGGAGCTTGTTATTTGTGGTTTAGAGATAAGGAAGCCAGGTTCAGAGATGTTAAGTCACTTATCCAAAATCAGCAGCCTAAGATGACTCCGGAAGTTTATTTCACAAGCATTTATTGGGTGCTGGCCAACTCCAGGCCCTGTGTGAGGGGGGTAGGGGTACAGAGATGAGCCCAACCCTGTCATCCAGGGGGTCTTGGCACAGATCGCAAATGTTGGCATGTATCCCAATTTGCTGCCTCTGTCTTACCAAGTCAAAGCATTTTCTGAGTACCACTCTGGTGGGTCCCTAAGGTGGACTTGCTTGTTGTTATCATTCCTACCCTCGAGGAGCTTACAGTTTTCTTAAAGAGATGAGAAGTGTGCGTGGAAACAGTAACCAATGCCGTTAGCCAAGTCAATGGTGCTGGAGAGGATGTAAAAATTCAAGAGGAGGTCTGCTGGCTCCAGCTGTGTGTATGTGGTGGTGATCCATAGTGGTGTCAGAAAGGAGGTGGGGTTTAAGCTGTTTTCTGTGGGAAGAATGGTCCATGTTCAGTGAGGGAGATAGGGAACAGAATTTTAAGGAGGAACATCATCACTGTGGTGGTAGGAAAGCAGGGAACTTGTTCTGGAGACACAGAGGCCAGTCTGGTGCAGCCCTGGGGAGGACAGGAGAGTACTGTGGGTCTTCCTACAAGAGAAAAGAGAGAGATGTTGAGTTATAGAAGAAAGCACGCAAGTGGCTGTTGTAGCAGGGAGAGATGAGGTCAGGAAAGCACGTGTTCGTGGAGGATCTTGTTCTCGAGACTGCTGGGTTTATCACCAGTGTCATCGCCTCTCAAAGTCTTGACTTCAGCATCAGGTGGTGCTGTCCTAAGATTCCAGTTGGTTCTATGGTCTTCAGGATATCTCTGACTCCCCTGGTAGTGGGGAAAGACACCCAGGAGCTGGGTCAGGTGGCATAAACACACACCCAGAGTCTGTGCAGTCGAGCCCCTGCTGACCCCTCTGACTCCACCTCCCACCACAGCTCTTGCCCCTGCCCACTTGACTGACTTAGCCCTTGGCACGCTGGCCTTCCGTCCGTCCATCCAGCACACGGATCTCTTTGTGCCACGTGGCCTTGGCCCTTGCTGTTCCCCCTGCCTAGAATGTTCTTAGCCTGGCTCCTTCTGATCCTTCACTTCTGAGTTCAGGTATCTCCTCTCAAAGTGGCCTTCCCTGAGCTCTCCATCTAAAGGAGATCTCCCCACCTCCTGGTTACTCTGTGACATCACAGTGTTGTTCATGACCTTCACAGTACTTCCTACCCTCTGCAGCTTCCTCATTTATTATCTGTTTACCCCCTCTGTAAGTTCTGTGAGGGCATGGACCTCCCAGAATATGCCTGACATGGTAGATACTCAGTTGACATTTATGGAATTGAATGAGCATGACTTCTTTCCAATCTGCTTTGACCTGATAAGAAAGTGTAAAGGGTGGACCTGCCTTGGTGGGGGGTGGGGTGAGATGTCCTGTGGATCTCTTGGAATTATGGGCAAGCTTATATTGCTTTCTTTTCCCTGGAGAGTAGGTAGATGGTAATCCTTAGGGTTCTTCACCAAATACTTCTTTGGCCCCTTTGAAGGGGAGGCGTTGCCTTGGGACTTGTGGCCTTTGGAATGTGAATGGAGATGTTATAGGTCACTTCTGGGCAGGTACTGGAAGCACCAGGTGTGAGTTAGCCTGTGCCTTTCCTCCACCAGGATGGTCATGGATTTGTACACAGAGATGGCGTCTCCATCAGGCTGAGTCTCTGAATGACTACAACAAGAAGAGCCCTGCTGACTCACACTGGACATAGAGCAGGAGCAGGAAGCATACTTTGTTTTAAACCACAGAGATTGTGTTAGCACAGCACAGCCTTGCCCCACCTAACTGCTGAAGAGCCTTTAATTTTCATCAGGTTCTCAGAGGGGTCTATTAGCCAAGCAAGGTCCAGAATCACTGGCTCAGGGGTCAGCTGGAAGGGTATGGCGTGCAGGGAAGGTTAAACTCACATTTACTACATACCCCATTATGTGCCAGATGCTTTGGCGAGTCCTTCACATATATCATGGTGTTTAATCTCCAACAACCTTGGGAGGTATCTAGTGTGAGTTCCATTCTATAGACAAAACGGGCTCAGAGAATTTAGGGCATTGGTACTCAAAGTGTGGTCTGCAGACCAGCAGCGTCTGCATTTCTAACAAGTAGTAGAGCTTGTTAGAAATGCAGAATTTCAGGTCCCTCTCCAGTCCCACTATGTCAAAATCTGTGTTTTAACAACAGCTTACCAGGTGACTTGAGTGCATTTTAGAATTTGAGACAAATTGATCACATAGATTTGGGGGACTTGCTTGATATCCTTTAGCTAATGGCAGATATAGACAAGGGATCCAGGCAGCCATCATACAAGAGATGGGGGTGGCTCTACCCTCTACCCCCATGTTAGGAGAATGGGAACCAGGATGTGCAGAGCTTGGGTCAGGCATCTGAATCCCAGCTGGTATTCACTGGCTCCCCTGGTAGGCACATCTTCAAATAGTTTGAGTGGTTGATGGTAAACAAAGCTATTTATTGATTTACAAAACCACCCAGACGGTGTCTAGGGTATATGTTTCTTCTAGCTGTGAATTACTGAGTAAAGGCTCGTGGTGGACTGGGGGAGACATTGTCAGACACATTGTCCATGGTGGGGAAGTCTCACCCTTAGCATACAAACCGTGACTGGGGACCCAAGATAATTCCTTGATGATGGCAGGCACATGTCTTAAATCTCTGTATGTGACAGAGTTGGGATCCCCTGGTTTTGAGCTTGGTGCCTGTTTGGACCATGAAGTGTCCTGTTTCTCTGGGACTGAATCCTTCAGAAGATCTCACATGGTGCCTGGGCCTGGGCTCTGCTTGCAGGAACTGCTCTGTTATCACATTATAGATGAGAAAATGACCAGGAAACCATGCCAGGAGAGAGACTGCCGCTCCCTGGGTCCATGGCCAGGGCTGGGCACCTGTGGAAGGCCGATTTCTGGGGCCTGTGGCCTCTGGCACCCTCGTCAGTTGGTGGTATTCATCTCTTTGGAGCTCCCATGGAGTTGCTGAGGAAATTGGAGCTCTTGGGTAGAGGAGTATAATTTGGCTTCTCTTTACTGAAATTATGAGATCATCAGCTTTTCTCCAGATATTTAGAGCTTCTGTGAAAAAAGCAGAGCTCTCTCTCTTTTTGTTATGACCTGGTTATCTGCTCAGCTAAGTGAGAAATTTCATGTCACAGAGCGATCAATTAATGCAACAAATATATATTGGGTACCTGCTGAGTGTTAAGGACTGGGAATACAAAAAAGCACTTATGCCTTTGGTTAGGCTCTGGACTCGGAGAAGGCAATGGCACCCCACTCCAGTACTCTTGCCTGGAAAATCCCATGGACAGAGGAGCCTGGAAGGCTGCAGTCCATGGGGTCGCTGAGGGTTGGATATGACTGAGCGACTTCACTTTCACTTTTCACTTTCATGCATTGGAGAAGGAAATGGCAGCCCACTCCAGTGTTCTTGCCTGGAGAATCCCAGGGACTGGGGAGCCTGGTGGGCTTTCATCTATGGGGTTGCATAGAGTCGGACACAACTGAAGTGACTTAGCAGCAGCAGGCTCTGGACTAGTTCAGATGCAAAGGAGGAAGTAATAGACAGGGACAAGACTTCACTTTGCGGGGATGTGGGTGATTGAGGAGCCTGTGGAGTGGTCCCTGGGCCCACGCAGGAGAGATGACAGGGCTGGGCAGGGGCTTTGAGCACTGGCTGAGGACTCATATCTGGGTCCCCATTCTGGTCACCATGGCTCCCTCAGGACCACATCTGTTAGACCCAGATAGCAGTGTGCCTGGCAATGGGGAGGGAAGAAGACCACTGCCATTGATGGGACTCTCCTTACAAGCCAAACATTGGAGTTGGGCACAAGCATTATTGAAAGTTTGGATCAGACTTAGGGGACATTGGCGGGGAGGGCAGGGCCATCTGAGACTCATCTGTGAGTTGGGCAGTGAGTTGCCCGGGGCCCCAGAGCCAGTTGGTGGCAGAGTTGGCTCCAGCTCCCAGGCCTCTGGTCTCTTTCCGCGTTGACTGGGCACTTGCCCCATTTTCTCAAGCTGGGCTCGTTTTTGTTCTGATATGGAAATGTGGCTGTAGAGGGGCTGAATGTAGCAGAGAGGCGCACCTAGGACCGTGGCCAACTCCCTTCCCATAGATAAATGCAGCCTGAACCTCCATTTGGCAATCAGCAGAAAAACAAATTAAGGCAGAGCGGCTCTCATCTCCCTTTCCCCCCCTCACCGCACTCTGACAGATTTATTTTGGAAAGCGACAGGAGGCTAATGGCATCACTTAATTTCCCTGATAATAAATTACCCCCAAGTGCAACAATTAAACGTTTCACAACAAATAGTTTCCTTCTGCAATAAGCTTCCTCACAGGCTCCTCCCGCTCTGACAGTCCTCCTCCCCGCCCCGCCCCTCATGGCCCCGCCCCTCATGGCCCCACCCCGCCCCTCTGGCCCTGCCTCTGCCCCTTTTGGCCTGGCCTCTGGACTCTGGCCCCGCCTCTACCCCTTCTGGCCTGGCCTCTTTGGTGAGTCATTTTTATTTCCGGGCTTCAGGATCCTGACCAGGTAACAGTAATGGCTGGAGGACCTAATGGAATTGTGGGAATGAAAAAAAAGTGTGATGAGGGAATCAACCAGATCAGGGTTTGAATCACAGCTCTGCCACTTCCCAGCTCTGTGACTTGGGAAGGTCCTTTCCTTCCCAGTTGATTTTGTTTCTTCCTTGGTAAAGAAGCACAGCTTACAGGGTGTTTCTGAGGCTCAGAGCAGGGCCAAGTACATGGTAGGCCTTCTTCAGATAGAAACTGCTGTGTTGTTCTTAAATGAATATTGTGAGTCTAATTCTTTTTAACATGTCCTGCCCTGAACTGTTGGAAGGAGAGAGTCATAGACAAGAGAGAGACTGACTATGAGAGAGAGACTGAAAGAAAATAGAAGGAGAAAGAAAAGGGATGAGGTGGGTGCCCTGGACCATTTCAGGTCTGGGGAGGGTGAGCCGGGTTTTGTCAGAGGCGCCCCAACCCTTATGACACACATCACAGCCAAGGGACTGCATCCTTGCCAATCTTTCTAGCCAGATGTCTGAGGCTTTACAGCATACAGAAAGGGACCAGCTGGAGTCGGGAGGCCTGTCTTTACTCCCTAGCAGCTCAGAAGCTGGGTGCACGTCTGTGTGTTAGCAGATTTGGAAGCAACGATGGCACTTTCCCCTGTGATGCATGATTAATGTACAGTCGACTGTGGAATGCACAGCTGTTGGGTATTTTCAAGGCAACTGACTCCATAAGAGCAAGAAAATACATGGGGCTTATACTCTGCAAGGTCTGGCTCCAGTAGTTAGTCACAGACAATAGGCAAGCGTCAGCCCTGCTCTCCCCCAGGCCTGGAGGATGGAGATAGGGTATCTAGTGGTCCTTTCAATGTCAGCATCCCTGGGAAGGAACCTTTTGCAAAACATCCCGTGTTCAGATGGTTTTCTCTTGTGTCACCCACGTGGCCTTGTTAGCTCAGCTCCCAGGATGGACAAGACACATGAGCCTCGCACTCAAGTCCAATCTGGAGAGGCCTCAATTATGTTTCCATCTGTTCTAAGGACAGAGGCAGGGAAAAGTGCCATCCTAGGTTGGGGATTATGCAGAGGTCTCCACCTCTAATAAGGAAAATGAGGAAGGCTTCGTTGAAAGTGAGTGAAATGCATGGCATGAATTGAGTCTAAAAAATGTCACTTTTCAGGGGAGCTGAAAGGAGCTCCACATTTGCTTTCTTGCATGGTCAGCCTATATCTTCGTATCTCAGTCTTATCACAAAGAAAGGATAAGAGTTTCTGTTTTAGCTTGAAGATTAAATGAGTTAATGGCTGCCCAGCCTATAGCACAGGCTGGACCCGCTCTAAGTGCTTGCGGGCTGGCAGCTTCTCTGATGCTCTTGGGCGGGCTTAGTCAGTCAGTTGAGTGGGTGCTGGGCACCTTGCCCTGAGCCCAAGGTTCCCCTTCAGTCCTTCCTTCCATGCCTCTTCCTGATTGCTTGTCAGAGAGGGCTGTGGCCTGAGCTGCCCGGGAGGGCCAAGAGAGGAGGCACACCTAGCCGTGGCGCCTTCTCTTCATAGAACCATCCACCCCCTCTCCCAGTTCTTTTCTGCCTTCCTTCAAGGATCGACGCCTTACCCTCTTGGGCCAAAGCCATTTTGGGGCACTCGTCCTTTCTGCTTTTGGCCGGCAGAAACAAGGTTCCACTAGGGCTCTGTCCTGGCTCGTCTGGGAATGAGTTTCAGTCTGTTTTAAAAGACCAGCTTTGAGTTAATGGAATTTGGCTGGAACCTAGTGGTGGTGGTGGTGGGGGGTGGTGATCCAATAACCACAGCACTGGCCTTGCCCTTGTTCAGGAAACCTATGGGATTAACTGGGAGGGAAGGCAGTGTTATTTACTCACCAAGCCCTCTGTTTGAAATGTGGCTCAGGTGAGAAACTTGAGAGGCTTGTGTGGCTGGAGCTGAGCTGTTGAATATTATAGCAGAGCGTAATCAGTGTAATTTAGATCTGAAAAGGCCTCAGAGAGAACGCCACCCAAGAGTCTCTGTTACAGGCTGGGGGACCTGCGCTTAGAGGCTTAGAGAGTGAAGCACTAAGCCTTCACAGTTGGTTTTGCGTTTTGTAAGGTGAGTGCCTGATTTAAGCTTGGATTGTCCAGGCTTCCACTTGAAAGATGGCACCCTCAAGTAAACGTGTTGAATAAACACACTGCCAGCCACACAACTGGATATAGACCCAGGCCGCCTTCCCCCACCCCAGGCCGCCTTCCCCCACCCCAGGCCAGTTTCTTTGTTTCAGAGATCTTTGGTTGGTTTGTGGTGCAGTTCTTGTTTTTGTTTCTCTTTGAGCTTTAATTCCCACTCTTATGTTTTAAATTCACTGATAAAGAGTAAACCTATGAAACCCTAGGCCTCACCCTCAGCCCCAGTAAAAGCAAAACCCCAGGCTCTTTCTCCCCCACCCCTGCCCAGGAAACCTTGCTGTGTGACCTCAAGTGTGCTGTGTACCTTCTAGGACTTGTAAGTAACAAACACTGTCTTTCAAAATTTCCTGATAGTTATTGCTGAAGGTGTCTTGCAGTCACAATTTGCACCACAAGGGGTGGTCCAGTCACAACATAGGTTCTGAAGGGAACCTGGGTCCAGGTGAGAGCCTCCTGGCATTTCTAGCCTCACTACCTATAGGCTGTTGTTTAACTGCTTAGTCCTGTCTGACTCTTTGTGACCCCATGGACTGCAGCACGCCAGGCTTCCCTGTCCTTCACTATCTCCCGGAGTTTGCTCAAACTCATGTCCATTGAGTTGGTGATGCCATCCAATCATCTCATCATCTGTTGTCCCCCTTGCCTTCTGCCCTCAATCTTTCCCAGCATCAGAGTCTTTTCCAATGAGTCAGCTCTTCGAATCATGTGGCCAAATATTGGAGCTTCAGCTTTAGCATCAGTCCTTCCAATGAATATTCTGGGTCAGTTTCTTTTAGGATTGACCAGTTTGATCTATAGGCTGAGACTGACAGGAAACAGAGGTGCCCTTGGTTCTCTGCCATGTTCCACGTTCTGTTCTTTCCTTTGCGGTCAATGAACTCAGGCCTGATCTGCAGCTACCTGCAGCATGTGACCCAAACATCCTTGAAAGGAAAAGTATTCTATTGCTATGTTGCTGTGTGTCCCATAGCAACAAATATTTGTTGAGAGAGCAGATTTGTATTTGCCATTTCGATTTAAACTATTGTTTCCAGAAAACTCAATGAGATTGCAAATATGATTTCTGGGAGAGGTAGCCTGTTAAGCTATTAGGTCTATATCACCAGTCTGTTGAATTAGTTCTGGCTACCTAACTGGATTCTGAGGAGCCCCTGTTGGTCATTTGGTGACTGGATATAGAAGCTCAGAACAGGATGATGGTGGGTTTGTTTTCCATTAAGGACCTGCCAGGGAGTCCCAGGCTCCAGACGGAATGGCCTCCTTCTACCTTTGCCCACTCTGTTGGCAGGATTTGGGGCATTCATGAGGAGGAATTGAAAAGAGTGTCCCTTCAGGATCCCTCAAAATGCAGGTCTCCAGAAATGCACTGACATTGGGATGTTTTGCTTGTTGCCAGTTTGCCAACTATTGTATTGAAACAAGGAGAAATGAAGAGCCATCCCAATCACTGCATCCTAGAAATATATTCCGTCTGTATTTTAAAGTTTTTAAAAATTGTGGTAAAATAGAGAAAGCATCAAGTTTACTGTTTTAACCATGTTTGGTAGAATTCAGCGATGTCAAGTATATTCACAAGGTTGTATAGTCGTCATCATTGTCTAGCTCCAGAGCTTTGCATCACCCCAGACAGAAATTCTGTACCCATTCACAATAATCCTCCATTGCCTCTTCCTCTTTACCCCTCGTAGCCACCATTCTACTTTCTGTCTGTATGAATTCGGCTGTTCTACTTGCCTCGTACAAGTAGAATCTTGCAGTAATTGTCCTTTTCTGTCTGGCTTATTTCACTTAGCATGATGTCTTTAAGATTCATCCGTGTTGTAGCATTGTATCAGAATTTCCTTCCTTTTTAAGGCTAAGTAATATGTGAAGAGGAACTAAAAGCCTCTTGATGAAAGTGAAAGAGGAGAGTGAAAAAGTTGGCTTAAAGCTCAACATTCAGAAAACTAAGATCATGGCATCTGGTCCCATCACTTCATGGGAAATAGGTGGGGAAACAGTGGAAACAGTGTCAGACTTTATTTTTTGGGGCTCCAAAATCACTGCAGATGGTGACTGCAGCCATGAAATTAAAAGACACTTACTCCTTGTAAGGAAAGTTATGACCAACCTAGATAGTATATTCAAAAGCAGAGACATTACTTTGCAGACTAAGGTCCGTCTAGTCAAGGCTATGGTTTTTCCTGTGGTCATGTATGGATGTGAGAGTTGGACTGTGAAGAGGGCTGAGTGCTGAAGAATTGATGCTTTTGAAGTGTGGTGTTAGAGAAGACTCTTGAGAGTCCCTTGGACTGCAAGAAGATCCAACCAGTCCATTCTGAAGGAGATCAGCCCTGGGATTTCTTTGGAAGGAATGATGCTAAAGCTGAAAGTCCAGTACTTTGGCCACCTCATGCGAAGAGTTGACTCATTGGAAAAGACTTTGATGCTGGGAGGGATTGGGGGCAGAAGGAGAAGGGGACAACAGAGGATGAGATGGCTGGATGGCATCACTGACTCGATGGACATGAGTCTGAGTGAACTCCGGGAGTTGGTGATGGACAGGGAGGCCTGGTGTACTGTGATTCATGGGGTCGCAAAGAGTTGGACACGACTGAGCGACTGAACTGAACTGAACTGAACTGAATATTCTACTTTATGTATATACTACATGTTGTTTTTAGTTCATCTTTTGTTGGACATTTGGGTTGTTGTATCCACCTTTTGGCTACTATGAATGTTGCTACTATGAACACTGATGTAAAAGTGTCTGTTTCCGTGTCTGCCTTTAATCCTTAGGATGTATATCCAGAGGTGGAATGGCTGGATTATATAGTATTTTTTAAAACATATTTATTTATTTATTTATTATTTAGCTGTTCCAGGTTTTAGTTTGAGCATGTGGGATCTGGTTCCCTGACCAGGCATTGAACCCAGGCCCACTGCATTGGAAGTGTGGAGTCTTAGCCACTGGACCACCAGGGAAGTCCCTATATACTATTTTTATGTTTAACTTTTGGAGGAACTGTTATGATGTTTTCCATAGTGGCCGTACCAGTCTAAAGTCCCACTAGCAATGCACAAGGATTCCAGTTTCTCCATTTCTTCACCGACATTTGTTATTTTACATTTTTTTATTGATTAATTGTCATATGAATGGGTATATCCAAAATTTTTTTTAAGTTGCCCTTTCTTTGCTCACAAATATGAACGAAAGCCAGAGCCAACATCCTCCTCTTTCATTTTAAAAAATAGCAACTGTTTGGCTGCAACAAATAGGCAATATATGAGATGCAGTGTGCATACTGACCTATAACCCACAGAAACCAACATTTTATTTAATAATGTGAATGGCATAAAATTGGGCACACATGGTACATGGTTCCCGTAAGGAGAGTACTTTGTCAACTTTTATAGAGCCAAAATAAACTGGATGTGTCTCTGAATTTATCCCCAGTGTCATACTCGTTGTGTGAGGTATGTGTGTATGTCATGGTTTTCCCTGACATTTTCTCTTAGTTCCATCTCTAGTCGAATTGGATAAAGCATCTTTCTTCCAAGGAGTCAGTCTTTCCTTTCTGTTCTCTACTTTCCCTTCATCCTCCTGTTTTGGATGCCGGTATATGGTTATGGGGGCTCCCCACCCACCTGCCAATGCAAGAGATGCAGGTTTGACCTTTGGGTTGGGAAGACCTCCTGAGAAGGAAATGGCAACCCACTCCAGTATTCTTGCCTTGGAAATCCCACAGACAGAGAACCTGGCAGGCTACAGTCCATGGGGTTGTGAAAGAGTTGGACACGACTCAGAGACTAGACAACAGCAAGAACAAGATGGATATGCATACAATTCTCGGTCCTGCAGCTGAGCATCAGGAAAGAAGTTGAGCAAAGCCACAGAACCAAGCTCATACCCTACAGATGTTCACAGACCAACCCGTCAGGCCTATGCTGGACACCTTCTGATGTACTGATTTTGTGGCATCCTCACAAGACAAGGGAAATTAACCCCACTGTCCAGATGAGGACACTTTCCCAGAGAGGCAAGTGATGTGCCTGAAGTCACCCAGCTGCTAAGTAGCAGGGCTAGGACTTAAACCTGAGTCTTCTGACAATGCTTTTTTTCCTTGCAATGCCACTTGCTCCTTCATAACTGAAGTGGTTGAACCAGAGGTGTGTGGACAGTTGACTTCCAAGCTGGCAATATGGGAGAGCTGCCTTACACCGTAAATATTCATCATGCTGCAAATATTTACCAGGGTGCCCACCATGTGCTGTCCCTGTGAACACAGGTGTCCATGTTCCTGCAAGAGCAATAAATCCACCTTTGAATGTCCTTGTGCTTTTGCCATCTCATAGCAGATTGAGTGTATGAGGAAGATAGTTATACTTGAGACCTCTAAGAAAGCCTTTTGATTGACACTGATTATTTAGGAGAACAATGCAAGAAAATCTTCCATCAAGGGTCTTAAGTTTTCTCAGATACACAGGCTCGACTGGTGGACTCCTCGTGATCTTGAGGATGGTGAGGTTGAGGGAGCTGCTGTTTATTAAGATCAACACAATTTTGGTTTGCCTGAGTGATTTTTTTCACTAACATTGAAAGTTATTGACTGATTTCTTTACTCAGTACTTGACATGTACAGGTTGGAAAATGACTAGGATGTGGCCCCAACCCTTAAGCAGCTCACTGTCCCTGACTAAGAGAGGAGACAGACACATAAACCTTTAATTAGCACAGGATGTTAAGAAGCACTGCAGTAGAGAGGTATTCATAGGGACCTTGGTAACAAGAATGGAGTAACAATGACCTCCTTTCACAGAAATCAGGGAAGGCTTTACTAGGCAGGGGACACTAGAATTGGGTATAAAGAGAAGCTTGTGGTATGCAGGAATGGCAGGTTAGTGTTTGAGATGGTGACTGGTAATTTGGCCTGAGGCTAGCTTGATAGGATTTCTATAGGGCAAGTTCAGGCATTGAACTTTGACCTACTGGCATTAAGGACCTGTTGAAGGAAGGATTTTAAATGAGCTACTAAAATCACAGGGCTCCCTTCTGCCTGTCATGCCCTGAGAAATATTTCTCAGGTTGCTAGGATAACTGGTAAACCCAATGTCTCTGAACATGTGCGCATTGTAAGCATTCTATAAACCATAAAACAGTTTACAAACAATCTACAAACAACTTTTGAATTAAAAAATATTTTTGAGGGATCTTCCAAGTTGTGGTGGTTTCAAAACTCTTTCCAACCCTTCACTTCCAATGTCTCCCTGCCAAGTTGATTATGCCTTTCTTGTTGGGCTGTTCTTAGGGATTAATGAGCTCATTGCCTTAACGTGCATAGCACACAGAAGTGCAATAGCTGGGATGTCACTGAGCTAACTTGCCTTTTCACAGATGAGGAAACTCAGCCATGAAGAGAATGAGTGCCCTGAACAAGGGCTCACAGCTAGTCATCCTTGAGCCAGGATTTAAACCCTGTACCTAACTACAGGATCCCGTTCCTACACATGACACTGCTCTCCCCCAATAAAAATACTAAAGTAGAGCTCAGAAATTCACAATCTGCAGGAAACATCTTAAAGTTTACCAGAAACCACCAAGAGAGGAGAGAATGGAAATATGGGGTTAGATCTCAGGTTTAAATCCTAACTTCACAACCTGGAGTAATTAGACCTTAGGTAAATCACTGTATCTCTCTTTTTCTTAATTTCCCAATTCTCAGAGTTAGGACTTACCTTGAGGTATTATTGTAAGATTAGAAACAGTATACATAGAACGCATAGAATGGACCTGGTTCATAGCAGATACATAGTAAATGAAAGTGATCACTAAACCACTACTGATGATAATATAATGAGTTTCTTTGGTAGAAATCTTTTCCTAATCTCAGGCCTCCAAAAGATTAGGTAGATAAGTGTTTAATAGTGGTTATTAGAAATAATATTAAAATCATTCTTTTCATAAGAAATCAGAGTACAGGAAACCCAAGCCGGTGCACACTTGGGCCATGTACTTGGTTTTATGCTGTATGCAAAGCATGAAGGAGCAGGAGGTGGTGGTCTTTGCTCTCTGTAGGAGCTGATAATCTCCCTCATGACAGCTCTCCACCTGCCACCACTCTGCCTCTCCCACCTGACTACCCTTACATGCTTGTTTGAAAAGTGCTAGAGGAAAAAAATAGAAAATGCCCTGTTGTGGGAATGTAAATTGGTGAAGCCCTATGGAAACAGTATGGAGATTTCTCAAAAAATTAAAAATAGAACTATCACATGACCCAGCAATTCCACTCCTGGGTATATATCCCAAAACCCCCAAACCACTAATTTGAAAAAATGCAATACCCCAATAGTCCTAGCAGCACCATTTACAATAGCCAAGGTATGGAAGCATCCTAAGTGTCCATCAACAGATGAAAAGAAAAAGATGTGGTGTACATATACATGATGGAATATTCAGTTCAGTTCAGTCACTCAGTTGTGTCCGACTCTTTGCGACCCCATGAATCAGCACACCAGGCCTCCCTGTCCATCACCAACTCCCAGAGTTCACCCAAACTCATATGTATTGAGTTGGTGATGCCATCCAGCCATCTCATCCTTTGTTGTCCCCTTCTCCTCCTGCCCCCAATCCCTCCCAGCATCAGAGTCTTTTCCAATGAGTCAACTCTTCTCATGAGGTGGCCAGAGTATTGGAGTTTCAGCCTCAGTGTCAGTCCTTCCAATGAACACCCAGGACTGATCTCCTTTAGAATGGACTCTTGGATCTCCTTGCAGTCCAAGGGACTCTCAAGAGTCTTCTCCAACACCGCAGTTCAAAAGCATCAATTCTTCGGTGCTCAGCTTTCTTCACAGTCTAACTCTTACTCGGTCATAAAAAAGAATGAGATCTTGTCATTTGCAATATCATGAATGGACTTGGAAGGTATTATATTAAGTGAAATAAGTCATACAAAGAAAGACAAATGCTGTATGATGACATTTATATGTGGAATATAGAAAATACAACAAACTAGTGAATATAACAAAAATTGCAGACTCACAGATATAGAGAACTAACTAGTGGTTGTCATGGGGAGAGGGAAGGGGGGAGGGGCAATCTGGAGGAAGGGGAGTGGGAGATACAAACTTAGGTATGAAATAAGCTACAAGGATACACTACAACAGAGGGAATATAGCTAGTATTTCAAAACAATAAAGGAGCATGTGTGTATGTGTACCTGCTTAGTTGCTCAGTTGTGTCTGGCTCTTTGCAACCCCATGGACTGAAGCCCTCCAGGCTCCTCTGTCCATGGGGATTCTCTAGGCAAGAATACTGGAGTGGGTTGCCATGCTCCCCTCCAGGGGATCTTCCCAACCCGGGGATGGAACATAGGTTTCCTGCATGTGGGCAGATTCTTTACTGTCTGAGCTACCAGGGAAGCCCAAGAATACTGGAGTGGCTGGCCTATCCTTTCTCCAGGGGATCTTCCCGACTCAGGAATTGAACCAGGGTCTCCTGCATTGCAGGTGGATTCTTTATCAGCTGAGCTACCAGGGAAGCCTGTAAATGGAGTATAACCTTTAACAATTGTGAATCACTATATTATAACTTATATTGTACATCAACTATAACTCAAAAAAAAAAAGTTCTGGGAGAGCCCTTGAAAGGGGCCTGTTTTCCACTGATGAAAACTGGGCAGAAAGAACTGGGCAGACATCAAGAGAAGGGTTAGGGTTAAGGTGGCCAAGCCCAGAAGGACAGGAAGGACAGGTGGTGATGTTGGGGAACAGGGACTGCTAGGGTAGGCAGAGAGCATGGAAGGATGTGTGTGGGAGGATGTGGGTGAGGACAGCAAGTGGGGGCCCTCTGCATCTTTGCTGGAGACTGGCACCCAGGAAGAGGGTGGTAAGCGGCCCCCAAAAGTCCTGGAGGGCTTGAAGAGAGAAAAGGGGCTGTGATGAGGCCACGTGGCTGTGAGTCATGGAGATGAGTAATGGAGCATCAGCGTGGAGCCAGCTCGGGAGTTTTCAGGATAAACATGCAGAGGTGCTTCACGGAGGCCGACAGAACCTGCCCCTAATGCATCCAGGGGACACTAAGCGCTTTAGTATATCCTCTGATGAATAATTTCTCCGACGCTAACCGCATTAGGGACACACGGGGCCACGGCTTGGTGTCAGATGTTGTTGCCATTTAAGTGAGTGATGCAGAGTGGGTCCCCCCGGTGCCTGGGTCTGTGGATGGGGCAGGCAGCCAGGAGAGCTGGCCCCAGAGGTTTGACTTCTCCCTCTCTCTAATCAGATTGGAGGCAGAATGTTTTTCTGTGTCTCCTCCATATAATCTCCCTGTTTTGATTCCGTTTCCCTTCCCCTGCCATCCTGCTCCCTGTTGGTCTTGAGGGTTGACTTGGTAAATTTCTTTGTCTCTCATCCTTCCAGACTCACTGTCCAGGCAGGGTTAGAGAAGGGAAATGACCCTACATTGGCCCGTCCTCAATTCTGTGCCCTTGGGGAAGAGAGGAGGGAAGAGAAAGCGTGCTTATCAAATTTCCCAAACGTACAGAATCAGAAAGCTAAGGTATCCACAGCAGCGTGGGGTTGAAAGGACCCCAGGAGGCTCTAAGTCAGAAATGAACGACATTCTGTAGGGATAATGCAAAAGATGGCATTTAGGTCCCAAAAGTCAGCTATAGAAGACCAGGGGGTAATTTCTTGGGCTTTATTTTTTGTGAAAGTCTTAACATAGACTAATTGTGTGGTGGAGTTTCTTAAAAAAACACTGAATGTAATCTTAGCTTGAATATAAAACATGATTAGGAAAAAAACTTGTATTCATTGCAAAAATAATTAGAAAATTGCAGAGGAGAGAGAGAGAGATAGAAATGGTGGTAGTGGTGAGTAATTATCGCTAATTCTATCTCTTACAATTATCTATTAACCCATTGAGTTATAACCAATTTTTTTCCCCTAGCAAATACACACACATGTGTATATATAAATCTAAAATTTTTTGAGAGAACATAGCCTGAAAACTGGCTTAATGGCTCACTATTGTAAACAACTTTCACAGTCATATTTTTCCACAACACCATTTCCTTTTACTTTAAAAAAAATTTTTATTTTACTGAAGTATAGTTGATTTACATTGTTGTGTTAATTTCTGCTGTACAGCAAAGTGATTCAGTTATATACATTCTTTTCCATCAGGGGATATTGAATATAGTTCTCTGTGCTGTATAGTCAGACCTTGTTGTTTATCCATCCTATATACGATAGTTGCAACATCATTTTCAAGTATTCTAAACTTGAATTCAGAATTCTAAGGATTAACCATAATTTATTTATGAAATTTTATTTTGTACGTTTTCCCTCTCAGTTTTTCTCTAGTACAGTGACTGCTGGAAAAAGCAGCGCTGGACATAAATTTTTGTGCACTCTTGAGGATTTCTTTAATATAAAGTCCTAGAAGTGGAAGTTCTAGGATTTAAAGGATTATGAACATTTTAAAGGGCTTTATTTTGTTGTTTTTGATGTGTGTGACCAAATGGCTCCCTAGACCAAAGTACCCGTGCCACCAAAGTACCCGTGTTTTCCCACATTCTCCCTAGTACTGGGTAACTTCAAAATAGCTTGTCAGATTGGTAACCGAAATGTGGAATCTTGTTTTAATTTGTTTGTTTTGGATTATTAGTGAAGTTAAATATATTTTCTTCCATATTTGGCCTTTAAAATCTCTTTCTGTGAATTGCCTATTTATGTCTTTTGCTCATTTTTCTCCATCAGTATTATTCTTTGTTTATTGGCTGTAAACATTTTTAATGTTGACTGTTAGCTCTTTATCTGTTATCCAGGTTGCAAATATTTCTTTTCATTTTGCTTCTTGCCTTTGAGTTAGTATATGCCTATTTCAAATTTTTTTATTGCCAAATCCAGAAATTTTTATTTAATTTTTAATCCATCAACATTTTCATTCAATTTTTACTTTTATGTCAAATTTAGAAAAATCTCTCCTGAGCTAAGATTATATGTTCACCTATATATTTTCCCTAATTTTTTACACTAAATTCTTATGGTTTAATTAAATGCAGTTTAAGCTAATATCCAAATCAAAAGATATAAGTTATCAGGGGGAATATTTTGATTCATTGCATGAATGAAATTTCTAATGATTTAAACGTGGACAATAAAAGAAGAGATTGACCACTGTGGAAGTAAACTAATCTCATTGCTTCACCTTCCACCGGGTTTTAAGAATTACCTGGCATTCTCTAAGTGCTCAATTAACATTTGCTGAATGAAGGATGGTACAAGAGACCTTCATAGTGCCTTTCAACACTGCTTCTCTGACTTGGTTTGGTTTCCAGCTCACGCCATCTCCACAGATCCTTCCAGAATTGGAGACTGTGGCTCTCAAGGGTGAGGCAGGCAAGAGGACCGGATGACACAGAGACAGCTGATATCAGGGGTCTGCTTCTCAAATCTCACCCTCCACATGTTGAGTAAAGATTTGGGGGTTCATCTCTGTTTTCTGGGTGCTAGGATGGGAGTGATATAAGTTAATAAGCCAGCCTTACCCAAAGGGATTTACAAGTAGCTTGTTGAGCTATTTCAAATCCTGAAAGATGATGCTGTGAAAGTGCTGCACTCAATATGCCAGCAAATTTGGAAAACTCAGCAGCGGCCACAGGACTGGAAAATGTCAGTTTTCATTCCAGTCCCAAAGAAAGGCAATGCCAAAGAATGCTCAAACTAACGCACAATTGCACTCATCTCACACGCTAGTAAAGTGATGCTCAAAATTCTCCAAGCCAGGCTTCAGCAATATGTGAACCATGAACTTCCAGATGTTCAAGCTGGTTGTAGAAAAGGCAGAGGAACCAGAGATCAAATTGCCAACATCTCCTGGATCATGGAAAAAGCAAGAGAGTTCCAGAAAAAAAATATATTTCTGCTTTATTGACTATGCCAAAGCCTTTGACTGTGTGGATCACAATAAACTGTGGAAAATTCTGAAAGAGATGGGAATACCAGACCACCTGACCTGCCTCTTGAGAAACCTATATGCAGGTCAGGAAGCACCAGTTAGAACTGGACATGGAACAACAGACTGGTTCCAAATAGGAAAAGGTGTATGTCAGGCTGTATATTATCACCCTGCTTATTTAACTTATATGCAGAGTACATCATGAGAAACACTGGGCTGGAAGAAGCACAAGCTGGAATCAAGATTGCTGGGAGAAATATCAATAACCTCAGATATGCAGATGACACCACCCTTATGGCAAAAAGTGAAGAGGAACTAAAAAGCCTCTTGATGAAAGTGGAGAGTGAAAAAGTTGGCTTAAAGCTCAACATTCAGAAAACAAAGATCATGGCATCCGGTCCCATCACTTCTTGGGAAATAGATGGGGAAACAGTGGAAATAGTGTCAGACATTATTTTTTTGGGCTCCAAAATCCCTGCAGATTGTGATTGCAGCCATGAAATTAAAAGACACTTACTCCTTGGAAGGAAAGTTATGACCAACCTAGATAGCGTATTGAAAAACAGAAATATTACGTTGCCAACAAAGGTCCATCTAGTCAAGGCTATAGTTTTTCCAGTGGTCATGTATGGATGCAAGAGTTGGGCTATGAAGAAAGCTGAGTGCTGAAGAATTGATGCTTTTGAACTGTGGTGTTGGAGAAGACTCTTGAGAGTCCCTTGGACTGCAAGGAGATCCAACCAGTCCATCCTAAAGGATACCAGTCCTGGGTGTTCATTGGAAGGACTGATATTAAAGCTGAAAGTCCAGTACTTTGGCCACCTCATGTGAAGAGTTGAGTCATTGGAAAAGGCCCTGATGCTGGGAGGGATTGGGGGCAGGAGGATAAGGGGATGACAGAGGATGAGCTGGCTGGATGGCATCACTGACTCGATGGACATGAGTTTGAGTAAACTCTGGGAATTGGTGATGGACAGGGAGGCCTGGCGTGCTGCGATTCACAGGGTCGCAAAGAGTCGGACACAACTGAGCGACTGAACTGAAGTGAACTGGGGCTTCCCTGGTGGTTCAGTTGGTAAAGAACTTGCCTGCAGTGCAGGAAACTTGGGTTCAATCCGTGGGATGGGAAGATCCTCTGGAGAAGAAAATGGAAACCCACTCCAGTATTCTTGCCTGGAGAATTCCAAGGACATAGGAGCTTGGCAGCTTACAGACCGTGGGGCCACAGAATCTGACAGACTGAGGGACTAACCCTTTCCTGGGCAGCTGAAGCAGGTACCTTGAGGATGAAGGAGCAGCACGTGTGGTGGTGAGGAAGAGAGAGGTAGGAATGGAGGTGGGGTAGGTGCTGCAGGATCTTGAAAACAGGCAAGATGCATTTTATGAGCCTGTCCCAGAGGTTTGCTCCAAGTGTTTCTTTTCTGAATGACTCTTCTAAGAAGCTCTCTGTTCAGAAATCTGAAGAAATCCCAAGAGTTGAGTTTCTTCTCTATTTTTTCAAACAACTCAGTGACTCAGAGAGGAAGAAAATGCACGTGCTTTTTAAAATGATAAATAAAACATGAGTACATATATGCCTATTCACACACTCACATACCAAACCCACGTGCGTGTACATGTGCATATATGCCTGTCTGATTTTGATTTGTTGTGAATTTTTTTCTGGGTAAAGATGGCTGTTCTTTCTAGATTATACCAATTTAGGGTAAAGTAGGGTCTTGATGATAGCCGCAAAGAAGCGTTTCTGTGTCTCTATCTCATTTGTTCTATAGAGATGCCAGCCACCCTCTCTCTCCCCCCACCAAAAAGCCTCCTGAACATGTCTGTTTGATTCTTGGTAACCCAAGGCATCTTTCCACCGCTGCCACTCTGGTTTTTCCATCTTAGGGGATGCCAAGAGTGGTGGCTTTGCCTCCCATTTTCTGGCTCCCCCTGCTGTCTGCCATCTGTGCTCAGTTGAACAACACCCAGGAGGTGGAGGACGGTGCCTGCATCCAGGTGCTACCTTTGGTAGTGTCTGAGTCTGTCCAGGATTCCAGCAGTTTTCATGTTAATGGCTCTTTAATTTTACATTCCATTGCCAAAATTCACGTGAATCTTTGGGGTCTGGGCAAAGGGGATGTTTAAAAGGGTGGGTGTAGGGGAAGCCCCTTCTCCATCCTGACACTGGTTTATTCTGTTTGGAGGGGCTGTGGGCAACTCTGTATCTCTTCTCCTTTCCTGGACTCCTTGTTTCTTCAGATGAAGTCTTCTTGTCCAGATGCCCCTGAAGTCTAGGATGAACATAGTTTATGGGACATGCTTACCCACTGAGGACTCAAGTGGCGGATTTCCACATGAGCTCCAGAGCCAGCTGCTTTGGTTTGGACCATTTATCAGGTGGGCAACCCTGGTCATGTGGCTTCACCTCTTTGGGCCTTGTTACTCATCTGTAACATGGAGGTGTTAATAGCACTTACCTCATAGCGTTGCCTGGAAAATCCCATGGACGGAAGAGCCTGGTAGGCTGCAGTCCATGGGGTGACTGAGTCGGGACTGAGTGACTTCACTTTCACTTTTCACTTTCATGCATTGGAGAAGGAAATGGCAACCCACTCCAGTGTTCTTGCCTGGAGAATCCCAGGGACGGGGCAGCTTGGTGGGCTGCCATCTCTGGGGTCGCACAGAGTCGGACACGACTGAAGCAACTTAGCAGCAGCAGCAGCAGCAGCAGCAGCAGCATAGCATTGCTATGGAGGTTCTCTGAGTTAATGTAAATGAAATGGTTAAAAATGAAGCTAGGCAGATAGTAAGCATTTAGGTAAAAAAAAAATTAACAATTATTATGGTAACTTCAAGCTCATTCTCCTGTTTTTTAGATTTTGCTTGATTGGAAAGTTCTAATCATCATAGACTCCTCATGGACATCAAAGGGTTCAATGACAAAAACAGAGGAAGGTCATTTAGATAGTGCTGATCTACCCAGGTTTGTGGCTCCTTTTGTGAACCAATGGCTTGGTAGACCAACTTTCTTTCTTTTTTTATATTTATTTGTTTTTGTTTATTTGGCTGTGCCAGGATCTTCAGTCTTTGTTGAGGCACGCAGGATCTTTAGTTTTGGCATGTGGGATCTGGTTTCTGACTGAGGGTTGAGCCCAGTTGTCCAGCATTGGGAGTGCAGAGTCTTAGCTACTAGACTACCAGGGAAGCCCCCCAACTTTCTTTCCTGCTTTCCTGTGTCCTTCCTCAAATATCTTTTTGGACAGTAAATAGACCTGCTTCATATTCTCTCTAAGCTCCAGTTCTTATAGAAAAGGAATAAAAGAAGAGAGAAAGTAATTGGGAGAATGGGAAAGAAAAGGGGGTCCATAGAGTAGGCATATAAATTTTGGAGTTTGACAAAGACTGTTCTTGTTATTTCTGATTGCTTAGCTTCAGACATTGTGACCTGAATTGCTTTGCTATTTAGAATTCAAGATCTTTACAGTGGGGCTACTACCTACGTATCTTATGAGATGGGGGTGAAGATTAGAGGAGAGAACTTATATGGTAGCTTCTCAATAGTGCTAATTTCTTACCTCACTCCTCCCTTTATCCCCCCAAGATGAAGTCAAGATCACAAATTGCCTGCCGATAACATAGACCTTGGAAGAATTCAGAAGCCTTCAAAAAATTATTTGAAAAGATTTTATCCAGCAACATTCATTCCATAATGTTTTCTCTTATCAGATTTTCTTGTCTTTTAAAGCATGGGACTTATCTGCAGCAGATACTGGTGAAAGCTGCCAATGGTGGTTGGATCTAAAGATGGCAGTCCCACCACTGGGAGATTGGCTGCTGCTTCTGACTGCTGTTGTTGTGAAATGATGTGGGCCAGTTGGTGCATTTTTGTCACTTTGTCCATCTGCTCCTCCCCCTCCCTGCTTAACTGGTATTTTTGGAAGAATGGTTAAGTACATCAACCTTTTTTTAAAAAAAAGAGTAATTATTAAATCTTTCTTGTCATCAAGATGTAGTGGGGTTTTGTGTCATGCATAACTCTTGGCAGTGTCTAAATCTAGATTTTAGAAACAAGATGAATTTTTCCTTGGCCTTCCCTTTTTTTCCTTTTGAAAAAGTTTAGCTTCTTCAGGAGTTCCATGGCTACTTTTCAGAGCTTCTCTTGATTTAATCAGTAGCAAAATGACTTTCCCATTTACAGCAGCTCTGCCGAGGTCCACCAAGTCACACAGAGCTGAGTGGTGTCTACAGTGAGCTTTGCCACTTACAATAATAGTGTTTTGGTTTACTAACTTTTTATCTCTGAAGCCTAAAATATGGGGCTTCAGCAGTATGCTCACGTGAGCATGCTGGCTGGTAGGGCTGCTCGATGAATGAACTGGTGCTTAAGGAGGTTACTATGGAGAAATAACAGTCATCATTACTGAATAAATGTGAGCAATTAAAGAAGTACTTTAGGTACCTTATTTCCACTGAGACCCTACAAAACCACAGCTAGTGTTTATCGAATGCTTATTGTGCATCAAGTTGTGCTCAGTGATTTTATAGCATCTGATGTGATCTTCATATCCTCTTAGGAGGTGTAGTTGCCTAGTGAGGATGCAAGTAAGAGTAACTCAACTCAGCTCTCTTCAACCTAGTTTTATTGCCTAATGACGCTGAAAAAAAAGTTTTTGCAATAAATCTGGATACCTTTAGATCTGGCTGGATCCAGGTGCTCAAATAATATGATTGGACCTCCTCCTCCTCATACTGCTTTGCCTGCCTTTATATTGAGTTTGTTCTCAGCAGAAATTCTCCATGAGGTGAATGGCCACCAGTGGCTCTACCTTATATCTTCCCAGCCTAGAGAGCCAAGTAGAAGAAAGAAGGTGCTTTGGCTCAGTGGCTCCAGCACTCACTCTGAGTGGACTACCTTTGGTTGCATGCTCCAGTTTGTAAACCTGAACCAGGGAGGTAGACTAGATTGAGTGGCCAGAGCTGGACCATGTGTGTATACCAGGTACTTTAGGGGGAGGAGGTAAGTTTACCCCATCCATAGCATATGGACTGAGACCGAGAAGGGACGGTATTCCCAAATAAAAGCGGGGCCCTTTAATCCAAAGAAGACAAAATATCAGGTATCAGCCACAGTTTTGTTATCTGGTCCATTCTGTAGATGAAGAGACTAAGATTCAGAGAATTTGTGTAATTTGATTCAAGATCTCTCCACTGGGAGGTCCAGAACTGGAATTTGAACCTAACTCCAGTTTCTTTCCATTATTTGGCCTATTTCGGGCCTGACTGAATATATCACTGTCCCTGACTCAGGAGCATCTCTTGTGTCTTTTCATTGGCTTGGCTTCCTATAGGTTACTGGTGAGCAGCTAGAGTCAGTTGTCAAAAAGGAAGGAGTCCAGTGACACAGGTGGGGGATTGGAAAAGAGCTCTGCTGTGTGCTGTGAATCTGATTGCTATACACAGTGAATCTGCCCCAGAGAGCCTTGGCAAAGCAGACAGGTGCAGAGAGAGTCCCTTAGGAAGTGGGGAAGATACATGAACCTGCCACCCTAGTAGGTCACTGGGGGGACTCCTATGGGTCTCTGTTCTTTAGGTGCATAGGAAAGATGAGGCAGGTGGTTTGAGTCCACTGTCCCCATGGTTAGGGTTGGCAATTCCCTGCAGTTAAACCAAGACCAGTTGCTGCAGACACTCTGTGATCACCAGGCAGGAGATCTGTGTGCTCCCAGGCCGCCCTTCTATAACTGGCAGTGTGTATCCGCAGTGCTGGACGGAGACTTCTGACTACACAGGAGAGACGGGATGTACACAGATGTAGGATTAAATGACAGGGAGCAGGTGGTAAAAACTGTATTCCCTTCTGAGTCTGTCTGATCGGCATCTTTCTGAGACTTTGTCCTTGTTGTAGGCACATCCCAGCAGCAAATCACCACTCTCCCATCTTTATGATGCTAGCAGGATGGGCCTCATGCTCAGAGCCTTTGGCAGGAGATAGCATCCAGCTGGAATTCCATGGCATTGCTTTTGTTTTTATTGTATTTATCTTTATGGTTTCTTTCCATTTTGACAGGTGGCCCTGGTTTTTTACTTATGGTAGGCATATACATGTTGTGTACAAAATAAAATTCTTTTAGCAAAAGAAAGTGAGTGGGTTAAAAGAAAACATTCTTAATTAGATGTATCATATGTATCAGTCAGGGTTCAACCAAATAAAGAGAGGCAGTAGGAGATCTGTATTGAGATTCACTGCAAGGGGCTCACATAAGTGTGGGTCTGGCTAGATGAGTTTGAAATCCATAGGTGGGTGGTCAGGGAGGGCGGGCTGGGCTGAACCTGCTTCTGCAGAGGGAATTCCTTCTGCTTCTAGGGCACCTCAGCTCTGCTCTTAAGTATTTCAACTGATTGAATTGATCTACCCAGATCATCTGGAATAATTTCCCTTACTTAAAGTCAACTGATTGCAGATTTTAATCATATCTACAGAAGCTTTTCCACAGTTTATTGTGATCCACACAGTCAAAGGCTTTGGCATAGTCAATAAAGCAGAAATAGATGTTTTTCTGGAACTCTCTTGCTTTTTCCATGATCAAGCAGATGTTGGCAATTTGATCTCTTGTTCCTCTGCCTTTTCTAAAACCAGCTTGAACATCTGGAATTTCATGGTTCACATACTGCTGAAGCCTGGCTTGGAGAATTTTGAGCATTACTTTACTAGCATGTGAGATGAGTGCAATTGTGCATTAGTTTGAGCATTCTTTGGCATTGCCTTTCTTTGGAATTGGAATGAAAACTGACCTTTTCCAGTCCTGTGGCCACTGCTGAGTTTTCCAAATTTGCTGGCATATTGAGTACAGCACTTTCACAGCATCTTTCAGGATTTGAAATAGCTCAACTGGAATTCCATCACCTCCACTAGCTTTGTTCATAGTGATGCTTTCTAAGGCCCACTTGACTTCACATTCCAGGATGTCTGGCTCTAGGTGAGTGATTATACCATCGTGATTCTCTGGGTTGTGAAGATCTTTTTTGTATAGTCCTTCTCTGTATTCTTGCCACCTCTTCTTAATATCTTCTGCTTCTGTTAGGTCCCTAGCATTTCTGTCCTTTATTGAGCCCATCTTTGCATGAAATGTTCCCTTGGTATCTCTAATTTTCTTGAAGAGATCTCTAATCTTTCCCATTCTGTTCTTTTCCTCTATTTCTTTGCACTGATGGCTGAGGAAGGCTTTCTTATCTCTTCTTGTTATTCTCTGGAACTCTGAATTCAGATGCTTATATCTTTCCTTTTCTCCTTTGCTTTTCACTTCTCTTCTTTTCACAGCTGTTTGTAAGGCCTCCTCAGACAGCCATTTTGCTTTTTTGCATTTCTTTTCCATGGGGATGGTCTTGATCCCCGTCTCCTGTACAATGTCACGAACCTCTGTCCATAGTTATCAGGCACTCTGTCTATCAGATCTAGTCCCTTAAATCTATTTCTCACTTCCACTGTATAATCATAAGGGATTTGATTTAGGTCATGGGGTCGCAAAGAGTCAGACACGACTGAGCGACTGAACGGAACTGAACTGAACTGAATGGTCTAGTGGTTTTCCCTACTTTCTTCAATTTAAGTCTGAATTGGCAATAAGGAGTTCATGATCTGAGCCACAGTCAGCTCCCAGTCTTGTTTTTGTTGACTGTATAGATCTTCTCCATCTTTGGCTGCAAAGAATATAATCAACCTGATTTTGGTGTTGACAATCTGGTGATGTCCGTGTGTAGAGTCTTCTCTTGTGTTGTTGGAAGAGGGTGTTTGCTATAACCAGTGTGTTCTCTTGGCAAAACTCTATTAGCCTTTGCCCTGCTTCATTCTGTACTCCAAGGCCAAATTTGCCTGTTACTCCAGGTGTTTCTTGACTTCCTACTTTTGCACTCTGGTCCCCTATAATGAAAAGGAAATCTTTTTTTGGGTGTTAGTCCTAAAATGTCTTGTAGGTCTTCATAGAACCGTTCAACTTCAGCTTCTTCAGTGTTATTGGTTGGGGCATAAGCTTGGATTACCGTGAAACTGAATGGTTTGTGTTGGAAACGAACAGAGATCATTCTGTCATTTTTGAGATTGCATCCAAGTACTGCATTTCAAACTCTTTTGTTGACCACGATGGCTGCTCCATTTCTTCTAAGGGATTCCTGCCCGCAGTAGTAGATATAATGGTCATCTGAGTTAAATTCACCTATGCCAAAGCCTTTGACTGTGTGGATCACAAGAAACTGTGGAAAATTCTGAAAGAGATGGGAATACCAGACCACCTGACCTGCCTCTTGAGAAATCTGTATGCAGGTCAGGAAGCAGCAGTTAGAACTGGACATGGAACAACAGACTGGTTACAAATAGGAAAAGGAGTATGTCAAGGCTGTATATTGTCACCCTGCTTATTTAACTTATATGCAGAGTACATCATGAGAAACACTGGGCTGGAAGAAGCACAAGCTGGAATCAGGATTGCCGGGAGAAATATCAATAACCTCAGATATGCAGATGACACCACCATTATGGCAGAAAGTGAAGAAGCACTAAAAAGCCTCTTGAAAGAAGAGAGTAAAAAAGTTGGCTTAAAGCTCAACATTCAGAAAATGAAGATCATGGCATCAGTCCCATCACTTCATGAGAAATAGATGGGGAAACAATGGAAACAGTGTCAGACTTTATTTTTTTGGGCTCCAAAATCACTGCAAATGGTGATTGCAGCCATGAAATTAAAAGATGCTTACTCCTTGGAAGGAAAGTTATGACCAAACTAGATAGCATATTAAAAAGCAGAGACATTACTTTGCCAACAATGGTCCATCTAGTCAAGGCTATGGTTTTTCCAGTGGTGATGTATGGATGTGAGAGTTGGACTGTGAAGAAAACTGAGCGCTGAAGAATTGATGTTTTGAACCGTGGTGTTGGAGAAGACTCTTGAGAGTCCCTTGGACTGCAAGGAGATCCAACCAGTCCATCTTAAAGGATACCAGTCCTGGGTGTTCTTTGGAAGGACTGATGCTGAAGCTGAAACTCCAATACTTTGGCTTACCTTATGTGAAGAATTGACTCATTGGAAAAGACTCTGATGCTGGGAGGGATTGGGGGCAGGAGGAGAAGGGGACGACAGAGGACGAGATAACTGACGACAGAGGACGAGATAACTGGATGGCATCAGCAACTCGATGCACGTGAGTTTGGGTGAACTCCGGGAGTTGGTGATGGACAGGGAGGCCTGGTGTGCTGCGATTCGTGGGGTCACAAAGAGTCGGACATGACTGAGTGACTGAACTGAACTGACAGAAGCTTTTGGGCTTCTCTGGTGGCTCAGTGGTAAAGAATCCTCCTGCCAAGCAGGAGAAGTGGGTTTGATTCCTGGGTCGGGGTAGATCCCCTGGAGCAGGAGATGGCAAACTGCTCCAGGATTGCCTGGAAAAATCCCAAAGGCAAAGGAGACTGGTGGCTGCAGTCCATGGGGTCGCAGAGTTGGACATGACTTAGCGACTAAGCAACAAGCACAGATTTCACCTAGATTAGAGTTTGAGTAACTGGGGGCCATTGCTTTGCCAGGTTAACACAGAGGATTCCCCACTAGATAACAGCACAGGTGAAACAGCCTAGTTCAGGTTGTGAAGGAGGTAATTAAGTCAATGATGGGCAGTTAGTGCTGGAACCAAGCAGGTGAGGCAAATGGCTAGGATATTAAGTCCTGAGGAGGGAGGTGGGAGTTCCAGCTGGAATTGAGGCTTTCCGTGCTTGGTGATGGGTATCTTAGCCATCTGGGCATTGGCAGGAGGGGAGGGAGATGGTGAGGAGAGAGCAGAACACGGCAACCTGCCTTTTGTGCTGCCTGCTTTTAAGCCCCTTTTCTATGGGACCAGCTTCTGTTTGCCTTTCTCTTCCTAATTTCATCTGTTCAACTTAATAGAGGTAAGTTTGTTTTTAGGCAAAGTCTGTAGGCCCTGCTCAGGGCTGCTGCAGGCCTGATGGTGACCTGAGAGGCTGTGGCCAGAACCTGCACATCTCTCCAGGGACCAGGCCATGTCCTGAGGCCAGGCAGCCCTGAGGGAGTCTCTGGACAGCAGTTCTCAGGGGGATGAGCCCCGGGCACCCAGCAGAGTCAGTGGGACAGTGCTCTGAGGTAGCTGGTCCTTTCTGGGCAGCCAGCAACGTCTGGTGGCCTGTCAGGCAGAGTCCCAGCATCTCTGGGGGCCACGGGCAGAAGCGTGGATGCCACCAGGCTGCTGTCCAGCTCCTGGGAGTCAGGGGTGAGCATTGTGTGCCTGGGCAGGGACCTTGAGGCCATGTTAAGGAGATGCTAAGCTAGCCAGAGCTCTTCCTGAAGCCTCCACCAGCTGCAACCCGTGGGCTAGCTGGTCCTTGTGTGCCCTACAGGTGCAGCCTACACCTTGAACTCCAGTCAGACATGGTGATGGGCAAGCATCGGCATGGAGGACACAACTATGGACTACATGACCGGCTATTTCTGTGCTTGGATGTGACCTCCAGCGACATGCAGGGTGAGCGTAAGACCTGCCTGGAGCCTGGCCATGAGCTTCATGGCCTCCTGCCCCATCAGTGCCTTTGTACCTAAAGAGAAGCTCCCTGACCCTCCCAACCTGAAGCTGCGGCTCAAGGCCAAGGTGAACTCAGACAAGAGGGTAAAACATCCTCTATGATTTTCTCCATCCCTTTTCTTCATCTGGGCTTCCCTGGTGGCTCAGCTGGTAAAGAATCTGCCTGCAATGTGGGAGACCTGGGTTCGATCCCTGGGTTGGGAAGATCCCCTGGAGAAGTGAAAGGCTACCCACGGCAGTGTTCTGGCCTGGAGCATTCCATGGACCATATAGTCCAGGAGGTTGCAAGGAGTGAGACATGACTGAGCAACTTTCACTTCTTCATCTACTACATTTCTAAGATAATGACCTTGGATGAAGGAGACATTATCTTGACTGGGAGGTCAAAGGGAGAGGGACACTTTGAAGAAAACAATGAGATCTGGGCTGGTCCACATGGGGTCATCAGTAGGAGATGTAAGGTGGAAAATCGAGAATATTGAATCTATGCAAAGCACCCTAACTTCTTAACACACGTTTCAGGGGAAAAGGGAACAAGACAGAAGCAAGCAAAGATTATTTAATTAAATGTGACAATCTTTTATTACACCAATTAAAAAAAATTGGATTGCTGTGCATCAACTCAAGGAAGATGGACCATCCAAAAAAGACCTGATCTAGAAAAAGTACGCCAGAAATGGAAATGAGAAACAGTGCATTCTAGGAAACACCAAACCAAATGTTTGGAAAACTTACTTTCCTTTCCTAGAACTGGACTGGGGCATTCTGGGACCAGGTGTTCAAGTCTTAAAATCTGCAAAGGAAGCAGAAAAGCACGTTTCTTCAGTGCTCCCCAAATTTCTTTGATCATTAAAATCATCTAGAGGAATTTGTAAGATTAAAAAATTAAAATTACTGGCCCATCTCAGGCCTAGTGTGTTAATTAATGGAAGTAATCTCTAGCACTCCAAGTGATTCTTATCATGAAAGTGTGGGGGATGCACTACTCCATCTAGTCAGTTAATTAAAAGTTTTATTTAATAAGTGAGCAATTAATGAAGACCTCACTTGTTTGCTTATGCTTCCCAGGTGGCTCAGCGGTAAAGAATCTGCCCTGCCAGTGCAGGAGACAGGGGTTTGATCCCTGGGCAGGAAGATCCCCTAGACAAGGAAATGGCCAGCCAGTATTCTTGCATGGGAAATTCCATGGACAGAGGAGTCTGGCAGGCTAGAGTCCATGGGGTCGCAAAGAGTTGGACACGACTGAGTGACTAAAACAACAATGCTTGTTTGCTTAGGGTGTATATTCTGGCCCGTAGATTCTGAATTCAGGAAATAATTTTGAAACTATTGTTTCCCAAATAAATATTCTGTCTTTTATCTACCCTGCCCTCCCCCTACCCCATAAAAAGGAAAAAAAAAAAAAAAGTCTGCCAAAGGATAGGACTCCATCATACAACCAGATGGTGACTGTGATACTCATAAAGCCTCCCTCCATCACCAGTGACATGCCTTTTACCAAACTCTTCACTGTCGTTTGGACTTCACCTTTGAAGCTTCAAGGTCACCCCATCCAATGATAATGTTCATTGAATTGGAAATGTAATTACATGATTGTTAATCAAATCTATTTTCTCCAGACTGAAGAAACAACTGAAACGGTCCATGGGGAGCTTCTTCCTATTATGGCAACTGGAACAGGATGTGGAACTTGGACTTTGGTGAGAAGGTTGATTCCATGTACGCCTCCTGGGGATGTGAGGAGAGCAGAGGGCAGTTGGTTTCATTTTTGAAAGATCAGACTTTTCTTTATCCTTTGGAGGCCTTAATTAATTTTCTGGACCATGAGCCGTGCCTTCAAAGAACATGGAGGACTGATCAGATTTCTAGCGCTTGACCTGCAGAGCATTGTTGGTAAGTGAACGTTTCTGCTGACATTCGAAATTGACATGCTGACAAGTGAAGTGTGGCCTGGAAATCTCTCTTCCATCACTGCGAATGTGCAGTGTTTGTCAGGGTGGAGGTTTTGGGTAGTTCTCCTCCCAGAGTTTCAGAAGTAGGAGTTCCTGCCGTGACCATGTGAAGGGCTGAGTCACATGGACCACTTTCTAATGTTGGACAGAGTGAGTGGGTGGCTTTGGCGCCTGTTTCATGTTCACTGGTATCTGAAAGGCTACTCTAGAGATCTGATATCTTTCAACTTTCTGTTTTGTGGCCTAAAATCCTCAAGTTTGCAGATGATGTCCAGCCAGGTAAATAGATCTCATTTCAAGGGCCAACCTCAACGGGGTGGCAGGGGCTGCCTGAGGGCAGAGAGGATGCCAAACCTTCCCTGGGCCTAAAGGGGAAAGAGCCCTGAGATTGTTACTAATGTCCCTCCTCATGGGAGATGGGCGTGGGCCGAAATCATACAATGTTAAGATTAACATGTACGTTATGGCAGAGCTTCTGTGCTTTGTTTCTGCACTTAGATTGCAAACTGAGGGCATGCTTTGGGAATCATTCATTTATAGAGCAGGTTGTTGGTTCTTTGGGACAACCTCTTCTCTTGCCCTTTAAAAAACAAATTTTTTTTTTTAAATGTGTGCTTTAAAAACAGAGCAGGTTTAAAATGAATAACCAACAAGGACCTACTTTATAGCACAGGGAACTCTGCTCAATGTTATGTGGCAGCCTGGATGGAAGGGGAGTTTGGAGGAGAATGATACATGTATATGTGTGGCTGAATCCCTTCCCTGTTCACCTGAAACTATCACAACATTGTTAATGGGCTATTGTTATTGTTTAGACGCTAAGCCATGTCTGACTCTTTGTGACTCCATGGACTATAGCCTGCCAGGCTCCTCTGTCTATGAGATTTCCCAGGCAAGAATACTGGAGTGTATTGCCACTTCCTTCTCCAGGGGATCTTCCTGACTCAGGGATTGAACCTGCATCGTCTACATTTCAGGTGGATTCTTTACTACTGAGACACCTGGGAAGCTCCCAATTGGCTATACTCCAATACCAAATAAAAAGTTAAAAAAAAAAAAAAAGCAGCTTTGTCACACACACTTCCCTTCAGAAACCCCCATCACCCAAGACTATCCAACCACACTGTGGAGGGCATTTTACTGAATGTCTTGTCTAAACACACAGAGTTCCATTGCTTACCCTCCATCTGAATCATCTCTGAATTATTCAGGATGCTGGCTTGGCTGCATGGAGTGCTAGCTTGACTCTGATGCCTAAACTGTGTGGGAGTTTATCTTTCTGTTTTAACAAGAATTCTGGAGGTGAGCTTCTCACACACAGCAGCGCCATCGTGGTGGTGTCAGTTTTCCAGACTTCCTCTGTCTTTGTGCTCTGCCATTTCAAGCACGTGGTTTTCATCCTCAGGCTTATCACCTTGCGGTAATAAGAGGACTGTTCCCCTGCAGGCCTCAGGTCTTCTGTTCCAGGAGGAGAAGGGAGGAGAGCATCCATCACAGGCATGCCAGTTGAGCTGGCCCCTTTTTGTCAACCTCCAGTAGATTTCTGCCTCCATCTCACCAGCCAGAATTGGGTCACATGACCACTTCTAGCTGCAAGGGAGTCTGAGGTGTTTCTGGGTTTAAGCAGAAAGGGCAAAGCAGACACTGGGTAGCTGCCGGGAGCCAGCACGGGCCATCCCACCCATGCATGATCATGTGGAAGAGAACTGTTAAGCAAGGCTTCAGGACTCGAGGGGCTCCCTAGACCAGCTCGAGCATCTACCCAAAAGCAAAATCTGTCTGTCTTACTGTTTTGTGCCTTTCACCAACTCTCCTGACACACAGGGGGCTATCCCCGACCACCTTTCTCTGGAAAAATCAACTTAGGGCTCTAGCTAATAAGTCTCCTGGACATGAGAGGACTATTTCAAGTCAAATCCCCTCTGTTAGCTTTCTAGCTTGCTTGGCACATTTATCCAGACTCTTGCAGCTACTCATATGATTGTTCAGAGCCTCCCAACTGTGAGAGGCATGGGAAGCCTAAAACATAGAGCCTTTCAAAGAGTTAAAAGTTATTAGAGTAGTGCTGGTGTAGGATTTCACTATTGGGCCAATGCTTGTTGCTAAGTTCCCATATCCCTTATCCACTGTGCACCTGGGAGTGCATTAGTTAACATAGTTGGAATGTAAGAAAAACAAGTGTAGCCTTGAATTTAACCACATCAGACCTTTGAGCTAATTGGTTCTTTCTTGTAACTCACTGCACCTTTGCTCTGTGAGAAGTGTAACTCTGTTTAGCATTTTCTGAGGCTAACATAGATTAGAAATATAAAGAAAAAAACACTTTGAGGGAAAATAAGTTTTCTGGTTGAGCAGCCTTTATCAAAAGAGGGTCATAAAATGTTCGCAGGCCTCCAAGGCCAGAAGATAATGTACACAACATCATTTGTGGGAAAGGTTTGCAGAAAAAATCCTGGTTTTGATAAGGGCAAAACTGCTGGAATGTTTGGGCTGACTGTATGACCTTGCATCTTTCATTTCCCTCTATGTACAAGTTAAGGTATAAAAGTCCTTTTTGAAAATAAAGTAATGGGCCTCGCTTGAAGAAGCTTGGTCACCCTGTGTCTCTTTCTTTTTTTTTCTTTCTCTCTCTTACTCTCTTTCTCAGGCTGATCCCTTGGAGCATAGAGGCTCCCTGTGTTCACTTATCTGCCCGGGGTTTCTAAGACCTGAATGGGAAGATATTCTGTGTCTTCACTCCCTCGGGAGACTGGGAGGGCACCTGTGGCCTCCGTGAACAGGGCAAACTCCTTGTCTTGGAGTTTTATTGGCTTTCTATGTAAACAAAGGAATATCAGCCTCTTTCTCTCCTCTATTCCTCTCATTCATTCATTCATTCACCAACGCCATTTCTCCTTCGGGTTCCCCTGGATCCTGCGGGGGCTGGACCCCGGCAGGTAGGCAACCAGCCTGGAGAGGCACAGCCTCTCAGTCACCTCCTCATCTTCCCTTTTGTGGTCTGAAGACATTCCCCACACCTCCAGCCATACTGGCTCCAGACTCCTTAGCCATCTCAAATATCCCCCCACCCTGGGTAGTCATGGAGGCTCAGATCTCCTTGCAGGGGGGCAGACAGCTGTCTCACTTTGGATTTCACACCATATTCATGGTGAGACCACATTTCCCCTGGGTCCATCCAGCTCATGACTGCATGCTGTGGGATCACTGGAGTTGGCCACTCCTTAGCATGGGACCCTTCTAACAGACAGCCTTTTCTTGGAGCCTCTCCATTAGCCTGGCCAAGGCTTTGCCAGCTGCCCTGAAACCTCATTTCTTCTCCCCTGCCTCTTCCCCTGGTTGTTAGGTCTGCATCGTGCTCTGAAAGCTCTCCTCTCCCTCTCCTGCTTCCTCCTTTACAGCATTTCCCACCCCCACCACCCCCTGCCACCACCAAAGAAAACCTCTTGTGCATCTAACACTATCTTAATGTCTGCCACTTGGAGGGCTGACACTGACTTGCTTCCCTGCCCACATGTTCAGAGCCTTCCTTTTATTTGGAGAAACTTCACTCTCTTTGATCTCCAGTTTGCAGTGGGAGGCACATAGTTTCCCTTGGAACATCCTCATTACCCCCTTGGCTTCTGTAGAAGGTGGAGCCCAAGGTGGGTTCTTCGTTTGAATGCTTTTGCAAATATTTTTCTGTGTCACAAAATGAATCAGTCACATTGATTGAGTTTGTTATGCGCCAGGTCTGTTTTCCATGCTGGAGGAGACCACAATTTAACAGCCTGGGTCCCTGCCCTCCTGGCTGCTCACAGGCTAGTGGATTTAGGGAAGGGTCTTACTTTTTCAGTGATAAGGGGTGTGCCCTACCCACCTGTGGTCTCTCCATACCCTGGGGTCCCATCTAGCATTTCTACCTTGAGCCTCTCTGCCACTTCCCTGGCAAATTATAGGAGAAGCAGAGCAGCTATTGCCCCTGCATCCAGCACATCAAAAGTCCAGGTACCACAGGCCTGGTGTAACCATGGCAACCTTAATGGGGCGCAATGACCCAGCATCAATCCAGCCCCAAGCTCACTGTAAAATGAGAGGGAGCTCTGTCTCTGCTCCAGATCTTTTGGAGGGAAGGGTGCCGTGTTCCCTGTGGTGTCCAAGAGGTTTCCCTCACCTTCAGAATGAAGGAGAGCAGGAAACCCTGATGTCAGTGCAGGAGGTTTTCTGTGGGCTGTGACCTGGTTCATCTGGCCATTTATTTATGTGCCCTGGATCTGCCTTGGAATTGCTAAATAAAGCCAGATGGGCACGGCAGCCATGGAAGGAACATGGGGCATCTTATATGCAAATATGCACTTACCTGATGCCTGCTGCCAGACGCGTGGATGAGGCAGGACTGCCTGTGCATAATTCTTAGATCTGTCAGCTGTCTCTCTTCACCGTGCACACCTGGGAATGGCTCCATTGCAGTCTCCACTGGGTGCCAGTGACACGTTTTCTGCTCCCTTTGCTGAGAGCTGCCTTCTCCATGGCCTCCAGGTTTTGCCCCAGGTTTCCTGTCCTCTGAGCAGTCCTCCCTGACTTCAAGCAAGCACTCAGCCTCCAGTGACCCTCTCTTCCATCTCTGTCTCCCCTGGAGTCCTAACTTTTTCTCCACATAACCTTGCTCATGTGCGTGCTGGTTCGTTTTTGTTCTCTCTTCTCATTTGCATGCCACTTGGGTGTCTATCGTGTTTTGTCTCCTTAGCATCTAGCCAAGGGCCTGGCCCAGAGCATGTGCTCAATATGCCCATTGAATGACCGATTGGATGCTTTTTCCAGGCCCTTGGTATCCACCAGTGGCAGCAATACTGGGGATCTGTAACTAGCAGCAGGATAGAGAAGACCCCCATCTTGAAGTACATTATTTTCTTATTTGAAAGCTGCCCCTCTTGCCCCTCCAGTTGCTCAGTCATGTCTGACTCTCTGTGACTCCAAGAACTGCAGCACACCAGGCTTCCCTGTCCTTCACCATCTTCTGAAATTTGCTCAAGCTCATGTCTATCGCGTTAGTGATGCCCTTCTGGGTGCCATGACATTTAGTGAGAGTTCTCACCTGTTGGAGAGAGCAGGGTGTCTGTTCTTGGGAGGTGGGGAATCTGTGGTTGAGGGGAGGCTGATAGAAAGGGAGCAGCTCTGCTCTCCATCTTTTGGTGTTTATGTACATTTCTCAATCTTGATCCTACTGTGTTATTAAAAAGCACTCTGGGCTAAGCACAGCAAGCAGGGAGGTCTCAGGTAGAACCAGACAGATGTCTCTGTTTAACTCGTAAGCTGATTACATCCTGCTATGTCTCCAAAATTAAAATAAAAAGCTCCTCCACCCCTGCCTCTTAGACTTCACTGGACCAGACACGAGTCATCCTCCTCGGCTAGCAGCCGCCCAGTGTAAAGGCGTGTTTCTACTGTTACTCTGCTGGGTGTTGCTTTCCTCCCTCAGCTGCAGTCCTGACAGGGGATACTCAAGGTTATTGAATGTTTGAATGACTTGGGGCTGGAACATAATTTATAAATGGGTCGACACCCTTCTGTTTAGCATGGTGCTGGTGATGCAACACTCTCACCAGGACCTGGGTTAAATGCTCTGTGTCAGAAGCTTTGGTGAGAGGACAATGGGATGGTCTCACACGCCTTTGACCAGTGACTATAGCTGTGTAATGACGTCTGTCCCAGTCCCGGTGATGCTGAGTTTGAGCAAACTCTGGGAGATAGTGAAGGACAAAGAAATCTGGCATGCTGCAGTCCATGGGGTTGAAAAGAGTTGGATGAACAACAAGTGATGCTGAACATTTTTTGAGCCTCTGGAGATTGGCTTCTCCTTGATTAGAGAGACCAGCATGCAGGCAATCCATGTGGGAGAGCTGGGAAGTCCACTGTTAGGAAAGATGAGGAGGGGCTGGTAGCCACTTCAGCACCCTCCCAGCCAGCCTGCTCTTGCCCTTGCTCACCTCTCTGCCTGTTTCTGGTTGTTACGGCAGGAGGGCAAATGGCTTGATCCCTTATTGAGTACTGATCCCTCCTCTGGATTGAACTCTCCAGCTCCTGAGTGTTCCAAAGGCTTTACTTCCCTCTGCTTGTGGTCCTTGGAGAAGGCAAGAGCACCCCACTCCAGTACTTTTGCTTGGAAAAGCCCATGGACAGAGTAGCCTGGTAGGCTACACTCCATGGGGTCGCTAAGACTGAGCGACTTCACTTTCACTTTTCACTTTCATGCACTGGAAAAGGAAATGGCAACCCACTCCAGTATTCTTGCCTGGAGAATCCCAGGGACAGAGGAGCCTGGCGGGCTGCCGTCTATGGGGTCGCACAAAGTCGGACACAACTGAAGCGACTTAGCAGCAGCAGCAGCAGCTTGTGGTCCTGGAACAGACAGGCTTGACTATTCCTTTACTGAGGCTGATGTGATAAACTCCCAGTCTCTGTCCCCAATCGTGACATTTTCTAGGTGCTTTGAAGTTATTGAGCAGTTTTATTTTTCTGGCCTAACTTGTCCCTGTAGTCACAATCATCACTTTCCTCCTCTTCTGGCAGCCAGAGGATTTTGATGTCAAGCCTACCTTCCTGAAACCTGATGAAAGGCACCGGGACTGAGCTGTCACTGGATGTCAGGGAACAGTTTACTCTGGGTGACATTTTGCTTGCTCCCCCGTGACTCTTCTTGTTCCTCCAGCAAACATTTTCAGAATCACTTAATTCCTTAGAGCCCGTGCCGATTCTTCTGGTGTGAACGGGGCTGTGTTCTTCCTTGTCACATTAAATCATTTAAAATGGACTTCAGGGATTTCCCAGTGAGTACTCACTTCCTCCCATCACCAGGGGCAGGGGTCTCCTCTGCTCCCCTTTGAAGTGTGAGGTGAATTTTCTTTGCAGCACCTTTAAGTCTCAGGAGAGGTGAATTTGTGGTTGTTGGCTCTGAACTGGGAAACCTGGAAAGGGCTTGTGGGCTTGAGAAATATAGAGGCGAGACAGGAGAGTTGGAAAAGCCACTGGCGCATGAGATCGACAGTTGACAAGCTGCCTCCACACACATGTCTTTGGAACAGAATTCTTATGGCTCTGGATGTTTTCATCCAATGAAGTGGGGCAAAGTGAACTAATTATGCGATGTCAGATATTGGGCACTGGAGTTAAGTGAAGGCAGAGATGACCTGTATGCAAAATCTCTGAGGTTGGACTTGAGTGGTGGGCATCGTTCAGTTTAGCTTCAAGATACGGTGTTTTCAGAAAGAAAAAAGGAAGAAATATTAGCCTAAATGTGTCCAGTGTACCACCAAATATTCTGATGCTTGATTAAAAAATAAGAAAATATTTTTATTAATTGAGTTCCTATTGTTAAAGAACCTTGTGTATATTATCTCTAATCATTACAAAAGCCATGTATGCTGGTGGAATTGTCTCTACCTTCCAGGTAAGACAGCTCATTGAACAGGTTCATGGGGACGTCTTGCTGCCCACGTCTTTTCCCAGGCTTGCCCATCTGAGCTGGAGTTACCACCCTCCTGCTGTTGAGGCTGCAAACCTTCTGGCTGTGGGCCCAGATTCCCTCCCTCTTACCCTGACCGTCAGCCCACTGGGCTGTGTCAGTTCTGCCTCATACCTGGGATTTGTCCATCGCGCTCTTTCCACTTTGACCAACCTCATACAAATCTGCGTGGTCTTCTGAGTTCTCCTCTTGCCCTCCAGATGTCCTCTCCACTCAGCAGCAGAGCAGTCTTGACAAAACAAACGCTACCGATGATACTCGACCTTGGCCAGCCCGTGCCTTCCGTCCCCATCATTTCTGGTCTCCTTCTCACCCACCTCCCATTACACAGGCTCCCTTCTAGTCTCTGCAGCATGTCTGCATGTAGAATCTTCCTGGGTTCCTTTCCCTTGCCTTGAGCACTCTGCCTCTCCCCTCTCCCACATCCATGCCTCTTACACTCTCGGTCCCTTGTTACTCTCCATCAGTGGATTTATTTTAATTTCCTCAGAGGTTCAGAATGGGGCTGGGAAATCTACATTTTCACAAGCTCCCTCCACCTCGTGATTCTAATGCTTGTGGTCTATCAGTTCAGTTCAGTTCAGTCCCTCAGTTGTGTCTGACTCTTTGCGACCCCATGAACCACAGCATGCCAGGCATCCCTGTCTATCACCAACTCTCAGAGTCCACCCAAACCCATGTCCATTGAGTCGGTGATACCATCCGACCATCTCATCCTCTGTCGTCTCCTTCTCCCCCTGCCCTCAATCTTTCCTAGCATCAGGGTCTTTTCCAGTGAGTCAGCTGTTCCCATCAGGTGGCCAAAGTATTGGAGTTTCAGCTTCAGTATCGGTCCTTCCAGTGAACACCCAGGACTGATCTCCTTTAGGATGGACTGGTTGGATCTCCTTGCAGTCCAAGGGACTCTCAAGAGTCTTCTCCAACACCACAGTTCAAAAGCATCAATTCTTCGGCCTATACTTGGATGGAAAACATAAGGGCAGTTTTCTTCTATGCAGCTACAGTTCAAGACAGTTCTTTGAGAAATGCCTGCAGAAAAGGAGTCCTCTTTGGGCAATGGCTACAGAGATGCCAAATGAGGCACAATACTTCCTGTGTCCTTGATAGTATGCAGGAGGCGTTGTGGAAACCAAACGATGATGTTACTCAACTTGACCTTCCGGGTGGGCACCACGCTTGCCCCCAGCTGTCTTTTATACACTTCTTTGAATCTCAGCAGTTAGAAGTAGCCACCACTGTGGGTACATAAAGGTAGTTATAAAGGTAGCTTGGGTAGCAGCTTTGTATTAGGAGTTAAGTGCTTGATCTTTCCAGGCGACAGCTGTGGCGTGGATGCTGGTTGTGGAATGGATGCGTCTGGATGCTTGTCATGCGGTCTCATTACCTTCAGCAGCCCTGAGCTCGGGAAACATTGGACTGGCGTGAACCCCGCTGCACTGACTCTCTGGCTTGGCAGCTGGGTTTGGACATTTCTCATTTTCAGTTGACAGCAATGAATTGTAGAACTGCACTGATGCTGCCAAAGATTTGGACAATTTTTAATATCCCCGAAAGATCTGTGCAGTCTTTGGAAAGAGGGAAGAAAAGGTTCTTAAAAGAAGATTATCACACGAAAAGTGAAATAGACACCAGGAATTTCTTCGGTTCTTTGCTTATTCCAATTGTTTGGAATGCAGGACAGTGGTGGTTTTGCCATGGTGAGGTGAGTTTTCTGTACACGGCCTTTTATTAATTGATGATTTTCCTTTAAATGGTCCCACTTTAATCAAATTTTAGGTGTAAGCCTAAGCTTGGATTCTTTTGGATTTCCTTATTAAAGTAATGAGGAAGAAAGAAAACATACTTATATATATGCCAATGCATATACTTCTTCAGAAACAGCTTTCCTTCGAGTCTTTTGCTGCTGCTGCTGCTGCTGCTAAGTTGCTTCAGTCATGTCTGACCCTATGCAACCCCATAGATGGCAGACCACCAGGCTCCCGTGTCCCTGGGATTCTCCAGGCAAGAACACTGGAGTGGGTTGCCATTTCCTTCTCCAATGCATGAAAGTGAAAGTGAAGTCGCCCAGTCGTGTCTGACTCTTAGTGTCATTTAGGAAACTCTTATTTCCTGCATTCCAAAGATAAAGGAGAAATAGGTTCAGAAAAGAACCAAATTGTCCTCCTCTCCTGTTCTTCCTGTTTGGTTTCCCCTCTGTCCTCCCCAAGACCTTTACTGAGCATTCACTCTGCGTCTGTCTTGTTCATGGTTGCATACGTAGAATGTAGGGGAGCACCTGCATAGTCTCTGCCCTCACTGAGCTTACAGTTTGGGAATTAGGGTGAGGGAGGAGGAGCTAGGCACTTAATAAATAATTACAAGAATGATTAATTACATTTTCATAAATACAATGAAAAGATACAAGATGCTGTGACAGCTTGTTATATAGGGTCGGGAAGGTTTCCTGGAGTCAGTACCATTTAAGCTGAGACCTGACAGATAAAGAGTTGACTGAGTGAAGTGGAACAGGAGCCGAGCGTTCCAGGCAGATATGGTCAAGCAGCATGTGCAAAGTCACTGGGGCAGGAAATGACCAGTGCATCTGAACAAACAAATGGAGGCACGGATGGTACTGGAGAGATTTGCAGGGGTCCAACCTATGTGGGCCTTTGTAAGGTAAAGCCAAATCTGTGCACTTAATTCTAAAAGCTGTAGGAAGCCATCGGAGTATTTATGCAATGGTTTGTGTTTTTAAAAGCTCACTGTATTCTTGAAGCTAATTGAAGACAGTCAAGAGTGAGGAGGAGGAAGACCAGCCAGGAGGCTGCAAGAGTATCTGAGTCATGAGATCATGGTGGTGTGAAAGGGGTGACAGCAGTGAGGTGGGAGAGTAGTGAATAAGTTGGAGAAATATCCAGCAGGTAAAATTCATGACTGAGGGAGAAGGAGGTGTCAGAATGACTCCAGCATTTCTTTGAATGCACAGAAATGCCATTTCCTGAGATGGAGAACTGAAGACGGTGGGAGATGGAGAAGAAGGCCGGTTCACTTGCACCCGTGATGCTGAAGTTGCTCTGAGTCATCCAGGTGGAGTTGTCGAGAAGGCAGGTGATGTGTGAGCCTGGTACTCAGAACACAGGTCTGTCCCAGAGAGATACAGTTTGGAAATTTTACCAATTGCTAGAACAAGTTTTTCTCTACTCTGAGCATCCCTACTAAAGAACGTTACTGCTTCAGCTGCAATGCAGGATTCACAAAAGTTCAAGCACTTGTTCCACCAGCTTGGTCTCTGAATAACAGGTGATCTGAAACCTCTTCAAAGTGGATGAGAGAGAATGAGAGAGAAGCTGGCACATAAAAGTCGCCACCACCATTGGGTACCAGTGTCTACAGAGCTGGGGCAGCAGGCAGTGGTCACAGGGCACTGTGGTACCAGGGATTATCATCAGCTGTGGAGCAGATGAAGACAACACGCCTGAAGGTCTCATCTAGAGAATGATCGGAGGTTCCAAAAGTCATTGTAGAGTCAGATAAGCAAGCTCCAAGGAAATAGATTAACGATACCAGGGGTGAGCAGGGGAAAGCCCCGAGTCAAGTATTCAGAGAGGCTGGTAGGGAAGATCAATAGAAACCAGCCTGTGAAATGCCCAAGATCTGGGTCATAAATACACGATGCAGGGAGGGTGACAGGTGTATGCCTCCTAAACTCTCCTGGGAGGAAAAAATTTTAACTGTTGCCATTCTAGTAGATTTTCAAAATGACAGGAAATTGCTACATAGATTGTGAAATGTTAGCTCAAAGTTCTATTTGTTTTGCGGCAGCGTGAAAACCATCCTCCTCCCACTCCATCAAAATAGCAAAGCAAAGAAGAAAAGGAAGGGCTTAGGTGTGGACACTGGGACATCAGTCACACTTTCTTTTACTTTCTCTCTCCACCCTTACCCCCAGTCCCATCCTTCCTACATAACCCCTCCCTCAACCTCCCTCGTCACTCCTTCTGTCATGTGATTTAACATTTCTGGAAGATTCTGGAATAATTAGAAGGAGCCATAAGAGACAGAGAAATAGCTGTGTTACAGTGCAAAGTGAGAAATCACAGTTGAAGACAGTGTGATGTGTGGCGGTGGTGGGCGGGCAGGGCAGTGTTTATCTTGTTAGAAGCTAAGGCAACTTTCTGCTCCCTCTGCCTCTCCCCTAAGAACTTCTTGATTATTTAGAGGATGTGGATACCCAGGTAAGAGAAGGTGAGTGTACTTACCTGTAAAGGGGAAAGAAGGATTCAGGCGTTCATATGACTCAAAGTATAAGTTCATTTTTGTTTTTTCAGTTACAAAATTATGAGACCCTAGTTAGGTTCCTGGCTGCAGTGTCTTGGGTGAGTTGCTTAATCTTCCTGATCCTCAGTTTACTGAAAACTTGAGATGACAGTGATCATCTCAGTCCGACCTTCATAACAACTTTTGAAAGTTAGGGATTAAATTAAATGACACATGTAAATTCTTTATAAAGCAATTGGTTATCATTATGACCCTTGATATGAATTTGAGTTCAGTTTCTGTAGAATGATAGAAATATGGGTTAAAAAATGTAGCAAAGCAATGCAATGAAAACTAAAAAGAGCAACTCCATATAGCAGAAATCTGAAGCCAGAGAGAGTTCTTATCAGCACTGAGTGTTGAACTTCCTGGCAAACGAGGCATAAAGGGAAATTAGCTAGTAAATGATGTTCAGTATTTCTGCTGGAGTCATCAACTTTTTATAGAAATTACTGCTGGCAATTCCATCTCCTGCTTCTAGCTTAGGGTAGGCTTGGAATATTTGCTGAATGAACAAATTAAATTAAGACCTCATCTTTGTCTTTAGCCTAATGGGGAGGAGTTTGTCACGTGTATGCTTGTATTAAGGGATCATATCCACTACAAGGGGCCAGTTTCCTAAAGCCATATTAGCAATGGAACAGAAATTATATTTTTAGGACCATTTCTTTTATTGACTTCCATTGTTTGGTCAGTCAGCAATCATTTCTGGGCATTGTTGGCTGCAGACACCACAGCAATTGTCTGAAGAAGGAAATGAAAACTGTAAGGTTGTTGTTGAATGAAAGACGCCCGGATTCTTGGCCCCCGGAGGAGAAGGATTCAATCCAGGGCCAGAGACGAGGCTTGATCACTCAGAGCTTTTGTGTAATGAAGTTTTATTAAAGTATAAAGGAGATAGAGAAAGCTTTATGACATAGGCATCAGAAGGGGGCAGAAAAGTACCCCTCTGCTAGTCTTCAGCTGGATGTTATACAGTCACCAGCAGTCTGTTAATGAAAGAAAGGAATGTCTTAAAACTCAGAATGCATTTTGGGATAATCATGGCACCAAATGGTTCATCCTGGCCCATGAAATAATTAACTTGAATCTTGTAGAAGGGCAGATTACCATACAAATAGTTTCATTTACATAGATGATGGCAACAATATCTGAGTATAACATACTGGGTTGTCAAGTAGGTTCTGAGCCATTCGGCAGAACTGACTTGAAGACAGAGTCTGGGATAAATGCATAGTGCATTAACATAGCTCAAGACCAAGATTTCCATAAGAAAAAGGCATTGGTTAACTCAAGTTTCAAGAATACTTAACTTCAGGTGAAACCAGGTGTCATTATGGCAACACAGTATTTTAAGAGAGACCTCCTTTTAAATTTGTATAGAGAAGGAAAAAATATCGCTAGTTTGTTTCCTCCTGCCTCTTAAGAGAGATAAAAATGTCTGACACTTGCAGGCTATTTCCTCGGTTTGGAGACCCCTCGCCTTCCTGCCTCTTACCCTCTCAGATCCAGTACTTCAACTTCTAGAATGCAGCCCAGAAAAATACTCCCTTATGAACACAAAGAGAGATGCACAAAAAAGTTTATAGTCTTATTGTTTGTATAATAAGGAAAATGGGATATAATGTGAAAGTCCTTCCAAAGAGGAATGTAAGTAAACTATAGGACCTCTCTATGGTGGAATGCTATGCAGCTATTAAAATCAGTGAGGCAGAGCCATGTGCTTCATCAAGGATGTGTGCTCCTGTCTTATACTACTTAATGGTAAAAGCATTTGCAAAACAGCATGTAGGCAATGATTTCAGCTTCAGGAAAAACTATAATTATTAATAATTTGTTGTTTTGATACACTGTGGACAAAATATGCAGTGGTTATCTTGTGACAGAAAGATTCTGGGGGAAGGTTCATTGTCTACATTCTGTATTTCTCTAAGATGTGAATTTTATATTGCCTTGTATTACTTGTGTTATCAGAGCAATAAAGATGCTAAGTACTGTGCAGGGAGCTGTGGATAAAATGATGTATAAGTTGCTGTCCCCACCCTTGTAAAGGTCAAAGTCTAGTAGAGGAGAAAGCCACTAAAGGAATGATGCCATCGTGTGAGCAGTGATAGAACTGTGTCCAGGGGGCACAGGTGCTGTGGGGAGGTACAGGGTCTGGGAAGGGATGCTTGGAAGGGTTGTAGGGAAGTTGACCCTGAACATGGTCTGGAAAAATACCCAGAGTGGCCATGACCAGGAATTTACATCAACAGATGCCTAATGAGGATTCAAAATGGTCAGCAGCATAGTGGTAACTCAGAAAGTAGTTCCATTCCTGGAACATTCTGACTCACGAAGTGCCACAGGAGGTCAGATGATGGAGGGGACACTTTAAAGACAGATGGTTGGAGGGAGTCACAGAGGGTCAACTCAAGGCCAGTTTCTACAGGCCAGTCATGTGGTTCTGCGCATTCCCTCATTAGAAAGAACTTGGCATTAAATCAGAGCTTAGTCGGTGCTCTAAAGACACATTTAGATGATCCTAATGAATCCCCAAGCTTCCTGTACCACATTGTTCTTAAATCTTGACTTTATGGTTCAGAGGCAAGACACAAGTGTCATCAGAGCCATATTTATTTGGAGATGAAATCACTGAGATACTTTGATTGATAGCAGGGTGAAGGACAGGGCCTCAAGTTTTTTACTGACAAGAACATGTTTTCCCAATGTCGTCCCATTTGTTTATCTCACAAAGGGCTTTGGCGGACACATGGGTCATCTGCCTCTATTTTTCTCTGGTCTTTAGAAGTGGTCTTCCTGGCACTGCTTTCCCAGAAAGCTTCTTGTTAGATTTGGCATCCTGACTTGGTGAGGTGGTTAGGAAAGACAGTTCAGGATGGAGTGAGTCTAATGTATGCTGTCTCTGTCCAACCCTGTACCCGTGCAAAAGAACTAGAGATGGAAAAAGAGAGAGAAATGGAAAAGCTGGGGCAACTGAGGCTGCTCATCAAAAGGAGTTGTACAAATTAGAGATTTTCATCCCAGCTGATTGGGGATCTTTATTTCCTCCCAGTTTGTTTCCACTGCCTGGCTCCATATTCGGTCTCTTGGATGCCATTTGGTCAATAAAATGTGTGTTGGACAGGGCTCATATCTCTCTGTTAACATATATATAATAACATGCCTTCTAGGGGCATATATATAACCTTTTGTCTCTCAGTAAACCTTATTAACGAGTATAACATACATTTAGAAAGATGCACAAATCCTAAGTGTATCACATGATACATATTCACAAACTGAACACACTTGTTGAATCAGCTCCAGATCAAAACATAGAACATTATCAGCATGCCACCCTCATGCTCTCTTCCAGTTAATATGTCTCCCCCCCAATCACCCTCCTGACACAGAATACCCACTATCCTCACTTATGCCTTAGATCAGTTTTACCTGATTTTGAACTTCAAATTATGTATTTGTGTGTCTCTGATTTATTTGACTCCATATCATGCAATTGTATTTTTATGAAGACTCATCTTACTATTGATGCACATCCAGGTTATTTCAGTTTTGGGATATTACTAGTAATGATGCTGTGGATATCTTTGTATGTGCATTTAGGTGAACATATGTGTACATATCTATTGAGTATGTTATTAGTAAAATTGCTGGATTGTAGGCATGCACATGTTCCATTTTAGCAGCTACTGCTAAATGGTTTTTCAACATAGTTATGCTAATTTATACCCTTACCAGCAGCAGTGTATGAAAGTCTTAGTTGATTTATATCTTCTTCTACATTTTGCATGACTTGCCTTTTTCATTATAACTGTTCTAGTGGGGGCATGATGGTATCTGATTGTAACTTTTTAACTTTGCTTTTCCATGATGACTAAATGAACCCAATCACCTTTTCATCTGCTTTGGCTAATTTGGATATTCTCTTTTGTGAAACACCTGTTCAAGTCTTTGGCCTATTTTATTGAGCTCTCTTCTACTTAATGATTATAGGATTTCTTTATATGTTTTGGGGGCTTCCCTGGTGGCTCAGATAGTAAAGCGTCTGCTTGCAAGGCGGGAGACCTGGGTTTGATTCCTGGGTCGGGAAGATCCCTTGGAGAAGGAAATGGCAATCCACTCCAGCACTCTTGCCTGGAAAATCTTGTGTTAGATAAATGTATTGCAAATACATCCGTGGCTTTAAAAAATCTAATGATATATTTGATGAGTGGATGTTCTCAATTTTAATGTAGCATGCTTTATCAATTTTTTTCCTTTCTGGTTAGAGCTTTCTGTGATCTATTTAAGACATGTTTGTCTAGCCCAAGGTAATAAACATATTCTCTGTATTTTCTTATAAAAGTCTTATGTTTCATTTACACCAACAGTTCATCTGAAACTGATGTTTGTGGGTAGTATGTGATAGGAATCAAGACTTATATGTTTCCCCATATGGATATTCAATTGAATCAGCACCCATAGTTTGGAATAGTGGCCTTTCCTTTCTGCGCTGCACACTCACTTTTATTATGGCCCAGAGGACTGCGTCTTTGTGTGTTTATATCCCTGGACTATCCTCTGTGCCATTTGTCAGTTTGTTACTATGCCAGTAACACACTGTTTTAATTACGGAAGCTTTAACTTTGGGTAATATAAGTCATTTGTTGTTATTCTTCAAGACTTTTCCCTTTCTCTGCACATTTCTGTATAGATTTTAGAATCACTTTTCCATTTCCAAAGAAAAACCTGCTGAAATTTTGAGTGAGATTCCTCACAACTGGTAGATCAATTTGGAATTTTATATCTTTTTGACATCAACTTTTTCAGCTCACAAACATGATATATCCCTCCGTTTATTTGAATTTTCTTTACCTATTTCACAATGTGTTGTTGTGTTCTATGTAGAGATCTTCTTTTGATTTATTTCATTATTCATTGCATTTCCCTTTTATTGACCAGTTGTCCTAGGAGTTCATCCGCTTTATTAATCTTTCAAAGCTGAACTTTTGGCTTTGCTGATTAAGGCCATATTTCCCCCCTTTTCCCTTTTGCAGTAATTCTAGATTTATAAGAAAAATTGTGCAGATAGTACAGAGAGATCTCACATACTTTTCCCTCTGTTTCCTCTAATGGTAACATCTTATGTAACCATGGTACATTTTTTACAACTAAAAAATTAATGTTGGTGCAGTACTATTTACTATACTGTAGCCTTTTTTCATATCCCAAGTTTTTCCATGAGTATCCTTTTCTCTTGTTTCTGAATTCAGTCCAAGATACCACCTTACATTTGTCTTATCTCTCTAGTCTCCTCTAGCCTGTGACAGTTTTTTTTTTTTTTTTTTTTTGAGGGGGGGATTTCCTTGTCTTTTGTGACCTTGACACCCTTGATGAATGCTGTTGGGATATTTTGTAGAGCATTCTTCAACTTGGTTTTGTCTATTTCCTCATAATTGGACTAAGGTTATGGATATTGGGGTAGAATACCTCAGATGATAATTCATTACCTCATATCATGGGTTACATGATGTCAGTATGACCAAATGCTGGTGTTATTAACTTTGTTCCGTTAGTAAAAGCAGTGTCTGCCAGAATTCTACAACTGTAAAATTGCCTTTTTTTCCCTTTCTGCACTTTGTCCATTAGAGGTGAGCCATTAAGTCCAGCCATCACTCAAGGTGAGGGAAAGTAAACTCCACCTTCTGGAGGGATGCATATCAAAGAATTTGGGGACATATTCAAAGTTCCACAGTAGTTAATAAGTATTTCAGCAGTCACACTTGGAGGCTATGCAAATATCCTGTTTCTCCTTAAAATTTTACCGATCAGTTTGAAATCCCATGGGCAGAGGAGCCTGGTGAGCTACAGTCCATGGGGTTGCAAAGGAGTTGAACGCTACTTAGTGACTAAACAACAGCGAAAGGATATTGCCTGCAGCACTATTATTGTAATGTTCTAATAGTGTTTTTGCTATTTCTCTCATTCCTTACTTTTTAAAATTGGAGTTTTTCTGTAATGGATTATTGTTGACTATAGGTGCAATAGTGTCTAGCAGATCTCTAGAGCTAATTCATCTTGTTTGACTGAGACTTTTTGCCCAGTGACTAGTAACTCTCTGTTTCCTCTGCCCCAGGTCTCTAGCAACTGCAGTTTCACTCTTTGAGCCTATGAATTTGACTACTTTACTTGCATCTTATAAGTGGAATTGTGCGGTATTTGTCTTTCTGTTACTGGCTTATATATTTTTCTTTTTTAAGCAGTCTCTTACCTCCTAGAACTATGAGATGCTTCAGTCTCCAGACTTAGAATCAGTCACTTCTTTTTATTGGAAAATGGTATTTAAAAACCCAAGATCTGGGTGTTAGCTGTGCTCATTGCCACTGGGATATCATTGATTCTAGGTTTTCTGAGTGTACAGAGCTAGAAAAATGATATATACAGTATACATATATACACATATGTAATATTCCATATCGACATTTGTTTCTGTATTCATCTGTATATGTGTTTGAATAAATCATGAGTTTCTACTGATTTCTATGACTCGAATCCGGCAGGGTTCACTTTAGACTTCCCTTCCTTTGTTTGTATTTTCTTTTATAGTGAAAAGCATGATTCTCATTATGTGTAATGTGTTTATCTATTGTTCAGTCTTAGCATATAAGTAATTTTAGACTTGTTAACCTGTGCCCCTGTGAAAAACAGATTTACCAACTGTAATAATCAGGCTTTATGTCTTTAGCATCACAGTATCTAGATAAACCCAATTTTTCTAGAGATTGTGTCATAAATTAGCTTCATTTGTCACACATGTACCGTTCAATCAGGAAAAAGCATGGGTCATCCTGGTGGAGCAGGTTATGAATCCAATAGGGTATTGGACAGGAGGTTAGGCAAGGCCTCCCCTTTTCTCAGGATTCTGACCAATTGGACATACAAGTTGCCAGATGGGAATCAGGTCTAGTATCACGTTTGATACTGAGAAGATGTGCTGCAGAATCCAGTGGGACATGTCACGTGTTACTTTCTCCTATCGCAGGGAAGTAACAGCTGTTCTGGGGCAGAGGGACAGAACGGTAGGTCTGACCTGCAGCCAGGAGGAGGAGAGGGAGAGGGGAGGGGCCTGTCTAGGTGAGGAAGACAAGGCGTCAGAATTTATTTGGAGAGTAAGAGAGCGGAAGGAGAGGGAAACGCAGAGAAGGGAGTCAGTTCTACTTTGAAGAGCTGGTGGGTTCCAAGGATTCATGGTATATCACGCTCTCTGGAACATGACAGGGTGTAGTGGACAGAAACAGGAGTGTTTATTGCAGGATGGGATCTGTCAGGAGTGGAGTGGGGACCTCTTTCCTAAAGCGGTAAGCTTGGGTAGGCGGTGTCCCCTCTCTGAGTTACTTTACCTGGTCAACAGATTTTAGGAAAGACAATTCTGTCTTTAGGAAAGGCAATTCTGAAAGACAGCTCAGAGCAAGGCTTTGAAATTCTTCTGAGATAAACACAGAAGTAGTCATTTAAAAAATAGAGTGGATGTTCTGATTATGACTGTAACTGGTGTTCATTAAAAAATTTAGACAATATGAAATATAAAGAATAAAATCAAATGACTATAATCTAAATGTCCAAGAAAAAGAAATGTTAACATTTTGTGGCATTATTATTTTTTTAACTCATTTTTTTTCCCAAAAAACTGACTTTTTGTTTTGTTGCTATTCTCCTTTTTTTTGGTCAGCTCTGTTTCATTAATTTTTGTTCATTATCTCATTACTTCTACTTATTTTAGACTTACATGTGCTTTTTTCTAGCTTTCAACATGTAAATTTAGGCCCTTTATTTTAGATTGTTTTTCTTTACTTGTATATGTCTTTAAACGTACACATTTCCCTCCAAGGACTGCTTTGCTGTATTACACAGATTTCGATGCACTGGTTTTCCCTTTCATCCTGGTCCAAATATTTTCTAGTTTCTTGGTAATGTCTTCTTTGGGCCATCGGTTATTTACAAGTCTGTTTGCTTATTTTCTAAATATTTGAAAATTTTCCGTATTTTCTCTTGTTTATGACTAATTGAACTTCAGTGTGGTCAGAAAACATACTCGACATGTCTCAGTCCTTTCAAACTTATTGAAATTTATTTTATGGCCCAGATTACTTATCACAGTGAAACTTCCATGAGCGCTTGAGAGCAATGTGTATTTTATTGTTGTTGAGCATAGTGTCTACAAATGTCTCTGAGGTTATGTTGTTGCAAAGTGTTGTTCAAATCTTCTATATACTTAACTGATTTTTATTTTGCTACTTTAATTAATAAGAAGACTTTTATTATCTCTAATTTTAGATTTGTCCATTTTTCCTTTTGGTTTGTTATTTGATGTTTTGTGTAATTTGAAGCTTTCCTATTTAGTACAAAGGCATTTAGGATTATGTCTTCTTGATTAAAGATATCATTCTTGAATTTGAGGAAAGCAGATTGCCCTTTATGATATGGGGGAGCCTCATCCCATCAGTTGAAAGACTTAACAAAGACTGACATCCCCTGAGCAAGAAGGAAGCCTCAGGAGATGGCTTTAAACTTGAACTGCAACACTGACTCTTCCTTGGGTCTCTAGGATGCCAGCCCACCTTGCAGATCTTGGATTTTCCAGCCTCCATAATTATGCAAATTAGTTGAAAGTTGCTCATTGTGTCCGACTCTTTGCGACCCCAAGGACTATACAGTCCATGGAATTCTCCAGGCCAGAATACTGGGATGGGTAGTCTTTCACTTCTCCAGGAGATCCTCCCGATCCGGGGGACCAAACCCAGGTCTCCCGCACTGCAAGTGGATACTTTATCAGCTGAGCCACAAGGGAAGCCCAAGAATACTGGGGTAGGTAGCCTATCCCTTCTCCAGCAGGTCTTCCCAACCTAGGAATTGAACTGTGGTCTCCTGCATTGCAGGCGGATTCTTTACCAACTGAGCTATCAGGGAAGCCCATAATTATGCCAGGCAGTTCCTTAAAGTTAATTCCTATCTCAGATTGGTTCTGTTTCTCTGGACAACCCTGGCTAATACAACTACATTCAGTAAAATTTTCACTTTGATACATATTTCATGTCTAGAAGTTTCATTCGGTTCTCTTTTCATGTTTTTTATATCTGCATTATAGTCATGTTATTCTTTATGTAACTCGCTCGGTTCAGTAGTTTCCTACTCTTTGTGACCCTATGGACTCTAGCCCGCCAGCCTCCTCTGTCCATGGGATTCTCCAGGAAGAATACTGGAGTGGGTTATTTCCTTCTCCAGGGGATCTTCCCGACCCAGGGATTGAATCCATGTCTCCTATAACCCCTTCATTTCAGGTGGATTCTTTACCCACTGAACTGCCTGGGAAGCCCTTCTTTATTCTTTAGCATGTTTATAATAGATGTTTAAAAAAATCTTACCCACTATTTCTGGATCTGTTTCACGTGATTGATTTTTTTTTCCAGGGCAGTCACAATGGCCTTCCTTTTGTGTGCCTGCTTCCCTGAGATCTCTTCCTTTTCTTATGAAGACACTTGTCATATTGGATTAGGGCTTATGACCTCATTTAAAGCTTAATTACCTCTTAAAAGGCCTTATCGCCAAATACAGTCACATGGAGAGGGGTTAGTGCTTCAGCCTATGAATTTGGGGGGATACAGTTCAGCCCATTAACATTGTTGTTGTGTTGTTTTGTTTCCCTTAATGAGTGCCATTTAATGACGCTGTGTTCTGGCAGGGAGTTAAGTTGCTTGGGAAACAGCCTCCCTCTTTCAGGGCTTGTTTTCAGCTTTGTTAGGGCAATACCATAGAAGCCTTTATTCTGAATCTGGTATAGCTCCACTGTAAGGACATGGTCCTCTGGACTCTCTACTGAGTGCTGATCAGTGATGAGTCACTGCCCTGGCTGGTTAGGACTTAACATTTCTTTCGGTCTTTGCAGCTGTCCAAGTGTTCAGCTTACAAGTCCCTGGTCACTTTGTCCCTGGTTCTGTCGAGTTTCATCCTGTTAATGCACGCCTTAATACTTGTGCATTAAAGAGTTTCCTGAAGCTCTTTCTCTGCCCAGTTCTCTCTTCTCTGGAATTTTGCCTCCACGAAGTCCAGCTGTCCCAGCGCACTCAGACCCAAGTGTCTGTATCCACAGTGCAGCAAGACTGTCCACCTGCTTGGGATTGTCCTCCGTCTACAGTCTGTAAAGTTCCTCTGGTCAAGAACTAGGGCAAAAACAGGGCTGTTCTTATTTTCCTTCCCCGCCCCCCGCCCAAGATTATAGCTTTGCTGTGACTGTTGTTCCATATTTGGAAACCATTGTTTGTATATCTTCCCAATTACCTAGTTGTTCATAGGAAAAGGAGCTATGTAGCTAGTTACTCTATCAAAGCATATTTCTTTATTCTCATATGTTTAAGACCTATGGGAGAAGCAGAAAATGTTAAAAAAGAAAGCAACCCTATGGTGTCTAGATTTTGTATATGCTTTGTTTCACTTCTTTTGTCTTAAAACCTTTATTAAAACCTTAAAACCTCATTAAAAACTCCTTAGGATGCTGCGTTAATTGGATGCTGTATGTTTGGACTGAAGAACAAAGCCAGGGACAGAGTCAGATCCTGGGACTTGGCCCTGGCCCTGATGAGGCGCTGGCAAAGGGGACGCCGGGCTGTGGGAAGTGGAACACTGGGGCCCTGGGGCTCACGAGGACAAGTGCAGTGTCCTTCCTCGCCACTGCTCTTTCATCCGTTCTCTCAAATCGTGTCCTGACTTTGCATCTTGCCAAATAAATACCTCTGGCTTTATGAGTATCTTGCTGACCAGGTAGCTGGATGGAAGGGGGTAAACCATGGCCGCTAGATTCAGATGGCAGACTTATTTAGCCTTGAGGCTCTCAGCTTCTTTGCTGCTGCTGCTAAGTCACTTCAGTCATGTCCGACTGTGTGCAACCCCATAGACGGCAGCCCACCAGGCTGCCCCGTCCCTGGGATTCTGCAGGCAAGAACACTGGAGTGGGTTGCCATTTCCTTCTCCACTGCATGAAAGTGAAAAGTGAAAGTGAAGTCGCTCAGTTGTGTCCAAATGGCTCTTGGGAAAGCCATGATACCTCTTCAAATTCTCCATTTGCTCATCTGTAAGGGAATGAGTGTCGTGATCTCATTGGGCTATTATCAGGTCTATTGGGATCATAACCCAAGAGCACTGAGTATCATGTCTGATACAGGCTAGGTCTTCTCTAGTTGCCTATCGGGTTTCTTCATAAAATCAGGTGTAAAACTATGAACTGGATGTATCTGGGGCTAAGGTGAGCTGCAGGGAACTTGAGGACCTGAATAACTCTGTGTATCATTTCTGGCCTCTCTTTGTTCACAGACCAGAAAATGAAACCAGGCAGATGGTCTCTACCAAGGTTATCATCAAATGCCTGGTTGTGAAAGTCTAGCCAGGTGAGGCTTGGCTTTATCTGACAGTTTGCAGAACTGGCTGCTCGGGCAACAGTTTCTGTCCCACACATAGCCTGGGACACCACCTGTCCTGCCTTTTATGTGGTCTGCACGCAGCTGTGATCAGGACAGACTGTGGTGGCTGTGCCCCATGAGACCAGTAAGGATCGTTCCAGAGCGGTCTGTGTTTGGGTTCTAGGCAGTTAGAAGCTGGACCTTTACAGAAGGCTTTTCATTCACCCAAAGCAAGAACTCAAATTTCATCTGTTCTTCTTCTTTGCCTTTTAGCTAGCTCCTTCCCTTTCATCATTTCTGCAGTTCTGGCACTTGTGTCTTTTGTTTCCTCCTTCTAGGATGCCTGTTTCTCCATGCTTGTCTGGCTACCCTGATTTGTCCTTCAGAACATGTTCCCTGATTGGCTCACATTTCCCTTTTTGACACTCATGCTCATCCTGTCTCTCACTATATTATTTAGTCATTCCCTGTTTGTTCATATATATTGTCTGGTACCTGCAGGTTTTTTTTTTTTTTTTTTTTTTTTTTGAGTAGCTGAGGAAATAGGGAGAAAAGATAGTTAATCATCTAATCATTGTAGAACCTAATGTATCAGCAGAAACTAATGTATCATTGTAAAGTAATAATACTCCAAAAAAGAAAAAAAAAAGAATAGAGGTCAGAGGAATTACAGACGTGTTTCATACCCACTGTCATTTAGGAAAGAACTGTCAAAGGAGAGAGCTCCTTCATGGGGTAGGAATGTCATATTTGCAGTAGTGACGGGCGCTTGGCAGCATGAGAAATGCCTGAGGTATTTCCAAGTACTCCTTTGCTTGGTTGTTCCTTCATTCACTTATTCAATATTTATTAATGTATATGTGTGCCAAGCACAGCTCTAGATGCTGCTGGAAATATCACTAGTGAACAAAACTGAAAAAAAAAAAACCACCACAAAAAACCACCACCAACTCTATCGTCATGGAGCTTATGCTTTAGTTAGGGGCAGCTGATTATAAAGGTATCTAATAAGCCAGGTAGTGATTGGCCTGATGAAGATAATTAAGGCAGCATTAGGTATCGGGGGTGGGGGGCACTACTTTAGTTGGAATAACCATGAGAAAACTTTCTCTAAGAACATCTGAATAGAGACCTGGATGAAGCAGGGAGTCAGGCATCCATATTCTGTGAAAAGCTGTGTTCTAAGTAGAAGGAGGAACAATGGGAAGGCCTTGGGGTGGGAGCAGGCCTGATAGCTGTAACCACCATTTTTTTCTCAGTGGTAAGATGACCACAGAACCTTCATTTTGCATTTTGCCCTTTTGCATTATAGCTCTCACCAGATAAACCAAATAATGTTATAGGTCCACTTTTTGCTTTGTGGTTCAGATGGTAAGGAATCCACCTGCAATGCAGGAGACCTGGGCTCTATTCCTCAGTTGGGAAGATCCCCTGGAGAAGGGAATGGCTTCTAGTATTCTTGCCTGGAGAATTCCATGGGCAAGAGCCTGGAGGGCTATCATCCATGGGGTCACAAAGAGTTGGACACGGCTGAGCGAATAACATTAACACTTTACTATGTATAGTGAACATATTCCTGGAATATGGAAGTGAGCGTATCTACGTGAATTTATTTTTTGTAATTAAATTCCATTTTAAAGGTACTCAGGAGCTTGTCCTTTTAAGGGACTCCACAGCTAATTATTTTAGTAGAGTGAATAGTCAGCCTTAGAAGATCCCTTAGTTTCTTATCATTTCAAAATCCTATGCTTTTATGTCTCTACAGAGGCTCAGCTTCTGTATATTTTCAGAAGGTGGAGGAAACACAGCACTAAGTACATATAAGTGGCAGCCAGCAGTTAGTCAAGCAGGTAAAATTTCACTGGAAGAGATTCAGATTGTTTTTTCCCCCCATGCAATATAAGGTTTATCAATCTCTACCTTACTTCCCCTGTTATCCATAGAAATGGCAACTCTGGGCAGAAAGGAAGTAGACATTAGAAGTCAGATGACTAGGAAAAAAGCCTTTAAAGTAGCTGTTTCCTAAACTCTATTTAAAAGAGCAAGCCCACGTTTCTTCTCTTAAGGGAAGGATCTCCTTTTGAATTTCAGTTCGAGTGGGCTGTGTTATGATAGGAGCAAGTAAGGATGGTCCAGTTCCAAATTTTTTTCAATTTCCCAAAATCAGCTTGGTTATTGTAAACAAACAAATGAAGCATAAAATGAATTGTGCAGAGTGTCTGTGCATACATGCATGCACGTGGACGAAGGGTTGATATGTGAATATTTTTACTCGTCCCTCAGATGGCACTAGTGGTAAAGAATCCGCCTGCCAGTGTAGGAGATGCAAGAGACATGGGTGCAATCCCTGGGTTGGGAAGATCCCCTTGAACAGGAAATGGCAACCCACTCCAGTATTCTTGCCTGGGAAATCCCATGGACAGAGGTGCCCAGCGGTCTATAGGCCACGAGGTTGCAATGAGTCAGATACGACTGAGCACATGGAAAGGTCCAGTTTGGTGTGGTGAGTGCATTTAATATGGCAAGGATAACATTGGCAGTACCGCTCCTACTGGAGATATTTTTATTAAATGGATTGTTTGCTTGAGTACCCTGCTAGTATATAACATGACAACCTCCTATGATTTTTAAACTATTCGTTCGTAATGATTCAAGAATTACTAAAGCAAAAAGGGGAAAAATAAAAGAGAACAAACATATAATTCACGGACAGAGTAATTTTCTGGCTTGAACAAGGAGCCAGTCCTCAACTGAATCAGTGCAGAAGGTTTATCCTCCAGCCATTCAAGGGTCTTGCTGAACCACCATCACCAACCCAGCTATTGGTGCTTCTCGGACTTCGTGTGCAGCCAACTTGGCTCAGTTGGGGATGGGAGGGAAAACGTTTTTTTGTCCTCCTCTTTTTACCATCAGTGAGTCAGCAGGAATGCTGGTTCTGAAGACAGTTTCCTATGCAGTGTACATTTCCCAGCTCTTTACAGTGGAGGCAGTTTCATAGTGATTTTGTTGTGTTTTCTTTTTTTTTTAATTTAAATTTATTTATTTTAATTGGAGGCTAATTACTTTATGATATTGTATTGGTTTTGCCATACATCAACATAAATCTGTACCGGGTATACACATGTTCCCCATCCTGAACCCCCCCTCCCACCTCCCTCCCTGTACCATCCCTCTAGGTCATGCCCCTCAACCTTGGGAGGTATAGGCAGTTCCCCACTTAGGCACTGGAAGTGAATAGGGAGTTATAATTCTCAGGGTAACTCCACCAGCCGAGCTGTTTGTTTGGTATCTATCAAGTCCTGCCGCTTTGAAATCATCTTCACCGCAATCTTACAGGTGTCATCTTGATCCCTTCTCTCAGTGTGACGAGGGAACAGATGAAAGTCTCCCTGGAATTACCTCTGGCTGAAGTTGTTAGCCTCTCCCTCCTCCTAAAGCATCTTCTGAGCTCTCTCTTTCCTTGGAGTTGACATAGCTCTTGTCTGACTCACTCATCTATTATTTTTCCAGTCCAGATTTTGGGTGGAATTCGTCCATGTTTGTGATACCTTTCACTAGATAAAGGCCACTTACTCATTCAGCCAATGAATACATCTCTATGGCTGTTCTGGGCCAAGCACCGTGCTGGTATCTGGCTGTGTGAATTTGCATGGTCACGGCAGTGCTTGTTATCAATCTAGAGCCCACTTATCTCTGGCAGTTTCACAGATGGACATTGCACCTCCAACCATGCCTGATTCTTTGCTAACGTGCTGGTGCTGGCTGGAACACAAAGCTTTTTGGTCCAGTGGGCTTGCAATGAAGGTTGATATTGATAATGCCAGTGGAGATGGGATGGGTGTCAAGCATCAGAGAAAGGCACATGGTCACTTAATCTACTTTTATTCATTCCTTCTCGTATCCTCAAGGTCCAGATCTCTCTCTCTCTAATATTGGATGGTTTTGCAGAGAGCGCCCTCACATTTTGAACTCTGACAAAGAGCTCTTGTATCAGGGCTTTTTAATAAGCAAATTTAACAGGACCCAACAAAGTTTTTAAAAAGTGTTCTCTCAACATTTTATTGTGGAACAAAAAATTCTGTGAGAGATTAAAAGCAAAAGAATCATGTGTGGACCTCATTGCGTGTTACTTGACTTAGTCTTGGAAGGTTGCATGTAAACCCCAAATTTGTAATTCAAAATCTATTTTAAGTCCACCCTGAAGAGTTGTTATTTAAAGAAATCCTGTAAAAAAAATAACCAGAACCCCCTGAAAGTTAGAGTTGGCGGAGGCAGCAGATTCTTTTTTTTCTTTTAAGGAGGGTGGGAACATGATTCTTACAGCCATCTTGGTTTAGCCCCAGCCTGGTATGGCCTGAGAATCATAATTTTAAGAAACTGTGGGAATAAGGAAAGAAGAGAGAATGGATCAAAAGATATGTGGAGTAGGGACAATGGCTTCATTTTTCTCCACTGGGAAATTTTATTCCTTGTCCCTTCCTTCCCAGAAAAGATTCAGGGGTATGGCCTCAGTTTGTTCTGAACTGTCTGGAAGGAGAGTGGGGGAATGCCCTGCTTTCACAATATCAGTCACTGGATAGAGCAAGATTTCTCAGGAGCCCCAGGACACAACATTATAGAGAAAGGGGTAACTTCTGGTTCTGCAGGGACACATTCCTAAGGAAGTAATTCTAATATTTTGTTTAGAAAAGAGGCAAGATCATTTACTTGAACATCTGAATTGGCTACAGGAATCCCATAATTTGCATTTGAAGGGGGCATTATTATTTTTTTTTTTGTGGATTGTTATCTTGAGAAGAAACAAAGAAAAACTTGGTTTCAAACCCAACATTCCACAAGGAAATGGAAATTTCACTGTTCCTTTCTGACATAAAAGGTCATCTTGTTGTTTATCTATGAAGCCAGGGGAAATTGGCTGTTGAGTACTTTGCATTTGGAAACACTGGCCCAAATTCAAAGAAGTCTGATGCTTTCTCCCCTCTCAGCCCTGTTTTTATTTAAAGATGCTGGACTCATGAATCACTGGTGAAAACTTGAAATACAGCTCGTTCTGTTTCAGAAGATGGGGGCCTTATTGTAAAAAGAGAGCCCAATGTCAAGGATGCCCTAGAATGCCTAGGGATATAGACTCTGACAATATAACTGCTGTAACGTTCCTGGTTTTTGCATTACAGAATGCACTGTACTCTCTTGTACTTGATGAAATCACTGTAAAAACCTTTGGCAAGATGGGGATCTCGGGTGCATCTTGAAGTTTCCAGCAAAGTCTCAGAATAGTTACTCTTCAAGGAGGGTGGTGACGTAATTGGCTAAATGCAAAATGAAAATGTGGGGCCCCCCCTTTTTTTTAAGTATAGTTAAAAGGGTTTAAACATAAACCTTTTCCTTTAAAAATATTTTATTGTAAAGCATGATGGTATAAGTTGTGATACGTGAGTAACAAAATTATGGTTAAAAAAAAAAGGTTTGCTGCCATAATTTTATATACTACAGTTAAAAAAATAATACTTCATCAAACTGTGATATCCTGATTGACCATAACATTTTTCTGGCTCTCTTATCTGGGAATCTATTTATCAGATTTATGAAAATTTATACTTTTAGCAATTTCATTTTCAATTGATATAATTCACAGCAACATGAGTTGCTGTTGGCATGTGCAAAATAATTTTGGATAATTTTAAATTTTGAGAAGGATCTTTCTACTGATGTAACTGTTACTGGCAGCTAAGAGTATCTTATTGGCTATAATAGCATTAGGATAAATTTCTAAAGAATCATTTTGATATATAGACAGTATATCTAGAGCCGATGTTTCTGGCCTAACAGGTTCTCTAAAAAGATCTAACTCTCCATACAAATTCGTTTTGTATAAAATTGAATTTAATTTTAAATGTAAATTTTCAGAATGGCATTTTAATGTTTTCTCTGACATTTCCTGTAGCTTGCAAAGATTCTGGGAGCAACTGAAAGTGGCTTCACAATTTGTATATGTATATTTCAAAATGCTCCCCTGGTGGCTCAGAGGGTAAAGAATCTGCCTGCAATGCAGGAGACCAGGGTTCAATTCCTAGGTTGGGAAGATCCCCTGGAGAAGAGAATGGCTACCCACTCCACTATTCTTGTCTGGAGAATTCCATGGACGGAGGAGCCTGGCGGGTTATAGTTCATAGGGTCTCAAAGAGTCGGACATGACAGAGCAACTAACAATTTCACTTTTCAAAATGCTTTTTTATGTCATCTGTTGTCTTTCTTCATACAGGATGCATTAATTTAAAAACTTCGCATGTGAGAATTAAAGATTTTAAAATTTAAAAAATAAAAAACTAAAAAAAAAAACCTATCCTTCTTTTAAAATTGGTTATTTTAAAGTTTCATATGAAAATGTTCTTTTCCATGGAATGTGACAACCTTAACATTCAATTTCTATTTTTAAGTCTGTGGCTATTTGCTTTGCAATGTTGTAAATGTTGCAACAGTTTTTAAAACTGGATTTTTTGAAGACTCCCAATAACTCATGGATATGCAATGTCCATGTGCACATTTTTATTTTGTGATAATTTACTGACAGAGTTTATTGCCTGAGCACCAGCAGTTCCTATCCTGGTGTTCAGGACAGAGAGTTCATATTTATGCAGATGTCACGGGGCTGAGCTCTGAGGAATGACAGGCGATGGGCCTCCTATTTCTGGGGCTCGTACAGCTGCTTTACTGCCTTTGCCTCCACCTACCTTGGCTCAGTCCCAGCCCTGGCTTCCCCCACAGGGTCCCATGACATCCTGGACTGCCCTCAGCCTGTATTGCTGCCTGGTATACACCTTTCTGCTAGTTAACATCCTTCACTGTCATGTAAGACTTCACATTAAAAAAAACCCCCATATTTAGCAATAAAATTACTAATAATTTTAAGAAAGCAACTGTAGAGCATACGCTAAGTATGGGTCTCTTCTGGGATTGAGTGCCTCTGTGAGGCAACCGGTCATATACACGTGAAGCCAGTGCTTCCTGGACTAGAGAATGCGGCCAACGGATGGAACACAGGTTACTGACCACATGCAGCCTAGGTTGGTTTCTGGCAGACTCATCTTCAAAGTCCAGGAAGATAGAGAACTCTAGGAAGTTTTCCTTCATTCTAACCTGGACCTCAACACAGCCATTTAAAAAATACTTTCTCCAAATGTTTATCAATCACATTTATCAAAACTTCTCATTAGTTCACCTAATGGACAAAGGGATTCCCTAGTCGCTCAGCTTTTAAAGAATCCGCCTGCAATGCTGGAGACCCTGGTTCGATTCCTGGGTGGGGAAGACCTGCTGAAGAAGGAATAAGCTACCTACTCCAGTATTCGTGGGCTTCCCTGATGGCTCAGATGGTAAAGAATCCGCCTGCAATGAGGGAGACCTGGGTTCGATCCCTGGGTTGGGAAGATGAACATGGACAAGGATTCACCTGAGCACACACTGGCACCTGTTTTCACATCTGGAGACACTGACCTCTCATATTCCTGGCTCTACATAGAGACCAAGGGATTTCACAAGTAGCAGGGGCTGCATAGCTCTCCTGGGGCTTCCCAGGTAGCACTAGTGGTAAAAGAACATGCCTGCCAGTGCAGAAGATGTAAGAGATAGAGGTTCGATCCCCGGGTCAGGAAGATCCTCTGGAAGTGCCTACCCACTCCAGTATTCTTGCCTGGAGAATCCTGTGGACAGAGGATCCTGGTGGGCTACAGTCCACAGAATCACAAAGAGTCAGACATGACTGAAGTGATTTATTACACACACACACACAAACACACACCTTACAATCCCCTTAATCCCAGTGGGTCACCAACCTGGTTCATCATCAGAATGCCCCTCAGGATTGTAAAACTGTGATATTCCCTGTTTCTGTCCCTAGAGATCCAGATGCAGAACAATCAGGATGAG